>NC_069657.1:19324356-19948939 GCF_027244095.1 Hemicordylus capensis | reverse complement strand
TGAACCTTTTCCAGCTGGCCTTTGCTTATCTCACCTGATGCTCCTACTGTTAATTATTATCTGTGGACAGGGTTGTAGCTCAGTGGTAAAACATCTGCTTTGCTGGAAGGTCCCAGGTTCAGTCCTTGGCAATTCCAGATGGGAGACTGGGGGAGACTCCTGCTTGAAACCTTAGACGATACTGAGTGAGATGGACCAATTGGTCCCACTCAGTATAAAGCAGCTTCCTATGTTCCTGTGATATGTTCCTGTTTGTTCCATGTTGTTTTAGATGTTATTTGAATTTCCATTCTATAAGCTACCTTGAATTTCTGGGGGACATTTTAATAATAAATAAATACATTTAAATAAATAAATGAAGGTTTATCAAGAACCATCAAACACAACCCACAACTCACCATGCCAGAGAAAATGAAACATTAATGTCTCCCTCCTTTCACTCATTGGAACAGAAGAAGCTGCCTATTAGTAAGTCAAAACATCAGCCCATCTAACCCTACATTGTCTTTTCTGACTGGTGGCATCTCCCTAGGATCGGGACAGAGGTATCTCTCGGCCCGGAAACAGGAAAACCTTTAAACCACAGAAGTCGGTGACTGAACCTGGAACCCTCTTCCTGCCATGAATGAGCTGTACCACTTAGATACCATTGGATCCATTCATATGTCAATCATTGCACTTGGCATTAGATTTGTAAAGTAGGGATGTGCGGTTCGGTTCGGATCCGGACCGGTTCGTCCGAACCGGTCCGGATCCGGCGGCTCGATCCCGGACCGAATCGGGCCGTTCCGGGGACCGAGCCGGACCGAATTCGAGCCGGTTCGGTACCGAACCGGCTCGGGTTTCCCGAACCAGTTCCGGAACGAAATTGAGTCTCTGGAGTGTCTCTTTAAAGTTCCAAGTGTGTCCTCCATTTTGTGTCTCCTTCCCGAAACTTTTGCTCCTCCTTGCATCCATTTTGTGATGCTATTTCCAGGCATTGTATTGGCTGCGCTATTGATCCTTGATTGGCCAGAATGAGTCCTTTGGTCTGGTAGGCTGCTTGGCTGTTGCACTGTTGAGAGCTGGCACCCTGTTGGCCGTGGGGGGAGTGCAAAGGTGGGGGCTCCCAAAGGAGGGAATTTCAAACCTATATAAACCCAAGCCTCTTCTCTGGAAACTTCTCTTGGCTGCAGTTGTGGGATCATCTCTGAGACCTGCTTGCCCTTTGCTGGCTGCTCTGGTGTCTCTGTGAGTCCTGACTGTGTCCTGTGTCTCTCTGTGTGTGCTCTGTCTAATCCTTTGTCCACCTGCCCTTTGTGACTCTCTGTGTGTCTCCTCTCTCTGTCTGTCTCTTGTCTGTATACTGTGTGTTACTTCACTTTACTTTCTTCTTAATTTCCCCCAATTTTCCCTGTTCCTTGTCTGTCTGCTTTTCTCCCCCCCTCCCCCCCTTTCCCTTCTCATCCTTTGGGCCTACCCTCCCCCTCCCCCACTCCCACCCACTGCATCCTCATTGCTTTAAATCTTCTTCCATTAATTATTGCTCTTTGTCCTGCCTTGTTTTTGTCCAACTTTTTGATTTTCACATTGCATTCCATTGGTTTCATTTATATATTGCTTGCTGGTTTTGCTTAAATTGTACCATTTTGTTTGTTTCTGCTGACTGCTGCTGCCCTGCGAGTTGGTTCCCTGAATCCCTCCCCCCCACCCCCAGAGGATTCTGTTGTTGTTTCTTGTTGTCCCATATAATCAGTTTTGGTTCCCTGCTCCAAACTTGCCCCTCCAAGTCCAACCACACCCCACCCCAACCCCACCCCATCCAGCCTTCTCCCAAGTTTGCTGCTGCCAAACAGAGTCCAGTTTTCTTTGCTTGCAGTTCCACTTATTCATTTGCTATTATTAATTTGCAGCAATTGTGGTTTCATTGTCTCTGTTCACTTAGTGGCCCCCCTCAGAGTCTGTGTTTGGTTCCCCCTCCCCACACCCCCACACCCAAGTTTTTTCTGCTGGTTATAGTCTTTCTTTTCATTTTTTTTAAACTTCTGGCTTGTGTTCTCTTGATATATATTGCTTTATATATTTTGCTACCCTCCTCCTCCTCCTCCCCCCCTGCCTGCCCCCCCTCCCTCCTCCCAGACCCTAGCCCAGGCCCAGCTCCTCCCCCAACCACCCCATCCAGCCTAATCGCTGCTGCTGCCCGAGTTGTTCCAGTTTCTCCTTTGCTGTTTGTTGTTGCCCCCTCCCCATCCCCCCAACACCCCTCTGCCACACACTAGCCCCCAACCACACACACCCTCTCTGCTCCCCCCACCCCACCTCTTTTCCTCCTTGCCCCTGACTCTCTCCACTTACCCCAGGCCCCCTGCCACACACTAGCCCCAACCACACACACCCTCTCTGCTCCCCCCACCCCACCTCTTTTTCTCCTTGCCCCCGACTCTCTCCACTTACCCCAGGCCCCCTGCCACACACTAGCCCCAACCACACACACCCTCTCTGCTCCCCCCACCCCACCTCTTTTCCTCCTTGCCCCTGACTCTCTCCACTTACCCCAGGCCCCCTACCACACACTAGCCCCAACCACACACACCCTCTCTGCTCCCCCCACCCCACCTCTTTTCCTCCTTGCCCCCGACTCTCTCCACTTACCCCAGGCCCCCTGCCACACACTAGCCCCCAACCACACACACCCTCTCTGCTCCCCCCACCTCTTTGGACCGCTGCTACTGCTGTGTCCTCCCCCCACACCTGAATCCCCCCTCCCTGCTGCGCTGCGCTTCTCCTCTCTCCTCTTTCTCTCTATCATCTCTCTTTCTCCTCTCTCTCTCTTTCTTTTCTCTCTCTCTCCTCTCTTTCTCTTTGTCCCTGCCCCCCTCTCTTTTCTCTCTCTCTTAGTCTTTTCTCTCTCTGCTCCCCTTCACTTTCCACCTCCTCTCCCACAGCTGCAGCCGCACACAGTAGCCTACCCACCTGGCGGCTGCCATCGGTTTTTTTTTTCTTTTTATAGTTTTTGGTTGATTTTGTCTCTGCTTGGGGGTGAGTTGAGCGACACAAATAGTGTTGTCTCCTCACTTCTGCCCCTCCATCGTTGTTGAACTACCCCGGTTGCCTGTGTGCCTCGTGCGGCCGCCCTGCTGTGTCTCAGCCCAGGGTGGCTGGCTGGCGGCGGCGAATCCGTGACCAGCAGTGAGCGGCAGGAGAAGGACCGGAGGAAGAGGGGTTAGTGCGTGTGCGATTGTGCACCTTTTGTTGCCCCTTTCTCTCCCTAGCTGGCGGTTTTAAATAGGGACACCCCTATTCTGAAATGCATTTGGGTGTGGGGAGGAGGGAGGGAACCTTGGAGAGGAGATGTACTGTTGTAAAACTTGTGTCTTCATGCCCATGCCCAGTAAAGAAATTGCTGCTGTGTGTTGCGTTGCATTGCATGCGTCTTGCAGGTGGTTTTTGAACAGGTGCCTTCCAGAGTGCTTCCTTGCCTCTGGGGCAGTCTGAGTGGGGTCCAGGGTTCTGATGCGATGCTGCCACTACATGCTGGGCCCATGCCATGCCAGAGTGCTTCCTTGCCTCTGGGGCAGTCTGAGTGGGGTCCTGGCTGGGCTCTGATGCTGCCACTACATGCTGGGCCAATACACACGTATGATGATGATCATGATGTTCAATCCATGAGGCTGCCATCAAGTGTTTGCTGCTGCTTGCTTGCCATGGCATTGGGCGGGCAGAGTCACAGAGTGGGTGGGTTCAACCTCTGTGTTGGTGTGACTGGGTTCTGGTTTTGGTTGTGTGCAATTCAGAGTCACTAAATAGGCTGCATTGAGTTTGATGCTCCCCCCACAGGAGCATTACTTGAGAACCACCCCCCAGAACCCACACTTTGTGTTCCAGTTCACTAAATAAGGGTTTCCTCCTTTGATCTGCAGGTTCCCAAGCGTTGACTGCATCCCTCCCCCACCCCCGGTAGGTGCTGTGCCCTCCCCCCATCCACTCTCCCCCCCCAAAAAAGCTAAAAACTTGCCACCCACACCACAACTACTCCACCCAACTGCCCGTGCCACCCTCCCACACCGGGGTTCCACCCTTTAACCCCCTATTTTTCTAAAAAAAAAACCCTCCCAGACCCATCTCCCCAATTGGCTTGGTGGTTGACTCCCAAATTCAAAAAGGACACCCTCCACCTCACTTCGATTGGCTTCCCCCCCATATCAAAAAGTCTTCCTTTCCCCCTAATTGGCTTCCTTTTTTGAAAACAAACTTCCCCCCCGCCGCCTCCAAATCAGCTGCCTTTTTTTTGGCCCCTAAGCCCCTCCAAATTATTTTTCTGACCCTCTCTGGCCTTCCTCCTAAAGTCTCCCTCCTTCTGACCTAGCAGCATGTCTGAGCGCCGTGTGGCGGGCAGGGCTCGCTCAAGGCTGGCAGGCAGAGGTGGGAGAGGCCAGGTGCGGGGTGCGCCTGCGGCACGGGGAGGGAGAGGACGCGGGGAGCCTGAGGACACCCCAGTTCTCCCCATTGGAGAATTCTTTGCTCCGGCCCCATCTTTGGTGCGCAGGATTCAGTTCCCCACGCCTGCTGCCGCCAATCGCGGCAGAGGCAGAGGCACCGTTAGGGCTGTGGCGGGTCCCTCCTCGCCGGCGGCACCAGGTGCTGCTGAGCTACCGCCAGTTGTTGAGGTGGAGGAGACTGTGGAGTTGGAAGAGCAGGTAGAGGGCGGTGAGGACCGTGCGGCTGGCAGCGATGCAGCCAGGTTCTCCCTCCCTCTGGGGCCCCTTCCCCCTATCCTTTCGCCGCTCAGTGGGGCCCCCCCTCGTGAAGCCCGACACTCTGGTGGGGAGCGGTCTGGCGAGGTGGTGGAGGAGAGGCCTGCCTCTCCGATGCCAGTTGAGCCGGGCCCTTCCTCCGCTGTGGAGGGCGGAAGGGGCGGGTTGGGTGGCAGCAGTGGGCAGGCAGCGGCGGCCGCCCCCCCCTAGGACTGCAGCCACCCTGCGAGAAACGGCCTAGGACGGCGCCCAGGGCGCAGGAGGCCAAGGGCAGTGGTGTATGGGTGCATTTTGAGGTCCCTCAAGATGACCCATTCCACGCCCGCTGTGTCCACTGCAGGATGCTTGTCAGCCGTGGAAGGGACCCTGCGCACCTGGGTACGACGCCTATGTGGAGACACCTAGAGCGTCACCACCCAGGTCTCAGGGGACAGGCTGGCAGCGCTAGTGCGCCTTGTGCATCTGCCACTAGGGCGGGCAGCGGCAGTGTGCCAGCCAGCAGGCAGGCTACACTGCCCGTCCAGCGGTGGACGCAGTCCTCGGGCAGCCAGCGTATTGTTCGCGTGGACCATCATCACCTCACCCGCCTCATAGGGGAGATGATTTCCACCGATGACCAGCCGTTTCAGGTGGTCGAGAACAACGGCTTCCGCCGTATTCTCCAATACCTGGCTCCCGAATACGTCATCCCCTCAAGGACGACGTTCAGCCGGAACGTGGTCCCCTCCCTGTACCGCCGGTGCAGGGAGCTCGTGTCGGCCGAGCTGCGTGCAGCTCCGGCCGGGACAAGCGTGCATTTCACGACTGACCTCTGGACCAGTGTCAGTGGGATGCACGCTTCTTTCCTGGCCCTCACTGCCCACTGGTGGGGACCGGAGAGTGAGGGGACCTCCGCGGGCGATGCTTCCGGGTCCGGCGCGGCTCCCGCTGCACTACGGCACAGGTGGGCCATCCTGCACGTGGAGACGATGGACACGAGGCACACCGCGGAGGAGGTGGCGGCCGTACTCGACCGCCAGATAGAGGAGTGGATTGGCGGGTGTCCACACCTCTCCCGCGGCTTCATTGTCACCGACAATGGAGCCAACGTTACCGCCGCTGTCGAGACAGTCATGGACTGTGTGAACATACGGTGTATGGCACACACGCTCCATCTGACCGTCAGGGACGCCCTTGGCCTTAAGGAGCTGAAGGCGTCCCAGGAGAAGGGGGCCCGCCCCATCGCAGCTGCTGTTGCTGCCACGGCCACGCTTGTGGATAAGTCCCGCAAGCTGGCCGCCCACTTCCACCGCAGCAAGAAGTCCAGGAGACTGCTTCGCCAGAAGCAGGATGACCTTGGCCTTCCTCGCCATCTCATCCCTACGGATGTGGAGACGCGGTGGAACTCCACCTTCCTCCTGTTCCAGCGCCTGTTGGAGCAGGAGAGAGCCCTTGTCGCCCTGGCGAGGGACGAGTCCTTGGATGTCTGCGACTTCTCGAACGCAGAGTGGAAGCAGATGTCCGAGGCGGTGTCGGCACTCGAGCCCTTCCAGCTTGCCACGAAGGGCTTGTGTGGCGACACCACTCCCTTGAGCCAGGCGCTGCCCACAGCTGTTGGTCTCGAGAAGCTGATGGGTGGACTCCATATCTCTCTGACCACGCCAGAGGGTCGTGCTCTGGCTGGGAGGCTGAGGTCTGGGGTTGACAAGCGGCTCGTTGATGTGCTGGGAGACAGGGAGGAGTATGTCCTCGCTTGTCTCTGTCACCCAGCCCTCAAGGGCAATGCCGTGAGTGCTGACGACTTGCCCAGGTGGAAGGGCATCCTGGTCGAGAAGGTTAGGGAGGAGGAGGCCGCTAGGGCCCGCAGAGACCAGGGTGTTGGTGGTGGTGCGGGGGCAGCCCTCGCGGCCCAACCCGCACCCAGCAGCAGCATGGGCGGCCAGCCGGCGTCAGCTTCCCCTTCCCCTCCCTCTTCCCAGTCCAGCAGCGCGGCATCCCAGGCGGCGCCATCGCAGCAGCCATTTGCTACCGACTCGAGATCCGCCCAGTGGTTTCAGCGGTTCTGCTATGGCGCCATGCCTGGTATGCGGGAGGCTCGACCTGCCAGGCCCCCCTCCAGTGCTGAGCAATGCGTTGCGTAGTACTTGGAGGAGCCTGTGGAGGGAGACGGCGTGGACTGCGCACAGTTCTGGGCGAGCCGCCGCCAAGTCTGGCCGGACCTGGCGGTGGTGGCTGTGCGCCTCCTCTCCTGCCCCCCAACCAGTGTCCAGAGCGAGCGGGTGTTTTCACGTGCCGGGGACGTGGTGACACCCTCTCGCTCCCGCTTGGACCCTGGTCTGGTGGAGCAGCTGGTCTTCCTTAAGGTGAACCTCCCCCTGTTGGGCTACCCCAAGCTGCAGTTTGAGACGGGCGAGTGATTACCGTGGGTTGCCCCATGGTTGGTCACCTGCCTGGCTCGACCTCTGCTTATCCCTACCCTCCCCCCTTCCACCTCTAGCTGAGCTGACGTGACAGATGCTGAGCCGTGCCAGCCAGTCGCAGCGTGTAGTGTGCCCACACAGAGATGCAGTTGTAGTAGTAGTTGTAGTGCTGCGACTGGCCAGATGTTTACAATGCCCACGCCCACCTAAAAAGAAACCCAATGCTGACCAGCACAGGCCCTTTATCTATCCACCTGTCAGCATTTGGGGACCTGGCGTGGGCACGGCACACCCCCCCAAAGTAGCACAGCCCACGGAGTACTAGACTTAGCGGCAGCGGCGGGTATACGTTCAAAAATGCAGTGTAGATATGTAAATACTAGTAAATAAACATGTAAATAATTTTTTCTTTAAAAACCCCATGTCAAAATCAAGCCTCAAAATTATGCAAAAGAAAGAAAAAAAGGTGACAAAGGGAGAACAAAATGATGAATGCCAAATGAATTGATTTTATTGAAAATGTCACCAGAAATCACGTGTGGGGGGCTTGGTTTACATGGAGAAAATGATTGGTTGATTTTTTGAAATGAAACGAATGAATTATTATCATCTTATGTTCATCTTGATTGTGGTCACTGTTGATGTTGGCTGATGGCAAAAAACCCAAAACCATCAGAATAGCAATGAACTGGCTGCCAACACAACATATTGATTGATAACTGTGCAGGGGGGGAATCGGGTCTGTGTGTGTGTGTGTGGTGCAGGCTCAGTCTGTCTCTTCCTGTTGTGTGTCTGTCTGTCTGTCTGTCTGTCTGTGTGAATGGATGCCTAGCACTGTCTCTGTGTGTGGATGCTTTCTGGTGTGTGTCTGTCTACATGTTTTTTTCCCTCCCCCCCATGCCTCCCTCCATCCTTCCCCTCTCATCCTCTCCCCTTCCTCTTCACCACCTTCGATCCTCCCTCCCTTCCAGCCCACCACCGCCTCACCTGCCCCCAACCCCGGTCTGGCAGATGATGAGAGTCTGGTCTCTCCCACCGAAGCACACACGTGAGCACGTGTGTGCACAAATATGTGGCTGACCAACTCTGAGCCGGACCCTCCCCCCTTCAATCCCCTCTACATCCCTCTCCCCCTCCCCTTTCCTCCCCCCTGCCTCCCTGCCTCCCTCCCTGCCTCCCTCCCCCCTCCTAGCTAGCAGCGCACACATACACACACAAAACACCTGTGGTGGCAAACACCACCAGCACACATGCACTCACACTGGTGCCACCACCACCTCTGCCTTGGGCCTCTGTGTCCTTGAGCAGATATGTGGTGGTGGACCAGAGAAGCATTTCTTTCCAGCAAGGCAAAAGGCATGCACTCACTGCACACACACACACACACACACACGAAGAGGTGAAGACGAGAAGAGGCAACTTCTAGGACCAGCAGCAGCAGGTGAGTGTCGTGTAATTGTGTTGCTTCCCAAGGCCACTGCCCATGCTCAATGCTCAGTCTGCTGAAACTGAAGAACTAGCTACAATCACCCTTCCTCACACGCAGCTCAGCTCAGCTCAGCTCAGCTCAGCTGCACAGCACACTGACTAACTAGACACTACAGCTGGTGGTAGAAAAAACAGAAGTCTAGATTCTAGAAGATGTCCTGGTGGATTCTAAACTTTCAAATCTGTGCTAGGATTGCCTTGCCTCCTCCTCCTGCTGCTGCCTGTAATTGTGCCCTCTCCCCTTGCAGTTGCGCCGTCGTGATGGGTTGGTGATGTGCGTGCGCCGTCTACTTGTTAGCTCTCTCCTCCTCATGTTGGCTGGGCTTGCCAGGCACTGGCTGGCAGCAGCTGTTGGCTGTGTGCTAGGCTCAGGCTGTGGCGCGCGTGACTGGACTGGGAATGTTATTGTAGCGGCAACACTGGTTGTGGTGGTAGCAGTAGTAGCTGTTGTTGTTTCTGGGCTGGTGGCTGCTGGCCTGTGCTGACTCTGCGCACTTGGTCTGGTCTGGTCTGGTCATTGGGATGCAGATGTAGGGTGTGTGTGCATCATCCATGGGGAGCATCAGAGCAGAGCAGAGCAGGTTGGCTGGCTTCTGTCTGTCGGGCCTAGTCAGTGGCAGGCACTGAGTGAGGCGGTGGTTTCTTTGGGCATCACGTCACCCATCATGCAGAGCGGCAGGTCTGCTGCTCTGCTGCTCCGCCTCCTGCTTCTTCTCTGTGTGTGCTGCTCTTGTGCTTAGTGTGCTGCTCCGCTGCCGCTGCTGTGCTGGCAGGCAGCACAGCAGTGGCCTTTTTGTTAGATCAGAGAGTGGGTGTTGTCTCTCTGAGTGTCCTCCTCTTACTTGCTTGGATAGGAGTGGTGGTAGTAGGTAGGCATTAAGATGGACTGACTAGGTGTTACGTGTTAGGGCGCCCAGAGAGAGGGGCCAAAAAGATGGGGTGGCAATTGTTGGGTTGCTCCTAGTATTATTGGTGAATTTCTGAAGAATTTTTTTTTCCATTGGCTAGAATGGGGGTTCGGGGCTGCCCCAGACCCGCCTCTGTGGGGTGGCAGCACCGCCAAAGTGGGTCCGGGGCCATGGCAAAAATGCCCTCAGTCCCTCCCAGCAATCCCCGTAGAGATAGGAGTGATGGTTCTGTTGTTTTTCTGAGGTGTTCTGAGTGAGTGTGGATTCTGTGATAGCAAATGAGAGTGGATTCATGGTGTCTCATTGGAAATCTCATTAGCTATCATAGAATCTACACTCAGAACACCTCAGAAAAACAACAGAACCATCACTCCTATCTCTACGGGGATTGCAGGGAGGGACTGAGGGCATTTTTGCCATGGCCCCGGACCCACTTTGGGGGTGCTGCCACCCCACAGAGGCGGGTCTGGGGCAGCCCCAAACCCCCATTCTAGGCAATGGAAAAAAATTTTCTTCAAAAATTCACCAATAATACTAGGAGCAACCAATTGCCTTGGGATTTTTGGGGTGGAGGACACCCATGGGTGGCTACCACCCACCCCAGCTTTTTTGCCCCTAAGGGCTCCACATTGCGAGTTATGGGCAAGAATTAATTTTTTTTAAAAAAATTGTAAAAAATCAGAGGAAGGTCCAATCGACTTGAAATTTGGGTGGCAGGTAGAACACAATGTCCCCTTCAAAACCAGCCACTTTTTGTGATCCGAACCGGTTCGGTTCGGATCCGAACCGGTTCGGATCCGAACCGGACCGGGGGGTGGTCCGGCAAAACCAGAACCGAACCTCCCCGGTCCGGTCCGGACCCGGTCCGGACCCGAACCGAACCGGGAGAAACGGTTTTATGCACATCCCTATTGTAAAGCTTTATTTTATTTCCCAGTGAGCCAAAGTCTTCTGTCTTGCATGAGAGTTCTGGTTCATACACCATAACTCCGCCGTGTAAATTGGTGGTCACAATGAGCTTTTTGTTTGTTTCCCCCCCCCAGCAAGTGACTTCCTATCTATCTATCTATCTATCTATCTATCTATCTATCTATCTATCTATCTATCTATCTACCGCCCTTCCAAAACGGCTCAGGGCAGTTCACACAGAGAAATAACGAACAAATAAGATGGAACCCTGTCCCCAAAGGGCTCACAATCTAAAACAAAACAAAACATCAGATAGACACCAGCCACAGTCACTGGAGGTCCTGTGCTGGGGTTGGATAGGGCCAGTTACTCTCCCCCTGCTAAATAAAGAGAATCACCATGTTAAAAGGTGCCTCTTTGCCAGGTTAGCAGGGGTTGCAATATTCTTGCAATAAAGATTGGCAAAAAGCAAAAAAACCAAACCAAAACAAAAATGATGGGCAGCAGCTGGAATACATAGTTGTGACTGAACACTGCTGAAATCAATAAAATGAGTTAGCTAGGACTCACTTAAGTCCAGTGCATCTCAGTGGCAGACACCCAGACTAAATGACTGTTGAAATTCAGTAATCCTTTAGAGGGACTCCAGAGAAGCACTGATGAGTAAATTGAATGTAAGAACAGCCCTGCTGGATCAGGCCCAAGGCCCATCTAGTCCAGCATCCTGTTTCACACAGTGGCCCACCATATGCCACTGGAAGCCTACAGGCAGGAGTTGAGGGCATGCCCTCTCTCCTGCTGTTACTCCCCTGAAGTAATAAGTGATTGATTGATTGATTAAGTGCCGTCAAGTCAGTGTCGACTCTTAGCGACTACATAGATAGATTCTCTCCAGGATGATCTGTCTTCAACTTGGCCTTTAAGGTCTCTCAGTGGTGCATTCATTGCTGTCATAATTGAGTCCATCCACCTTGCTGCTGGTCGTCCTTTTCTTCTCTTTCCTTCAACTTCCCCAGCATTATGGATTTCCCAAGTGAGCTGGGTCTTCACATAATATGTCCAAAGTATGATAGTTTGAGTCTGGTCATTTGTGCCTTGAGTGAAAATTCTGGATTGATTTGTTCTATGATCCATTTGTTTCTTTTCCTGGCTGTCCATGGTATCCTCAAAAGTCTTCTCCAGCACCAAAGTTCAAAAGTGTCAATACTTTTCCTATCTTGCTTCTTCAAAGTCCAGTTTTCGCATCCGTAGAGTGTCACGGGGAAAACTGTTGTCTGAACGATTCTAATTTTTGTAGGTATAGACACGTCATGGCATCTAAATATCCTTTCCAAGGCCTTCATTGCAACCCTACCAAATGCTAGTCTGTGTCGTATTTCTTGATTGCTGGATCCTATTACTACTAGTGGTCGATCTTAAAAGACAGAAGCCATCCACCACATCAATGTCTTCATTATCAGTTCTGAGGCTGGTTGCTGTGCCTGTTGTCATTAGTTTAGTCTTCTTTACATTTAGTGGTAGTCACATTTTTTCACTGTGCTCCTTGCCTTTCATTACTAGAGCTTGCAGATCATCTGCATTCTCAGCTATCAGAGTGGTGTCATCAACTTAGCGCAGATTATTGATGTTTCTTCCCATGAAATCTCAGTTTCCCATGAAATTGATTGCCAGGAAATTTAGGCCCAGCAAACGGAGGTACTTTTTCACACAATGCATAATCAACTTGTGGGATTCTCTGCCACAAGATGTGGTGACAGTCAACAACTTGCATGGCTTTAAGAGGGGTTTGGATAACTTCATGCAGGAGAGGTCTATCAACAGCTACTAGTCAGAGGGCTATAGGCCACCTCCAGCCTCAAAGGCAGGATGCCTCTGAGTACCCGTTGCAGGGGAGTAACAGCAGGAGAGAGGGCATGCCCTCAACTCCTGCCTGTAGGCTTCCAGCGGCATCTGGTGGGCCACTGTGTGAAACAGGATGCTGGACTAGAGGGCCCTTGGGCCTAATCCAGCAGGACTGTTCTTAAGTTCTTCCTCCAACTTTAAAACCACATTTATCTTCTTTCCAACCAGCTTCTCTCAGTTCAGCTTATAAATTGAATAAATAAGGAGAAAGTAGACAGCCTTGTCTTACTCCTTTGCCGATCTGGAACCAGTCTGTTTCACCATGTTTTGTCTGGATTGTGGCTTCCTGTCCTGTGTAGAGGTTCCTCATGAGAACAATAAGATGTTCTGGGATGCCCATTTTCCTAAGGATATTCCACAACTTGACATGGTTGATGCAATCAAAGGCTTTTCTGTAGTTAATAAAGCACATATTGATTTCATTTTGGTATTCTTTGGTTTTCTCAGTTATCCAGCATGCATAAGCAATGATGTCTCTTGTTCCTCGGGCTTTTCTGAAACCAGCTTGAACATCCAGCATTTCCCTTTCCGCGTAGGGCTCTAATCTGCACTGGATGATCCTGAACATTATTTTGCTAGCATGTGAAATTAAGGATATTGTCCGATGGTTTGCGCAATCTGTTAGGTCTCCTTTCTTTGGTATGAGTATGTAGACTGATCTCTTCCAATCTGTTGATCACTGTGTCGTTCTCCAAATTTGCTGGCATAGTTTGGTTAGAGCCTTGACTGATTCTTCTTCTTTTGCCTGCCATATTTCTGTAGCTATTCCATCAATTCCTGTAGCCTTCCGACTTGGAGTGCTGATATAACTTCAACTTCTCATAGTAGAGGTTCTTGCAAGTAGGAAATATCTTCTAGAGTATCTTGGATGTTAACTTCCCTGCTGTACAGATTTTCAGTATACTCCTCCCATCTCTGTTTGACCTTCTCTGAATCAGTTACTATCTGTCCTTTGGCATCCTTTAACATAACAATTTGAGGTTGGAACCTCCTTCTGAGTTCGCAAATCTTTTGGAAAACTTTCCTTGTTTTTCCATGTCTATTTCCATCCTCAAGGTCTTTACAGATGTCATTGTAGTACTGTTCCTTGTCTCTTTTAACAGCTTTCTGAAATTCCCTATTAAGTTCCTTCCTGAGGTCTTTATCTTGCTTGACTTTGGCTTCTCTCCTCTTCTTGGCAATTTCTGTCATCTGTTCTAACATCCATTTTGTTTTCTTCTGTTTCTTGGTCTTTGGCAGTCTCTTTTAACATTTGTCCTTAACAACTTCTTTGATTTCATTCCACAGTTCCTCTGGTTCCCTATCAGTGAGGTTCAGAACTTCAAAGTGATTCCTGATGTTCTCCTTGATAATGGTGGATATATTCCCAAGGTCATATCCTGGAAACTGGATAGCTTTGTTTTTCCACTTTAGCTTGACTTAAAACTTGCACATGAGCAGTTCATGATCTGTTCCACAATTAGGCCCCAGCCACATTTTTGCTGTTATAACTCCCTTGCACCAATAATGTAATCAATTTGATTTCTGTGTAGTCCATCTGGTGATGTCCATGTGTATAGGTGCCACTTTGCTTGTTTGAAGAATGTGTTAGCAATGAAGAGATCGTTGGCTTAGCAGAAACGAAGAAGTCGTTCTCCTGCTTCATTTCTGTTTCCTAGGCTATACAGTCCGACTGTTTTCCTCCTTACTACTTCCAGCTTTGGCATTCCAGTCTCCAACCACCACCAGCACATCTTGCTTGCATGTTCTGTCAGTTTCAGACTGCACTTGAGTATAAAACTCATCAACTTCCTCTTCTTCTGCATCAGTTGTTGGGGCTGATATCAGTCCAATCCTGCTATGCTGCCTCATCGTGCTGGGGTGTGTGTGTCTCTGAGTAAATCAGTCTGGATATAAGCCAGTGAGACTTGGTCAGTGGGGGTTAGTCATCAGTCACCAACATAATCTGGTTGCGACCCAATATTAACAAAGCTGGAGATTAATTATATCCAGTGGCTTTATGCCAAGTCAGAACCTAGTTCTATCTAGCTCAGTATTGTCTGCTCTGACCAGCAGTGGCTCTTTAGTGTTTCAGACAGAGGGGTTTTTCCCAGCCCTGCCTGGAGATGCCAGGGATTAAACCTGGGACCTTCTGCATGCCATGTGGATGCTCTTCCACCGAGCTACAGCCCCACTCACTCAGCCTCATTCTGAGTCAGACCATCGAGCCTGGCTTTTAATGATATCTAGTTTTAATTTAATTTTAATGGGTTTTAATCTGGCTTAAATGTTTTTATTTTATTCTAATTGTTTTGTTATGTGTGTTTGATTTTAATGTAAACCACCCTGAGCCACTTTAGGAAGGGCGGTATATCAACTGAATAAATAAATATTGTCTGCACTGAGTAGCATCATTTCTGCAGGTTTCAGACAGGAGACTTTCCCAGCCTTACCTGGAGGTGTTGGGGATTCAACCTGGGATCTTCTGCATGCTAAGCAGACACTCTACCACTGAACTATGGCCCTGCCCTCACTTCTGCCATGAACTCACTAGGTGGTCTTCGGCACGTCTCTCAGCTTCAACCCCTCTACTGTAATATGGAGAAAATAATATTTGCCTACTTTATAAGGTTGATGGTAAGATAATACATGTGAAGTGCTTTGGCGCTTGAAAGCACCATACAAATGCCTTGTCTTTCCCCTGCTAACTGAGGGGAAAGGCACCTTTTAAAAGTGATGATTCTCTCTATTTAGCAGCAGGGGGAGAGCAACTGGCCCTATCCATTCCCAGCACAGCATCCCTCCTGTGGCTGTTGCTGGTGTCTATCTTATGTTTCATTCATTCATTCATTCATTCATTCATTCATTCAGTTTCTATCCCACCCTTCCAAAAATGGCTCCGAGAAATAATAAATAAATAAGATGTTTCCCTGTCCCCCGAAAGGGCTCACAATCTAAAAAGAAACATAAGACAGACACCAGCAATGGTCAATGGCAGTACTATGCTGGGGGTGGAGAGGGCCAGTTACTCTCCCCTTGCTAAACAAAGGGTTTAGCACCACATTAAAAGGTGCCTCTTTGCCAAGTTAGCAGAGGTCTTTGAGGACAGTGAGCCATTTCATTTATTTATATCTTTGGGGACTATGGTTGGAAAACGGTATATAAATATTCATCAGGAGGATGAATATCAGGAGGGCAGGATGCCTCTTTGTCTTAAGGAGGCAATTATTAGACCTCTCCTGAAGAAGTCTGCATTCAATCCCTCAGAGTCGCCAATCTTCCATGGTTGGGTAAGGTAATTGAGAAGGTGGTGGCTTCCCAGCTTCAGGCAGTTTTGGAGGAAACTGATTATCTAGACACATTTCAAACTGGCTTTCAGGTGGGCTATGGGGTGGAGATTGCCTTGGTCAGCTGTCTGTGACTGACCAGGAGAGGGACCTTTGGGTTGTGGTGGACAGCTTGTTGAAAGTGTCAACTCAATGTGCGGCAGCTGTGAAAAAGGCCAGTTCCATGCTAGGGAACTATGCTAGGGATCATTAGGAAGGGGATTGAAAATAAAACTGCTAATATTATAATCCCCTTTATACAAATCTATGGTGTGGCCACACCCGGAGTACTGCATACAATTCTGGTCACCACATCTAAAAAAGAACTTTGTAGAACTGGAAAAGGTACAGAAGAGGGCAACCAAGATGATCAGGGGCCTAGAGCACCTTTCTTATGAGGCAATACTACAACATTTGGGGCTTTTTAGTTTAGAAAAAAGATAACTGCGGGGAGACATGATAGAGGTCTATAAAATCATGTATGGTGTGCAGGAAGTGGATAGAGAGAAATTCTTCTCCCTCTCACATAACTCTAGAATCAGGGGTCATCTCATGAAATTGATTGCCAGAACATTTGGGACCAACAAATGGAGATACTTTTTCACACAATGCAACAATAAATAAAATAAATAATTAACTTGTGGTCTTCTCAGGATGCCTCTGAGTACCAGTTGCAGGGGAGTAACAGCAAGAGAGAGGGCATGCCCTCAGCTCCTGCCTATAGGCTTCCAGTGGCATCTGGTGGGCCACTGTGTGAAGCAGGATGCTGGACTATATGGGCATTCTTGGGCCTGATCCAGCAAAGGGGAGGAAGCAAGGCTCCCAGCAGTGACATAGCTAGGGGGAGCCAACGTAGTATAGGGTTTAGAGGGTTGGACAAAGACTGGAGAGACCTGGGTTTGACTTATGCTCATTTGGGTGACCTTCTGTCAGTCACTATGCTTCTTGGAGGGAGGGTGGAATATTAATGCAAAAGCAATAGGACCAAATTCTGTTTATTTTCCCCCATTACTGCAATTTGAAGTATGAGTGTAATGACTGCTAACCGGGCAAAGAGGCACCTTTTAAAAGTGATGATTCTCTTATATTTAGCAGGGGGAGAGCAGCTGGCCCTCTCCAGCCCCAGCACAGCATCTCTCCAGTGACTGTTGCCAGTGTCTATCTTATGTTTCTTTTCAGATTGTGAGCCCTTTGGGGACAGGGAGCCATTTTATTTATTTAATGTATTTTATTTTATTTGTTTGCTGTTGTTTAATCTCTCTCTCTCTCTCTCTCTCTCTCTCTCTCTCTCTCTCTCTCTCTCTCATCCTTTGGAAACTTTTGTTGAAAAGCGTTATATAAATGTTGTTATTGTTGTTGTTGTTGTTGTTGTTGAGCCACTAGGTTGCTCTAGGGAAGCCACTTCCCCTTGGCCTCAGCTGCAATATGGGGATATTAATATTTAGCTTAGCCATCTAATGGCGCAGCGGGAAATGACTTGCCTAGCAAGCATGAGGTTGCCGGTTCAAATCCCCGCTGGTACCTATATTGGGCAGCAGCGATACACAGTAGGAAGGTGCTGAAAGGCATAATCTCATAATGTGCGGGAGATGGCAATGGGCTCTGTGGTCACCAGGAGTCGACACTGACTCGATGGCACACTTTACCTTTAATATTTAGCTTACAGAGTTCTTGGGAGGTTCTCAGCAAGATAAGTAATGTGAAGTGTTTGTTTGCTTGCTTCCCTTCCTTTCCTTTCCCCCTTTGTGTCATGTCTATTAAATTGTAAACCCATATGTTAAGCAGAAATGCTTGAGTGCATTGGCAGAAAGGTGGTATAATATGTGAATAATAATAATAATATGCTCAACAATGTAACCAACTAAAAGATATGATACAATTTCACAGACACTTAGAAAAACTGTTTTGCCCTATATTTCCGTTCTAGCTCTGGAAAATAAAAGTTTTTCGTGCAGTGCCTCCTGGCAATCTACAGATAACCTTTTACTCCTGAAATATTTTGTATAACAAGTCAAGGTTAGTACAGACTTTCCTAGGTCAATTTTTGACTGCACAGCGCCACCTGCTGATAAAGGAGGGTTAGGTAGACTACTGAAGTAAATTGAACTACCAGAAGACTCGTGACCAACCTTCTACAGAAGCAGCAGCGTATACATTCTCTCCTTTTTCTGCTCAATCTTGCCTCAGAAGAAATATGAATCTTTCCTACCCAGTATTCCAAATTAACAGTAATAATGGAATAAGAGAAGCTTCCCTACAGTGAGTCCTTAACTCTTGCTTGGAGGGAAATGCAGAATTACTTTTCATAGGCACTGATTTTCATTTCAAAGTGAAGGTTAGAGACGCTCCTTTCCCCTTTTTTCTGATGTGAGAGGGTTATAACTGCAAACAACAGTGTGACATGAGACTATTCTGCTTGTGCATATTTAGACTGCCACATTTGGGTTAGCTGATCAAAGTGGCACCCTTTAAAAGTGGTGATTCTCTTTATTGAGCAGGGGGAGAGCAACTGGCCCTATCCATCCCCAGCACAGCATCCCTCCAATGGCTGTTGCTGGTGTCTATCTTAGGTTTCTTTTTTAGATTGTGAGCCCTTTGGGGACAGGGATCCATTGTATTCATTCATTCATTCACTCATTCATTCATTTATATCTAGCTATGTAAACTGATCTGGCAGCTTTTGTTGAAAATTGGTATATACCTGTAAATATCTGTCATATTTGTATGGTTAAGACAGAGAGTAGTTTCAACACCCAACCATTATAAGCCCCGAACTTTCTAATGCTTATAAAATCAAAACCATTTGTCTGATCTGCCAGGCCATCAGCACACATTCACTAGGTGACAATAGACATATCCCCTGCAAATTAGGTGAAGATCAGTTGAAAAATGGCTTACTTAGAGCATTTCAAAGTTTTTCTCCTTTGAACAGGAGTTTAAAGGGTTGGCAATGTTTTTTTGAACTGAGGAAATGGTATTGAAATGATTTTATTGTCCATTTGCATAGTTTCAGCCTTTGCATGGCAGGCAAGTGTATATCTCTTCTGTATATCTCTCTGGGACCCAATCAATGTTATTTCACCATTGGTCCTCAAAGTTGCATTTCAAGAGGCTGAAAAATGCACCTTTACTGCTGAAAGAGTCTGTGCGGTACATATAAGATTGCACAAAGTCTTATATGGCACAGACGTTAAGATGGGCACCTTAACTTGCAATTTCCATTCTTTTAAGAGCACAAGTGAAAATGTAAAGCATCTTACCTCTCATTTTAAACCAAAGGTTTTTGGGTTACTTAATTCTTATAAAATTCACATGGAAGTTGCATTGGGACATAATCTTTTTGTGTATGTTCTTCCATGAAGAAGCCCTGGTTAAAAGCACTCTGGGGATTCGGGATTTGGATGGAGGCTGCAGCATTAGCAGAGGGTTTTTTTTTTTGTTTCTCCGCTAAAATCTATTCTCCATATAGTGCTACTGATTTAAATTATCCTACAAAGCTGCTATTACCTGCAGTTGGGTGGGGGGGTGGGGGGTGGAGACACATACCAGGTGAGGACTGTAGTTCAGTGGCAGTTCAATCTTGGATCTTGATGTGAAGCTGGGAAAGACCCCGGCCTGAAACCTTGGAGAGCTGCCTCCAGTCAGCACAAACGATATTTTTATTTATTTATTTATTTATTTATTTGATTTTTATACCGCCCTTATGAAATGGCTCAGGGCGGTTTACAATTAAAACAAAACAATTAAAATCAGTTTTAAGGGCGCTCCTGAAGGTCAATAAAGAATTCAAATGGCAGATTTCTGCTGGGGGTGCATTCCACACAGCCCAGGAGCAGCTACAGAGAAGGCCCCGCTTCTGAGTCACCACCAGACGAACCGGAGGAGACGGACCTCCTCAGATGACCTTAATGTGCGGTGGGGATCATGAAGAAGAAGGCGCTCTCTAAGATATTGAGCTATATGGATCAATGGTCTGACTTCCTGTGTCCCATGGGTACAGAGAGAGGGGAAGCTTGAGGAGCATCTCTTTACTTATCATTCTTTATGTGGAAGAGGAAAGACACTCTTTGCGGGTGGAGGAGAAAACATGTCTTGGGGACTGAACTCATAGGTTATTAGGTTTGATGAGGGAGCAGTTAAGTAGAATGAGGGAGGAACTCCTCAAATCAGAGGTGCACCTAGATAATTTTGGAGCCTGGACCAAAAGGCCTTTGGAGTCCCCCACCAATATTCTCTCTACTTTTTTTCGTGTGTGTGAGTGGAATGAATTTTGTTCTGGGTGGCAGTATCAAGGCAGTGTGTGTGCACCTGCATTTAGAATGGGGCCTTTCTGATTCATCCTGAACAGGATCTAAAACTAACTGAACGGACATCCCAAAATTCGTGAGTATGTGCACATGCACACGCCTTAGAAGGAACACTGCCCCGCCCCCCGCCTGTAAGTTAAACATCATCTCCCTACACAAACGCACACCATGACACATGGGTTTTTTTTGACACATGGGTTTTTAACACATGGGTTCTTGAGGGCACAAACAGCAACTGAACTCACAAGGATGTAAGAAAATAAAACAGATGTATGTATTAATAGATATACTGGCGACACAGTATGCATAATGGACCTGCCACAATACATCTCTCCGGACCTTTTTATTGTGTAAAATAAAAGGAAAGAACTGCAACAAAGAACATAACGTTTCGATGTTCATACACCAGCTTCAGTGTTCGATGTCCCACTGTTTAAAATCCACACTTTTATTTCCAAAACTCTGATATAAGAGACTGGATTTTAAAAAGTGGGACATAGAGCACTGAAGCTGATGTATGCACGTGGTATGTTCTTTGTGGCAGTTTCCCCCTTTTATTTTACACAATAAAAAGGTCCGGAGAGACCTATTGTTGCAGATATATTTATGCAAATATGTATTAGCAGAAACATTTCAATACACAACTTAACGTATTTCCATGTTTCTCCCCTCCCCCCTCTGCCTCTAAAGCAGAGATCAAGCTGGGTTGCCTGGTGCAGGTCATAGTCATGCTTAGCCAGCTGAGCACACCCACTAGCCTCCTAGCCTCCACGACATCGGAGCCACCTAATGGCACCGTGGGGAAATGACTTGATTACCAAGCCAGAGGTTGCTGGTTCAAATCCCTGCTGGTACCTATATTGGGCAGCAGAGATATAGGAAAGATGCTGAAAGGCATCATCTCATACTGTGCGGGAGATGGCAATGGTAACCCCCTCCTGTATTCTACCAAAGACAACCACAGGGCTCTGTGGTCGCCAGGAGTCAACACCGACTCAACAGCAAGCCCGGTGGTTCTCACGATTGCTTGAAACCGGGCTAAGGGAGCCCAGCCCAGTTTTGAGCAATCATGTGAATAGCTTCTATGTCTAGTTTGGTTATAATTCTCTGTAGAAGTATTATTTTGTAGCTCAGTTGTAGAGCATCTGCTGTGCTCAGAGATGGCTCCAGGTTCAATCTCTGGCATCTTCATTTTATCTTCACAACAACCCTGTAAAGTAGATTAATCCAAATGAGTAATGGCTGGCCCAAGACCATTGTGTGAGTTTCATGGCTGAGTAAAGATTTGAACCAGGGCTTAGAGTCCATAGCTTAGCGCTGGAGCATTTGCTTTGCATGCAGAAGGTCCCAGGGTCAATCCCTGGCATCTCTAGTTAGGGCTTGGAAACATCTTACCCAGGTATCTGGAAACCCTGGAGAACTGTGGCAAGTCAGAATAGACCTTGGGTCCCCAGATGTTGTTGGACTTCAACTCCCATCATTCCCAACCAAAGGCCATTGGGGCTGGAGATTATGGGAGCTGAAGTCCAATAACATCTGGGGACCCAATGTTGAGAATCCCTGGAATAGACAATACTGAACTAAATAGACCAATGGTCTGACCCAGTATAAGACAACTTCCCATGTACCAGAACTTATTTGCCCCTGCTTACTGGGCAAAGAGGTGCCTTTTTAACATGGTGATTCTCTTGGTTTAGCAGGGGGAGAGTAACTGGCCCTATTCAGCCCCAGCACAGGACCTCCAGTGACTGTTGCGGGTGTCTATCTTATGTTTCTTTTTAGATGTGAGCCCTTTGGGACCAGGGATCCATCTTCTTTATTTATTATTTCTCTATGTAAACTGCTTTGGAAACTTTTGTTGAAAAGTGGAATATAAATTGTTGTTGTTAATAATAATTAGCCAACTTGTTGAGCAGTGTAACTCAGGTGATCCTGAACTTTCTTGAAACAAGGTGGTTTTCTTCCAGAAATATCCTTATGCTAATGAAACAGCACTGCACCAGCATAGCACTAGTCTGGATCCTACTCATCTTATTCATGGAAAAGCATATATCCCGTAGTCATGAGCACTTATCAATAGAAGTTTATTTCCCATATTTCCATCTACTTGTGCCTTCTAAAGCCATCTAAAGCTTTATGGAGTCTTCAAGAAGGAGCAGCAGGTGTTCAAGTACTCAAACTACTGAGCTAACAGAATTCTGCAGGCTTCATGGCCGGAAAACTACTGTATGGGTTATACTGATAGCAAAGATGTTTATAAATGGGCATATTATGTTGACACTTCGGACTGAGTAATAGCAACCAATGTCCCAGAGCCTATTGCTTTGGAAATATAAAATAGAGTCACCCTCCATGTGTAAGCTCAGTGGCAGAGCAGATGTTTTGCATGCATTCCTGGCATCTCCAGGTGGGGCTGGCAAAGACCCCTGGCTGCTGCCAATCAGTGTAGGCAGTACTGGGCTAGACGGATCAATGGTCTGACTCAGTGGAAGGAAGCGTCATGTGTTGAATGGCAACATTTTCCATTGGTGTTTAACAGTGTTGAACTGCACCCACAAAGGGCTGTCGAAACTGCAATGCGCCCCGGAGGCGGCTTATTCTTTGCTATGTATCAGGGCTGGGGGTTTCCTGCACAAGGACACCTGTTTAGTTTCAGGGATTTGATATAGGAGGAGAAGGCAGCTTTCGGGAGGAGCTCAGCTGCTCTCCACTCTCCTCGCTCTGCCAGTCATGTAAACGACTGTCCCCATGTAGGGTGCGAAGATGTAATTGATTGTCTGTAATAATTCTGTCGCGCTCTGATCTCTCTGGGTTACAGGGGTCAAATGACTGTTGTGTCATTAAATTCTCCGGCGGACTGTAGGGGTGGATTTCCCCATGGTCCCATCGGCTCCCACAAGGGCAGCAGCTGCAGGAATCACCAAGACCTGTGGAGCTCTCCGCGGTCCTGAAGATTTCTTGGTGCTACAGCTAGAAAACCACGCAGAGTTATTTTTCTCTGAGCAGCCAGTAGGGGGCACCACTTAAACATGTACTGTTCTCTTCATTTCTTTTCCACAAGGCCTCAGCAGTTTTTTTTAGTGCAGGACAAGTGACTCCACCTTGCCATCATATACTCAGGGCAGATCATTAGCTGTCCTACAGCCACGATCACAAAATACATATGCACTTACTCACAAGCCACAAAGTTTGGATTTGCTTCACATATATGATTTGATCATTTGACATGCACTATATCATAATCACCCATAGCAAAAACTAATACACATCCAGGCTTGGAATGCAAGATTGCCCTGTTGAATAGTTATTTTCCCACAAACTAAGTTCCAGAAATGGTTAATGAAATAATGTTCATTTTATTTCATTTCGCTTTGTTATGTAAACTGCTTTGAGAACAATTTTCATTGAAGAGGGTAAATAATAATTATTAATACCCTTGAGAAGTCCATAATACTGAGGAAAGTTGAAGGAAAGAGAAGAAGAGGGCGACCAGCAGCAAGGTGGATGGAATCAATTACGACAGCAATGAATGCACCACTGAGAGACCTTAAAGGCTAAGTTGAAGACAGATCATCCTGGAGAGAACTGATCTACAGTATGTGGTCGCTAAGAGTCGACACTGACTTGATGGCACTTAATCAATCAATCAATACATAAGAACAAAAAAAAAAATCAAATATTTATTTATTTATTTATTTATTTTACATATTCTTATACTGCCCAAAACGTGTCTCTGGGCAGTTTACATGCACACATGCAGACATAACTGTATATTTTAAGCTAGTAAATACACAGTTTGGGGCTATTGTCAGTCAGTCTGTCTGTCTGCCTTGGGGCAGTCCCTATCTTTCATCCTAACCTACCCTAGAGGGTTATTATGAAGATAAAATGGGGGCAAGGGGAATCTTGTACACCACACTTTGCTCTTTAGAAGAATGGCAGGATACAAATGTGATAATAACAACCTATCCATCCATTATTCTATACCTGTATCTTGAGGTGTGTCTACAATAGTTTGATGTACTGGACACAGAAGCTCTAACAACTCTGTTAAACACCTCCCTAACTATATAAATCTGGATAGAAAGAGTGTACCTTAAGAACTGTCTTTCCCCACATACTTAGGAACATAGGAAATTGCCATATACTGAGTCAGACCATTGGTCTATCTAGCTCAGTATTGTCTTCACAGACTGGCAGCGGCTTCTCCAAGGTTGCAGGCAGGAATCTCTCTCAGCTCTATCTTGGAGAAGCCAGGGAAGGAACTTGAAACCTTCTGCTCTTCCCAGAGCGGCTTCATCCCCTGAGGGGAATATCTTGCTGGTCTTTGATTGTAATAAAGTTATTCATTAATTCACTCATTCATTCATTCTTCCATATAAAGTTGCCTGAGCTTTATGATTTGCATTGGAGTCTCTGCTCTGTGCCCTGTTACTGTTAGATGCACAAAGTGAGAGCATGAGAGACAGGACCTTTTCTATAGTGGTACCTAAATTAAGGAACACCCTCCCGGAAAGATCCTCCTGGCTCCATCTTTGCTTGCCTTTCAAAGGGCAGTTGACCCACTTATTTCACCAGCCTGTTGGTCTCTGACTGATGGTCAGATATACATTCTGATCTCTTGATGCTGCTAATTTTGTTACTACTCTGATGCTATTTCCCTTTGCACATTTTAATGAATTTTTTAAAAAATATTTTTTGTTTGGGGTTTGCTAGCCACAAATATTTTATTTAAAAATAGAGGTATACATATAGTGAAATAAATAAAAAGAAATACTGTGGGAAATCAGTTCAGAGAGCTGGGACCCTAAGAGGCTGAAATTATTGGAAAATTTGGCTGGGGGAATCTCCATCCAAAGTTTAAACTTCTGTCTTGTGGGACCTAAGTAGGCAATTGCATGCCCAATTATGATAAATACCTATTTCTCTCCATCCTGGGCAGTACTTGAGAATGAAGCTATTGCTATATCAAAACAGCAATCCTCTTCTTTCTTACCTGTCCCCCTAGATTGCAACTCGATGGCAAATTGGTCAGAGATAATGTCCGTGTCATTTGAATGCAGGGAGCCTTTAATTGCAGAAACAGAACGGAAGCCTGACACTCTTTGAGGAGGTGTAGCATTTGCAGAAGAAGGCAACGGAGCACCCAAGCGTGCAAGGCATTCAGGCAAACAAGCGAGGGTTAAACTGGCATGATTAGGGTGACAAGAAATTAAATGGAAGCTCATGGATCACAAACGGCCTCCCTCTTTATGACTTGCAAATTAGAATGGAAATTAGAAAAGCTTTAACACAGAGATCCCCACGCCTCCCAGCCATGGACAACTGAGCAAAAGATTGCCAGCAACTGTCTTTCATTAGGAGGGTGTCAGGGCTTGCTTTCCGCTGACCTTCACCAACTGTTTGCAGCAAGGATTTTTTCAATTACTTGCCCATTACACCAAAACCTGAGGAGTAGGCTCAGCCTTGGCATTTGGATGCACCTGGATGGAAGTCAAGATCCAGAGCAGAGTGGGTGGGGCACTGCTCACAAATTGTCAGGATCAACAGCAGAGGCTGGACCAAAGCATTTGACCTTCTGAGATGCAGGCTGGGATCTGATTCATTTTCTGGTTCTAATTAGCTGTACTGGCTCTCTTTCACTGTAAGACATTTCCCATCAAAAAGGTGGCCCCACTCAGTGGGAAATAATATATCATTTCCTGCTGAAGACTCCGGCACCTGTAATCGGAGCCCTGAATAGGATCACATAAACCCTATTCACACATTATGTTCAACACTCATACAACGAGTGTACAGTGTACACAGGGACAGATCTGTACACAACTATAGTTATGCACACATTATGCTGAAGACAGATACAGCCGTGCACATCCTATCTGTACCATGCATTTGAGGGGCTTTAAAAGGTTTGCTTTAAAAATGAAAGTGGGTATTGTCATTCTTTTAATTAGATTTATAGTTTTAATATTTTTACGTTGGGTTTTAAATGATTTTAATGTTGGTTTAAATGATTTTAATTGTTTAATTGATTTCATGTTTTAAACTATTTTAGTGGTAAACTGCCCAGAGACACGTGTTTTGGGCAGTAGAGAAATACGTTAAATAATAATAAATAATAATAATTCACACAAAAACATCTGCAGTGAGTTCCAGGAAGAAGTGAGGCTCCTGGCTCCTCTATAACCCCTCAATTTGGAGCCGGACTCTGCTAGTTTGATAGCTCTCTCATTCAGCTCGTGGCTCTGGGCATGGGCACAGACACTTAGTGTTTAAAGGAGTCAACTGTGGGGGCTATACAGTCCTCTATGGGAAGGGCATTCTATAAAGTTGGTGCCACCACCAAAAAGGCCTTGCTTCTTGTGGATGCCTTCTGTACTTTGAGCAGCATGGACAACTGGAGCAGAACTTCAGATGCTGATTGAAGTGTATGGGAGGTAGGGACGTAGCAAACTTGGAGTGGACCCCAGGTCAAAAAGTGAAGATGGGCCTCTGTCCTGCATCTCTCCACTGTCTTCTTTGGAAAGGCTGGAGGGGGAGAACAAAGAGCAAGCTGTTGCTCAGCTGCCAGGCCCCCACTCCATCAGGGGACAAGGGACGCCCCACACACCCTTGTTCAATTATAGCTGAGCCTCCGACGGAAAAACACGTAAGAGTGATGGAGGTCCTTAAGGTACACAGAACAGTTCCTAGGACTGGTGTATCCTTTCATTGGTGTTTCTGGCATGTTATGATATAAAAATCTATATCAGGGCAATATTCAAGTCCTATATGAAACTGTTAAAAAAAACACCCTGCATTGCAATGACCTCTAATGAATGGTTAGACGTCAGTTTGTTAGAGATCACTGCAGTGCTGTTTTATTGAGCTGGTGCTGGCTCACAAAGTACTTAAATATTCCCCACATTGAGATTTTTATCCTGAAAGCCATTTGGAACCCCAATAAAAAAGAATAGCCGTCCTAGAAACTCTTCTGCCTCTCAGTTTGTTCTGTTTAGAACTATTTTTGATCCTCTTTCTGGTTACTGCCAGTACTTTAGGTACTGGTTACTGCCAGTACTCTAGTTACTGATGGTATTTTAGGGAGAGGAGAGCTGGTCTTGTGGTAGCAAGCATGACTTGTCCCCATAGCTAAGCAGAGTCTGCCCTGGTTGCATATGAATGGGAGACTTGATGTGTGAGCACTGCAAGATATTCCCCTCAGGGGATGAAGCTGCTCTGGGAAGAGCAGAAGGTTTCAAGTTCCCTCCCTGGCTTCTCCAAGATAGGACAAGATTTTTTTATAGGACAAGATAGGGCTGAGAGAGATTCCTGCCTGCAACCTTGGAGAAGCCGCTGCCGGTCTGTGAAGACAATACTGAGCTAGATAGACCAATGGTCTGACTCAGTATATGGCAGTTTCCTATGTTCCTATGTACCTAGTTCCCAAACCGTTCAGGGCAGGGGTTCCCAATTTGTGATTCCCCCAGATTTTTCTGAACTACAACTCCCATTATCCCCAGGCACAATAAATTGAGAATCCCTGCTTAGGGCTTTAAAGGAAGAAACAAGCATCATCAAAACATTATCTAGCATCTGTATAATGCTTTTGAGCAGGCTCGCTCAGCTTTGACAGATATTGGTCTACAATTCCCTGCAGATATTGGCCTACAACACCCACAACCCATGGCTATTGGCCACTGTAGTTGGGGATTATGAGAGTTGTAGTCCAAAACCAGCTGGGGTGGCAAAGTTGAGCAGGCCTGCTTTTGCGTGTTCAAAGCATTTCACATGTATTATTTTGATGTAATCCTTACATTACAGGAGCTGGTCTTGTGGTAGCAAGCATGACTTGTCCCCTTAGCTAAGCAGGGTCTGCCCTAACTGCATATGAATGGGAGACTTGATGTGTGAGCACTGCAAGATATTCCCCTCAGGGGATGAAGCTGCTCTGGGAAGAGCAGAAGGTTTCAAGTTCCCTCCCTGGCTTCTCCAAGATAGGGCTGTGAGAGATTCCTGCCTGCAACCTTGGAAAAGCCGCTACCAGTCTGCGTAGACAATATTGAGCTAGATGGACCTATAGTCTGACTCAGTATATGGCAGCTTCCTATGTTCCTAATGACTCTAAGGAAAAGTAGTATTATCCCCACGTTGCAGATGGAGAAGACTGAAGGGTTGCTCACACAGCCAGCGTGGTGTAGTGGTTAGAGTGCTGGACTAGGACCGGGGAGACTTGAGTTCAAATCCCCATTCAGCCATGAAACTAGCTGGGTGACTCTGGGCCAATCACTTCTCTCTCAGTCTAACCTACTTCACAAGGTTGTTGTGAAGAGAAACATAAGTATGTAGAACACTGCTCTGGGCTCCTTGGAGGAACAGCAGGATATAAATGTAAAAAAATAAATAATAAATAAATAAATTAGGGGAGTATCCTTCATGTAACCTAACTTGGGAGCTGTGTTCGCTTCCATTTGCCTGACCGCCCATCAGTTAAAACCGAGGTTGGCAGTGCTTTCCAGGGGCGGAGCTCTAACTGGGTGGGTAGGTTTAAAGAACCCAAGTCAACTCTTTCGGGCCACCTTTGTCACCCCTCCCCCTCAGCTTCAGGGGTGGGGTGGGGGACCTGGGAGGGCAGGAGTGGGGGGATCTGGGAATTTTCCAGCTGGGAGATCAGCTCCATTGGATTGCACTGGCCCTTCTGGGTGCTGGCCATGACTCCTGCATATGACAACGCATGCAGGATGTGGGGCTGGCATATGCAAGAGGCTGCCAGGAAGCAAAGGTGCCCCTAGGTAATCTTGGAGCCTGTAATGAAAGACCTTTGGAGCCACCTCCGACTTTGGAGGGCCCCCCGTGCAAGTTAAGCATCATCCCCCTACACACACACACACACCCCATGAGAAACGCAGTATTTTTAACATATAGAGTCTTGAGGGCACTAACAGGAACTGAACTCACAAGAATGTATCTATATCTATGTGAATATGCATTAGCAGAAACATTTCAGCTTGCCACTTAACATCTCCCCATCCCATGTATTTCTTTACCCACTCCCCCCTCTGTCCCTAAAGCACCCAGCGCAGGTCACAATCCCACTTGACTGCCTGGCATAGCATGGCAACCACACTACCCAGGACAGACTAAAGTGGATTTGGTGTCCCCCAGGGGTGTGGAGGCCCTGGACTTTGGCCACGAAGTCCAGGGGTAAGAACGCCTGTGCCAGGAAGAGAGGCAAACAGGAGCCCATTCTCCCCTAACATTGCACCTTGTGCTGTCTGTGCTCAGCAGCATCTGGCTTGGTGGACTCCCTCCTACCCAGCTCCCTCCTCCTACCCAGCTGCTGAATGAAGTGGGAGGGGAAGTCCCAGTTGGAGAGCTTTTATTGTCGCATGGCTTTTGCTTATTCCATCATTTAAACTTTGATCTGCTTCTGAACTGCTGTCCTTCCATTGGATGACTGATTAGTATTGTACATTACATTTTATTGTATTAATTGTTTTATATGGTGAGCTGCTTTGTGCTCATTTTAACAGGGAAAGGTGGGGTATACATCATTAAAACAAATATTCACTGCCATTTTTTAAAAAATTACAAAATTAAAAAGGCGTATTTTAGATCTCTGAAATGTAGAAAGCAAACAAGCCAGACAACGCTTGCATTCTTTCCAGTTCCTTTGATCTTTTCTGCCCCATCTCTCTCAGAAAGCAGATGAATAAAGCTTATCGTCCCCTTTCTATAGTGCGGAGACAAGCAAGATGCTTGCTCCCTCCTCGAAACAGCAGCAAAATCAAACAACAGGCAGAAGCTCATTGATGAGGAAGCACCAGAGACCTTGCACCCCAGATCAATATCTCCTGTTCTGCTACACAGCGCCTAGAGATTATAGAGACGTTAGTGAGGGCAAGTGCCAAGGCTACAGATGTACACACCACTATGACCTGCACAGAGCCGGAGCCTGGTTTATGCAAGCTTTTGCAGAAATCACCTTCCACTCATGCTTCTTCTATATTGCATTGCATTTGAACGTCCTTCTTCTTCAGGACTACCTCATCAGTATTGATTTGTAATATCCCAGGGGCCACTTCTGACCATTCCTTCGTGGGTGTGGGATGGCAGCTATAGAAGGCCATCGAGTGGGTGTGAGATCCAGGAAGTTGAGCCTGGGAGCAAGTCAAGAGCCTGAAGAAGCCAGCATTTGGGAAGATGATTGTTGCACTGGCAAAGTTCCACCCTGACCACAAAGCTTTCTAGGCAGGGGGCAGCTAATGGCTAGGTTGGGTGAGTGTCATGCTCTGCCTCACCCTAGGGCCCTGCATGTTTCTGCCCCTTGTGGCAGCCTGCTGTATTGCAAGCAGACTCCTAGGTTTTTGAAGCCCTGCCTTTTGGGATCACTCATTGGCCTTTTCCTCTTTCAGGAAGTACAAGCGGCTTCCTGACTGACATAGGCCTTGTTTCAGTATCAAAGTTCCTTTGTTTGGGTGTTGCTGCTGTAGTAGTTTGCCTGTCTGCCTGCTTTGACTCTTGGCTTGTTTTGGACTCCTGATCAACTGCTTGATGCTCTGGCACCTCTCTACTTACTTGGTTTGTTGTTCCTGACTCTTGGCTCCCTGTCTAGACCAGGAATTCTCAACGTTGGGTCCCCAGATGTTATTGGACAACAACTCCCATAATCCCCAGCCAAAGGCCACTGGGCCTGGGGATTATGGGAGTTGAAGTCCAATAACATCTGGAGACCCAATGTTGAGAATCCCTGGTCTAGACCCTCTGGTTCCTGGTTAGCTACCTGGCTTGATCCTTAGTGTGTCTCTTGACTTCCCCAGCCCTGGCTTTGGACGTGCCCCCTAGTGACCACTGCCCATGGCTCAGCTTACTGGAAGTGGATGGAGTTGCCTCAATGCTGGGGAACCCTTTGCTGCCAAGGAAGATGCTCCAACCTCTTACCTGCATAGCTCACCAAATGCAACAGTTGCATACAGAGCCATTATGGTTTGTGCCTCATCCCCATGCTCCTTCAGCATGTTACAAGACCCAAGGTTCATGGGAAGAGTTTGCAAAGAGGCTCTTCCTTATGATGACATAAGAAAGCTTAAAGTTATAGCCCATGGGAGTTGGAAGGTGCGTGAAATAGCCACAGTCCCATCTCCTCCAGTAGTGTTTTTGGTTAATCCATTCCTTGATCCAGGTCAGCTTTTGAATGGGGCTTCAGTTACTTGTATTCCAGTCCTGGACTAGAGGCAGGTCTAACGAACAGCCAGCAGCAAGAGCACGGAAAAAGCAGCCTGCACTTGCATCAGAGGAGGAGCCACCATTAAGCGAATGGGTTCAAAGAACTTGGGCCGCTACCCCTCAGGGGCCACATCTCATGCCCCCCCCCCCCACATCACATCACACACACCCAGACACGCCCTGACATCAGGCGCAGGGTGTATGGTTTAGCTCCCAAATGGGGCCGCACAGCCCTATTTGGAAGCTAAACCATGCCCCCCCACGTCTGATGTCAGATGTGGGGGCGTGGCTAAGTGTTCCCTGCATCTGACATCAGATGCTGGCACAGGAGGTGGGGCTAGGGGGCTACGGTGGTGGGCTGAGTCCGTGCCACTGCTGGCTTCCCTCTGTGCCTGACTTGCCTCTCTAGACATAATATCTATTTCATTAAACTATTAAACTATTAATATTCCTGATTCCACTCTACTGCCTTATCCTTGCACACCACAACTCCTTCCCTTGGATTCTACACCTCCTATGTGACCTCAGAGTTCTGCCATTACCAGCATGGGAGAGGAAGGAACATCCCTGCTAACTGGGCAAAGAGGCACCTTTCAAGTGGTGCCTCTTTTATATTTAGCGGTAGAAGAGCAACTATCCCTTTTCAGCCGTAGGATAGTGTCTTCTCCAGTGGCTGTTGCTGGTGTGTATTTTCTAAAATTAGTTCTTGAGCTCCTTTGGGATAGGGCACCTTTTGGGGTGGGGGGCATGGTTTTCTCTGCTGTGTAAACTACTCTGTGAACGTCTTGTTGGAAAGCGATAGATAATGACTCTAAAGAACATCTGGAATGGTCTTATTCTAAGTTAGACTCACTATATTGTCTCCACCAGGGGTTCTGCACCTTGGGTCCCCAGATGTTGTTGGACTACAATGGCCATCATTTCCAGCCACAATGGCCCTTGGCTTTTGTGGCCGAGGTGATAGGAGTTGTGGTCCAACAACATCTGGGGACCCATGGTGCAGAACCCTTGCTCTATGCCAGGCCAGCTCAACTTTGGCCCCCAGCAGTTTTTGGACGACAACTCCCATAATCCCCAGCCACAGTGGCCAATAGCCAGGGATTATGGGAATTGCAGGCCAACATCTGTAGGAGGGCTGAAGTTGAGCAGCCCTGGTCTATGCTGACTGACAATGAGTCTGAGGAAGGGGCTGTCACGGACTTACCTGTGGCCACAATTCTATCCTGCTCAAATAGAATTTGAACAGGAGCAGCTCATGTTCAAATTCTATTGAAGTGGCCTCAGAAGTTGTAAGGGAGGGGGTTAATTGTCACCCTATTCCTCCGCCAGCCATCGGGGGTGGGTGGGTGGTCAGACCACTCTTCTGCACCGGGGGTCTCTAGGGCCAAGCCACTCCCATCCCTCCTGACCATCCAAACTTTAAATAAGGCCCTGCAACCAGGGCAATCCCAGCCATCCTCTCCTGCCCCTGCCCTCTCCAGTCTAGCTGCCTCTATCCTCCCTGCCCATCTCGCTGGCTATTGAGGACCCACCTTTTCCTCTTTACCACCAGGAGGCAACCGGCTGGCCCACCCACAGCCTGTCTGTTCCCAGGGTTCCTGGCTCTCCTGGCAACCGGGGAAGCTGGCTTTGACTGTACCTGGAAGTGGTGCAGTCTCCGTCTTCTTGGCCCCACAACTGGGTGAATAATCGGGTCCTCCCATGGCCAGCGGGAAGGCCTGACAGGGGCCTTTCCCATCCCTACCCGGAGATACTGGGGATTGAATCTGGGATTTTCTATACCCCTCCCTGCAGTAGCTCCCCAAGAGGAGAGCTGGTCTTGTGGTAGCAAACATGACTTCTCCCCTTAGCTAAGCAGGGTCTGCCCTGGTTGCATCTGAATGGGAGACTTGATGTGTGAGCACTGCAAGATATTCCCCTCAGGGGATGGAGCCGCCACTCTGGGAAGAGCAGAAGGTTTCAAGTTCCCTCCTTGGCTTCTTCAAGATAGGGCTGAGAGAGATTCCTGCCTGCAACCTTGGAGAAGCCGCTGCCAGTCTGTGAAGACAATCCTGAGCTAGATAGACCAATGGTCTGACTCAGTATATGGCAGTTTCCTATGTTCCTATGCACTGAGCTTTTAGAGTGGGCCCTAGAAGTTTGTTCTAACTCTGCCTGTACCTTTTAACCTTCAGAAGAGTAACAACTTGTAACCAGTCACAGACAAAACCAATAAAATGGAACTCCTTTGTGTTTAATTTTACAGTCTTTCAACAATAAAATACCCCAACTTAACCCTTGACTTTGGAAAGTCAGTCCAAACAACATAAATATCCCAGTGCCTCTGGCAAATGGACAGGCTCAGATTTTGGCAGATCTCCAGCACTTCTGTCTAGGGATGCCAAAAGGCCTGATGCCGTCTGGAGTGCTGGCTAAGCTCCTATACACAGAAGATTCCCACAGCCTTGCTTTCCTTCTTTAACTACTTGCCTTTCCGATGCAAGATTATCATGCTCTGGAATATGAGTGATTTGTATCACACAGAAAGAGGGGGTGGGTTGGGGCTATGAGAAGTGTGCACAGTTCCTACAAAGGTCCTGCATGCTGCCTGCCTCTGTGAATATAAAGTTGGGAGCAAGTAGGGAAAGGAGAATCTGAGCTCTGTGTGTGGTGCAGTGTCCATATATGGAAAAGAGAAGGCCCTTAGTTTTTATAGTGATGTCATCTTGCTTTAAGTCTCTCTGCTTAAGTGAGTCTTTGAAGATTCCTGTTTTGCTCTCGTTGAAATCTAGCTAATATGTATATCTTAGGCTAACAACTGGGAAATCACAATGACTTCTGATCAATTATCAATCTGATCAATTAATCAAGAAATTGGTGGAGTGCATTATCATCCTTTCCCCTTCTCCCTTGCTGAGGTCTGGAACTCCCACTTGGAATATTGGATGTGATGTTCTCCTCTTCCTTCAAATGGCTCTCTAGAATTCACCTTTTCTATAAGGACTAGGGCTTAACTCTTCATCTTAGTTTTCATCACCAACTGAAATGAAGGGAAGCTTCATATGACACAGAAAAAGTTGAACTACTGGTTCCTGGAGCTCGGCAGTGAGTCAGGTGGATATATGGATACCAGTTGCGTCATCCAAACTCACCAAAGTCAGCATAGTCTCCCTTACTTGTGGTTCTGAACCTGACATCTGTAACCAATGTTAGATCTTGGTTACCCGCTAAATGGGCAAAGAAACACTTTTGAAAGTGGTGATTATCTTTATATTAAACACAGGGAGAGCAACTGGCCCTGTCCAGACCCAGCACAACATCCTTCCAGCGACTGTTGGAAGTGACCACTTGTGTTTCATTTTAGATTACGAGTCTCCTCCTCCTCCTCATATTATTATTTTTCTATGTAAACCGCTTTGAGAACTTTTTTGGTTGAAAAGTGGTATATAGTGGTATATAAGATATCCATCTTATTTATTTATTATTTCTCTGTATAAACCACCCTGAGCCATTTTTGGAAGGGCGGTATAGAAATCAAATAAATAAATAAATAAATAAATAAGAATATAGATAGTAGTAGTGGTAGTAATAGTACCAGTAGTTACAGATGTTGGGTTTGGAACAGCAACTGCGTTGGAATATGTTGACTTTGGTAGGTTTGGATGACATGACCCATGCAGGTGTATTGCACTCCCAACCCTGCAAATTAGGTTCATCACTGAGTTCTGGGAAGCCATGGTCCAGCTTTTTCTGTGTCCTGCATAGCTGCCCTAAGAATAAGTATATCTGATTTGCAACCAATCTCCTTGTGTTGCTCTTGCTTCTCCTGTTCATTCTCACCCCTCATAGGGAGTTGTCTTATACCGTGTCAGACCATTGATCCATCTAGCTCAGTCTTGTCTACACAGACTGGCAGTGGCTTCTCCAGTGTTTCAGGCAGGAGTCTCTCTCAGCCCTATCTTGGAGATGGTGCCAGGGAGGGAACTTGGAACCTTCTGCTCTTCCCAGAGCGGCTTCATTTCCTGAGGGGAATATCTTGCTGGTCTTTGATTGTAATAAAGTTATTCATTAATTCACTCATTCATTCATTCTTCCATATAAAGTTGCCTGAGCTTTATGATTTGCATTGGAGTCTCTGCTCTGTGCCCTGTTACTTTTAGATGCACAAAGTGAGAGCATGAGAGACAGGACCTTTTCTATAGTGGTACCTAAATTATGGAACACCCTCCCGGAAAGATCCTCCTGGCTCCATCTTTGCTTGCCTTTCAAAGGGCAGTTGACTCACTTATTTCACCAGCCTGTTGGTCTCTGACTGATGGTCAGATATACATTCTGATCTCTTGATGCTGCTAATTTTGTTACTACTCTGATGCTATTTCCCTTTGCACGTTTTAATGAATTTTTTTTAAATATTTTGTTGTTTGGGGTTTGCTAGCCACAAATATTTTTGTGGGTGAGTAATCGGGTCCTCCCATGGCCATATTTATTTCACTATATGTATACCTCTGTTTTTAAATAAAATATTTAAGATGTCCCATTGAATTTGTAGCTGAGTTGAGATTTTAATAGAGAAATAATAGACTTAGACATTATGCTACATTAGTTCAAAGTGTTTGACCTTGATTTTTGAGATCTCTAAATACCAGTTGCAGGGGAGCAACATCAAGAGAGAGGGCATGCCCTCGCCTGTGGGCTTCTCAGAGACATCCAGTGGGCCTCTGTGTGGAAACAGGATGCTTGACTGGATGGGCCTTGGGCCTGATCCACCAGGGCTGTTCTTATGTTCTTATGTTAACTCAGGCCTTGAATGGGGATCCTCAACATATGGGACTGGAACCCTACCTAGTGAGCTCCTTGAAAGTGTATGATAGAGTTAGAGTTAAAACTGATAAAACACTAGGAATTTTATAGGACAGAGATTCCTTACCTTGGATCCCTAGAAGTTATTGGACTACAACTCCCATCATCCCTAGCCACAATAGCCATTGGCACTTCTCCAACAACATCTGGGGGTCCAAGGATGGGAACTCTTGATATTGGGTATAGAGGCAATACTGCTTCTTGGATTACTTACAGTCTCCAGCTTTACTTATTTTATGTCTCTTGTTCTCCAAGATCTACAAAGCAAAAACTTTCCACCTTGATGTTACTGTATCCTAGGGAGTGCATTCTACCAAGTGGAATTTATATTTTAAAAAACCCTGACAGAGATTCCACGTGGACATCCACATGTTCCCCATTATCATGTTATTTAAAGGTCTGATCGTGTCAGGTAGACAAGTGAAGAGAAATGTTATGTCTGACAAAATGCTTATATTTTTCCGGTTGGTATTAATGAGAAGCTGGCCCGGGGCTATTTCCCCCAATCTCAAAGGGCAGCAGATGCAGAAAATCCTTGGGGATGAGATCTTGGAAATTTCATCAGCATTCATGGGTGACCTAGCCTTTTCAAGCACAATGATAGACTTGATAAATCATCTTTACAACAAATTCTAATTATCGTTTATGTGGCCTGGGCGCCTCTTGAAAAAGCAAGGAATCTAACATCCCGGTTTCCACGTGGGTGTCAGAAGTTGTTTGTCCTTGCGCCGTCCCTCGGTGAATTGCAATGCGTGGCATTAACCCCTCAGCCCTGAGTATGTAGGAGTCAAACCACTCTATTAAGTTACACAACTGAGCTAAATTTAATTTTTTTCCCCCACCCTCTTTCTTTCTCCCCAATGAAATTACATGCTGCAGAGTATAAGATAGGATTAGAAGTATAACATTATAGCAATTAATACTATAATGCCTCCATGATTAGTGTGCTACATTGAATTTCATGGATTTTGCTCAGTGTTGCCTAGATTTCCCTTGGGTCCTCTAGACCAAACCTTTGTATTCTTAGTAAATTACATGCTTTTTAAAAAAAAAAAGCACGTTGCAGCAATATATTCAATAAATTCAATATAAGCTGCAAGGCACAGTAATAAATATATCAATTACAGCAAGTATTATATATAGTGGGGATGAGAACTGAAACTACTCACAGACTTTCAGGAACTTTTTGGGCACCACTGGAAAAATGATTCACGTGTTTAGCAAGTTTTTGACACTCTTTGTGAAAATGTCTACTTGTTCTTTTGCATTGGCTGCATTCACACGTAATGCAGAATCACAGGTCCAATGGACCCACAGTTCTCTCCCCCCGCCCCGCCCTTGCGTGGTTACCTGTCCACATTCAGACATAACTGGCAGGACCCCAAATACAGCCAGGGAGATGCAGAGAGGAGGGGGAGCTTTCATTCTGGAATGAAGGACAGCCCTGGCAGCCAATCACAGTGGGAGCGAGGGAGGAGCTTCCTCTCTCAACTCTGGTTAGAGATCGCTGGGACTCCAAGCAGCATTCGATGTAACGGAAACCTCAGGTAGGAGCTGTGATACTCATGACAAACCGAAGGTTCAGACTGGAGTTTGAGGAGGGAAACCTCAGGTCTCTTCTTGTTGAACCATCATTGCACGCATTCGGATGTACTGGAAATGCAAGCTCAGGCCCCTTCAACTCCGGTTTCCAGTTACATGTGAATGGGGCCATTGTCTGTGTCTGAGCCATCTTTTAATTAACTTCATTTGCCCTTATTGATGCCATAGCATAAATCTGAGTTGCTGAGTAGCCCTGTGATATCTTCCCACATCATCATCATCATCATCATCATTAATTATTCACACAGTCAGACAGATGTTATTGACTGGTTTGTGTTATCCAGACATTGAGTCCTTCCCAAGGTGCTGGGAATGCGTGAATGTTATTGTCAATAAAATTATTATTGTTGTTGTTGTTTACACAGTCAGACAGGCGTTATTGACTGGTTTGTTTGATCTAGACCTCGAGTCCTTCCCAAGGACCTGGAATGGCTGAATTTTATTATCAATGTTGTTGCTTTTATTATTATAGATACCGTTGCAGAATATAGGCTGTTTCCGGTAATGATGCTTTTTGTAATTGGCTGATGGTGATTTCTGTGGCCCCTATGGTGTTGATGTGCTTTATTATTTCTTGTTTACACAGTCAGACAGGTGTTATTGACTGGTTTGTTTTATCCAGACATCGAGTTCTTCCCAAGGACCTGGGATGCCAGAATTTTATTGTAAATGTTGTTGTTATAGATATCGTCGCAAGAATATAGGCTGTTCCCAGTAAAGCTGCTTTTTTAATTGGCTGATGGTGATTTCTGTGGCTCCTATGGTGTTGAGGTGCTCTTCAAGGTCTTTTGGAACTGCACCCAGGGCGCCAATTACCACTGGGATTATTTTGGTCTTTTACTTCCACAGCCTTTCTATTTCAATTTGTAGATCTTTGTATTTGGTGATTTTTTCTATTTCTTTTTCTTCTATTCTGCTACCCCCTGGTATTGCTATGTTGATTATTTTGTTTTTCTTTCTTCTCGACTACAGTTATATCTGGTGTATTGTGTGGCAGAAGTTTGTCTGTTTGTAGTCGGAAGTCCCATAATATTTTTACATCTTCATTCTCTTCAACTTTTTCAATTGTATGGTCCCACCAATCTTTGGCTACAGGTAGCTTGTATTTTTTGCAGATGTGCCAGTGTATCATCCCTGCTACCTCTAGCTCTGCCTGGGTCCAGTCTATTATTCCTGCAGTGTATCTGATAACAGGTATAGCCCAGGTGTTTATGGCTTGTATGGTGTTCCCGCCATTGAGTTTGCACTTGAGGATTTTTCTAACTCTCCTGATGTATTCACTTCCAATTTTCTTTTAACTTCAGTGTGTGCAATGTTATCAGCCTGGAGAATGCCGAAGTATTTGTAATGTTCTTTCTCTTCCAGGTTCTGGATGTTGCTTCCATTGGGCAGTTCTATTCCTTCTGTTTTTGTTATTTTCCCTCTGTTCATTATTAATGCAGCACACTTGTCTAGTCCAAACTCCATTGCTATATTGCTACTGAATATACGGACAGTGTTCAGCAGTGATTCAATTTCTGACTGGGATTTTCCATACAACTTCAGATCATCCATGTACAGCAGATGATTTCTTTTACTTGATGTTTTAGATGTCTGATATCCGAGGCCTGTTTTGTTTAGTATTTGTGAAAGTGGGGTCATGGCGATTACAAACAACAGAGGGGATAGTGAGTCCCCTTGGAAAATGCCTCTTCTAATGCTAACCTGTCCAAGTGTCTCGCCATTGATTGTTAACTGTGTACTCCACATGCTCATTGCTTTTTTAAATAAATATCTGAATGTTTTTGCTGACACCAGTTGTTTCTAAACATTTTAGTATCCATGTGTGAGGCAATGAATCAAAGGCTTTCTTGTAGTCAATCCATGCAACACTTAGATTTGTTTTTCTTTTCTTGCAATTTTCTAAAATCATTTTGTCAATCAGCAGCTGGTCTTTTGTGCCTCTGGTGTTCGGGCAATTTTCTTTCTGTTCAACTGGAAGCTGTTTGTTAGTTAATAAGTGGTGCATCACTTCATCTGCTATTTTTCCAGTTATTTGAACATGGTTGGCAGGCAGGTTATCGGTCTATAATTACTTGGAACTGCACCTTTTGCTGGATCTTTCATGATGAGTTGAGTTTTCCCAGTTGTTAGCCATTGTTCAATATCACCTCCTTGAACAATGTGATTGAACTGTTTTGATAGTTGTTTATGAAGGCTTGTTAGGTGTTTAAGCCAAAAGCCATGCAATTCATCGTCGCCTGGCACAGTCCAATTTTTAATTTTCTTTTCTCTTTCACTTATTAATTCTGGTGTTATTATTAGGTCTTGCATTTGTTGGTTACATTTTTTGACCTCTTTCATCCAGCCTGTTTTTTTATTATAATCTATTGGATTGTCCCATAATTTCCCCCAGAATTGCACTGTTTCTTCTTTATTTGGTGTTTCTAGGTTTCTTGCAGTTTCTCCTTCTATGCTTTGGTAGAAACATCTCTGATTCGACTGGAATTGGAGATTCTGCCTGTGTTGTGTAATTCTAGCTTCGCATCTGCTAATCTTCTTTGACACTGCTGTTATTTGCTGCTTTATTATTTCCAGGACTTCTCTAATTTTCCTTGAATCTAGGTGGTATTTTTGGATCAGATACTGTTTGGTGTTTTCATTCTTCAGCTTCTTGTCTTTCATATCTTTCAATTTACTAGCATCTGATCTAAGCCTGGCGATCTTCCATTTAGGTGATGTACTGCTTTCTTTTTTTACAGGTCCACTGATCTTATATCCGAGCTCTTGTGTTGTTATTGTTGCTGCACTGTACATTAGTTGGTTTGTTGCTTACAAATTATTGGTTGTTATTTCTGCAAGTGTAGCATTGACATCTTTTAATGCCTGAGCAAGTTGTTTTTTGGCAACTGTTTTTAGAGCTGGAAGTCGAACCATGGTGGTTGTTTGGTTCATGTGCTCAGTTATTTTTTGCTTTAGTTCTTGTTGCTTTTCTGTTAAACGGCATTTGGGTTTTTGAGGTGAAGGGAAAGGGGAGGTTGCCTGGTTTTGATTTTGAAACAGTTCAGCAACAGTGGCATCCTCTATTGAGCAACTTCTTCAATTGGTGGTAATTCTTCTTCCATATCTTGAGCCTGTGTTGCTCTTTGCAGTTCTTCCAGCTCTACTCCTGTGAATACTTTATTCTTATTATGAATCTTCTCTGGACTGCTAGCCTTTGTTCTGTTATTTCTGTATCTGGATGCTTCTCTTTCCAAATTTGGTACATGCTTTTTAAATAACCTCTTCAAGTTGGACTAGACTTATAACAGCAGATCATTATTTCCTTGTTGGCATTTTTTGTATATTTTTTCCGATGATGATGATGATGATGATGATGATATAGGCTATGCATCGTCTTGGACCAATAATCAAGTCTGAGATGTGCAAATCCTATTGGGGCATTTTTCATAGGAAATGATTCTGATGAAAAAATGAAGTTTCTGATTCTGATGAAAAATGTCTCTGATGTCAGTAGATGATGCAATACAATATAATACAATATTGGTATTTTATTGAACAGTATCGGAGTATGTTTTAATGAAGATTCAGCTTCTGCAAAGCAATTGGCTGCCTTCTGGGCAGTTGTACTGGCAGTGTTTCAAATGGTTGTCTTTCCTTCCCTGATCTCGCCCCATAAGGCTCCAGGAAAGGAAGCAAGATGATGATGTTCCATCCTTTTCCTGGTGCATTTCTGGGAGTGAAATGGCTGTATCCTGTTAGTATATTTATAGATATTTTTCATTTATATACCACCCATCCACAAATAGCTCAGAGCAGTGTACAGTCAGAATTTAAAAAATTTAAAATATTAACATAAAACTTAATTTAAGCCCTTAACTATTATTAAAAGCCTGGCTGAAAAGATGGGTCTTTATGGCTCTCTTGAAAGCCTCCAGGGATGATAACCTTTTTATACCCATGGAAAGTGTGTTCCATAACCTAGGGGTATATACTGAGAGGGCTAAAAGCCAAGTTGCCACTAGGCAAACTGGTGGCACCTGAAGATGGATCTTGCCTGATTATCTTAATGAGTAGTGGAAATCTTTCAGCAACTGGTACTCTCTCAGGTAACCCAGGCCTAATCTATTCAGGGCTTTAAAGGTAATAACCAGCACTTTACATTTTGCCAGGAAACATACCAGCAGCCAGTGGAGCTCTTTCAGAAAAGGCATAATATGTTCTCTCTGGGTTAACCTGGAGACCAATCTGGCTGCCACATATTGGACTAATTGAAGTTTCTGGACGATGTACAAGGGCAGCCCTATATAGAGTGCATTGCAATAACCCAATCTGGAGGTTACCTGGTGATGTACCACTGTTTTGAGGTCATCTTGTTCAAGGAACAGGCAGAGCTCACATCAATCAGAACTGATAAGAAGCACCCTTGGCCATAGCCTCAGTTTGAGACACCAGGGTGAGACCAGAATCTAAGAGCACTTCCAAACCATGTAGCTGTTCTTTCTGGGGGAATGTAACCCCACCCAGAACAGGAGATTATATTCCATGCTTGAGGTTATGACCCCAAACAAAGGACACTTCCATATTGCTTGGATTCAGCTTCAGATTATTATCCCCCATCCAGCCCATTACTGCCTATAGGCAGACATTTAGGGAGATATGCCATTTCCTGATAATGATGACTCAGAGAGAGAGATTTGGGTGTCATTAGCATACTGATAGCACCCAGCACCAAATCTCCTGATGTCCTTACCCAGCAATTTCATGTAGATGTTAAAAAGCATTGGTGAAGGCATTAAACTCCCAGAAGGCAGCTGATTGCTTAGCAGAAGCCAGAACTTCATTAAAAGCTACCCCCCTTGATCCCAGTGCCTCAAGCTGATACTAATTATCAGCTCAGTGTGATCAAGACCATCCCCTGCATTGTGTGCACAATGCAAGGATGGCCTGGATGGTTATTGGGATTACTATTGGGCTGATAGTTCAGCCCCTACAGCCCTATTGTGCAATTCCTGATTGGTAGGGGTCACCCATATGGCTAAGTTGAAGAGCATGTCCCTCACTCTCAGTTGACTTCACTAGCTTTCAGTGCCATCACAATATTGCCCAAACTAATTGTTGTGCAACATTATAGATAAGCTTTCACGATGTGCTTCCTGATTGACTGGGATCAAATTTCTGACTAATCTAGGAAGGTGAAAGAACAGCAAACAGGAAAAAACGGTACAGATTCAGCAGCAATTAGGGGGAAACAACGCCACTAAACAGAATTGAGTGCTGCGCAGCTGGTAATGTCACTGCCTCTCGGTCTCAAGGCTTCATTGATGCTTTTCTTGATATCAAACCTTTCTGGAAGCTTACTGTAAGCATTCTAATTCTCCCCCTTCAGCCTTGTTGACTTCAAGAGGGCATGCTCAGAACCTGTATATATTCATTGCTGCTCCATGGAGGCAAGTTTTGATCCAACACGTATGGTTTGCATGTCTACGGAACATATAGCTATACTTAGGCCTTGAATGATGTTCAAGAGACCAAGTTTAATATTGCATCTGCATACAACATGTTCAGCTCAGTTTAGTGTATATGCACAATGTTGCAGCCAAATCATGCCCAGTTTCAATTCCTTGACCAAAAAAAAAAAAAAAAAAAAAGCAATGAAGGTGTGCAAATTCCCTGTTTACAATGAGCGGGGGAAAGGCTATGGAGGCTCCCATAACCACAACAGGGAAGAGAGCAATTGCAGTAGCATCTTAACTGGAAGGGAACACTTAAGCTACCCTTAAAAAAAAAAAAAAAGATTTACCACTATCTATGAACCCAGAGGAGAATTCTAAAATAAGTACCAGGGTTCCATATAAACCCGTTCTGGAGGGTGTGTCTTTAGTGAAACACCACCTGCTCTTCTCAGTATGTGCCCAACTGCAATGAGGACTAGAAACTTAAATTCCAGTAGAATGTTTGGATATTTGATGTATTTCGCCAAACGTCACTCTTGTTTTCCACAGTGCATGATGTGTTTTAGACCCGCCCCCCGTTCCTTGTCTAGCATAGGGTAAGTAAAGGATCCAGGAAAGAGATATCTATCCTTCCAATTATGACCTATGAAGCTGCCTTATATTGAGTCCACCTAGCTCAGTATGGTCTGCATTGACTAATAGCAGCTCTCCAGGCTTTCAAGTGGGATTTTCTATTGGGATAAAGTGGGTTTTCCTATTGAAAGCCACCAGGGATTGAACCTGGAAATTTATGCACACAAAATATGTGTTCTGCATTGGGCTACAGCCACCCGACCCCAACATGGCACACAGGAATGCAGCAATCCTAACACAATTATTTTGACCCAGAATGATTCAAAAAGAGAGGTATAAGGATCTCCGGGGAATAAGAAGGCCTGTACTTCTTGCCCTCAGAGCCACGATGTTAACTGAGGTCACCAGGGATGGTCTCGCAGTCTGTGTGGGCAACAGCAGCAGAAGTGAATGCATTGCAATCTAGGGATGACACTGAGGAGAGGTCGAAAGGAGTGAATTCAACGCCTTGGAGATGGGTCTGCCAGAGATGTGAGAGAGCAGCATTTCTGTCTTCGTTTTTGCCATTCCCAAGATTCAAGACCTTCCCCTCAAAGAGGCCTTTAAAAAAAAGAAGCAGCCGGGCCTGGGGGGGGGGGGCAGGGGGGAGGCCTGTTTGAAGGGGCCCTGATGGAAATTTGGATTATTATTAAAGGTACAGTAATGGCTGTCTGGTTATCTGCAGCCAGGCCTCTGCGGGGAGGAGATAAGATATTTATTAAGAGACCTGCTTTAACGCCCAAGGATCGCTTTCAGAGGGCCCAAGAAAAATGGACTTTATCTAGTCCATTATTATGTACAATCGCCTGTGTGGATGTTTTACTCCGTTTTGGACACCCTGAATGAAAGCTAATAACTTCCCTGTTATCAGCAAGACACCTGGGGGATTTTTCACTTTGTCAGAGCTTATTAGAGGGAGACTTGGTGGAGGGGTGGAGGTACAGGGAAGGTTTGGGAATCTCCCCTCTTCCAGGCGGCTGTCTTGGATTCTACAGGAAAGTGGTGGTGGTTTTTTTTTTTTTTTTTAAAAAGAGGGCTGAAATCCAGATGAATGCTGCACTAGTGCAAACATGTCACACTAGTGAGAGGGTGTTGTGCTAGCTCAGGGCTGCACCACTTCAGGCCTCTTGCAAATGTTGGACTACAACTCCCATCATGCCTGGGTATTGGCCATTGTGGCTGGGGATTCTGGGAGTTGTAGCCCTCCAAAGCCGCTGAAGGGCCAAAGTTGTGCAGCCCTGCACTAGCTGGTTCTGCTAAGGTTGTGTTGCAGACTAGTGTTGCACTAGTGCAACAGAGCACACTTGCACAACCTGTGGCATGCCTCCTGTGAAACCTGTTCCGTACATGCTGCATGAAATGATGCCCAGCTACCCGCTATTCTTATTTATTTATTTATCACATTTATATACCACCCAAACCTTCATCTCTGGGCGGTTAACATGTATAAAAAGTTAAAACAATTCAACAATTTGAAATCAATCACAAAATTAAAACCAGCAATTTTTTTAAAGCGGAGGAAGCTTGGTTGAAAAGATGATCAAGCAGACCAAGAGCGCAAGAGACTGAACAAGGTGAGCGTGCACGCAGCGATGCAGCCTTCTTGCACGGGGGCATCTTTGTTCATTGCACTAGTGCAGTGTGAGTCTGGACTCCAGCTGGCTTTTAAATTATCCTGGAAGAGGGTAGGACCACACACCTCCTCAGTGCTAGAACATCCACTGCATGCAGAAAGCACCAAATTCAATCTCTGACATTTTCTGGTAGTGGGGGTGGAAAGACTCCTGTCTGGGACCTTGAAGGGCAGCTGCCGGTCAGTGTAGACAATACTGGTCTAGACAGGTCAATGGTCTGACTCAGTGGAAGGCAGCTTTCTGGTCGAACATTTCTTTCTGCTGCCCAGGGAGACATTCCAGGGATGCATATCTGCTAGGGTTCTGGCTTTCTTTGGAGAAGGGATCACTACATAGCTTTATAATATTTGGTTTCCTTTCAAATGTAGAGGCTGAGCATTAGAGGGAGTTGACATATTTTACTTATTTATTTATATAGATTTATATGCTGCCATTCTCCATAGAATGAATTTGTAGTGGCTTACAACACAATTCTTTAAAGAGCACTGTAAAACACAACCTCTAAAAGCATGGACCTGCAGGATAAGGCAACCGTTCAGAGAGGGCAATCACAGAAAAAAACATATAGCGTTAGGGGAAACCTTGCTGGAATGAAAAAAGCAGAAAAAAGAATACATATATAAATATTTTAACACAGAGAGACACAATATATATATAACAGAGCATTCCTGTGAGTCTGCAACAGGTGGCATCAGTTCTCAGAGAGCAAATCCTGAACCCTACGGTGCTTCAGCATCCTGACCAGTTTCTTTTCAGCCTTGCCAGAATTCTGCGTCTCTCATAAAGTAAAGTTGTGCCGTTGAGCTGGTGTCAACTCCTGGTGCCCACAGAGCCCTGTGGTTTTCTTTGGTAGAACACAGGAGGGGTTTACCATTGCCTCCTCCCAAGCAGTGTGAGATGATGCCTTTCAGCAACTTCCTATATCGCTTCCTATATACTGTAGGTGTTTACTAGCGGGGATTCGAACCAGCAACCTCTTGCTCCCTAGGCAAGTTACTTCCCTGCTGCGCCATTCTCATACCTAACTTAAAACCTCCTGTTCCTTACACTCAGACACTCCTGACTGGTATGCAGGGGGAATCATGAGGAGTCACTTCACATACTCCCACCGATCCCTCCCAGTAAGGGTGACCAACCCGAGGCTCTCCAGATATTGTTAGACTACAACTCCCATCATCCCCAGCTGCATTGTTGTAGTCCAACAACAGCCAGAGAGTCTAAGATAGACCACCCTCGTACTGTGTGGATGTGACCTAATGTCATCTTGCATGATTCTTAATGATTTCCCACATCAGGATACTTCAAGGCTATTAATTCTCTCATCCAGATACACCTGCTGGCCTCTTGAACTATTAGAGTGATTTGCCAAACAAAGAGACTGCCAAGAAGCCATGACCTAATTGGTAACCCTATGCTCAATGGTGAAAGAGGAAACTTGCAGAGATAATTCCACAACTGTGGTGCAGCTATTGAAAAGGCCGTTTCTGGTACCTAGCAAACATCTTCTTGTAAAAGGCAGGCATGAAGGAATAACCTCTTCGCACGTTGTTTTATGGTTTGTAATTTGTACTTGCCTTGTTCTGTCTCCACTCCAAGCTCTGTAAGGGTTAAAAATGCTGCTACCTCTGAGAAGCAGTTCTGAGGAAAAAATTGTCAGCTGCAGAGTTTTGGAAGGAAAGTTTTAAACTAGAGGTGTTCAGAACCAGTTTGAATCGAACCGTGTTTGATTCGAACCAGCCGAGTTTGAAGTCGAAGCGGATGGGACTAAAAAAAAAAGGCAGCCAGGCCAAGTTTGGATTGGAGTGGGCCTGGTCTGGTACGGACTGCTTTGACCCTGTTCGAGAGTTATGCTTGTAAAGGGGAATCCGGTGAGGATTCCCCTTTACAAGCAAAGGGGAACCCTGCCTTTAAAGGGTTCTAAGGTAGGTGTGGGAGGGGCAATGAGAGGGCACTATACTGGCTTTGGTGGCAGTGGCAGCAGTGGCTCTTCTCAACACTGCAGGCACTCCCTCCCCCCCCCCAGCAGTGTGGGCTAGCGGGCATGCGCGGAGGCCATTTGCATGATCTCTGACTAGCAGCCCTGAGGTAAACATTGTCAGCTGTTGAGTTTCAGAGGGAAAGTTGGAAACTGGTTTCAATTCGAACCGGCCCAGTTCGACCGGTTCAAACTTGAACCAGACTGGCCTCAAAGAAAGGCATGCAAAACACAGGCATGCATGGAGGTCACACAAATGGCCTCCGCACATCAGTGGAGGCTGGGACTGGGCCTCTGCTGGCCCGCGCTGCTGGGGGAAAGCACCAGCGGGGTTTAGAGGACCCGCCTCCACTACTGCGCCACCACCAATATAAGGTGCCCTCCTGCCGCCCCCCCAGCCACCCTTAAAACCCTTTTAAAGGCAGGGTTCCCCTTTGCTTTGCTGGCCGTTTCAACCAAACTGAACTGACAGTTTAGTTCAAATTCGGCTCAGATTCAAACTGAGCCACCAAACTCAGTTCCGTGCACACCCCTACTGTAAACTATTCCTATGTGATTGTCTCCAGGCAGAGAAAGAAGGTTCTAGCTGTCTGAAGTAACAAACTCTCTCATTGGCCAAGGTATCCCTTTAGAACTGAATAAAAGGGAGACAGTGAGGCTATTCACACGATGGGGCAAAATCGGGCTGAGTATGAGATGATGCCTCTCAGCATCTTCCTAGATCACTGCTGCCTGATATAGGTGTTTCCCATAGTCTGGGAAACCTACCAGCGGGGATTCAAACCGGCAACCTTCAGCTTGTTAGTCAATCATTTCCCCGCTGCCCCACTTAAGGTGGTCTACAATGTCCTTTTTTAGATGTGGTGACCAGAACATAGAAACATAGGAAGCTGCCTTATACAGAGTCAGACCATTGGTCCATCTAGCTCAGTATTTTCTGCATAGACTGGCAGCAGCTTCTGCAAGGTTTATTTGATTTATTTATTAAGGCAAAGGATTTATACAATCTGAAGAGAAACCAGAGTACTGTCTCCTGGTGGTTTACAAAATAAGCAAAAAGGTTACAGGCAGGTCTCTCTCTTGGAGATGCCAGAGAGGGAATCTGAGACCTAGGGCTCTTCCCAGAGTAGACCCACCTTACAGGGCTCACATGTAGTCACCCATCCAAAAGCAATCCAGGGCAGACTCTGCTTAGCAAAAGGGACAAGCCATGCTTGCTACCACAAGACCTCCTAAGTCTTCTTCCCTTCAGAAAATAGGCTTAGAAAAGAGGCCACAATAGGAGGTCTTCAGCCTCCCCTCCATATCCGCCAGCCTTCCTGAGGGAATAAAGCCTGCGGTGGCTGCTTTTCATTTTTAAGAAACCAAGAGACTATTACAGGCATCTCTTAGTGCAATGCTGAGTTTGCCTCTCAGATCCTTGTTGCTCTGCCTTCTATTTACGCCAAAAGACAGAACTGGAAATCACCCCCTTTCCCTTTGAGTGCCAAGATATCCTTCCTGCCAAGATATCAGCCCTGCCAACCAGAAAAGCCCTTTTCTGTTGATAAAACAAGGGTGATGGATTGGGTCTCTTTGTGAACTTCCAGGTTGCTTTTTCCCCTTATCGGCAGATGTCATGAATGGTGGGGGGCAGTTGTCAGGGGGCAAGCCAGGCTGTAGGTGGAACAGCTGGATAAGGGAGGGTGGGTGGGGAAACTCAGGTATAACAGGAAACAGACGAAGTTGGAGAAAGAAGAGGTTAGGGAGAGCCACAGCAGAGCATGGGAAAGAGCAGGATACACAGGAACATAGGAAACTGCCATATACTGAGTCAGATTATTGGTCTATCTAGCTCAGTATTGTCTACACAGACTGGCAGTGCCTTCTCCAAGGTTGCAGGCAGGAACCTCTCTCAGCCCCATCTTGGAGAAGCCAAGGAGGGAACTTGGAACCTTCTGCTCTTCCCAGAGTGGCTCCATCCCCTAAGAGGAATATCTTGCAGTGCTCACACATCAAGTCTCCCATTCAGATGCAACCAGGGCAGACCCTGCTTAGCTATGGGGACAAGTCATGCTTGCTACCACAAGACCAGCTCTCCTCTCCAGGGTGTTCTTCACACAGCAGGCTTTCCTGTGAGTTTACTGCAAGGCTTTAACACAAACTTGTTGTCCCCCAAAAACTGGTGCAAAAAGTGGAATTTTTTAACCCCAGATATAATTTATTTACCCCAGATTGTTATGTTATGTTATGTTATGTTATGTTATGTTATGTTATGTTATGTTATGTTATGTTATGTTATGTTATGTTTATGTTACTCCAGATATAAATCAGGTTACACTCTAACATGCAATGAAAAACCCGAATTGCGTGTGAGCTGCTCCCTGAAAACTCCCAGGGACTTTGGGGTAAATCTGTCCAATATGTGAATGCACACCCTCCATTCCAGAGGAGATGAGAGCTGAAGGGCTTTAAGAGCCCTGTGTGGAAAACGCCCAGGAGAAAGGAGGCTTGTGGCATAACCAGGGCACTCTGTCTGGTGCTATCAGCACCCTCTTCCTCCTTCCTTTTACAGAGGCTGCTGGGAGGTTAGAGAAAGCAAGGAAGTTCAAATCACAGGGCTGTCTCACCCATGAGGCTACTCAGGGATGGGACTTCTCCATGGTCACCCCGAGGCTTTGGATACACTCCCTGCAGAAATAAGAGCCTCCCCATCTGACAGCTTTTAAAGCAGCTGTTATAGCAAGCCAGAGGTTGCTGGTTCAAATCCCTGCTGGTATGTTTCCCAGACTATGGCAAACACGTATATCAGACAGCAGCCATCTAGGAAGATGCTGAAAGACATCATCTCACACTGGGCAGGAGGAGGCAATGGTAAACCCCTCCTGTATTCTGCCAAAGAAAACCACAGGGCTCTGTGGGCACCAGGAGTTGAAATGATGGCTCACTTTACTTTTACCTAGAACTGGAAAAGGTGCAGAAGAGGGCAACCAAGGTGATCAGAGGCCTAGAGCACCTTCCTTATGAGGCAAGGCTACAACACCTGGGGCTATTTAGTTTAGAAAAAAGACGACTACGGGGAGTCATGATAGAGGTCTATAAAATCATGCATGGTGTGGAGAAAGTGGATAGAGAGAAATTCTTCTCCCTCTCACATAACACTACAACCAGGGGTCATCCCATGAAATTGATTGCCGGGAAATCTAGGACCAATGAACAGAAGTACTTTTTCACACAATGAATAATCCACTTGTGGAATTCTCTGCCACAAGATGTGGTGACAGCCAACAACCTGGATGGCTTTAAGAGGGCTTTGGATAACTTCATGGAGGAGAGGTCTATCAATGGCTACTAGTCGGAGGGCTATAAGCCACCTCCAACCTCAAAGGCAGGATGCCTCTGAGTACCAGTTGTAGGGGAGTAACAGCAGGAGGGAGGGCACGCCCTCAACTCCTGCCTGTGGTTTTCAGCGGCATCTGGTGGGCCACTGTACGAAACAGGATGCTGGACTATATGGGCATTCTTGGGCCTGATCCAGCAGGGCAGTTCTTGTGTGTGTGTATGTGTGTGTGTGTGTGTTTGTGTGTGTGTGTGTGCAGTGTGTCCCCCTCTAGTATCATTTGTGCCTTCAGTTGGATGCAAACCAAATTCACAGTACATGGGAGGAGGTCCTAGGAGACCCTGATAAGGGTATTTTCTTGCAATGATCTGCAATTCTAGCTAGCTAGCTAGCTAGCTATCAGTTTATTTATTTACCAGCTGCAATCTTGCTGGCCATTCAAAGATGGTGGCCATTCACAGTATATAACCAACACCTCTTTGTGCATGATGTGCTGGCAGTTGAGTACCAACCAGATTCACAGCATGTCAGAAAGGGCCCTAGAGGCCCTTCCACAACAATGGCACCCCCACCCCTGATTTGCCAATGCTGTTTCAAGATGATGGCCTCTCAAAGTATAGAAAACACTCCTGTATAACCTACAGCACATGTGAGCAGGCCCTAGGTAAGAGTAACCGAGCTGGGCCTCATGATCCGTGAGACCCGGTTTCTTCGGGTGAGCGGAGAGGGAGCCCTGGGCAGCCGGATCGGTCGCCCACCCGATTGATGGCTCCGAGATGGAGCCGGCGGGGGCTGGGGAGCTCGGGGGCCGCGTGGCCCCCGCAAGCCCCAATATGCCCTGCATGAGTGCGCAGGGCATACTGGGGAAACCCCCAAGCCAGGAGGCGGCTTTTCGCCTCCCGGTTGGGGGTCTGCTCATGAGTAGGCATGGTGTGAAGGCGCACCGCGGCTACTCACGATTGTAAAAAGCAGGTTTGCGGAGCACTCGCTCCGCAAACCTGCTTTTTACCAGGGGTTCCAGAGCGGGTTACCCGCTCTAGAACCACCGGGCTCGCAGCCGAGCCCGGTGGTTCTGACAATTAACAAAAATCGGGCTAGGAGAGCCGAGCCCGATTTTTGTTAATCGTGAGAATAGCCCCACCATGTTAAAAGAAGCAGAAACTTTGTTCCATTAGTTCTGCTTTGGACTCCTTGTTTTTGCTTATTCACCCACGTTGTGTCGCCCCCCCCCCCCCGCCGCCACTGCAGACAAGTAACTATTCTTGGATTAGAATAATAGCATCCTAGAATTTTAGAGTGGTTGCAGTCTGGGGTGGGGGGGAGGGGGCAGGGGATCTTGAGGGTCTTCTAGTTTCATATCCTGCTCAGTGCGGGGATCTGCTTCAGCCTCCCTGGCAGATGGCCATCCATTCTCTCTTTGACAACTTCCAGGGAAGGAGAGCCCACTGCTGCATGGGGCAGGCTGTTCCACCGCCAAACCACTCTTACAGTTAGGAGGTTCTTCATAATGTGAATGCTGGGAATTCTCTGTGGTAGGAGAAACCCTTTTTCATTATAGCAGAGTGCACAGAGGCACAACACAGTGGAATTTAATTAGGCATGTGTGTATGCTGAGAGTAAAGTAACTTGGAGCCAGTTCATAGTTTCAAATCAATATAAGTGGTATTTATTAGAGAACTCCATTCTAGATAGGAAAGCGAGGAGTTAGGATCTCTAATCTATCTAGCACATGGTGCAGGGGAGAGGAGCTTGCATGTTGCAAGGTAGGAACAGGAAGAAAAGGGAAGAGGAAGCGCAAAGGAAGGAAGGAGGGAAGTTAGACCCTAAGAGTAGCAATCTACATTCCAAAGGGATAGTGTCAGAGCAGTAGAGAAGTGATGAGCAATGTCTTGACTCTCTAGCCCTCTGACTCACTAGTCTGTCCTCCACTGTCTTTGAGACAAGAGACAGCACAAAGTCCTTCACTTCCAACAGTGTAGGCTGAATCTAGCCTAAATGTAATGTAAACCGCCCTGAGCCTTTTGGAAGGGCGGTATAAAAGTTTTAATAATAATTAATAATAATAATAATAATAATAATAATAAACAACCTCATTAACCAAATGTGCCCCCTCCCTTCCTGCAAAGACTTCAGAGCAAGATACATGGTGCTATCCCAATAGGACAACACAACAATCCAGTAGTGTTGTCCTATCTGGATCACTCTCTCTTCATGTGCCTTCTAAGACTAAGGGGTTCTTTTTCCTGCTAGCTTTCCTTCTAGCGTTAGTTGTGGTGTTTGGATATTTTACGCCCCTGAGGATTTGTCCACAATACTCCAGTTTATGTCTCTTGAATTTCTGTATTATAGCACCATATATGTTGCTCTGAAGTCTTTGGAGGAAGGGAGTGGGCACATTTGGTATGAGTGCTTGCCTGTTTGCCTATAAGCCCTTACTTCCCCATTCACTCTCTTAGGAACATAGGAAACTGCCATATACTGAGTCAGACCATTGGTCTATCTAGCTCAGTATTTACACAGATTGGCAGCGGCTTCTCCAAGGTTGCAGGCAGGAATCTCTCTCAGTCTTATCTTGGAGATGCCAGGGAGGGAACTTGGAACCTTCTGCTCCATCCCCTAAGGGGAATATCTTACAGTGCTCACACATCATGTCTCCCATTCATGTGCAACCAGGGCAGACCCTGCTTAGCTAAGGGGACAAGTCATGCTTGTTACTACAAGACCAGCTCTCCTCTGCTCTTCACTCTGTTCTGGAAAATTTGAGAAGAGCCGTTCCACTCTGCCCCAAATTCAGGGACCCAGAATGTCTGGTCATGGGACAAAGAACTCTAGGGTGGCCAGCTATGTCTTTCCACACACATTCCAAGATCCCTGGTATGGCTATGCAGTGGTGATCACACTGGCTCCCCACTGCTCTAGAGGCCTCGGAGTCTGTGAGCTGAAGATGTTCCCAGGTTATATTACTCCTGCTTTGCATGCTGTTTCTGGGACAGATATGGAACCTGCTGGAATATATGACACTCCTTTATACTGAGTCAGGCAATTGGTCTATCTAGCCTAGCACTGCCTGAATTTCAGCAGCTCTCCCAAGGCCTCGTGTACCAGTTCTTTCCCATGCTCTGCTCCTGGAAGTGCTAGGGATTGAGCCTGGAACCTTCTATGCGCAAGGCATGCACTCTACCATTGAGCTAGGATGTGTCCTGTGTCTGCTCTGGAAATGTATCCATCCCAACTGAAACTTGAGCTTACTGTCTGGATTCCAGTTAGGTCAAAACTCTTCCCCATCCCTAATATATGCAGTGATGATAATTCATCATGGACATGAAGGCAGCAGGACACAAGATCAATGGTGTAGCATTGCAAACTCTGAATACCTGCTGACAGTATGCCACACCAATGGTGATGTATTGGTTTGAGAAAACAGAGAGGAGAGCTGGTCTTGTGATAGCAAGCATGATGTGTCCCCTTAGCTAAGCAGAGTCTGCCCTGGTTGCATATGAATGGGAGACTAGAAGTGTGAGCACTGGAAGATATTCCCCTCAGGGGATGGAGCTGCTCTGGGAAGAGCAGAAGGTTCCAAGTTCCCTCCCTGGCAGCATCTCCAAGATAGGGCTGAGAGAGATTCCTGCCTGCAACCTTGGAGAAGGCACTGCCAGTCTGTGTAGACAATACTGAGCTAGATAGACCAATAATCTGACTCAGTATATGGCAGCTTCCTATGTTCCAGAAGAGCCAACAGGTCTGTCTTTTCTTTTCTCTTTTCTCTTTCTTTTCTTTTCTCTTCCTTTCCTTTCCTTCCTTAATTAATTAATTAATTATTAATTATATTTGTCCACCCCTCCAAACTCGTGTCTCTGGGCAATTCACAACAACATAAAACAAAAATTAAAACATTAAGACAATTTAAAACCACAATTCTAGTTTAAAAGCTTGAATGAAGAAATGTATACTTAGATACCTGTTAAAAGTTGTTAGAGATGGGGAGACTCTTATTTCAGCACAGATCACATTCCGCAGTCTCGGGGTGGCAACAGAGAAGGCCTGTCCCTGAGAGGTCACCAGATGAACTGGTGGCAACTGCAGACAGACCTTTCAGGATGATCTCAATGGGCAATGGGCATGTCCAGGCAACAGTTCCTTCTGCCCCACAGTGGGCTTATTGCTGTGATGTTAAACCAGAAGCAAAAGCAGCAAAGGGAAGAGGAATTCGGGAGGGTGGGGATTACATGCACCCTTTGGATGGTGTCACCGATGCTGATGCAACTAATCTCCCCTGTGACATCTGAAGGGTGGCTGGACACAGTCCCCAGTGATGCTTTCTGAAGTCAGGTGCACTGAACTGACATAACTGATCACCCCAAACATCTGCCTGAAAGCAGCTTGATTCTGCTGGGATGCCCTTCTGGAACAAAGCTGTGACTCACTCTCATTGCAGAATCAAAACAGAAAGATAATGTATGAATGATCCTACAAAGGAAAGGTTCCCCACATTAATGTACTTCAGGGTTCTCAACCTAGGACTACAACTCCCATCCAACCACGATACATTTTGACCATTGTGGCTCTGGATGTTGTGAGTTGTAGTCCAACATGTAGGGAGTCAAATTCAGGGACCTCTGATGTACACCACTTGCCTCTTCTTCTACACTTGATGGCTGTTTACTAGATGACTGGTGGCAACTTAATGTGTGAACTGACCTCATTCAAAAGCACTGCACAGGAGTTGACAGGAAAGATTCATCTGAGGTGTTTGACTTGCAAGGACCCATTCACACATGCAAGCGATCGCCTTGATGTTGCTTCCAGTCATCAAGGGGCAGTCTGCATGTGTGAATCAGCCCAAGGTTCAGTAAGCGCTGAAGACTGTGGGAGTTTCTGCAAATATCTATACTCTTTTTTTTTGAGAGGGGGGAGGGGGGAATTAGTTGCAAGAGGAAGGACCCCTTGGCCTCTGCAAGAGAAGGAAGCGATTGCCTGCCCCGCTGCTCCTTGAAGTGCTAGCAATGAATGCCCAACTTAAGAGGATTAATTTAGCAAATCCTTGCTCAGCGCCCCCCCCCGCCCCCATATTCCTCCCCCTTCTCGCACACGCCAGGCTAAAACAGCTTATTCAACTCACTTTCCCCATACACATGGGACTGGGTGGGTGGGATAATGCTTTTGTCATGAGGGGTATCTTAAGGAGGGGAGGGGGGCGTGAAGGAGGGATTAATGAGCTGAAAGGCGCCCCCACCCCAATCCCCAATGCCCCCCCCGCCCAGCTTTGGAAGCCTATCGATCCTGCTTTTCCCAGGCAGTGCGCCGCGGTGCTGTCTGTCCGCCTGTCTGTGTGTCACTGGGAGCTGATGTCACCGTAGGCAGCTGCGCTCGAGGGGAGGGTTGGCTCGGAGAAGGGGGCTCCAGTGGCTCCTCGCCCCCAGCCCTGAGGCGGCAGCGGCAGGGACGGCGATTGAGGCTCTCTAGGCGGGCAGGCAAGCAAGGAAGCAAGCAGGCAGGCAGGCAGGCAGCGCCTCTCAGATCCAGGCTGGTGCTGGCAGGGACGGATCCTCTTCCTCCTCCCTCCTGGCCGCGTAGGCAGCGCGAGAGAAAGAGCCGCCAGCCAATGCCCAAGCCCGGCCAGGCAGGCAACTTTGCTGCTCGGCGGCGCCGCGGAGTGAGCATGGGCTGGGCGGCTGCCTCCTCCCTGCGCCAGCCTCCAGGGTGCGCTCCGCGAGGCTGATCAGCTGCTGGACAGCGACTCGGCGGACAAGCAGGGACGGGGCGGTGGGTGGGGAAAGGGGGGCACGCGGCGGCTTGGACGAAGGGGCAGCGGCGCCGTGGCTCTGGAGGCGCAGGGTCCAAGCTCACCTCACGCCCCCCCTTCCCCTGGAGCTGAGCTCTGCCCAGGTTTGGAAAGTGCTTTCTTTGTTTCCTGAAGCTCCCCAACTCCGTCCCCACCGTCACCCTCTCCTCGCAGACTGGGCTTCTTCCTCCTCTTCTTGGATACCTACTACTCCGCCTCTCCCCGCATCCTACAATTGCACGCGGAAGGAGGGAAGGCAACGTGGCTAAACCCCCTGAGAGCGTGCCTTCTCAGCTCCGGCGAGCTGATGGCAGCGGGGGTCCCTGCTTGCCTGGTGGATTCGAGCCGGGAGAGGCTACAGCCTGGATGGGGCATTGAGAGGAGCCGCCGCGGCCCTTCCAACGGACAGGAGATCTTCAGCCAAGGTGCGTCGGTTAGGGGCAGGGAAGAAAGACGCGGAGGCGGCCAACTCCGTGGATTGCCTGCGCTTGGTTCCCTTTACGCAGCAGAGGCGCGTCTCAGCAGAAGGACCATGAAGGAGTGACACACACCCCCTCCATCCCCTGGATATTGCTCAGGGAGCTGGAGAGATCAACTCCCCCCCGCCCCCCAGCTACAAACAAACAAACAAACAAACAGAAACCCTCACGATGGCTTTTCAAAAATCATCGGAGCCTCCCAATGCTACGAGGAAAACCCCCAGCTTGCTGGAGATCGGAGCTCTCTGCTTGGATTCCGAAATCATCTTCGGGTTTACCAGCCACCTCCTCAGGAGGAAAGGCAAGGTAAGAGAAGGTGGGTGGGTGTGGAGAGTCTTGGGCTTCCGGCAGGCAGGAGGGAGAGGCAACCACTCTACTTTGGACTTCGCATTTCCCCCCCTTAGGCCGGCGCACATGGAGCCAAGAACTTAAGAGCCGTGGAAAGCGGAGAGAGAGAGAGAGCTGAAGAGAAAAGTTGACGCGGTGTTTCGAAAACCAGCCGAGAAGGTTTCCTTGGCAGCTCCGGCGCTCTCTCAGCACCAGGGACAGAGCTCTGTGGTTTAGCTATACAGTACACACCATCTACACTGCATGGCTGGAATACGGAGCGCTGTCCCTGGTGCTGAAAGTCTACCGCCTAGGGTAGGCGATTGATTGCTGCTGACAGGCGCTGGAAAGACGGGGCCAGAATTGCAGCGAATCCCTTCTTGAGATGGGGTAGCGGAAGCTCACAGGCAAGCGAGGCATGGGGACATGTCCATGTGCACTGTGGATCTCCCCTCCCATAGCCTAGCTTTCTCTTCTCTTTCAGAAAAGCACATGGTCTGATTCGGGCACCACTGTTGGGGCTGCAGAGCAGGATCAAGGAAGCAAGGCATGTTCCTTTCTCTTTCCACCCGCTCCCCAGTCCTCACCCTCCTTGGCAGCTCGACTTCTTGGAGTCCAAGGAGGTTTCTGGTAGCCCATTGAAACAAGTTACCGGAGGCCTGCCGAGCTCCCGGAGTGAGATAGAGCGGGACCCGCCCTGGCACATTATTATGATGTGCGTGGGTGAGGCATGTGGTCCCCCACCCCACCTCCTAGGTTAATTGAGACGGGGGGCGGGTAGAAGAGGGAGGGAGATAAAGCGATGCTAATCCCGCTGCGCACCGCTCAGGGTTCTAGAAGGGGTCGCCTCCCTCGGCTCATCCATCATGTGCCCTCCTCAGCTCCGTCACTTCTCCGCGGAAAGTTTTATTAAAGATCTGGATGGCGGTGCCCCTGTGTCTGGTCCCCAGAGTTGTGCCAAGGAGTACGCTTGGGGGCTGCTCGGACTAAGCGGGTTGATACAGAGATGGCATCCAGATGTGAGGGTCCCCTCTCCCGTTTGCTTTGTGAAACGAGAAGGGCTTGGGTTGGAGTCCCACCCTGTCCTTCAATCCTGGACGCGTGCTTCTGGTTGTCATTCCGTGGCGGAAGGAAAGGCACTCTGCACATGCTCCAAGGCACGCGCTTCTTGCGCTCAGCGCGGAGCCCAAGCAATCGGCAGCGTTGCGGGAGAGTCGCCAGTTCAGCCACGCTCCTTTGCCTTGTCTCCTCCCGCCCGCCGCGAGGCCGGCAGTCTGGCTCGGCGCCTCTCTTGCGTCGCTCCGACTCTCCGCCTGCTGCTCTTGCAAATTGGATCCGAAGTGCCACATTTGCAGACGCCTCTAGGCGAAGGGAGGTGGGGTGGGTGAGTTTGTTCAGGGGTGGGCTGGGAGAGATGAGGATGGAAGAGCGGAGATAGAGCTTTACTGGAGAGCCGGGTAGACAGAGATGGGAAAGTGGGGGCGGGGGGGGGGCTGATGAGCCTTCGTCGGCCCTCCCTACTTTGCCTTCGGGGACACGCGTGAGGCTGGGCAAGCGAGCGGCCGAGGCGCCGCGAAGGAAGTGGAGCGAAAGGGAGCGAAGATTGCGCTTGAGAGAGTTCTGAGCCACGAAAGGGGGCGGGGAGGCGCTTGAATGGGCTCGCCCCACGGCTGAGCTGCAAAGGCTGCCCCCCTCACGCCCGACGTTTCCTTTGACAGATTAAAGTTAGAAACCAGCCAGGGAGCTTCCGCGCTCTTTAATGGGGAGAGGGCACTGTTCACACTGGGAAGGATGGGGACTCCGCTTAGGCGTGGTCAAGAGCGCAGAAATGGATGCGAGATGAGATTTAGCATGAGGGACGGCAAAAGCCGCTCGCCGGATCTGTGAGTTGGAGGGCGTTCGGGTTTTAAGTCCTGACTGGGGCGCCTGGGAGCGAGCAGAACGCAAAAGCCACGGCCGCCAAATCTTGAACAGGTGCCCTGCAAGTGGCGACGCCGATTTGTGGATTGCAGGGGGAAAGCGGGGAGGGCGGGGATTAGGCGTGTGGGATTGTGGGGCGGGGAAGAAACCAGATGGGGCTGATGGGTTCCGCAGGGATCCATTGCTATTCCGGAGTGAGACTGCTGATGAACAATAGTGAGAAGAAAACTAGTTGGAGAACGCCCGGCGCTCCTGGAAACCCTTTTGCCAATGGAGAGAGCTTCTTCGGCGGACCAGCTGCAAAGCAACATGCGGCCAGCAGATGGCGCTCTAGTAACAGAGACCGAAGAGCCGCCAAACGCCGTGGAATCATTTCTCTCTAGCTATTAACGCAACTAGGCGTTTGTATAAATTTAGCGGTGCGTTGTCAAGAATAAAATGAAATAAAAGCTAAGGGAAGGCGTTTTTAGACGCATACATGTTTGGCAATAAGGGTCTTAACAGCCGTACAAGTCCCCCTTTCCTATGGAAGTGTTACAAGATAGCAATGGCATGCCATGCTGTTACGCAGGTTGTAACTGAAGTGACTTAAATAGGCCCAAACTACAGTGCATTCTTCGAAGCCTAGAGCCCGTCCATAAGTGCATATTTATGCTTGGAGCCTCAAGTTGTGACCTGCTGTGTGAAAGTGCAACCACAGATCAAACACTATAAACATCAGCTTTCAGATCATCTCACCTGTAATGCAATGCTTTTCAAGGGAGTCAATGAACACCTTTAGCTGTTGGTCACAGCGTTCCAAGTGCATGTGTGAACCAGACCACAAGCAGCCAACCTCGTGAAGAGGAGCCTGTGCAGTTCAAGTTCGGGCAGCAAGCATGTGGATGCGTGAAACAAGTGGCCACAGACCATGAGTTCTTTTGAAAATACCTCTCATCCTGGGTTTGATCATGGGCTGTGGAACTTAAGGCCACATGGCCATATCATATCATGGAAAATCTTGGCTTCTCATGTCGCTGGAGCCTTCAGATGACCTGCTCCCCATGCAGAACATCTGGCAGACCTTTTAAGAAGGGTGGCTTTTAAAATAACAGGGTGATTGTATTCAACAGAAAATAGCAGCTGACTAGGCAATTAGTTCGCTATGCTAATTTCTCCAGCTGCCAGGTCAGGGTTCCTCTGTTGAAATCATTTCCATCAATTCATTGCTAAAGGGGTGCTAGAATCGGGCAAAGAACGAAGCAAGTTAGAGTGCAAAAGAGAGATTTAGGCTGTCAGAAGGGAGCGTCAAAAGGCGCACATGGTATAGAGTCATGGAATTATACAGGCATCTTTTATTTCAATGAAACCTCCTTTATGGGATTCTTGAACGGAACCTCCCTTATGGGAGTCAAAAGCAGGGAGTCTTGTTTTTGGTAAGTGGCTTGGAAATCCCCCAATGGCTTACTTCAAAGTAGATCTTTGCTTGAAATGAACAGAGTTTCAATCTTCTGATTGAAGGCAGATCCATGCTTACTCAGAAGTAAGTCCCACGGTGTTTGGTGGAGTCTACTTCCTGATAAGTGTGTTTAGGATGGCAGCTTAGTCCAAAATCAGTCACTTGCAGAAGTTGTTACGGCTGTGCAGGAGAAATCAACGTTTAAACCGAACATACATGCTAGCCACTGGCACCAAGGAGCAGCCTTGATTGGGACTCGGTGGCCCCGGGGTTTGACCTGATCGTCTTCACATTCGTAGCTTAGCCAGTTTCTGCCAAATATAAAAGCTGACCTTTTTTCTCAAAAAACCTCCAATTTAATTAATCTGGAATAATCACCACTCCTGGTTAAAGAAGTTACTGTATATTGAACCAAATCTTTGGTCCATCTAACACAGTGCTTGGTTAGTCTTGGGTCCATCTAAAACACACAGGCAGGCAGCAACCCTCCAATATAGGAACATAGGAAGCTGCCATATACTGAGTCAGACCATAGGTCCATCTCGTTCAGTATTGTCTACCCAGACTGGCAGCGGCTTCTCCAAGGTTGCAGGCAGGAGTCTCTCTCAGCCCTATCTTGGAGCTGTATGCTTTGGTAGTTTGTTGGTTCAATAAAAAAATCTTGTCCTATAAAAAATAAATAAAAATCTTGTCCTATCTTGGAGATGCAGCCAGGGAGGGAACTTGGAACCTAGCTGCTCTTCCCAGAGCGGCTCCATCCCCTGAAGGGAATATCTTACAGTGCTCACACATCCCCTGAGCTAAGCAGGGCCCTGGTTGCATATGAATGGGAGATTACAAGTGAGAGCACAGTAAGATATTCCTCTTAGGGGATGGAGCCACTCTGGGAAGAGCAGGAGGTTCCAAGTTCCCTCCCTCCCTTCTCCAAGATAGGGCTGAGAGGGACCCCTTCCCGCAACCTTGGAGAAGCCACTGCCAGTCTGTGCAGACAATACTGAGCTAGATGGACCTATGGTCTGACTCAGTGTATGGCAGCTTCCTATGTTGCTTTGGGTCTGGGCCATAGTTCAGTGGTAGAGCATCTGCTTTGTAGAGCATCTGCTTTGCATGTAGAAGTTTCCAGGTTCAATCCCTGGCATCTCCAGACAGGACCAGGAAAGGCTACTGCCCAAAACCTTGGCTAGCAGACAGACCAGGGGTGGGCAATCTTGGCGCTCGAGTTGTTGTTGACCTCCAGCTATTGTTGAACTACCACTCCCATCATCCCCAGATTTTCTTTTGGTAGAATACAGGAGGAGTTTACCATTGCCTCCTCCCACGCGGTATGAGATTATGCCTTTCAGCATCTTCCTATATCGCTGCTGCCCAACATAGTACCAGCAGGGATTCGAACCAGCAACCTTCTGCTTGTTAGTCAAGCATTTCCCCGCTGCGCCATTAGGTGGCTTCCCTCTTTTAAAGCCATCTAAGCTAGGAGCTCACTATAGTTTGTGGCTACACATTTAAGACACTCATGAGGTTATTCACACAAGCCAAAACTGTGTTCTACCCGGGTTTGGGAGCTGTGTGTGGTCCCAATTTTTGGTTGTGTGGAAGCAAGGTAGGAGGAGAACCTGGGTAGAACTACTCTTGCCTGTTCTGAATCTATTGCAGGTGAATTTCATTGAATGATCCCGAATTCTAGTATTATGAGGGGAGGAGAATTTCTCTCTATCCACAGTCTCCACACCCAGGGTGGTAATCTTGGACCCCCAGCTGGTGTGAACTATTACAACTCCCACCACCCCCAGAAACTATTCCCCTACTGACTGAGCAAAGAAGCACCTTTTAAAAGCGGTGATTCTCTTTGTTTAGTGGGGGAGAACAACTGGCCCTATCCATCCCCAGGACAGCATCCCTCCAGTGTCTGTTGCTGGTTTGGGAACTTTTCTTGAAAAGTGTTATACAAATATTTGTCCTAAGTTAGGAACATAGGAAGCTGCCATATACTGAGTCAGACCATTGGTCCATCTAGCTCAGTACTGACTGCACAGCCTGGCAGCGGCTCCTCCAAGGTTGCAGGCAGGAATCTCTCTCAGCCCTATCTGGGAGATGCTGCCAGGGAGGGAACTTGGAACCTTCTGCATGCAAACATGCAGATGCTCTTCCCAGAGCAGCCCTAACCCCTAAGGAGAATAACTTACAGTGCTCATACATGCAGTCTCCCATTCAAATGCAAACTGGGGCAGACCCTGCTTAGACCCTAACACTTTAACATGTTTACCTTAAGTGGCGAAGTGGGGAAGTGCTTGACCAACAAGCAGAAGGTTGCCGGTTCGAATCCCTGCTGGTACTATATTGGGCAGAAGCCATATAGGAAGATGCTGAAAGGCATCATCTCATACTGTGCGGGAGAAGGCAATGGTAAACCCCTCCTGTGTTCTATCAAAGAAAACTACAGAGCTCTGTGGGCACGAGTAGTCGAAATCAAAAACTTGATGGTACACTTTATTTTAACATTTTAATGCTTTAGCATTTCCTCATTTAGTTTTTCTTTTAGCTCAGAGGTCCCCAAACTTGGATCCCCAGATTTGTTGGACTACAAGTCCCATCATCCCCATGTGACTGGGGGATAATGGGAGTTGTAGTCCAAAAAAAATCTGGAGACCCAAGGGTGGGGGCCCCTGTTTTAACTAACCCCAGTTCATTGATGCAAGGAGATATGGAGTCATCTTATCCTGATATGGAGTCACAGACCCATAGTCCATAAGTCTGTATTGTTAAGCACAGTCCCTTTAGTGTTCTGTCCTTTATCTAGACAAGCCAAGAGCAATGCTCCATTTCTCTAGCTCACTGAAAATCTTTAGAATAGTTTTTACTGGCCACTTGGAAAAGGGAGGGGAGAGCCCAAGTTCCCCAAAGGGCAGCCTTTATGTCCCAATGCCAAAGATGTTGCTCATTCATACTTCTTTTCGACTTGACAAGGAGAAAGGGCGGTTTTGGCCACGAGCTGCTGACCTGTAAGCCAGGTCAGCTGTCAGCGGAGGCCTGCTTATGGCATACCTGCCTACATGGCCCTATCTTCCAGTTCTGGTGAATGGGCAAATAGGAACATAGGAAGCTGCCATATACTGAGTCAGACCATTGGTCCATCTAGCTCAGTATTGTCTTCACAGACTGGCAGCAGCTTCTCTAAGGTTGCAGGCAGGAATCTCTCTTAGCCATATCTTGGAGATGTCACCATGGAAGGAACTTAGAACCTCCTGCATGCAGGCATGCAGCTGCTCTTCCCAGAGCGGCTCCATCTTCTAAGTGGAATCTCCTTCAGTGCTCACACATCAAGTCTCCCATTCATATGCAACCAAGGCAGACCCTGCTTAGCTAAGGGGACCAGCTCTCCTCCTGACATGCTGACAGGTATGCTATGGCCCTGCCCACTTTCCTGAAGCCATGTTCAGGAGCCCCAGAAAGAAAGAAATGGAGGTCAGATGCTAGCAGTATCCCCCCCACTGCCATGTTCTTGTGTGCCCTCAAAGGGTACACTCCCCCAAAAGGAACAATCTCAGAGCCCACTATTTTGGGGTCAGAGTGAGCACTGCTTGGAACATAACCATGCACTGTTAATCACAACCCTTTAAAAATATATATTATTATTAATTTTTTTTACATTTATATCCCGCTCTTCCTCCAAGGAGCCCAGAGCGGTGTACTACATACTTGAGTTTCTCCTCACAACAACCCTGTGAAGTAGGTTAGGCTGAGAGAGAAGTGACTGGCCCAGAGTCACCCAGCTAGTATCATGGCTGAATGGGGATTTGAACTCGGGTCTCCCCGGTCCTAGTCCAGCACTCTAGCCACTACACCACGCTGGCTCTTTGTTTAGCGGGGGGAGAACAAATATGCATTCAGTATTGGATAGCATGCACATAAAGTTTAGGTTTGGGGAGGGCAGGGCTTTGCCCTGGACTCATTTCCCATCAAAGCCCATCCAGGACAACAGGCCCAGACAGAGTGCAATTGCCTTCGATGGATCATGGTGAAGGCCGACATTTTAAAAAGCAAAGGGTTTGAGTCAGAAGATACTCTGAACTGCCTGCCCTAAACACGTGAGGGAGGGGTGTGGATAATATACACTCCCCCCCACCGCTACGCAACCTCCTAATTGTGCAGGTGGAAGTTCATTCAAACGGCTGGTAAACATGCAAATTAAATGCTACATGAAGATAGCAATGGGGAGGAGGTGTACTGGGTGGGTGGTCCAATCTTCACCCATGCTAACCCCCCCCCACCATGCAGTCAATGTGGGCAGTTCAGAGTATCCTCACTGGCCCAAAATTATTCTAGGAAGGTGAATTATTACTGTGTCCTACCTTTTAGGTCAGCATTGTCTATACCAGGGGTCCCAACCTGTGGCACCCCAGACGTGGTTGGACTACAACTCCCATCACCCCCAGCCACAATAAAATGTAGCTGGGGATGATGGGAGTCATCGTCCAGCGACAGCTGGGGCGCTTCAGTGGGCCACCTCTCCTCCGCACAGGCTGGTAGCAGTTCTCCAGGTATCCCCAGCCTTCCCTGGCGACGTCAGAGACTGAAGCAGGGACCTCAGGCAGGTTAAGGCAGGTACTCTGCCCCTGAACGCCAACGCCAACCCTGTACTTGAAGGCAGTGCTTCCCAATCCGCTGCCCTCAGCTCCTGCCTGTGGCTTCCAGCGGCATCTGGTGGGCCACTGTGTGAAACAGGATGCTGGACGAGAGGGGCATTCTTGGGCCTGATCCAGCAGGGCTGTTCTTATGACTACAATGCCCATCACCCCTAGCCACAGTGGCTGGAGGTGATGGGAGTTGTAATACACCAGGGGCATAGTGAGGTTCCCAGCAGCGGGGGGGGGGGGGGGACACACACACAAAGTTAGGCAGGGGTCCTCCATTGTGTGTGCAAAGAGGGCGCATGCCCCAGAGCCCCAAGCCACGCCCCCACATCTGATGTCAGACACCAGGGGGCGGGGCAACCTTACCCCCTCAAGCCTTCCCCTCCCGGTCTCTTGAGGGTGGCTGCAGCAGTGCCGGCGGCTCAAGGAAGCCGATTGAGTCCGAGCGTGGGGCCACTGCAACGGTGTCCTCTTTCCGTGGGGGTGGGGAGGCCAATCCTATTCCTATCTGGGGAGGAAACAACTTGATAAAAAAGGGGGAGTGCTGCTCACTGAGTCTGGCCCTACGGCTGATGCCCCCTCTCGATGTTATAGGCAAGCCATCAAGCCAGTTACTCTGGAGCAGCCGCCCCACAGGGATCTGGCCCCACACGAGAGAGAAGCAGCACGAAGCAGCCCAGCCTTAAAAACGAGACCTTCACAGTAACTCTTCTTTCTCCCAAACCAGAGTCACGTCGGTTTCCAAGCCAGCGACTTTGGGCAGGGAAGTGGGTGTAGCAAAAGGGGGGAAACAAAAAGCGGAGCGGGGCTGTGCCAATGCCTGTCTCCACGTGCTCTCGGTCTTGTTTCTGGGCTGCGGCGGCTGCGAGGTGGGGGGTGAGGGGAGGGAGGGCTGAAGCCCCTCCCCCTCCTGGCCATCTCCTCCCCCTCAGCTCCGTCCCGGGCTTCTCTCCTTTAACTTTGCTGCAACTCTCTAAACTTTTTCCAGCTTTTACAACATGGGAGGAAACATCACGTAGCAACCGAGCGGAGCGGTTTTTTTTCGCCTATTGCAAGCGCGGCAGCCGGGCAGGGGAAAGCCAGAAGCTGCTCTGCAGCGCCGGCAACCCTCCTCCTCCTGGTCCGTCCCGGGACTTCTGCTTCGCGATGGGCAGGCAGGACAGCCCGGGGCCCAGAGGCTTCGCGCCGGCGGCATTATAGCCGCTGCCGGCTCGGGTCTGTCCGTCTGGAGCCCCGGCGGGGAGAGAGAGCGATTCGCTCTCGCCGGCAGCAATCCTGGGGCCGGGCACTGACATGCGAGTGCTGGGGGTAAGTGGCGAGCGCGGGGGCGAAGCGGCCACTTGCAATCGTGGGATGCTTTCGCTTCGATTTCTTGGCATTGCACGGGTGGAAGGTCTTTTGCACGCCTCCCTTCTTTTTTCTGGGGGGGGGAGACGGAGACACGCGTTTACACACAGAAACGGAGATCCGGAGTGGCTCCCCTTCTGCAGCGCCACGGCCACTCGCCTGACCGCCTTTCCCCCCTCTCCGTTTGCTCTCTTCTAGGTGGCCGAGGGCAGCCCCCGGCGAGAACCGACGCCGCTCTCCTTGGAGCTCCCGCCGCGGAAGAGGCTCCAGCCGGCGGCCCCCGAAGACCGCTGCGGTAGCCGCCCCCCTCCGGAGGGAGCCGGGGCCGCCTCGGGGGGCGAGCTGAGCCACTTCGAGAGAGCCGCCGCCGCCAAGGGAGAATGGTGCCCCAGCTGCCAAGCCAAGCTGGCCGAGCTCAAGAGGCAAGCGCTCAAGCTGGCCGCCGGCTGCAACTCTCTGGCCCCGCGGGTAGGTCTGCTGCGGCGAGGTGGGGGTGCGGGGATCGGAGGAGGAGGAGGAGGAGGCTTGTTGCTGCTGTGGGGGCCGCCGAAACTCCCGTGCGGAGCCCTGCAGCTTGGCGCGGTGGTTTTGCACAGTGTGCAAAAGTCCCCTCAACTGCATCGAAGCAGCAGCAACAAACCCGTTGCACTGGGAGACTGGTTCTGTGCACATCGCTTGCAATTGCTAGGCAGACTGACTTCTAGGAGAGCCGGTCTTGTGGTAGCAGGCATGACGAGTCCCCTTTGCTAAGCAGGGTCCGCCCTGGTTTGCATTTGAATGGGAGACGCCGTGCCGGAGCACTGTAAGAGATTCCTCTTAGGGGATGGGGCCGCTCTAGGAAGAGCGCTTGCCCGCTTGCATACAGAAGGTTCCCAGTTCCCTCCATGGTGACATCTCCAAGATAGGAGAGAGACTCCTGCCTCTGCAACCTTGGCAAAGCTGCTGCCAGTCTGTGCAGACAATACTGAGCTAGGTGGACCAAGGGTCTGACTCAGTATACAGCAACTTCCTATGTTCTTATTTTTCTCCCACTTATGTATAATCACTGTCTATATCGCTGGGTGCACTTGAGTTCATTGCATTTGTCTTGCAAGTTGTATATCCTTGCAGCTGCTTTTGCCCCATTTCATTTTCCCACTCTTTCGCCTTGAGGCAGACCTGTAGCCAGGAAGTCGGGGGCTAGGACAAGCCTGCCCCCACCCCCAATTTTTTCTCTGCCCCACCCCTTTTTTACAAACACAATTTTAAAATAACTTTTTGTTGTTTGCTTGTGGAAGTCATGGGGGGCAGATAAGCTGCCACCCCTATTTTTTTTGCACCCCCCCTCCTGAACATTTAGGCTGACTACAGGCCTGGCCTTGAGCACCGTGCTTGGTGGCCGTGCACATTCCTTTGGACCGTGTGGTGCCTCCCCAGTGCTGCATTTATTGTACGTGATACCCGTGTCTGTTTCCACTGCCTGAGAATCTAGATGCTTTGCTAAGTGCCTGTACTTTGGCCCACTAAAGTGTAGCCATCTGTATCTTTAGCAACTGCTTGTGCTGGGTTGTGCATTATGTGGTATCTGGCCACCCTGCATAGTATTTGAATGCCCTTGCAACATTGCCTTGAATCACCAAATCTCTTTTGCCTTGAATCACCAAATTCCTGGGTATATTTGTCATTCTCCACCCCACAGACCTGCTGGCAAGTTGCTGCAGATATGATGGCTTGGAACTGCTTAGTGTCTGTGGACATTGCATGGTCCTACCTGGCTGCACAGCGCAGCATGTGGCAAACATTCTTTGTATGGTCCTGCACAACAGTCACACTTTTAACCCAGAAAGATGCTGCCGACACCTCTGCTTGCTGCTTTTTATCTGCGCACACACACTCGGCTAATCGACCCACGTTGCCTCGTACCCTGCTACGTCCAGAACACGGCATGGGAGGAGAGCTGATCTGGTGGCAGCAAGCATGACTTGTCCCCTTTTGCTAAGCAGGGTCTGCCCTGGTTTGCATTTGAATGGGAGACTACATGTGAGCGCTGTAGTCATAAGAGCAGCTCAATCTAGCCCTTGCTGGTTTTGGGGGGCGGGTTGTCTTGTCCCCTTAGCTAAGCAGGGTCCACCCTGGTTGCATATGAAAGGGAGACTTGAAGTGTGAGCACTGGAAGATATTCCCCTCAGGGGATGGAGCCGCTCTGGGAAGAGCAGAAGGTTTCAAGTTCCCTCTCTCCAAGATAGGGCTGAGAGAGATTCCTGCCTGCAAGCTTGGAGAAGCCGCTGACAGTCTGTGTGTAGACAGTACTGAGCTAGATGGATCAATGGTCTGACTCAGTATATGGCAGCTTCCTATGTTCCTAGCTTTACATTGGCCATAGGAGTCAAAGGCAGCCATTCATTTGTATGGGGGAAAGGGAAAGGGTTGCCCTTCGGTTGCAGCTGTTGGGGATGGGAGTAAAGCAGTCTCTCCGGCAACACCTGCGACTGTAAAGCAAGCCTGCTGGTGTCTGTGCAGCCTCACTCTGGGCTGTTCTTTGTCCCACTGCATTGTGACAGAATGTGGAAGCAAATGGTGGACCAGAGTGTGCACACAGGGCATGGCTGAGCAGAGATTTGAACTCGGGGCCTGCAAGTGCAAACCCAGACAGGACAGGTTTATTTTATTTTATTTTTACATTTATGTCCTGCTTTTCCTCTGGGGAGCTCATGGTTATGTTTATCCTCACAACAACCCTTTGAGGTAGGTTAGGCTGAGAGATACATGACTGGCCCAGAGTCACCCAGTGAGTTTCATGGCTGAATGGGGATTCGAACTTGGGGAGTCCTAGTCCAACACTCTAACCTCAGCTGACCCCGCGTGTGCCTATTTCTATTGCTTGCTACGAGAAGGCTGAATATATCAGGAATGTAGTCTGGAGAGCGGGCAAATGCACAGTTGGGACAGTCGTGTAGTAGTTGCACAGCCTGACATAGTGCATATTGATTTGGAAGTCCCAGAGCATGGTCTAAGGGCACACGAGATGGGCACCCAGCAGAAAGTAAGCAGGTCTTGGTGTCATCAGTGCCTGGACGGGAGACCCATCTCTGGAGACAGGGCTGTAGCTCATCACTTGAACATTTGCTTGGCATGCAGGGGGTCCCAGGTTCCATCTCTGACACCTCCAGGTAGGGCTGGGAAAGACCCTTGCCTGAAACCTGGTCGAGCCCCTGCCCATCACCATATGGAGAGGAGAGCTGGTCTTGTGGTAGCAAGCATGACTTGTCCCCTTAGCTAAGCAGGGTCTGCCCTGGTTGCATATGAGTGGGAGACTAGAAGTGTGAGCACTGGAAGAGATTCTCCTTAGGGGATGGAGCCACTCCGGGAAGAGCAGAAGGTTCCAAGTTCCCTCCCTGGCATCTCCAAGACAGGGCTGAGAGAGATTCCTGCCTGCAACCTTGGAGAAGCTGCTGCCAGTCTGTGAAGACAATACTGAGCGAGATAGACCAATCGTCTGACTCAGTATATGGCAGCTTCCTATGTAGACAACCCTGAGGTAGGTGGATGAATGGCTTGTTTCAGCATAAGGCCAGGGGTGTAGTGGAGTGGGGATGCGCAGGGACGGAGCGCCAGTACTTCCTGGCTTCTCTGGCTATTGGGGTTTGCATGGCCATAGGGGCTGTCATGGAGAGTGCTTGCACTACTGAATCGACTACATCACTGCAAAAGGCAGCTGCCTATGTTGATCCTATGGGTTTTGGGGATGGGGCTGCAGCTCAGTGGTAGAGCATAAACCATAAAGTGGTAGAGCTGCATGCTCTAAATCCTCAGCGTCTACCAAGTAGGACTGGGAAAGACGCTTGCCTTCAACCTTACAGAGCCATTGCCATTGGAGACAATACTGAACTACTTGGCCCAATGGTCTGACCTGGTACAAGGCAGCTCCCTCTGTTCCTAGGGGTGGCCGGCTGTTATTGGATTGCAATGTCCACCATCTCTGGCCACAAAAGACTGAAGGCCATGGCGGCTGTGTGTGATGGGAGTTGTAGTCCAGCAACACCGGGGGACCCAAGTTTGAGAACCTTTGCTTAAGCAATTTCTAGATCCCAGCATCTGAGCGGGTTGGTTTTGGTCTACAATCCTATATGCGTTTTGGGCCCCTTCTGAAGCCGACACACGGAACAGAATCAGGATTGAATGAGGCAAGGCATGCGTTTTCTCCTTGATGTGTAGCTTTCTACTTTGCAGGGAGTTTGTTCCGGAGTCTTGGGGCAGCTATAGAAAAGGCCCAGCCCTGAGTTGCCACCAGGTGAGTTGGTGGCACCCACAGGCGGGCCTCTCCAGAAGATCTTGAGAAGTGGTGGGAAACCTGAAGCAGCAGGCTCTCCCGTAAATGCCCTGGGCCCAAGTGGTTTGCAGGTTTTTAGGTAATCACCAGCACGTTACATTTTACTCAGAAATGTGGGGGCAGCCACTGTGATGCTTTAAAAATAGGGGTAATGTGGTCTCTTTGGGTAACCTCGGAGACCAACCAGTGTTCGCTCTAATTTTTTTCATCTGTGTGCGGAGTAGGGTTTTTTGGGGTGTGGGGCAGCAGCATCGAAGCAGTGTGTGCGCACATGCATTCAGAGTGAAGCCTTCCTGATTCAACCTGAGCGGGATCTAACATGAACTGAGCAGACATCAAAAAAGAGGGAGCACTGAGACCAACCTGGCTGCTGCTTCCCTTGCTAACTGAGCAAAGCAGCGCCTTTTTAAAGTGGTGATTTTCTTGATTGAGCAGGGGGAGAGCAACTGGCCCTATCCAACCCCAGCACAGCATCCCTCCAGTGGCTGTTGCTGGTGTCTATCTTGTGTTCCTTTTTAGACGGTGAGCCTTTTGGGGACAGGGAGCCATTTCTCTATGTAAACTGCTTTGGGAACTTTGTTGAAAAGCAGTATATAAATCAAGGGCAGAGCCACCGTTGGGCTACAGGGTTACGCCCCCCCTGACACGCCCCCGCGCCGGGCGTCAGATGCGGGGTGTGTGGTTTAGCTCCCGAATCGGACTGCGTGGCCCCATTTGGGAGTTGAATCGGCCAGTGCTGCGTTTGCAGTGCGGCCGGAGAGACTCTCCCTGCCCCTGGTGGCGCAGTGGTAAAACTGCCGCCCTGTAACCAGAAGGTTACAAGTTCGATCCTGACCAAGGGGCTCAAGGTTGACTCAGCCTTCCATCCTTCCGAGGTCGGTAAAATGAGTACCCAGAATGTTGGGGGCAATATGCTAAATCATTGTAAACCGCTTAGAGAGCTTCCAGCTATAGAGCGGTATATAAATGTAAGTGTAAGTGCGATTAAAGGCAAGGAGAGCTGCTCTTGGCCACACTACAAATGCAGCGCTGCCCCCTGGTGTCAGATGTGGGGTGCGTGGCTAAATGCTCCCTGCATCTGATGTCAGATGCAGGGGGCGGGGCAAGGGTGGTGGTGGTGGCGTCCGAACATGGCCTCCCTCCTCCACTGTTATCAATATTCATCACTGTTGTAGTAGTAGTGCATTTTGTACCATCTGCGGTTTCTGGATGACATATAAAGGTAGCCCCACATAGAGTGCATTGTAGAAGTCAAGTCTGGAGGTTACCAGCGTATGCACCACTGTTTTTAGGTTGTTCTCTTCCGAAAATGGCCGTCGTTTGTGTATTTATCCTCCGCTGATAAAAAGCACCTCTGGATTGGAAGACAGTTGAAGCTGCTGTCCTCAAAGAGGATGCCCTGTACTCAAAACATCTGTGATGGATGCCTGTCCAACTATAATGATTATGTTGATACTGGACAAGATCCAGCCAGAGGCGAGTATTTATAAGTCCCACAGGTTCCAATGAGAGAATTAAGCAAGTGTTTAAAGCTGTGCCACTGAAACCAATGGGGCTTCAAAGTGCTTACCTTCAGCTGGATCTTGCCTAATGACAATAGAGGTATCGCTTTATATGACTAATATATCATTCCAGTTTTCTGGCGTGCTGCTTACGTTTGTGCAAACGGCGGTCAATAGCAACAGTAAGCAGATGTTCCTCGAGATCTTTATCACAAAGTTTTAAGGGGCTGAAGGACAAGCAGATGTGAAGAGCCGAGCAGTTTATTTTTCGAGATGGCAAATAAAAATGTGCGTGTGTGTGTTAAATATAATGTTGGAAGTACCTTATTGTTTTGCAAACAATGCTTATCTGGAGATTTGCAAGAAGGAGGGGGGAGAGAAAGGAGGCTTGCAGAGGAAGACAGCCCCTCCTCTGACCTTCATTTTTATTCAAAGAGTTCCTGTATGATTGAGTGAAATTCCCATAGACTCTAAATATAGTTGTCTTTAGGGGTGGCATGGGGTGTCAGGCTGCAGGGATCGGATTTTTGCGTTTCAGGGTTTGATCCGAAGCCTGTCGGGGTTTTTTTTGGGGGGGAGCCTTTTATGTTAACTCAAGTGGGGGACTCAGACCAGTCAGTTTTGTTTGGTTTTGTTCCTTTCATGTGAAATGAAAAATGTCAAAGGCAAGACTGTTAGACTTCCCGGTGTCCGGTTCGTGAATAGAAGGTTAATTTCCCATTGTTCGCGTTTGGGTCATAATAGCTTTGCAAAGGAGCACGGAGCGCTTACATGATGCTTGTTCCTAAACGGGGACTTTGCCTTCATGGGAGGCAATGGGGGTCCTTTATATAAATAGGTCTTTGTCAGGGGAATCAAACAAGTGGTGCTTGTGCAGAAAGTCAATGGTTCTTATTGAGGTGCTCAGGTGAGGGGACCCTGCCCCTGCCCCAAAGGCCTATTTGTGTGGTCTCATTTGTGTCTCTCTTAAAGGAACATGCTCGGATAAGTACTTGTTGATAGGGAAATGAGCCCTTCCCTTTTCTTCTGGGGTTCAAAGCACGCTGAGTCAAGTAATAACTTAATAGCTGCCACAGCGTCAAAGCCTTGACAAGCTTGTCTCGGAGATAAGATCACGGTCCCCTTACTCCTGAGTAGCTCTGAAACATTTCCCAGCGGTTCAAGGGAACTGCAGGAGGAAACGTAAGTATATACGAAGTGGCCTGCTAGACTGAAGATAATGTGCAGAGGTCAATAATGCATAAAAAAAGAGCCCTGCTGAATTGGACCAAAGGTCCATCTGTTGCCACATCCTGCTTCTCAGGGTGGCCAAACAGATGCCTCCAGGAAGCTCCTAAGCATGACTTGAAGGCCGTGGTCCACTCCTGCTGTTGTTCCCGAGCAACGGATATTGAGGTAGACTACTTCTGAACCTGGATGTTCCATCATGACTAACAGCCATAGATAGACCTCTCCTCTTCTATGAATTTGTCTTATCCTCTTTTAGAGCTGTTTAAGCTGTTGGCTGCTACTACATCTTTTGTCAGCAGTGTCTATAAACAATCCTTTAAGCTCCCCATCTCAGCTTAAAGCAGGCTTTGACAAATTTCATTGGCTCTGAGAGCCAGCCTACAGATTTGGGAGCCAGACTGCTCTCTGCCCCATGGGGGCACAGATTCACCGCTTGCCCCCATCAACACCGTCTGCTCCATGTTGGAGTGGTGGGGGACTCATGGCTTATCCCTAGTATTTATTATTATTATTTCTTGTTTACACAGTCAGACAGGTGTTATTGACTGGTTTGTTTTATCCAGACATCGAGTCCTTCCCAAGGACCTGGGATGGCTGAAACTTATTGTCAATGTTGTTGCTGTTGTTATAGATATCGTTGCAGAGTATAGGCTGTTCCCAGTAAAGCTGCTTTTTGTAATTAGCTGATGGTGATTTCTGTGGCCCGTATGGTGTTGAGGTGCTCTTCAAGGTCTTTTGGGACTGCACCCAGGGCGCCAATGACCACTGGGATTATTTGGGTCTTTTTCTGCCACAGCCTTTCAATTTCAATTTGTAGATCTTTGTATTTTCTTATTTTTTCTATTTCTTTGTCTTCTATTCTGCTATCCCCTGGTATTGCTATGTTGATTATTTTAACCTGTTTTTCTTTCTTCTCAACTATAGTTATATCTGGTGTATTGTGTGGCAGATGTTTGTCTGTTTGTAGTCGGAAGTTCCATAATATTTTTACATCTTCATTTTCTACCACTTTTTCAGTTGTATGGTCCCACCAATTTTTGGCTACAGGTAGCTTGTATTTTTTGCAGATGTTCCAGTGTATCATCCCTGCTACCTTGTCATGCCTTTGTTTGTAGTCAGTCTGTGCGATCTTTTTACAACAGCTGATTAGGTGGTCCACTGTTTCATCTGCTTCTTTACAAAGGCGGTACTTGCTGTTTGTTGTGGATTTTTCGACTTTTGCTCTTATTGCATTTGTTCTTAGTGCCTGTTCTTGTGCAGCCAATATTAAACCCTCTGTTTCTTTCTTCAAGTTGCCATTCTTAAGCCATTGCCAGGTGTTGGTGATGTCTGATTTTCCACTTATATTGTGCAAATATTGACCATGCAGGGGCTTATTTCTCCATTTTTCTGCTCGGTTCTTGACTTGTTCTTTCTTGTAGGCCTGCTTTGTTTCATTGGTGTTGAATAGTTTCTCCTTATTGACCATTTGAAGTGCATCTTCTTCACTGTCCTTAATATATTCTTCAAGGCCTCTTTTCTCCTCCTCTACTGTTTGATGGACTTGCAGCATTCCTCTTCCACCTGAGCTGCGAGGGAGGTATAGCCTATCGACATCACTGCGGGGGTGCAGAGCATGATGGATGGTCATGATTTTCCTGGTCTTACGATCTAGCGTCTCTAGCTCTGCCTGGGTCCAGTCTATTATTCCTGCAGTGTATCTGATAACAGGTATAGCCCAGGTGTTTATGGCTTGTATGGTGTTCCCGCCATTGAGTTTGGACTTGAGGATTTTTCGAACTCTCCTGATGTATTCATTTCCCATTTTTCTTTTAACTTCAGCGTGTGCGATGTTATCAGCCTGGAGAATGCCCAAGTATTTGTAATGTTCTTTCTCTTCCAGGTTCTTGATGTTGCTTCCATTGGGCAGTTCTATTCCTTCTGTTTTTCTTATTTTTCCTCTGTTCATTATTAATGCAGCACACTTGTCTAGTCCAAACTCCATTGCTATATCGCTACTGAATATACGGACAGTGTTTAGCAGTGATTCAATTTCTGACTGGGACTTTCCATACAACTTCAGATCATCCATGTACAGAAGATGGTTGATTTGACTTGATGTTTTAGATGTTTGGTATCCGAGGCCTGTTTTGTTTAGTATTTGTGAAAGTGGGGTCATGGCGATTACAAACAACAGAGGGGGATAGTGAGTCCCCTTGGAAAATGCCTCTTCTAATGCTAACCTGTCCAAGTGTCTCGCCATTGATTGTTAACTGTGTATTCCATATGCTCATGGCTTTTTTTATAAATATCTGAATGTTTTTGCTGACACCAGTTGTTTCTAAACATTTTAGTATCCATGTGTGAGGCAATGAATCAAAGGCTTTTTTGTAGTCAATCCATGCAACGCTTAGATTGGTTTTTCTTCTCTTGCAATTTTCTAAAATCATTTTGTCAATCAGCAGCTGGTCTTTTGTGCCTCTGGTGTTCGGGCAATTTCCTTTCTGTTCAACTGGAAGCTGTTTGTTAGTTAATAAGTGTTGCATGACTTCATCTGCTATTATTCTAGTTAATAATTTGAACATGATTGGCAGGGAGGTTATCGGTCTATAATTACTTGGAACTGGACCTTTTGCTGGGTCTTTCATGATGAGATGAGTTTTCCCAGTTGTTAGCCATTGTTCAATATCACCTCCTTGCAAAATGTGATTGAACTGTTTTAATAGTTGTTTATGAAGGCTTGTTAGGTGTTTACGCCAAAAGCCATGCAGTTCATCGTCGCCTGGCGCAGTCCAATTTTTAATTTTCTTTGCTCTTTCACTGATTAATTCTGGTGTTATTATTAGATCTTGCATTTGTTGGTTACATTTTTCGACCTCTTTCATCCAGCCTGCTTTTTTATTATAATCTATTGGATTGTCCCATAATTTCCGCCAGAACTGCACTGTTTCTTCTTTATTTGGTGTTTCTACGTTTCTTGCAGTTTCTCCTTCTATGCTCTGGTAGAAATGTCTCTGATTCGACTGGAATTGGAGATTCTGCCTGTGTTGTGTAATTCTGGCTTCGTATCTGCTAATCTTCTTTGACACTGCTGTTATTTGCTGCTTTATTATTTCCAGGACTTCTCCTTGAATCTAGGTGTTATTTTTGGATCAGATACTGTTTGGTGTTTTCATTCTTCAGCTTTTTGTCTTTCATATCTTTCAGTTTACTAGCATCTGCTCTAAGCCTGGAGATTTTATTTTCTAATCTAATCTTCCATTTAGGTGATGTACTGCTTTCTATTTTTACAGGTCCACTGATCTTATATTTGAGCTTTTGTGTTGTTATTGTTGCTGCACTGTACATTAGTTGGTTTGTTTCTTGCAAATTCTTGGTGTTATTTCTGCATGTGCAGCATTGACATCTTTTAATGCCTGAGCAAGTTGTTTTTTGGCAACTGTTTTTAGAGCTGGAAGTCGAACCCTGCTGGTTGTTTGGTTCATGTGCTCAGTTATTTTTTGCTTTAGTTCTTGTTGCTTTTCTGTTAAACGGCATTTGGGTTTTTGAGGTGAAGGCAAAGGGGAGGTTGCCTGGTTTTGATTTTGAAACAGTTCAGCAACAGTGGCATCCTCTATTAAGCAACTTCTTCAATTGATGGTAATTCTTCTTCCATTGAGCCTGTGTTGCTCTTTCCAGTTCTTCCCACTCAACTCCTGTGAATACTTTATTTCTTATTATGAATCTTTTCTGGTCTGCTAGCCTTTGTTCTGTTATTTCTGTATCTGGATGCTTCTCTTTCCAAATTCGGTACATTCTTTTAAAATAATCTCTTCTAGTTGGACTAGACTTGTAATAGCAGATCATTATTTCCTTGTTGGCATTTTTCGTATTTTTTTTGGTTAAGCGACGTTTCTTCCAGTAACCTTGCAATCTCCAGCCCTGGTTGCTCAGCTGAAGATCCTGAGTCCTGTAGCCCACTTGCCACCAGATGTCCAGGGACTATAGCACCTGGCGTGGTCCTTGTTGACCCGGGCGACAACCGATCCGGTATAGATTTATTAAAGTTACGTCTCACCATATTGTTGATGGGAGAAGCACTCTTTGTCTGGCTCCTCTGGTGAGACCTGTCCAGTATGGTTGGACCTCTAGCATAGCTCTCACCTTCCTCAGAGCACACAAGCCCCACAACCACACCAAGGTAGTGCCTCACTGGGGGATGATGATGATGATGATCATTTACATTTATATCCCGCTCTTCCTCCAAGGAGCCCAGAGCAGTGTACTACATACTTGAGTTTCTATTTCACAACAACCCTGTGAAGTAGGTTAGGCTGAGAGAGAAGTGACTGGCCCAGAGTCACCCAGCTACTTTCATGGCTGAATGGGGATTTGAACTCGGCTCTCCCCGGTCCTAGTCCAGCACTCTAACCACTACACCACGCTGGCTCGTAGTAGGGTTGCCATATTCAAGCTCTCCACATCCGGGCGCCCTAATTTGCATGTTATGCAAAGTATGCAAATCAACTGATACACTGTCCACTTGACTTGTATTTTCTCTGGATATCTACCAGAGCAAAATAATTTTATTGCAGAAAATAGGATGAAAATAAATGAAGACTACACAAAGTTTGAGATATTAATAGCAGCAATAGAACCAAAAATACATGGAGCTTTTCAGTTAGGCCGCAGTCCTACACACACAGACGCACACTTGGGAGAAAATCTCATTGAAACCAATAGTACTTCCAAGTAGGCATGCGTAGAATGGATTGCACTATAAAGCCATAAACCTTAAACATTACAACACACAAGTAGGCAGTAATTTATATCAAAATCAAGCTATCCTTTCAGTCGCCCTATAGAGATCCACTGCTGACAAAAAACAAAGGCAACATTCCTCCGGGGCTTACTTATTGTGAATCTCTCCCAGCCAGCCTCCTGTGCTTTACCTTCCTTACGTGAAGTCCAGCGGTTGAGCAGAATAGGAGTGACTGCACATTTTGCTCCATAACTCCAAAGGGCTAGAGCTTAAGCTTTAAAGAAAAGAAAAGAAAAGAATGCTGGGAATCTGGACAAATCTGGGCAGGCTAAGCAACTTGCTTCAAATCCGGGCACTACCTGGAAATCTGGGAGAGATGGCAACCTTAACCCTAGCAACACCCTCTGCTCCAGGGGGCAGGTGGGAGAGCTCACTGCTTACTCCCAACAACACCCTTTGCTCCATGGAGGGTGAACTTACTGCTCATCCCCAGCGATGCCCTTTGCTCCATGGGGGGCAGACTCTGCACTTTACTTGCTCATTCTTCCTCCTGGTCGCTTCCTTTCTGGCTCAGGCAGGTGAACCGATGTGACTAGGAGAAGGAGGGAGCAACTCCACCCCACTTGCTTGTTCAGTGCTCTGCGTGGTTGTGTCTTGCTTCTGGTTAGATGACCTCCTCACTCTCCAGTTTTTAGATTAGCTATACGCTTTATTCGGAAACTGTAATATGCGAGGCTCCGGTCCAAAAATACACTGCATGTGGATTCATTGTCCTCACGGGGGAATGTTACAAAATTAAAAAAAATTAAAGTTAATGATAAGTACTCAAGAGAAAAAGCTTTTATAAAAACACGAGTTTACTTATGAAGCTTCCAGTACGTATACAGACCTTAACACACAGGCAAAGCTGAAGACATCAGAATCGCGTTGATTACAAAGGGTATTTCGTGCAAGATGGTTTCAGGGAGCATTGGTTCAAGGAGCATCGCTCTTACCAGGAGTGTCGCCACAAGGGAGTGAGCGTGTGCATGGAACATGGGCCGCAGGGCTGCGGAGAACTGTGCTGGCTACCTCCCTCACCCCCTAAGTTGCTCAACCCTACCTTCATGCCCCCTCCACCGCTGCGCTTGCCCCAACTCCACACTAGCTGTCAAATGTGTACACGTGGGCCATTGGAGGGTTCAACAGGCAAGACCCCATTTGAAGAGCTCAGCAAGCTTTTAGGGATGTCCAGGAAGCGTTTCGGCGCCTCTAATGTGAGGCGCTGAAACGCTTTGAGCTGCCCTAGCTGAAGCGTTTTGGCAAGTGGGGAGCAGGTGCTTTAAAAGGAGGAAGGCAGGTCTTACCTGCCCCTCTGCTGCCCAACCGCGGCGCTATCAGTATTAAATGCTGCACGGCTTCAGTGCTGCTCCCAGCAGCCCGTGGGCGGCGTCGGAATGTAAATGGTGTCTGCACACGAGTGGATGCCATTTATGTACAGATGCTGCTTGCAGGCTGCCGGGAGCAGCACTGCAGCTCCGTGACGTGGCGTTTGATGCTGTGGTGCAGGGCGACCAGAGGAGCGATGGAGGGGCAGGTAAGACCCGCCTTCCTCCTTTTAAAGCGTCCGCTCACCCTCCCCCTGGATGTGTATGAGACGCTTCGTGCACCTCCCTACAAGTTTTGGCCATGCATACCCCTCAAATGGCAGTGTGCATGTACTTTGGCCAATGGTGGAGAAGCCGCTTGGAATGCTGGGCAGTCACGGGAAAGGAGGAGAACCCTGCCTGGCTTTGTGGCATGGCAGGAGACCAGAGAAAAACGACTGTGAGTGGTGGGCAAAGCAGGGGTAGAAGACGTGGGGGGAGTGGTGAGCGAAGAGCATGCTTTGGATTTTGCCCCCAGGGTGCCTTCAACCTGGCTACGCTGCTAGTCCTTACTTACAAACTGTAAAGGAAGAGAGAGTGTCAAATGAGGAAGTCTGAAGGCAACCTAAGTCTGCACAAACATTTCCACCTTTTTATCTTAACGTTTCTCATGAGCAAGCAGAAAATGATTAAGAGGGGCGGCTGGGGGCATTTGTATTCTGCCGCTGGAGGTGAAATTCTTGGACCGGCGCAAGACGAACCAGAGCGAAAGCGTTTGCCAAGAATGTTTTCATTAATCAAGAATGAAAGTCGGAGGTTCGAAGGCGATCAGAATTCTGACCATAAGCAGAACATTCTAACTAAGAGAAATAACCAATATTCATGTCTTCCTTATAGACAATTAGTGGTCACGTAGACATTTTCCATTGTTCAATTGTTATTCTAACTCATTTACAATTAACCCTGTAGATTTAACTCTCCCCCACTAATCCTTTTGAGGAAGCCAGAGCAAACATAGATAGGTAAATTGGATTAACTTTCAGAATCTACAAACATCTAGAAACACAAACATGAAGTTCCAGGTGAAGAGGTTACAGGTAAATAGGTCATCATTTTCTAGGTCAGAGTTGAATGAAATGAAATGAAATAAGAAAAGGAGTGATTTTATTTTCCTATCCATGACACATCATTTGGCTCAGGTGCCAAGCTTAAATTTCCAGGTGCCATGGCGGTCTGGTGCCTGAGAATTGTTAAGCTCTGACTTTAGGGATGGTTTGATGGAAGAGATTGGGTCCTTTGGTGTCAGAGAGCCTAGATCGGGGATAGGCAATCTCCAGCTGTTGATGAACACAGCTCCCATCATACCCACTGGGGATAATGGGAGTTGTAGTTCAGGAACAGCTTGTAAAGGGGATGAAGAGAAACTGGTTTACCATCCTTTTCCACAATGTGTGTCACTAAGTCTAGTAATTTCGCCAGGTGTCCATTGTCTGGTTCCTTAATTTTTGGACTCCGACAATCCAAAGAAAATTCGTCAAGGTCTGCAGGTAAGCTTAATCTGCAGGTGGTGATGCTTTTTACAGCTGGTGATATTAAAACAAACCCCAATAAGTTAAGCCTCACTTCAGAAGTAACCCTATATGCATTCCTTTCCATGTTTACTTGGAAGAAAGTCCCCTTTGTGTACAGGGAGGTGTAAGCCCAGACAGGGATGTGCACAAAACTGATTTTGCGTTCTGTTCCGAGCTTAGAATGGAATGCAAAAATCCGTGGAAAACGGTTGAGCTGGTTGTTCCAACAGAACGACCCCCGTTCCGATTTGGAATGGCCTGAGCGCTATTTTGGATTCCAAAATGGTGCTCTTCTGGCTTCTGCGCATGCCTGGCGCCCATTTGCGTGGTGGTGCTGACCACACAAATGGCTGCTGTGTGTGCAGAGGCCAGAAGAGCACCACTTTGGAGTCCAGAATGGCACTCGGGCCGTTCAGCGTGTTCCAAGGTAGAATGGAGCCCATTCTGTTCCAAGCTTGGAATAGCCCTTCATTTAAAGAGTGTTCTGTTCCGAGCTTGGAACTTTTGGAATGGCCCGCTTTGCAGTTGGAACGGTCCGACCTCGAACCGTTCTGCACATCCCTACTCTCAGATACGTGTGCTTAGGATTTAGTGTTAATCTGTGGTCTCGATTATTTGTTTTAACTAGATGATAGGGGGGGGGGGGAGAAAGCTATTTCTCACTACAAACAGTGCAAAACAGCTAGGGTTGAAAGTCGAGATGATTCTCTGTGCCTTGGTCTGGCTTTCCAGCAGGCATCATAAACCCAGGAAGGCGACTGCTTTTCAACTTAGTCTTTATGCTCAAAAGGCTTGTGTCCTTTAGCATGATAATTAAAGGATCTTTCATCACAGGTTCAGAGAGGTCGCTTCACCTGGCTCTGAGGGTGGGTGGGAGCTGCAGAGATGAAAGAAGGGCAAGTTCCTGCTGCTGATTACTATTATTGATGAATGAAGGAAATGGTCTTCCCAGAGTCAGATCTGCGCCTCTGACTCTGAATCCAAGGTTAGATACAAAAAACCCGAATAATGGTCTGCTGGTCAAGGATCAGTTTGTGGAAAACATTTCAAAATAGATGAAACCATTTAACATCTGTCCTTTCTTTTATGTAAAAAAATCATTAAAGATGAGAGTACGTGCATCCTTTGCCTATCGTTCTATTGCTCTATTTATTTTATTTATTTATTGAATTTATGTACTGCCTAACATTGAAATCTCTAGGCAGTGTACAGAATTAAAACATAATATAATATAAAACATTTAAATGCATAAAAAGATAAAAAATCATAATAGATTAAAAAAATTAAAATTTAAAAACTATTGCAGGGGTTCTCGAATCTGGGTCCCCAAATATTATTGGACTACAACTCCCATCATCCCCAGCCACAGTGGCTGAAGGGAAGATAGGAGTTGTAGTCCTACAATATCTGGGGACTCATGTTTGAGAACGCCTGATCTGTGTCAATTCCCAGTGCTTCGTGCTCTAGTGCAAAGTTGTACAATGTCAGTCCTCCTTCAGATATCAGACTACAACTCCCATAATCCCTACTGGCCACTCTGATTAGGGATGATGGGAATTGTAGCTTTTCAGTGTTAAAGGAGGCAGGCGTTGAAGCTCTGATCAGCTTATTGCCCTTCTCCCTAATGATCAGAAACATAACAGGCGGGTTCAGACATCAAGTGGAACCTTGTTTGAAACAGAGCTTTATGCAGCATCCCTCAGCCTTGGGAGTGCATGCTTGTGTCCTCTTCCTTTCTAGGCTTGTACGTAAGACAAAATTGGTCGCAACTCTTGAACCCACCAATCTTGGCTTATTCTTAGTTGCTGGCTTCAGAGAACCCGAGGTCTGAAACTCACTTCAACCCTTGAGTTTAGATCTCGGTTTCTCTGAAGCCAGTAATTAAGCCAAGATGAGTGGGTTCAGACATCGCAATCAATCTTGGCTTTTGCTAACCTAGGTCAGTCAAATAGAGGCTTGTGTGGGGAAGGGAGGGCAGAGTGTGTGCTCCCGGGGCTGAAGGATGTCACGTGGAGCTTGGCTTCGACTGAGGTTCCACATGAGGTCTGAACCCGCCTAATAAATCATTCAAAGGAAGCAACTGTGGGCCGATGCTATTTTTAATTTTTATTTACTTTTATTTTTATTTATCACATTTATATACTGCTCCGCATAAAATCTCTGGGTGGTTTACAAATTAAAACACAACTACAATTAAAACCTTAAATCATATAAAACAAATTAAAATAACCATCAGTACAACTTTATTGTACTGAATATTATGAACTGTCCAGGGACTTTTTTTTTTTATGGGGCGGTATACAAGTGTAATAAATAAAAATAAAGTAGAAATAATAAACTTTAAAACATTATAAACGAAAAGCCTGATAAAATGGGTGCGTTTTCAAAAGTCACTTCAAAGCAGCCAGAGATGGGAAGATTCTGATTTCATTCGGGGGCATGTTCCAGAGTCCTGGGGCAACCCTAGAGAAGGCTCAGTTTTGGGTTGCCACCATATGAGCTGGTGGTAACTGCAACCGGACCTCCCCAATGATCTTACTCGGAGGGCTTTGCTATTGACTTAATTTTCACACTTGTGCCTGTTGCAGTTTTCCTTGGTGATTTGGGGTCTCCCCACCCCCACCCCAGCACAGTGCCCCACATTCAGCCTTGCGTGGCAGTGGTGTGAGCTGTTGATCTCAGGTCCCTTCCCAGCCAAGGAGTCCTTCAACTACCTCCTGCAACAAAAAACTAGGCTCAGTCAGCATTCTTTCCTGCAGTCCTATAAGCAAGAGCCAGGACTGATTGGGACTGTAAATTGCTGCCTATAAAGCCATCAGAGAAGGGATCCAACCCCATGGTGTCTCCCCCAGTTAGCCTTCTTGAAGAGAGTGCTAGTTGCCTGGAGGATTCTTGGACATGTGCTGCAGCGAGGCAGGTGAAGTGGTGCATTGATCCGGAGGCCAGCATGGATTCTTCCCGGTGGGGGATCCAGATTGGAAGAGGTAAGAGAAGACTCCAATTAATATAGGCCTCCTGGGCTGGCGGCAGGAGGGTAATTACCGTTGTTCTTTTTCTTTCTGTGGCTAATTTCTCCAGCACCCCGGCTTATTAGAGGGAAGGGAAAGAAACACACCAACAAGTTCAGGAGTGGGGGGGGGGAGTGGGGAGTGGGAAAGAGCATCTGCTCCTGACATCTGAGGTTACTTTGAACCTTTTGAAATATGTGCTAGCTGCTTTATTGTTCCTGCCAAGTATTCAGCTATGGTGATTTCAACTTCGCAGACATGTTAATAGCAGCTGTGGGAGGCAGGGCTCACCCTGTGTGACTGTGGATGAGTCTCCTGTGTTGGATAGGTGTTTTCCGGGAGATTTGCTCTCACCTTTCCTTCATCCCTTTCCTTCATCGAAGAGCTTCTCCATATACATTTCGTGTAGAGTTGCCATCCTCCCCCCGCCCCGAATTCCAGGTTTTACCTGGATTGTAAGCATCTCACCCAGATTTCTTAGCCCACCCAGATTCACCCGGATTTCAGCTTTCATTAAAAGAAAGAAAGAAAGAAAGAAAGAAAGAAAAGCTAAGCTCTAGCCCTTGTAGAAGCGAAGTTATGGAGCAAAACGTGCAGTCACTATTCTGCTCAAAAATTATTTTAAATGCAATTTACATAATATGCAAATTAGGCACCCAGATTTGGAAAGCCAGAATATGGCAGCCCTAATTCCGTGTCCTTTTCAGAAGCAAAATATACCTGCTGTCATGCAGAGCTGTGAACCCCCTTTCAAGCATTTGAGGTCCCCCCTCATTTTACTGGACCCCCCAAGAGTTACCTTTTCACCTCCCTCCCAGAGTATTTTTCCCCTTGTTAAAAAGTGCTTCTCTGTCCCCGCAAAACATATTTCCTTCCAGCCATGTGTTTTTCCTCTCCCATCCCAAAATTTAAGTGAAAGGTGAGTGGCTCCTCCTCTTTCTCCTCTGTTTTCACCCTGATGCCCTGTGCCTTTCTTTGTGCCTTGCATTTGGATTAGACAAATCCAAGACTGGGTCATAGCTCAGTGGTGGAGCCTTTGCCCTGCATTCAGAAGGTCCCAGGTTCCATCCCAGGCAGCATCTCCATGTAGGGCTGGGCAGGACTCCTGCCTGAAACCTTGCAAAGTTGCTGCCAGGCAGTGCAGGCAGTGCTGAGCTAGATGGACGGACTCAGCAGAAGGCCGCTTTCTGGTGGAACATGCCTGCATCCCAGGGAGATGTTCCAGGGATGCAGAGCTGCTAGGCTTCTGGCTTTCTTTGGCGGTCTGTCGATGATGATTAGTTCAGGATACTCCAGGCATGTCCCCACTTTCCCAGCTTTTCATAGGAATTCCCAACTATTTCTCTTGACTTTTCCCCTATTCAAGGCTTGCATATTTTATTTTATTTAAAAACCATTTTTAAGCGGCCTTTCATCAATGGGATGCTCAGAGGCTAAGAAAAACAAACCAACAAAAAAATAATTAAAAATCCAAAATGAGGTGCAGCAGCTAAAACAATTACAGGCAACAAAGAAGTGTTTAAATATTCAGGAACTGAGCACACTGTAGGCATGCTGGGGGGAAAACCAAACCAAACCCAGTTTTTACTTGGCACCTGAATGCCATCCTTGTGTGGGCCAGCCAGCTTTCCTGAAGCAAAGACCTCTGTAGTGTTGGCAACATTATGGAGAAGGCCTTCTTCCATATACTCACCAAGGACGTGTAAGATGGTGGTGGAATACGGAACAGGGCCTCTCCTAATGTCCTGAACGGGCAGACAGGGTTGTTTGAAGGGGATTGAGCTCCATCCGTACCCCTTCTGGTGGCAACACACTCATCCTGACATCTCTGTATGCCACTCTGGTCAATCTGCATTGCTTCTCCATCTCTGCCTTGCTGGGAACTGCAAGTCTACATAGAAGCACCATCTCATAGGAGGATAAGAAGCTACCGTACACCAAGTCAGACTATTGGTTCATCTAGCTCAGCATTGCCTGCTCTGGTTAGCAGTGGCTCTCTTAGTTTCCAGAGAGGAAGAGTCTTTCCCTGCCCTACCTGGAGATGCCATGGAGTGAACTTGGGACCTTTTGTATGCAAATCAGATGCTCTACCACTAAGCTGCAGCCCCATCCCAATTCTTGCATTTCAGGATGGATCACTTGTCCTCTCTGCCCCAGTATCAACTTGCATAGCTGTCAGGGGCTGCCCTTCTTCATGTAAAGTAAAGTGTGCCGTCGAGTCGGTGTCGACTTCTGGCCACCACAGAGCTCTGTGATTGTCTTTGGTAGAATACAGGAGGGGTTTACCATTGCCATCTCCCGCCTGGATGGCTTTAAGAGGGGTTTGGATAACTTTATGGAGGAGAGATCTATCATCGGCTACTAGTTGGAGGGCTATAGGCCACCTCCAGCCTCAAAGGCAGGATGTCTCTCGGAGGATGTCCTCTGAGTACCAGTTGCAGGGGAGTAACAGCAGGAGAGGGGGCATGCCCTCAACTCCTGTCTGTGGCTTCCAGTAGCATCTGGTGGGCCACTGTGTGAAGCAGGATGCTGGACTAGATGGGCCTTGGGCCTGATCCAGCAGGGCTGTTCTTATGTTCTTATGATGCCTTTCAGCATCTTCCTATATTGTTGCTGCCCAATATAGGTGTTTCCCATAGTCTGGGAAACATACCAGCGGGGATTCGAACCGGCAACCTCTGGCTTGCTAATCAAGTCATTTCCCCATGGGGTTGTCTCATATCTTGGTGAATAAGTTTGAACTCCGGCGTGTGGCAGGTCCCCTGTCCTTGCTGCTGACAAGACGTATCACATTGGGATTGGCATGGCTAGCTGCAGGTGGACAAGAGACAGCTCCAGGAACTCTAAACAAAGGCAGGAACCTAAGGAAACCATCCAGTGGGATAGTTAAATTGATTTTAGCCTAAATATAGCTCTGGAATTTGGCTGCAGCTAGTGCTGTAGGAAGAGTGAGAAAGTTAAGGGTGTGTGGCTTAGAGATGTAGATCAGGTTTTTGTTTGTAGTGAAACATTATTATTATTATTCATTCAATTTCTATACCGCCCTTCCAAAAATGGCTCAGGGCAGTTTACACAGAGAAATAACAAATAAGTAAGATGGATCCCTGTCCCCCAAGGGCTCACAATCTAAAAAGAAACAGAAGATAGACACCAGCAACAGTCTCTGGAGGGACTGTGCTGGGGGTGGATAGGGCCAGTTACTCTCCCCCTGCTAAATAAAGATAATCACCACGTTAAAAGGTGCCTCTTTGCCAAGTTAGCAGGGGAGGAAACAAACATGTTTGATAATTGAAGATGGTGAGCAGGTTCAGACACTATGTGGAACTTTGATAATGAATGGCTCTGTGCATCATCCTTCACCCTCCGGAGTGTTCTTTTCTCCCTCCTGTGACCGTGCAATTGTTAACTTCTGGTTTAGGTTAGAATAAGCCAGGATTGGTCATCACATCCAAACTGACTGCCTTTGGTTTATTCTAACCTACTTGCTTGAAATAAACTGCAATCTGTAACTCACTTCAAATGTTGGGTTCAGATGATGGTTTATTTCATGTAAGTAGGTTAGAATAAACCAAGCTTGGTCGGTTTGGATGGAATGACTGATCTTGATTTATCTTATAAATCAAGCTCCTCCCTCCCCTTCTGTAGCAGACACATCATTCAGGACCCACGGGGAACCAATAGCACGACTGCAACGTGAGGAGATAGGAGGGTTACTAGTACCTCCTGTTGGGAACCCCTGTTTTAGTGGATCTCTCTCAAGTGACTCTGGCCTAGTGGAGGCTACTTTCGTTACTTTTCAATGGGAGGGTACAGGGTATCATAGGGGATTCTTATTCAGATTGTTTTCTGTAAAGGTCAAACAGCTTACCGTAAAGCACTGGAAGAAAGTCAGAAAATTTACTACTGGGGATAAAACATGATATTGAGGCTGTTCACACAAGCAGCTGTACCCAGAATTGAGCAGTGCTACCTGGGTAGGGCTGCTCATGTGAAGGACTGCGATCCTGGCTGATCCTGGCGCTGCCTCCTTGGGTAGCCCAAGTGCCTTACTTGGGCTTTTACCCATGTTCCAGGTTGTGTGTATGCTTGGGCTTCAGGCAGCCCCAGCAGACACAGACCTGGGCGCCTAGAGCGCTCAACTTGAGGGGTAGTCTGTCAGTGCTCTGTGCGAGGAGTGCAGTGCATTAAGGGATATCTGGAGGCCGGGCTTCATTTCCCCATCCTCCAGAGATCAGTGCTGCTCAGAGCTTTGTGGGTTGTGTGGGCATGTGAGCTGCACACCACACATCGGATCTGTGATCGTCTAGTGGGGAAGGTAGGTTCGACCCTGCCGTCTCCTCGCCCCAGAGATGGTCATGTGAATGACCTCGTGTAGTTTTCCCTTTCATGGAGGAGCTTGTTAGGTATGGTTTGGGGAAATTCAGGGCTGATAATACTGGGGATGCTTCTCATGAACTGAATTCCATACCTACTTAAGCGGCGTTTCAGATTCTGATTTTTGAGGGCGCCATGATTAGAGTTTGCTTGGTTGCCCACCTATTTTAAGCAATGTTTTTGGATTCTGGTTTATGAAGGAACCATGGTTAGCGTTAACCATGATTAGTGTTAATCATTGAGGTTATTCTCACGATGGGGGGAAACTGGGCTAGAGGAGCACAGCCAGGTTTCCCCCCATCATGAGAACCACTGGGCTCGAGGTGAGCCCGGTGGTTCTCTGGCGACAAGCCCGCCCTAGTAGCCCTCCCCTTAAACGGGGTTAGTGGAGCGAGCATTCCGCTAATCCCATTTTCCCAATCGTGAGTCGCCACGGCGCGACTCTGCACCGTGGCGACTCATGAGGAGACCCTGCCGCGAGGCTAAAACGAGCCTCCCGGTCTTGGGGTTCTCCCCACTTGCATGGGGCATCCTGGGACTTCTGGGGGCCAGGTAGCCCCCAATCCCTGCTGCCTCTACCAGCTCTGTGACGGAGCCAGTAGTCATGTGGGCAGTCGATTTGGCCGCCTAGCAACAAGTGACTACTCGTCTGTGGGGAGAGCCCGGTAAGGCTCTCCGCACTACTCGTGTGGAGAGCCTCATTATTTGCGTTGGAGTATATGCATCGCTAAACTGTGCCACCAACAAATGAAAATGGAGGTGATGGCTTCAGAGAGGGGAGGGTGAGGAAGTGTATCTTCTCAAAGTTGGCTCTGTCTTTGTACACCATGGTTTGCAGAGAACCGTCATTATCTATCTGCTCTGGGCCCTTTGGTGTCAAGATCTTGTATACTGAAACAGAAACATATTTGTGGCCATACGGTGTAGTTTTACGTCAAGAGTAACTATGCAGATTAGGTTTCCTCCTTCTTCACTATTGTTGCCCCAGGATAATAGTATTCTGCATGGTTATCCTTTTCTTCAGGAAGTTTGTCTCTCTATAAAACAACAACAACAACATTCTTTTGCCTTTTCAGTTGCCCTTCCTCCTTGAATTCTGCCAGTTTTGAATTGAATTGTGCTTTTTAAAACCAGACGTCTTATCAGTGTTCTTGGAATTTAGTAAATGTGTCCCAACATTACTATATGCCAGTTTCTGTGCAGAATTGATTAGACAGAAGACCAGGCGGCAGGAGGGAAAATGATCAATTTTCATTTAGCTCTTAGCCCATCTTCTGTTAACATTGTTTGAAGGGATTTTACATTACTCTGTGGATACGATGAGAAAACCATTCTGAACAAAAGTGGAACCTGATACTTCTATTGAGGTTCAGCATGGACTGCTGGGAAGTGTGTAAGCTATGAAAGCCGAGTCTTTGTTCAGGCGTTCAAAGGATTATGTTTAACTGGCTTTCCTGTCTTATGTAATACTCAGTTTGTTAGGATGCATACGGTGCTGCCATTAACACAACTGGAAAATCTCCACAAACTGCTGGAGGTTGTATATTGATCACTGTTTGTCCCATGGAGAGCATATTTTTAATTCTTGCCCTGGCCTCTCTTTGGCACTCAGTTATCCCATTCACGCAACCAGATATACCTGGGTACAGCCTCTAACCTAGGTATGTATGGTCGTGTGAATGGATGTATGTATACACATACATGTTCATTCACACAACCATGCATACCCAGGTCAGAGGCTGTGTATGATCTTGTTCATGTGAATTGAGTGTTTGTCTTCCCAAGTCCCATTATGGTCTCTTTGGGATAAGCCCTTTGGCTTATGGGTTCTTTCACTCTGGGTGACTTCATAAATAATGGTAGCGGTAAATGAGGTGCCACCAGCCACTGGTTCCCACCAAGTGCACACTCCCAATGCGAGCTGCAAGTGCCATGCGATTTGTGACCTGTGAACACGAAAATGTAGCTATGTTGAACATAACATGTGAATAGGGCTACAAAAACATGCACATCTGTACAGATATCTATATGCACATACAACATAATGGGCTGGTTTTCACGAACAAAATCAGGGTAGGAGCATCCAGCCAGGCTCCAAGCGCCATATGCATTCCTGGGAAATGGTAGTGTGTCAGCCAACACTGAAGCAGGAGGAGGGCGAAGTGATTGTGTGCTAGCCTTGATTTGGGTTGAATGGCAGTGGCCAACCCAGATTATTTACCCAGCAGCGTATGAAGGGTGGAGGAAAAGCATGGCCCACACCATCCTACCCTGATAGAGACTAGCAGATTATTCACTTCTCCTTCCTCCTACCGTACTTTGATTTTTGCTGGGAGACTACATTTCCCAGGAGTGCTCGCAGAGCTTGGACAATCTTCCTACCCACCTGTCGGTTGTGAGAACAAGTCCATTATCTATGAAGGGCTTTAGCCTTCATCAGTCAAAATGCCTGGAAAATAGTTCTGAGGACCTTGGGGGTTGCAGGGTTCACTGAGTAGGTTTCTGTAGCCATGTTGTGGGTGAAATGGACCTGATCCAGCAGGACTGTTTTTATGTGTAGACTAATCCGGCACCTATCACATCATGAGCCAGAGACAGCCTATCACAGTAAGCAACAGATTCCTCATGATGCTCAGACCAGCGAGTGAGTCTGTCATGAAAGTTTTTGTTGACATCAAGTGCATGGACTGTTTATTGCTGCAGAGAGGCTTCCTTCTGTATGGTTGCGCTCCCTTGAAACGCCTTCTTTGGCTAGATCTTGGTGTTGATGCACATGCTACATCTCTGCCTGGCCACCTAGGTTGTCGATGTCCCAGGTTATGGGGTTTGTGTCCTGACTCCAAGGAAGAGTGAATGCTGTGCCTGACATGTCTTCAGCAAACTTGGGCACAGGGCCTTTTGCTTGTATGGCTGAGTGGTAGCGAAATTCAGTGCAAAACTGTTCTGTAGATTTTTCTAAGCAGAAGCAATTTATAATACATCCAGGATCTTGGCAATCTGTTGGGAGACCCATTTCCTCGAGCAATTTACCTATGAGATAAAGTACAAAGCATGCATTATTGATACCCACGTTCTGCATATTACAGATATTTCTCCCAATGTTGTTAATTTTTTATCTGCAGCGCCGAAGGAGCGTAGAAAGAAAGATGAATGGAGGGTAGAGAGGGTGGGATATATGTGCTCAAGCTAACATATGAATTTTGCATAATTTTAGTATGACGGATATATGGCTTTTAATTATATCTTAATGGTTAGTCTTTTGCACTGGGGAAACATTGTCCCTGCTCTTTAAAAACGTGGATAGACTTCCATGCCTATTCTCTACAGCTCTGGAGTGCTTTAACTTATGATCTTGCATAGTGATACAGCTAGGTCACTGACCTGACCTTAGTCTTTATGTTCCATAGTCTTTGGTTTCAATTTTGTGGGCTGAAGGTTACAAAGACTGACTTCTAGGCCAGTCTCTTTGACCAATGAAGAACGTCCTCTAGTACAGGGAAGGGCAGACTTGAAGCTTTGGAGAACTAGTGTTTTCTGTTTTTGTTTTTGCCGGATGGCAAAAACCTTGGGACCTATCAGCATGAAATGGCCGTTGGGGAGGCGGTCACAAAATGGCCGCTTGGGGAGGCGGAGTCAGTCACACAATGGCCGCTTGGGGAGGCAGGGTCAGTTACACAATGGCTGCTTGGGGAGGTGGAGTCAGTCACAAAAGAGCAGTCTTTCTACATTTTAAATTTATAAATTTAAATAAAGCCCTAAACAGCTTGGGCCCAGGGTATTTAGGAGAACGTCTTCTTCGTTATGAACCCCACTGCCCATTGAGATAACCAGGAGAGGTCTGTCTGCAGTTGCTACCGGCTCGTCTGGTGGCTACTCAGGGACGGGCCTTCTCCGTTGCTGCCCCGAGGCTTTGGAATTCACTTCCTAGTGAAATAAGAGCCTCCCCATCTCTGACAGCTTTTAAAAAGTCTTTAAAGACACATCTGTTCACCCAGGCTTTTAATAGATATTGTTTTAATTGTTTTTAATGTTTTAAAATATTGTTTTAATTTTTTTTAATTGTTGCATTTTAAATTTTTGTTTTTAACTAATACTTTAGTTTTTGTTTTTATCTTGTTGTGAACCACCCAGAGACGTAAGTTTTGGGTGGTATAAAAGTTGCGAAATAAAAATAAATAAATAAATAAATAAAATCGACAGAATAAGGGATCTTGATATCAAAAACCCTGAATTCTAGGATAATTTTGCAGTAGAACAGGAAGGGAACAAAAGGTGTTGCTTTGTGGGGGGAAACTGGAGATAAATTTATGGGAGAGAAAGCAAGAGCAATCCTGAGCACTCAAAGAGAGCTAATTCAGATACGTCTGGGAGTGACTAGGAGCTCCTGAGCTAGCTAATGCCCACGCCTGCTCTACTGGAGGTCTCTAGCACCAAGCTGGACACAGAGAACCAACTAGATATGGTAGCTTGATGGCTTGATACACCTCCTGGTGTTGCTCCTTGCTTGGGCCTGCAAACACAGCGGGGTTGTCCATCATCCAGCAGTCACAATAGATGGCTGATGGGCTGCATCCAGCTTGGTGAGCCATAAACTGGGCAAGGCTCTCCGGACTAGGCTGCATATTTCTGTAAATTCAGTTTGCCAGACTGTCACTCTGTTCTTTGGAGCCACTGGGTCAGCAGGCCATTACTAGGAGCTTGCAGTCCAAGAACGGGCTGCTTAATTCAAATATATGCAAATTTCTGCAGCCCTTTGTACTTTTTGGTCTCATTGCCCTCTCGGAGTGGCCGGATCTCAGTGTTGCAGCTGGCAGAATCCCTCTCAGCCCAGCAGTCCTGTGTTCTCTAGCCCCTTGGCTCAAACGTCGCTTACCTTGCCACTTCAGGGCTATTTATACATGATGTACACACATACAGGTGTCTGTACACACATGCAGGTTTTTATGTGAATGACCGTAAAGTGTGCCATTGAGTCGGTGTCGACTCCTGGTGACCAAAGAGCCCTGTGGTTGTCTTTGGTAGAATACAGGAGGGGTTTGCCATTGCCATCTCCCGCACAGTATGAAAGTATGACTTTGAGCATCTTCCTATATCGCTGTTACCCAATATAGGGTGTTTCCCATAGTCTGGGAAACAGACCAGTGGAGATTCGAACCGGCAACCTCTGGCTTGCTAATCAAGTCATTTCCCCACTGTGCCATTAGCTAATTATGTGAATGATCATGCAGGCATTCATTTGCATAGTCTGGACGGGATGCCTCAAAGACAGGGCTGCTCAATTTCGGCCCTCCTGCGGATGTTGGCCTACAAGTCCCATAATCCTGGCTATTGGCCACTGTGGCTGGGGATTATGGGAGTTGTAGTTCAAAAACAGCTGGGGAGCAGGGCTAAGTTAAGCAGGCCTGCTCAAAGATGTAGATCCTGTTCACATGTACTGCTGAACATAATGTGTGTGAATAAGGGTGTATGTGTATAGAACAGGCCTGCTTAACGTAGGCCCCCCCCCAGCTGTTTTCGAACTACAGTTCCCATAATCCCCAGCCACAGTGGCCAATGGCCAGGGATTATAGGAACTGTAGGCCAACTTCTGCAGGAGGGCGGAAGTTGAGCAGCCCTGGTATAGAACAACAATCAGGCATATGCTGTTCACCGATTGTATGTACACTGACTATAGCATACGGATAGGACTTTTCTTCCTGCTAATTGTGCAAAATCTCAGTTTTACTTTCCAGTCTTGCCATGGTTTCACTTTCTCTTTTGTTCTTCCTTTCTGCGTCTTCTCTATCCATTGTTTCTCTGTGTGCCTTTTTTCAGACCACTGCCTCCTTTTCCCACTCATTTTTGCCTTCTTGTCTCTCCCAAAGCACATAGCCTCGCCTTACCTTAAGCACCATCTCTCTAATTAGCCACTTTTTTGACTCATATACTCTTTTTCTGCTCTATTTGTTTTCAAACCTCATTCTCTGTGAGATCTTTCTGTCTCAGTTCCTTGCCTGTACTGTACCCTCCCATCAGCCGCTTTGTTACCTTGGTTCCTTGTCTGGGTCCCTTAGTTTCCTGACATTTTTTTCCCTTTTGGCCCCTGTGTAAGGCATTAACTGAAGATAAACGGACAATTTTCTCTTCCCTCACAGAATCTGGATAGCAAAGTGCTTGCTGCTTGAGCAACTGAACATTCTGAGCCACTATATGAGCGTAGTGTCCCTGTTAGTTAAACACCGCCTGAGATAGAAATCTCTAGGCAGTGTACAAATTTTAATATTAAAAATCACAGGTTAAAATACAATAAAAACAATATAAAACAAATTATTCAAATTATTAAAGTTCTAATTAAAAGCTTGCGAGAACAGGAAAGTCTTGAGGGTCTTCCTGAAAACAAACAGAGAAGGAGAGGCTCTTATTTCAGCAGAGCATATTCCAAAGCCCTGGGGCAGCCATAGAGAAAGCCTGGTCCTGAGTCGCCGCCAGACGAGCTGGTGGCAACTGTAACCAGACCTCTCCAGAAGATTTCATGACAAAGGAGGCACTCTCTTAAATAGCCTGGACCCAAGCCTGTGTATCAGGCTAGTGTAGTGCTCGTGTGTGCCTGTGGCAAACTTTGTATGTTTTGCAGGGAATTATTGTGCAAGAGTAGTCGCTAAACCTTGGTGCAGCTGCACAGTCTTCTTGCACTAGTGCAACTTTGAAGTTGCATGAGCACTTCATTAGTTGGATTTCAGTCAATATTAACAACAACAACAAACTAGCTGGGCCTCCAGCCAGCCCAACCATTGCTGCTGTCCCCCCTGCCCCCCGATGCCAGCATGCCCGGTTTTCTGGCCGACTAGCCGCTCCCCCCACCTGCTTCCCCCCCCATGCTTTCTGGCTTGTGGACTGGTCGGAAAGCCAGCCTACCCCACTCCCGGTAGCGGCCGCCTCCTCCTGGCAGCTGAGCCGGGCTGGCCCGCTGCCACCCCCTCCTCCCACCAGCCGGGACAGGCCTGCCTGCCACTGCCTCCTCCTCCCGCCAGCAGGGTCAGGACGAACCACTTCCTCCTCCCAGACTGCCTGCTGCTGCCTCCTGTTCCCGCCGCAGCCACCTCTTCCGGCCGACCAGCTGCCACCGCCATTGTCTCCCCATCCCCATTGCTATCCCTCAGGCAGCAGCTCTCGCGAGAGTTGCCACTCATGGGATTAGCGACGGGTACGCCTAGGAGAAATCAATATATAGATAACGGCGCCTCCAGTAATGTCCCTTACTATCAGAACTGACAGAATTGTTTTAGTATTAAAGCAGAAAAACAATAAAACAGAAAATCTGTATGTTTCAAACTGCTTTTGATTTTTTACCAGTGAAATTGGCAAGGGAGACTAGTCCACAGATTGTATTCCGTAGTGGTCCTCACTCACGTGTTTTTGTGCCAGCCATATGCCTCATTCTGGCTGGCTATTCCAAAATAATTTTCATAGTGATTTTTTTTTTTTTTTTGCATTGGATAAAGATCGTGGTAATTATGACTAACAATATGCGACTGGTAAACAATGACATGCTGTAATGGTGTAATGCTGAGTGGAGGGACTTAAGAAGGATTATTTAAATTGGTGGTTTAAGAGTTTTTTGGCACATAACATCTGAGAGTGATAGTGTATCTTTTGCTATTTGCTTTCTTGCTGAGCCTCTTGGATGTGATCTCTTGAATAGTGACGGCCACACTGATGGAAAATTCATTGTTCAGGCTCACGTCGTGCCAAAAGATGAAATGGAAGAGAGCCCATAGATAGTCTACAGTCAAACGGAACGGTGGGAGTCCTGTGGATGCTGTTAACAGAAAGAAAAGCAAGCATGCAACAGCCATTGACATACAGTCACATCTAGTTTAGCCCTGAAGAGTAGAAACCAGATCAAACTCTTAAATATGTATTAATGCAAACCATCACATAGGTGCTTACACATTTTATTTGACTCTAGAAGCCAGCCCCAAAATTTAGGCTCTAAACTGCCCTCTGCTCCATGGGGAGGGGGACTCACCACTCCCTCAGAAACACCCTCTACTTCATGTGGGGTGGGGGGACATCCTGCAGGTTGCTTCCTTCCTGCTCCTCCTGTTGGTCCATCGCCTTTGTGAGCCAAATGGATGTGACTGGGAGAAGTGCTGACCAAGCAAGACAGGGACTGGTTACTCCCTGTTCACATCCATTTGACTCAGGCACAGGTGATGGACCGACTTGACCAGGAGGGGGAGGGAACAATCTTTCCCACATTGCCCGCAAATCTCTCCTTCTTTTCATATTCATCCATTGCCTGGCTAAGGCACTACACTTGAATTTCCAAGTGCCATAGCAAGTTGGCAGCTGGGAATTGTTGAGTTTTGCCATAAGAGCATAAAGTATGAGCCAGGGTTGATAAATATTGGTGATTTAATAATTTTTTTTTAAAAAAATCAGATTTTTCATTCATTCATTTGATTTCTATGCTGCCCTTCCAAAAATGGCTCAGGGCAGTTTACACAGAGAAATAACAAATAAATAAGATGGCTCCCTGTTCCCAAAGGGCTCACAATCTAATAAGAAACATAAGATAGACACCAGCCACAGTCACTGGAATTTAAATAGGATTTTTTAAAATTTGAATTTAAAATTTTTAAATTTAAATTGGATTTTTAAAAAAAACTTAACTAGGATTTTTAAAATTTCAATCGATTAAAAAACCAGTTCATAAAGAACCTGGTCAAAGATATAATCATGAATATTAATCATAATTATATTCTATGAAGATGTTAACAGCAGCATATGGGGATGAGAGAGAAGACCTGATCAGTCCTATTCTGCAGGTGGTGTACATGCAGCACACACCATCCAGCCCTTGCCCTCCCACCCCCAAGTGCAAAGGCAAAGAAGGTCAATGAATAAATAGAGCATTTGGGGAGAATGGAGTAAATCTGATCAAGGACGAGGAGTCTGGCTATGAATGCATGGGGTGGGGAGGAAAGGGGAATAGTATGTAGTATATGTAAGTATACATACATATACTATGTATATACTATGTATGTATGTAGTACACCGCTCTGGGCTCCTTGGAGGAAGAGCGTGATATAAATGTAAAAAAGAAGAAAGAAGAAGAATAGAAAGTGAAACCAAAAGTCAACAGAACATGTCCATGCAGTTCTGAGGAAACCTTTGCCGAGTGTATCCTCCATTGTAGAAGGGAAACATCATGGCAGCAGGCCGTAAAAGAGACCTGATTTGGGAATATTTTAATGAAGGTCTTGTATCTGTGGGTAAAGCCACCTAATGGTGCAGCGGGAAAATGACTTGACTAGTAAGCCAGAAGTTGCTGGTTTGAATCCCCGCTGGTCTGTTTCCCAGACTACGGGAATCACCTATATTGGGCATCAGCGATACAGGAAGATGCTGAAAGGCATCATCTCATACTGTGTGGGAGATGGCAATGGTAAATCCCTCCTGTATTTTACCAAAGACAACCACGGGATTCTGTGGTCACCAGGAGTCGACTCCGACTCGACGGCACACTTTACCTTTACTTTAGCTGTGGGTAAGACGGGCATGTGTGCCAAAGGCAGACAGTGCAACAAAGAAATGCATGTCATAGGAACATAGGAAACTGCCAGATACGAAGTCAGACCATTGGTCCATCTAGCTCAGTATTGTCTACACAGACTGGTAGCGGCTTCTCCAAGGTTGCAGGCAGGAGTCTCTCTGAGCCCTATCTTGAAGATGCTGCCAAGGAGGAAACTTTGAACCTACTAGTAATTTAAGTTGTGATTTAAATCATTAAAACTGAGTCTTCTTATGAAGCAATTTATCACTATTTAAATTGATTTGTTTTAAATCAACCGTGGTATGAACAACCCACTACTTATTAAGATCAGCTTGAGAGGTCTGCCTGAGATTGCCACTGGCTTGTTTGGTGACTCAAGGCTGGGCCTTTTCTATAGCCACTTTGGAATTCACTCCTTGTCAGGATAAGAGGTTCAACATCTTTGACGGCTTTTTAAAAAACCTTAGAGGCATCTATTTAACCAGGCCTTTGGGTAATGTTTCAATGGCTTTTAAGTGGCTATTTTGCTTTCAATTGCTCTGATCACTTTAATTTTTGTAGTTTGAATTTTAATTGTATGCACACCACTCTGAGACATAAGTATTGGGCAGTATAAAAATATGTTAAACAAATAAACAAACAGTACAGTAATGCAAACAATAATAGTTCACATAATTTATAATGCTAATTTATAATTTATAATGCAAATTTGTGCAGTTCAACAAAATTCTAATACCAAAACATCATTGAGACTGGTCTGCTTTTATACTGTGCCCGTTTGATTGCTCTGAGACATGAGTGCATGCCATGAAAACATGTCCTGGCTTCTTCCAGCCTGGAAGTTTTGCAGTAGCATCCTGTTACTGGCGAAAGGCAGTCAGTAGATCAGTGGGAACTCTCCAGACAAAACAATTGTCAGACAGTGTAACAGGAATTTTATTCTTAGCAGCAAATGTAGAAACAATATCTCAATTGTTGCTTGCCTGGGCTGTGGCGCTGCTGTATTTATAATTTCCAGTGCTTGAGTTTGATATCCATTTTGAAGGGTTTTTTTGTTTTTGTTTGGTTTGATTTCTTTTCTGAGCGAGAGGAGTGACCCTTTGCTGTCTTGGAAAGTAGTCCAAGGTGTCTACAAGCTACACTCCAGCTTCCTTTTCTCTTGAATAGTGACTGAGAAGGAAAGAGAGGCTGTATTATTGAGTGGAATGGAATAGGAGCAACTGATCTACATCCAAGTGAAATGAGCTGAAAAATTACTATAATAACTTTACACTGAGGAAGCAAAAGAGAAAAAACACCAGTGAACCAGCATTATTGTAAATGAAAAGCCCATTTCCCCCCGGATACTGACAGAGTATTTACATTCCTGAAACAATAGTCTTGATTTTGATGGCATAGTGCAGTAATATAGGAATGCAGTTATTTTTATTTATTTATTTGGAACAATTGTATAGCCTTCTCTCTCGCAGAGGTTCCCAGTGTCTGGGGATGATGGGAGTTGTAGTTCAGCAACATCTGGAGTACCACAAGTTGGGAACCCCTGAATAGGCTCTGGTTGAGTAATAATAGATTTTTGACTGTCTCTCTATGCTCTCCGGACACCTAATGGCTCAGCGGGGAAGTAACTTGCCTAGGGAGCAAGAGGTTGTCGGTTCGAATCTCTGCTGGTATGTTTCCCAGACTATGGGAAACACCTATGTCGGGCAGCAGCAATATAGGAAGATGCTGAAAGGCATCATCTGACACTGAGCAGGAGATGGCAATGGTAAATCCCTCCTGTATTCTACCAAAGACAGCCACAAGGCTGTGTGGTTGCCAGGAGTTGATGCCAACTCGACGGCACAACTTTACCTTTATTACGCTCTCCAGTTAAAATGTAATATGCAGCACAATCCTGTAGTTTGCTTGGAAGCAACGTCCACTGTCTGACATCCAGACTAATGCTGTAGTAGTGCCATGAACGAAGTTGTACAACTGTAAGGAAAGTTGTACACCTGTAAGTTGGGTAATGTCATGGGGATGCTTGAAATTGCAGAATCCTGTGTGCTTTTCTGCTTGTGCAGCAGGAATAGTAGAGCCAGATGTGGGCATTTCTTAGCAGGAGGCATGGCACAGGTTGTGTACCTTGTGGCGCAAGCACATCCTGTTGTTCAAGCACAACACTAGTGTGGAATGAAAGCTCCCAATTTAGTGGAGCTAGCTAGTACAACATGGATTATTTATCTATTTAAAATATTTATATCTCCTTCACCGTTCTGCTTGGGGTGGCTTAGGATAAAATAATAAAAGCATAAAGTCTACAGTAAAAGACAACAAAACACAATAAATCTCCATAAAGCACAAAATATAAGCCGGTAAAGGTAAAGTGTGCCGTTGAGTTGGTGTTGACTCCTGGCGACCACAGAGCCCTGTGGTTGTCTTTGGTAGAGTACAGGAGGGGTTTACCACTGCCTCCTCCCATGAGGAAAAAGTAGCAGTCAGGATTAAAATTAATTGACATCAGAGACCAAATTATAGCCAGTTTTTAAAAGCTTATTTTAAAAAGTGCTGGTTATTCCCTATAAAGCCCTTAACCTATAAAGATCCATCTTACCTTACCTTAACTTACTTTACCTTACCTTACCATATTTATTATTATTTCTCTATGTAAACCACTTTGGAAACTTTTTGGTTGAAAAGGGGTATATAAATATTTGTTGTTGTTGTTTATGGCTTGGGTCCAGGGTACCTAAGGGAGTACCTCCTTTGCCATGAACCCAGCCACCTATCAAGATTATCTGGGGAGGCCGGTTATGGTTGCCACCGTCTTGTTTGGTGGCAATTCGGGACTGGGCCTTCTCTGTGGCTGCCCCAGGGCTTTGGAATATGCTACCTGTTAAAATAAGAGCACCTCCATCGCTGATTGCTTTTAAAAAGACCTTTAAGACACACCTGTTTTCTCAGGCTCTTAATTAAAATTTTAAACTATGTAATTGTTTTTATTCTGTGAAATTGTTTTAATTGTATTTATTCTGTGGAATTGTTTTAATTGTTTTTTTTCTCTGAAATTGTTTTAATTGTTTTTATTCTCTGAAATTGTTTTTATTCTGTGAAATTTAACTGTTTTTACTCTGGTCTATACTGTATTTGTTATGTTTTAAATTGTGTCCACTGCCTAGAGATACACATATCAGGTGGCATATAAATATGATAAATTAATCAATAAAAAGGAGAGTTTTAAAGTTCTTTTAAAAACTAATAAAGGAAGGAGGCTGATGAAGCTCTTCTAGGAGGGCATTCCCTCCTAGAATGAGGAGTCGCTGTGGGAAAAGCCCTGTCCCTGGTCCCCGCCAACCAGATTTGTGTCAGTAGCAGGGCTGAGAGAAGGTCTCCGTTTGATGATCTTAGGGCCCTGGTAGAATTGGTACCGATACGAATGAGATGAATATTTATATACTGCTTTTCAACAAAAGCTCCCACAGTGGTTTAAATAGATACAAATAAATAAATAAAATGGCTGCCTCTCCCTAAAGTGCTCACAATCTAAAAAAGAAATACAAGATAGATATCAGCAATAGCCACTGGAGGGATGCTGTGTTGGGGATGGATAGGGCCAGTTGCTCTCCCCCTGCTAAATAAAGAGAATTGTCACTTTTAAAAGGTGTCTCTTTGCTCAGTCAGCAGGGGACAGACTGATTGGAGTCCTTCAGAGTATATCCCTAACCCCTCAGAAGTGCCCCTCTTTAAAGTAAAGTAAAGTTGTGCCCTCGAGAGTTGGTGTCGACTCCTGGAGTCCACAGATCCGTGTGGTTTTCTTTGGTGGAATGCAGGAGGGGTTTACCATTGCCTCCTCCCACACAGTGTGAGATGATGCCTTTCCGCATCTTCCTTGCTGCTGCCTGATATAGGTGTTTCCCATATTTAGCTCTATAATATTTACATTTGCTCAAGTAAAAATAAAAACTGGGAACCAAATTTTGTGTCTCTCTGCCACTTTTCTTTCAAGGCAGAGAACAAAGATACAGCATTCCAGACAGTTATATTTCTGTTATGGGTTATTTTTTGAACACTCATTTGATGTTAGGTTTTTTGTTTCAGTCTCAGGTTTTTTGTTTCAGTCTCGTGCTATGTTATCACTAATGACTGTTGAGTAACTAGATATGCAGGATCAGAGGAAATCCTGAGTTTAAGGTGCCTCTTATTCTGACAGAACCTTAGAAAAGATAACACCACAATTTTTGTTTACCTAATGAGGTAGTGTGTAAATATAGGGTTACAAATTAAAACAAACCTACATATTTCCTGCAGCAAGAGAAAAGGAGCCTATCGACAACTATGTCTTTTCTGTATGGAAATGTTGACTTATCGGAAGACATGTTTTGTCATTGTGCTTTTCATAGTTCTGCTCTGTTGTCATTCTTAGGACATCAAATGCTTCTGGGCCAAACAAGGTGTCACATAAACACACAGCTGCCATAGGAAATGGGTGCTGTGCAGGAGCAAAGCGAGCTTCTTGGGGGCCCAGGGACAAAATGCAGCCAGGGGGCCTCCATTGTGGTGTAGTGGTTAGAGTGGTTAGCCAGCGTGGTGTAGTGGTTAGAGTGCTGGACTAGGACCGGGGAGACCCGAGTTCAAATCCCCATTCAGCCATGAGACTTGCTGGGTGATTCTGGGCCAGTCACTTCTCTCTCAGCCTAACCTACTTCACAGGGTTGTTGTGAGGAGAAACTTAAGTATGTAGTACACTGCTCTGGGCTCCTTGGAGGAGGAGCGGGATATAAAATGTAATAATAATAATAATAATAAATAATTGTGCACACGAAGCATGCGTGTGCCCTGAGCCACGCCCCCCGCATCTGATGTCTGATTGCTGCCAATCAAATAGTGCCTTACTTGTGGGGCACACGCACATTTAAGCCCCCCACCCAGGTGAATATTGTTCCTGAGGCCGGCCACCCCGCCTCCCTCCTGGTCAGCCACCCCTGTCATGCAGCCTGCCCACCCGCTCCGGCCCACTCCTCCCTCAGTTTCAGCCCACGCGGGATGGAGGTGGCCAGACATGCATCCATCTTCCCCCAGGGCAGGGGTTGCCTTGGCCTGCCTGCCCACCTGTCGCTAGGTGGGAAGACGAGGAGGACTGGGCAGGGGCTGCTGCTGCTGCGGTTCCTCCACCCCAGCCACACTCCTCACCCGGGCCCCTCTGCGGCGCCCAATCAACCCCCGTCAGCCGTCCCTGCTGCCCAGCTGCCTGCCTGAGCCTCTCCTTGGTGGCCACCCAGAAAAGCCTGCCCTTTCGCTGCTGGCTGCCAGCTTACCCAGGCGGCTCGCTTTCCACCTCCACCCTCTAGTTGCCTGCTGGGCTCTAGCTGCCCCTTGCCCTGTCAACAGCTGAGCCGGGGCACAGGGGAGGGGAGGAAACCGAAAGCAGCAGCAGCTGATCGGTGGGCAGCCGAACAGCAGGCTGCCTAGCTTGTACCTCACCCAGGCCGGACAAGTAGGAGAAGAAGAGGGCAACATGTGGGCATGGGGGGGGGGCTGGCCTTGGGGGCCCCTCAAACCCTGTGGGTCAGGGAACATTGGCCCCCCCTTGTCCAATGGATGCTACACCCTTGGTGCTGTTGTGTTGATTTCACTTTTCTGTAATGTCTAGTAGAATGTACAGACTTCATGACATTCTGCGCTTCTTTGCCAATTGCAGTCAGTGATGTGGAGTAGGGGCAGAGAACTGTAGGATGTTGTGCGTTTCATTTCGTGACATGGAATCATTAGGGCTTGTCATCTGGAGGTCAGGGAAGGTCCAGCAGGCAGTTAAGTATTGTTATTATTTATTATTTTATTTATTTTTTACATTTTATATCCCGCGCTTCCTCTCAGGAGCCCAGAGCGGTGTACTACATCATTAAGTTTTTTCCTCACAACAACCCTGTGAAGTAGGTTAGGCTGAGAGAGAAGTGACTGGCCCAGAGTCACCCAGCAAGTTTCATGGCTGAATGGGGATTTGAACTCGGGTCTCCCCGGTCCTAGTCCGGCAATCTAACCACTAAGCATAAGTAGCCAAAGGAGCTAGTAGTCTGGCTGAAGGAGAAGGAATGAGCTTTCCCTTGGGTGGTCAGTTGCTTAGACTAAAAAGCCTAGGCCAGAGTCGGAGCTTTTGAGAACCAGCTGGGATCCTACTAGGTCTTTGTGTCACCTGGAGTGGAAACTGTAGGATCACTCTTTGACTATCTGTGGTGGTGGCACGGTAGAGGAGCTGATATCAAGCCATCAGTTCCTTTGCTTCTATTTTGCTTATGGTGGCACTAAAGTAGCATTGGGCTGCTCAACTTCGGCCCTCCTGCAGATTTTGGCCTACAACTCCCATAATCCCTGGTTATTGGCCACTGTGGCTGGGGATTATGGGCAGGTTCTCCAAGTTAGGGCTGAGAAAGACTCCTGCCTGCAGCCTTGGAGATGCCATTGCCAGTCTGTGTAGACAGTACTGAGCTAGATGGAACCATGGTCTGACTCAGTAGAAGGCATCTTCCTATGTTCCTGTCCCCAAAGGGGTCACAATCAAAAAATGTAACGTAAGGTAAACACCCACAACAACTGCTGGAGGGATGATGTGCCCGAGTTGACATGCAGAGGCTATCTTTGTGTGTTTGCATCAAGTTTTGTTTCTTTTGGCTTTGGTTCACATGTGTGCTTGGGGCAATTTTCATTCAGACACAGTGCAAGAGGAAAGGGTTAATCCTCCTCTGGATGTGTACTGATCTGATTGCCAATTAATCCCCCTCTGGTTCTCCTCTGATTGCAAATTCCCATCCTCTGCTCTAGATGCCACTGTATTTACAATGGAAAAAATAAATATGCAGGGTCAAATTATGCATTTTATTCATAATTATGCAAACTATATAGTTTGGCCCTTGGGATTCTACCTAGCAAGAGCCACTGTGCTGTTTCTTCCATATATATCATTCTCCTGACTACATGCATGGATGATACTGTATCAGCTCCTACATGGGTCTGTGCCCCATGTGGTAACTGATCCATATGAAACTGCTGGGAGAGATCATCAGGAGATTTGGTGCTTGGTTCCATCAGCTATCAATATGCGGATGACACCCAGATCTATTTCTCCATATCAACTTCGTCAGGAGATGGCTTATCCTCTCCCTGATATCTCAAGTTGAGACAATGGCCAGGAGTGCTTTTTATCTGTTTCGGCTGATATGCCAGCTATGTCCATTACCCTAGACCAGGCCTGCTCAACTTAGGCCCTCCAGCTGTTTTTGGACTATGACTCCCATAATCCCCAGCCACAGTGGCCAATAGCTAGGGATTATGGGAGTTGTAGGCCAACATCTGCAGGAGGGCCGAAGTTGAGCAGCCCTGCCCTAGACAAACGACCTTAAAACAGTGGTGCATATGCTGGTAACTTCCAGGCTTGACTACTGCAATGCACTCTGCGTTGGGCTGCCTTTGTATGTAGTTTGGATACTGCAACTCATGCAGATAGTGGCAGCCAGGTTGGTCTCCAGGGCCACATTAGAGACCACATTACTCCCCTGCAAAGCAAGTACTTTGCCATCACCAAATATTTAGCTGGATCACCTCACTTTTGGTACAAAGATGACCAATGGGTCAGACCATTGGTTCCTCTACCTCAGTAATGTTTACTCTGATTGGCTGTGACTCTCTGGGATTTCAGTCAGGGACCTTACTTTGAGATGCCAGGGATTGAACCTGGGACCTTCTGCCTGCAAATCAGATGCTCTACCATTGAGCGATGGCCCCATCCCCAACTGTTTTCTGTAAACATATTTGGGGAGACCTTGGTTGCCTGAGGTTTTGTGTCTCTTGTTTCTTCAAAGAGCCAAATCATTAAAGAAGGTTATTTAAAAGGATACACTGAAAGAAAATAACCTAAGGGGAATTTGATACTAAAACAGCTCTTGTTACGCACAGTCTTTTTGGATAGTTTATCTGGTGCTGAAAGGCTGACTCGTTTAGAAGGTTTTCACTCTGAGGGAGAGAGAGGCATTTGTGTGAGAGGATGGGAAATGTTGCTCTTGCTCTCCAGATGGTTTTTTTGTTCTTTGGGGGGTGGTGGTGGTGTCTGGGGGAATGGTTGCCATCAGGTCATGTCAGTTACCTCAGAGAAGAATGTTTGGACATGGTTATCAGACCAAAGGAAGGCGTGCCACTTCTGAGGAGAATTTCCAAGACTCTCCTATGTCAGATAAGATAGTCCAGGAATGAAAGTGATTCAGAATGAATGACAGGCCCGTGATGGATCAACAGAACAGTTGTTAGAACTCTGTGCTATCTTGATCCAGGGATATTTTCCCATCTGTGTTTGGTCAGTATTAATAGATCTTTCCCTGGGACTTGGGGGAGACTCCTGCAGAGGAAAGATCCAGGTGCATGATATGACATATCGTCTGGTGTGTGTTGAGCAACTCCTATTGAGCAACTCCTGTTTTTCCATTGCCCATTTTGAGGATGCATTGATAACAGCTGTAGCCCTGTATATGGCCAACAGGCTGGGGTGCAAATATGTCACATGAGCTTCAAATTGCATTTAAAGGTAAAGGTAAAGTGTGCTGTCAAGTTGATTTTGACTCCTGGCGCCCACAGAGCCCTGTGGTTTTCTTTGATAGGAGGAGTTTACCATTGCCATCTCCCGCACAGTATGAGATGATGCCTTTCAGCATCTTCCTATATTGCTGCTGCCCGATGTAGTAACAATGGGGATTTGAACTGGCAACTTCCTGCTTGTTAGTCAAGCATTTCCCCATTGTGCCACTTAAGACCCCTTTTATCAGATTTTTAGTTGCTGCTGGTGGTGGTTCTTTTTTCCCTGGCTTTCTTGTCTTCTTGTGCTGTTTTATTTTAAGGTGTCTTTTTAAAAATTTAATTTGTTTGTAAGCCACCTGGAGGATGTTTAAAGGCAGGATAGAAATCACTTAAATAATAAGTGTAACCCATTTAAGTAACTAGCATCTGAGTAAACCAATGAGGGAGCTGGAATTTGAACTGGGGTTTGAAAAGAGCCCACCTTCCAATGGAATTGGGAGAAGAATGGAAATTCTTCCATGATCATTGAGAATAAGAGTGAGAATGGAGACTGTTAAAAGTTTCCCAGGCATTGCCTATGAGTTGTTATTTGCATGATACTTCCTATTCCAGGTCTCGTCAAATCATCTTTGGCTCTAGGAGCTGGCCCTAAAATTTAGGAGCCAGATAGCATCTTTGCTTGCTTGCTTGCTCATCCTAGTCGCTTCCATCTTGTTCAGGCAGGTGACGTGACCAGGAGGAGGCGTAAGGAAACTAAACTGGGGTACGTTGCTCCCTTCTGTTTGCTTTAGTCCATTGCCTGCCTGACCCAGAAGGACGTGACCGGGAGGAGGAGCGAAGAAACAAGGCAGAGACTGGCTGTCCCTCCAGTTCTTGGTCATGTCTGTCTGGCTCAGGCAGGTGGCATGACCAGCACCTTGCTAGCTCACACCTCCTTCTGGTCAGATCTGCCCAGTGCCTGGCTCATGCGCCACACCTAAATTCCCTGGCTCCATGGCAAACTTGCATATTGGAATTGCTGAGCCCTGGCCTGTTCGTTAAGACACTAGTTGACATCTGAATAACAAAGCACTTGTGCAAATGTGTTGTTTTGGGTGGTATAAAAATATGATAGATGGATGGATAGATGGATAGATAGGTGGATAGAGTTATATCAGGTCTGGATTCTTATCTTATGCTGTCCTAGCGAGCTCTGCTAGGCCAAGAGCTTGCATTCCAGACTGGTGTGAGCACAGACATCCTGCACCCTCTGTGGTATGTCTTTTGCTGGGAAACCTCACCCCCCCACCCCCCGTCTGTTTTATGTTGCAGCCATAGTTTGTGCGAGATCGCAACGTTGGGATTTTTGCACAGCCATTCAGTTTTCTTTCAGATGTGAAGCTTTGTTGCTCAAGTGCTTTGTCAGTCTAGATGTCAGCCACGGCCTGTTCATCATTCAGTCCCCGCCGCCCCCCAGTAATTATTTGCAAACTCTTTAATAAGAACTGACTTTGCTTCTTCTGGGTTTCTGGAGTCTAATTACTGATTCTCCTTCAGATTAAGCAGTTGAAGTTGAGGCGGAATTAAGACCTGAGGCAGCTGTCACTGCCCGGAAAGGGACAGCTGTTGAAGGCTTGTAGAAAAGTCCTACCCTTACTTCAATAAATAGGGACATAGGAAGCTGTCTTTCCATTGCGCTCTCTAGCTCTGTATTGCTAACATGGGGGCTGTTCTCGTGACCAACAAAAATCGGGCTAGGAGAGCCTAGCCCGATTTTTGTGGGTCGTGAGAACCACCGGGCTTGCAGCCGAGCCCGGTGGTTCTGGAGCGGCTAACCCACTCCTGTAGCCCACCCCTTAGCCCGGGTTTGCGGAGCGAGCACTCTGCAAACCCGGGCTATCTGCTCATGAGTAGCCACGGCTACTCATGAGTAGAACCCCGGCCAGGAGGCTTAAAAGTAGCCTCCCGGCTCGGGGGTCTCCCCAGTATGCCCTGCGCACTTGCGCAGGGCATACTGGGACTTCTGGGGGCCGCGCAACCCCCAAGCTCCCCAGCCCCCGCCAGCTCTGTCTCAGAGCCGGCCATCATGTGGGCGGCTGATCCGGCCGCCCAGGGCTCCCTGCCCGCTTGTGAGTGGGGAGAGCGGGCATAGCCCGCTCTTCCCACTCACCAGTACAAGCCGGGTCTCACTGATCGTGAGATCCGGTCCATGGACTGGCAAGAACTCTTCATGGTTTCCAAGAGGAGGCTTAGCCTTACCTGGAGTTGCCTGGTTTTGAACCTGGGACCTTTTTGTATGCCAAGTATGTGGCCTGCCACTGAACTGTGACTCTTCAATTTCATTTGTAATTAGAGAAGTTTCTAATTCAATGCTTGCTGCCGCCATGGGTTGGGTTGGGTTTAGGTCGTTCTCCCACTTCCAGCCATTTCCCACTCTGGGTGAAAAATAGGGATAATTAAGCTGGTATATCGACCATTCAGATTTTTGGTAAGGGTGTTTCAGATAATGTGTGTAAAGGAAGCAAAGCACTTTGAACTCTCCAAAGCATATGCAAACTATGCTTCTTAGCCATGCCTTTTGTGCTCATGAGGTGCTGACTAGAACAATAAGGTTTTGCCACATTCCTCGTAAAGAGAGGGGGTGTATGTGGGGAAATGGTGCAGAACCACTTTTATGCATATGGGCTTTGAACCCTGGACCCAAGAGGAAGATGTCCTGAGACTCAAAGAGGTCGTTCACACAACCTGGTGGGCGGGGTGGTGTGTGTGTGTGTGTGTGTGTGTGTGTGTGTGTGTGTGTAAGTGTAAGGCTGGTCAAACTCACCTTCCCCCCAGATGAGCGCTGGTCTGTTGCTGGGAGTACAGACTGTGCTCCCAGAAGATCTGCTCTGTGAGCTGTAGCATGGGGCTCTGGATATCCCACAATGGCTCTGGATATCCCACAATGCACTATGTGATGTGCTCAGTGCATTAGGGGATTCCTCCAGGAGACTGGTGCTCTAGACACCCATCTCTGTGTCTGCTCTGGCTGGACATGGCCCCAGCGAACTCATGATCTTGGAACCCAGGTTAATTGCTCAAGCCCTTAACCCTGGTTAAGAGCTGGGTTTAAAAGCTGGGCTAGGTGGCGCTGCCCCCCGCCCCCCGCGATTGGGATTGGGCCCAATCCTGGCGGTTCTCACACGCAGCCTAATGCAGGCTGGGCTTCCCTAGCCTGGTTTGGGGTGCGCATGAGAATAGCCTCAAAGTATAAGACTGTCTGACATAAAGGACTGGGTCAATAAGTATAAGACCATCTGAAATAGAGACTGGATGAAATACAGTTCTGGGAAGGAATTAGGTTCAAGTTTACAAAGCTTTGTGTATTGTGTGTTTAGAAACCACGTATTGCGAGAATTAATAACAGCTTTGTAACCAAGCAAGATTTCAGCCCTACTGAACAGTAGTGAAAACAAACCTCAGACATCAGTTTAAACAAATTCTACACTTGTTTTGTTATGAAAAACATATCGATGGAGTGATTTCTGTTAAATCCTCACGTCTGCAAAGCCATGTTATCAGAGTTACAGAGGCTTTGTAATATCATTGGTGGCAGCAGAGATATAAGAGTGTGTGTGTGTGTGTGTGTGTGTGTGTATCAGTCTCAACTGTCTCTACTACCCGTTGGACAATGACTTCCCTTATGACACTCTGGTGTTGGGATTGAGAATTTTGTGTTTTTAAGTGTTTTTAGATCCCGCCCCCCCACGTTGGATGTTACTTAGGCATACATCAAAGGTGGGGGGAAAAAAAGCTATAAACACTTAAAAACACACAAGTCCCAACACCACAGTGTCATAAGGGAAGTCATTGTCCAAGGGGTAATAGAGATGGTTGAGACTGAGATAAAAGCGAAGTTCTGACTCAGTCATAGATTAAATCCCTGTGGGCTACTGGGTTTTGTTTCTCAAATTAATGGCACTGGTATTTTGTCCTTTGTTTCTAAAGCAGGAGAGCAGGAATTCAGGCCAGATGGTTGGGGTACTTTGTTGCATTCCAGGTTACGAGTTCATATCTTGTTTTCCCTCACACAGGGTGCCTGGCTGCCCTTGTTTAGGTTGGAAAAATCAGGGAGGCCTCGGATGGTATGCGTATGTGTTGTTCTTTGCCGGACACCATTTCTGGGGAAAGGGTGTGCTAATTGTTCGTCCATAGCCTAAGTTACTTAGGCTAATTGTTCATCCATTGAGAGAAGTGTGAGTTGCGCTTTTGAATATTACCTTGAATATTCTTTCTGGGTGGAGAGCTGGTCGTGTGGTAGCAAGTGTGAATTGTCCCTTTTGTTAATCAGAATTCCCCTTGGTTTGCATTTGGATGTGTGACCAGTGTGAATGCTATCTGCTGTAAGATATTCCCCCATAGGCTTAGGGGATGTGGTGCCCCCCCCCCCAGCTCAGTGGTAGAGCATCTGCTTTGCATGTGGAAGGTCCCAATCCCTACCCTCTTCAGGTAGGGCTGGAAAACATCTTGGAGAGCTGCTGCCAGTCAATGGCAATGGTCTAAGCTGGTTGGACCGATGGTCGGACTTGACATAAGGCAGTTTTCTGTGTTCCATAGAAAATTGGATGTGTCAATCTGTCGTGCTACCTGCTTTGGGCACATCTAGCTGACAAGCCAGCTGTGTTTCCGGGTGGGCGATCAACATATTTTATAGAGTTGGAAGAAATTTTGAGGGTCATGTAGTCTGATCATGGCAATTAGGTGGAATCGTTAAGATCAATGATTCCTGGGGATCTTCAGCTTCTTCGGCATGGTCTGTCTGTCACACATGGGCTCTGCGTCTGTGCAGAAGCAGTCCTGGGAACTTTCAACTCCCCAACCATTCTTAAAGGTAGGAAATTTCCAAATCTAAATCTGCTGTAATTTGAATCTCAGTGATTTGTAATCCTCACTTTGAGGCCCTGGTGGCTGTTCTGCCTTTTTATGATAACTTCAAAACTGCCCCCAATTTGCGCCTGCTTTACTGTTCCATAACTTAAACATGCCTGCTTTAGCCTGGCATCATCCATTTCTTTGTTCACTTTGAGATGATGAATCACCTCCTGTTTGGATTGATTTTTAAGTTAAAATGTGATATCCAGAACTTAAATCAATTGAGGCTTAACTGATGCAGAATCCACTGGCTGATATGCAGGCTAACGCATACATAGGCATAGTCCCCCAAAAGTATGCATGCAGTGGCTACATATGTACTTCTGAAGTGCATATCCACAAGTGGGGATTGGATTTCCCCCGATTTCTCTTTCCCTCAGAAACATGCTGTAAAACACACAAATCTGTCCCCGAGGGGAAATATTTGCGTGGAATGTATGCATTTTTGGGCTAAGCATGCACAGAGTAAGTCTGTATGTTAGCTACTGGATTTAGGACTTCCTGGAACTTGAATATGGTTTTTCTCCTTGCACAATCCCAAATGGTATTTGCATTGTTTTGCAATAGCATCATATGTTGTTTAGATCAGTGGCTAAATAGTCCAGGAGGCCAGAGAATAATTCTGAATGAAATGTTAATGGCCCTGAAATACCCTTATGGGTATGGCCATCAGTAGTCTTGCAAGATGGCAAGTACTCAGTTCCTGATGGAAGGAGCTGATGTGAGAGTGTAAGGTAACTTGTCCTTCTTCCTCCCCAGCCAGATGGATGTTTGCTCAGTGAAAAGAAGCAGCAGTTTTAGGCAGCTTCTGTGTGAGACAGAAACATAGAGAGCTTTATGGAAGCTAGGAATGGAGATGTTGGACAGAGAGCTGAATCACCTTAAGGTTCAAGGTTTACTCTCTGGGAAACTGATGTGACCTATTGCTGCTTCAACTCCATCTAATACTCAATCTGTACATTTGTAAATAAGCAAGATACTACAAAGGCTCCACAATCCCCCAGTGATCTCTTCTCCCAAAGATGCCACGCTCCAAAGAACATTACACCCCTTGAACTTATCACTGCATGGGGAGTGGGCACATAACAGTATGAAGAAAAACTGTCTCGTGGGAGCAGTTTTTCAACAACGCTTTGGAACGCATCTTAATTGGGTGCCGCACCTTCTGGTGTGCTTTGTTCCACGGTGATGGAAATGTCAACTGTTATCTTGTAATATTTTTGAGAGCAAGGTGCTCGCACATGCTCTTGCTGATGACTTCCAGCGTCAGTAGTGAGATTAGAAGACGTGTTTGGGAAATTAGCAGTGAGTGCAAACATTTAATTAAACCAGCACCACCGTTCAGATTCATCCATATTCAGCTAGTTGATTGTTAAAAAAAAAAGAAAAGAAAAGAAAAAGAAAAAAGAGATAGAAAAAAGAAGCATCACACAGTGCTGTGAAGTGGGAAAATGTATTTGGTGTAATATATTTTAAAGAGAAAGAGGCCTTTTTTGTTTTTGTTTTCTCCAAGGTAGGTACTACAATGGCAGCCAAGTCGGTTGCTCGGGGGCTTTGTTAATGACTGAAAACTCAGCTTTGCATTAAGATCTAGTTTATTGTTGGGGTTGTGGCTGATGTCAGTGCCAGCATCAAGCTGCTTTATCTGTTGACTTGAAACCATCCTTGGCTAAGGGCATGTGTCTACTACAGGCTCAAACTAGCCTAATATTTATTCCCATTCCCCAGTGAAACTGGAGAGCTGTTCTGTGAAAGGGTTAGGGTTGGGTCCAGGGTATTTAAGAGACTACCTCCTTTGTCATGAGCCCTGCCACCTGTTACGATCTTCTGGAGAGGTCCGGTTATGGTTGCCAGCGGCTCATTTGGTGGCAACCTGGGACCAGGCTTTCTCTGTGGCTGCCCCAGGGCTTTGGAATATGCCCCCTGCTGAAATAAGAGCATCTCCTTCTTTGTGTCCACCCCCCCCCCCGAAGACCCTCAAGACTCACCTGTTCTCACAGGCTTTTAATTAGAATTAATTTTAATAATAAGATGTTTTAATAATTGTTTTATGGCTGCTGCTGTTTTTATTTCTGTTTTATGCTACTGATTTAATTGTTTCGTGTATTTTAATCTGTGTTGATTATTAAATATTCTTTTAAATTTTGTACACTGCCTAGAGATGTATGTATCAGGCGGTATAATCATATGATTAAATAAATAAATAAGCCCTTTTAAGTGCTTCCTTTTGTCAGTCCTAAATTTCATGGCAGGGTTATGAGAGGGGGAGAAGGCCTTCTCCCTATCCCTCTTCACACAATGCATAATTGAGTAAACCTCTATAAATCTGGTCCTAGCATTGGGTCTGCAGGCTAGTGTGCGGGACGAGTCCCAGACTAGAGTCCCAGACTAGAGTCCCAGACTAGAGTCCCAGACTAGAGTCCCAGACTAGAGTCCCAGACTAGAGTCCCAGACTAGTGCTGTGTGACTTTCTGCATGCAAAGCAGACGCTTTTCCATTGAGCTGTGGTCCTGTACTGACCTCTAGCCTCTGCCTTCCCACCGGATTTCTAACCTGGTTAGAATTTCTTCCCTTCCTCAAATACAGTTAGGCCAGGGACAGGGGGAGCCTGGCCACAGCCAAGCCTCTTAGGCTTTGCAGTTGTGTGCGCTTGGCACATGTGCACCCCAAGCCACGCCCCCTGCGCCTGTTGCACCTTGTGTCTAAAGGGGCAGGGGCAAGGCCGAGGACGGGGCTCATCAGCCCCAGCAGAGCTTCCCATTCCCAGTCAGCGGTTCGTGGAATGGCTGACTGGGAGCTCCTTTCCCTGCCTTCAGGAGGAGGCAGGGAAAGGAGCTCCCAATCAGCCATTGGGGTGGCATTGGCCCCGCCCCTTTGCATCTGATGTCAGATGCAGGGGGTGGGGCCAGTACCCAGGAGAGTGTCTGTTTGGACTCTGTCCCATCCCTCCGTAGTCAGTGTTTCATTGAAACATTGTCTGGCTTGGCTTTTTCTGCCAGCACATCCAGCGTTTCAGTGAAACACTGGCTGTGGAGGAGAAGTTTATGCCTCCCGCTCTCACCTGGCGAGTGCTTTGTTTGCTGACTGGGTGTGGGAGGGGGCAAGCGGGAGCCCTGGCCAAGGGTGAGGGGGTACCTTGGTGGCCCCCCCCCGACTGTGGTGGCCGGGGGATAGGGACATAGGAAACTGCCATATACTGAGTCAGACCATTGGTCTATCTATCTCAGTATTGTCTTCACAGACTGGCAGCAGCTTCTCCAAGGTTGCAGGCAGGAATTTCTCTCAGCCCTATCTTGGAGAAGCCAGGGAGGGAACTTGAATCCTTCTGCTCTTCCCAGAGCGGCTCCATCCCCTGAGGGAAATACCTTACCAGTGCTCACACAACAAGTCTCCCATTCATATGAAACCAGGGTGGACCCTGCTTAGCTAAGGGGACAAGTCATGCTTGCTAGCACAAGACCAGCTCTCCTCTGGATGATCGTCTTCCCCTTGCTCCATGGTCTCTACACCCCTGAGTTAGACCCTAACCATGAGCAAAACGATTCTGTGAAATCTAAAAGACATTTCCCAAATTTATCTCAGTGACACACACACCATCTTGTTGAAGATTGGTGATAGTTTTTTCCACTTTCCTCCCAAGAACGGAAGCCACTTTGAAAGGAGATAGGAAGGAGAGCTTGCTGCTAATGGTGCTAGGTTCAATAGCATAGTCAGGTTTTTTAATTTCTTCAAAAACCTATAAGAGCTGTTTGACCAGAGGCAGGAATGTATGAAAAGAAATATGTGTATATACCATCCTCTCTCAAACAGCTTTCAGTAATTTCAGCAGTACTTTCAGCGACTTTCAGCTATTGTGTACATCAGGCTTGTAACGTAAGAGTTACATTAAGAAGAGGTTACGGCAATTGCATGGTTAATTTTTCTCCCCCCACACTTGTGCCATGTGAATGCCACTTTATATGAAACGTCTTAAATCCAGTGTCTGCTATATAGTCTGAGCTCTTCATCCCCAATGGCCATTATAAAGTTGCCATATGCCTAAAAATATGCTCAGCACAACTGTGTCGGTTCAGACTCAGAATCTGTTTTTCATTTTATTGCATGCTCCTTGGTTGAAAATAAAACCCTTCTTCTGCTGTGGCTCGAAGGCTATTTGGGTGCATCTGGCTCGTTATAAAACGAGGGTAGCTTCAAGTATTTTGAATATTGCACAGGGTTTTATTTGAGTTTTTAGTACTGTTTTTTTTTTTTTAAAGTAAATAATCAAAAATAACATGTTGTCATTTCTGTCATGATCAATCCATAAAGTTGGTTATCTTTCTCTTTGGTCCAACTTAGGAACACATAAACCTAAAGCAGATGTCAGAGTAATAACCAGGTGTACAGTGTGATGTTCTTCCCGCTTTTTTAATGGCAGGCTGGATGAAATACATTGAGGTTCTCTTTCTGGACAGGTTGCTGAATATTGCTCGGGGCTTAGATGCTTTAGAGGCTCTATTCTGGTTATTTTCCTAGGCTATCAGTGGGCATTATATGGCTTGTGCACCCACTGTTGGCCAAGGACTTTTGGTCTGTGGAATCGGGCATAGAGACTATTCACATGTGATGCTAAACCACAGTTTAATTTTATGAGAACAATTGGGCAAGACCCTCAGGCTCACACACTCCCTTTCCTCCTGCCTTCTCCCTTGTGTGAGATGATTACAAACTTCCAGACTTGCTTTATGGCAAATCAGGATTGCAACTGGTTTGCACAGCCCATCGTTTGCTGGGGTTGAAAGAAACAGCAAACTGCGGTTTGTCATTAAATCAAGATGGGAAGTTTCAAATTGCGGAATACAAGGGAAGAGGAGAGGGGGAAAAGAGGAGGGAGCAAGCAGCTCATGCCTCCTCATTCTCATTATGCTAAACCACTATTTAGTGTTGCAACTGAAAAGCTGAAGTATTCCAGTGTACCACATCTGTTTTTACGTAGTCACTTGTGACTACCTTATTTTCTCCAGTTGATCAGATCTGGTAGGGACATCGGAAGCTGCCATATACTGAGTCAGACCATTGGTCCATCTAGCTCAGTATTGTCTACACAGACAGGCAGCAGCTTCTCCAAGGTTGCAGGCAGGAGTCTCTCTCAGCCCTATCTTGGAGAAGTCAGGGAGGGAACTTGGAACCTTCTGCATGCAAGCACGCAGATGTTCTTCCCAGAGTGGCCCCATCCCCTAAGGCGAATATTTTACAGTGCTCATACATGTCGTCTCCCATCCAAATGCAAACCATGGCAGATCTTACTCAGTAAAGGGGACAATTCATGCTTGGTACCACAAGACCAGCTCTCTTCTCAACATGGGTAATTTTTTTCTTCCAGATTGATAAAGGCAGTTCACATGAATATAATTTAGGGTAGGACAAGTGTCCTACCCTAGCTTGGGAAACAGCATAGTTGCAGGGGGAGGAAGTGATTGTCTGGGCGATAGGAGCTGGTTTGGATGGTGTTGTCCTACTCAGCTCTCAAACCCAGCACTTTACTGAGGTAGGAGAGATCACCATTGGATCCAACCCCTCTCTTCCAGACAATCACTTCCTCCCCCTCCAACCTTGCTGTTTTCCTCACATACAATCAGAAAATGGGATTGGGCATAGCTCCTTAACTAGGGTAGGACACTAGTCCTACCCTGATTATAACCATGCGAACTGCCTTTAATGTAAACTGGGTAAGTGGCCAGTGAGAATTTCTGTGGGCAACCTTGGCTCTCTTCCCCTGCCCCCAGATCTTTTTTTTTCCTAAAGGAAAGATCGTGCCATTGAGTCAGTGTTGACTCCTGATGACCACAGAGTCATGTGGTTTTCATGGTAGAATACAGGAGGGGTTTACCATTGCCTCCTCCCATGCAGTATGAGATGATGCCTTTCAGCCTCTTCCTATATCGCTGCTGCCCGATATAGGGGTTTTCCAAAGTCTGAGAAACATACCAGTGGGGATTTGAACTAACCACCAGATCTTAGGGTTTATTTATTTATTTAGCGATTGCAAAATTGCTAAAATCCACGATGAAGCACATAGCAAAAATTTCCTTTCTCTGTGGCTGCTTCTCCATACAACTGTGCAGTGACCCCTGAGTGCCCGGCACTGATTGGGGTGGTGATTTTAAAAGCGAGTGACTTTTTAATATTGGATGCTTCAGAGTGAAGAGGAGTCACTTTCGTTAATGGCTTTTGCTCTAGGAGGACAGAAGTGGATTAAAGTGGTGCCTTCAAGGACAGTGAATTGGCTGGGGTGTCAACACATGAAAATATTTTGGTGCCATTGTAACTAGAAGCTGCTAGTTCCTGTTGTTATTGCCGGTTTGATTAAGTGCCCAGCCTGTTCATTGCAGGAGTGGTGGGAGGGACGGGCGGGGAGAGGAAGTAACTCTCCAAAGTGCATCTCCCCGAGGAAGGCAAAAATGTGATTAGGGCGGTGCTATTGGGAGTTTTGTGTGTGTCTCTCTCTTTTTTTTTTTAAACCTTTCCCCTTTTGGTTTGCCGAGTATATCTATCCTGTGCATTTTTCCACATGCTGCTTAATGGAATATTGGGTGGCTCCAGAGGAAGTCCTCTCTGTAAATCAAATTTAGGATTTCGGGGGGGAAAAAACCAGTCACTTCTGGGTTATTAATTGGGACGCAGGATCGGAATTTCCTATGCTGGGTGATAAGTTAGTTGGGCTTTTTTTTGGCAGATTGCACAGCCGACTGTTTAGCGAATGATATTCTTTCCTGGTTCTGTTGTTAACACAGGAAAAGGCATCAGGTCACTTATAGTCACACCCAGCTCGCCACTTGTTTTTAAACAGAAGGAAAGACCCTAAAAAAAAAATAAAAAAAATTGTGCCAAATAAATGGTATTTTTGTGAAAGAAGATGCTCTTGGAAGACAGTGCATATCACTGCAGAGGAAGTACTTGCTGCCTTGGAATAACAACTCAGACTGATGTGTGTCTGTGCTTAAGCGTTTTACATCTCCTGACTTATGTTAGTGCAAATATTCTAACAGTGGTGGCAGCAGCATCTGGCTAGATCGCAGTTTTGGCAGATGGTTGTTTTGATGGCTCAGGAGATGCCTTCAGGCGCCTGTGGAGTTCGGTGGCTCTGCTACTTTGTCATTCTAGAAAACCTTTTCGTTCTTTCTGCCCTACTCCCTCTTACTCTGTTCTTTTGCTTTCAAAAACAAAACAAAAAAACCTGCACGTGTTTCTCATACCTTTGAATCCAGTAAACGATTCTCCTTCAAGCCTGTGTGACAAATATTGACCAGTAAGGTAGGGTTTTTTTTAAAAAATACATGCAATTCTAGAAAGGCAGTGGCACCAAAAAAGCCACTGGCCAGTGACCTCATTCAGATACATTCCTTCTCTTTGTTAGGAACATAGGAAGCTGCTATATACTGAGTCAGACCGTTGGTCTATCTAGCTCAGTATTGTCTTCACAGGCTGGCAGCGGCTTCTCCAAGGTTGCAGGCAGCAATCTCTCTCAGCCCTATCTTGGAGAAGCCAGAGAGGGAACTTGAAACCTTTTGCTCTTCCCAGAGCGGTTCTATCCCCTAAGGGGAATATCTTCCAGTGCTCACACTTCTAGTCTCCCTTTCATATGCAACCAGGGTGGACCCTGCTTAGCTAAGGAGACAAGTCATGCTTGCTACCACAAGACCAGGTTCTCAGCAAACTATAGTTTACTGGTTAATCCAAAATGGGCAAACAATGGTCTGTGCAAACTTAGCATGATCCCGGAGCCCAGAAGGTGGGGATCGGTCAGAGAGTCCAGAGTGGTAACCAAATGGGAAACTTCAACAGCTCAAGCAAGAAGCGAGTTGAAGCATTCCCGTTCTGCAGGGAATGGGTGAACCAGGGGATCCTCAATCAGTCACCCTGCTGAAACCTGTGGATACCACCTTGCCCATGTTCTCCAAGTTGGAGGAGTCCTCGGCGGCCTTCCCAGACTTGGGACTTTCTGCATGCAAAGCAGTTGTTCTCCTAATGAGCTACGGCCCCATCCCCTAATGAGCAGGGAAAATTGCTCCCCCCCCCAAACTTAAGAGAACCACCAGTTTATTAATCAATCATTCAATCAATCAATAAATCAATTAATTAGATGTATATACCAACCTTCCTAAAGTGGCTCAGGGTGGTTTACATTAACTTAAAAAACACATCGGGGTGATTCTCACGACCAATAAAAATCGGGCTAGGAGAGCCTAGCCCAATTTTTCTTGGTCGTTAGAACCACCGGGCTCACAGCCGAGCCCGGTGGTTCTTGAGCGGGTAACCCGCTCTAGGACCCCTGCTAAAAAGCAGGTTTGCGGAGTGAGCGCTTCGGCAAACCTGCTTTTTAGGCTCATGAGTAGCTGCGGCGCGGCTTCGTGCTGCACCTACTCATGAGTAGACCTCGGGCTGGGAGGCTTAAAAGCAGCCTCCCGGCTCGGGGGTCTCCCCAGTATGCCCTGTGCGCTCACACAGGGCATAATGGGCCTTGTGGGGGCCGTGTGGCCCCCGCTCCCCCCACCCCCGCTGTCTCCGTCTTGGAGCCGGCCATCGTATGGGCAGCCGATCCGGCCGCCCAGGGCTCCCTGCCCGCTCATCTGCAGAGAAAGCGGGCTTAGCCCGCTCTCCCCGCAGTTCTAACAAAAGCGGGTCTCACGGATTGTGAGACCCGCCTCATCATAAAACAACTAATTTTTTTTAAACCAGATTAAAATTAAAACAAGATATTAAAACCCAGCCTAAAAAGACTGGCCTTTAAGGCTCTCCTGAAGGCCTCCAAGGAAATCCCTTATATCCATGGGGAGTGTGTTCCACAACCTAGGTGCGACAACAGAGAAGGCCCAATAACAGGTCTCCAACCAGATGAATTGGTGGCACCTGAAGACCGACCCCTCCTGTTTGATCTTAATGAGCGGTGGGGATCTTGTACGCGCTCTCGCAGGTAACCTGGACGTAAGCTATTGAGGGCTTTAAAGGTAGTAACCAGCACTTTGTACTTTGCCCGGAAATGTATTGCCAGGCAGTGCGACTGTTTAAGAACAGGCCTAATGTGGTCTCTGGAATACCCCAGGACCAATCTGGCTGCTGCATTTTGAACTAACTGAAGTTTCCGAACTACGTACAAAGGCAGCCCTTCATAGAGTGCATGGTAGAGGTCCAATCTGGAGGTTACCAGCTGATATACCACTGTTTTCAGGTCATTCTCCTTAAGGAATGGATGAAGTTGTCAAATCAGTCACAGCTGACAAAAGCGCTCCTGGCCACAGCCTCAACCTGAGGCACCAGGGTGAGACCTGGATCCAAGAGCGCTCCCAAGCTACAAACCTATTATTTCTGGGGGAGTGTAACCTCGCCCAGAACAGGAAGTTCTATCCTCTCTTGCAGATTACATCCCCTAACAATGAGCACCTCCGTCTTGCATAGATTCATCTTCAATTTATTATCCCTCATCCAGCCCATTACTGCCTGTAGGGAGACATTTAAGGGGCTAATACCATTTCCTGATATTGGTGATAAGGAGAAATGGATTTGGGTGTCATCAGCACATCAATAACATCCAGCACCAAATCCCCTGATGATCTCACCCAGTGGTTTAATGTAGATGTTAAAAATCATTGGTGACAGAATGTAGCCCTAAGTGACTCCATATAGCAACTCCATTTTTGAAGAGCAACTGTAATCAAGTGCCACCATCTGAAATCTACACACACACACACACACACACACACACACACACACACACACACAATATAAGTCAATTCTTTCACAGGGATTCTGGTAAGGGAGATGTTATTCTTATGGACCACAGCCACTACATCCCCCCACCGCCCACTTCCCCAAACCTGCTCAGCAACAAAGTACCCTGGGGGAAGATGTTGGGCCCACACAGGACCACTCTTCTCCCCCAACCAAGTCTCAGTTATATAAGCCAGGTTGACTCCTTCATCCATGATCAAATCGTGGATGATTTTGATCTTATTTTGAACTGACCTGGCATTACAAAGGAGCATGGTTCAGTTCAGTAGAAGTTGAAAAATAGTCCACGGCCTTTCAGCTAGCCCCCCAGTCTTCCTCTGTGCCTTAAGCACTGTTTTTGGCTACTTTTAGAAATGGATTCTGGGCTACTCAGAATGTAGATCTGATCCAGTCTGTATACTTGTGTTTTTAAAAGGATAGCTATTCTTGCCTCTCTGCCTCATCCTTGACTGTTCCTCTCTCAATGGAAATTGAGATCACACCATTGACCATTCCATTCTGTTTCAAGTATGTTATTGCGATTGCTGATTGGCCCAGCACTGAAAAGTTTCATCGACACAGCACATTATAGATTACTGCTGCAAGGGACATGCATATACATTCATGGTTGTAAAGCCACAATCTTAGCATCTGCAGTGCTAAGCAGCAGAGGGATAGCAAGGTTGGAGTGGGCCTAGAGACAAGATTTTAAAATTGAGATCACACCATTGACCATTCCATTCCATTCCAAGTATGTTATTGTGATTGCTGATTGGCCTAGCACTGAAAAGTTTCATCGACACAGCACATTATAGATTACTGCTGCAAGGGACATGCATATACATTCATGGTTGTAAAGCCACAATCTTAGCATCTGTAGTGCTAAGCAGCAGAGGCATAGCAAGGTTGGAGTGGGCCCAGAGACAAGATTTTAAAATGCTCCCCCCTCACTGAAGTAAAGAAATCTTAAATGAGGCTGAATAGTGGTAATATATATATCCTATGTGCCACAATAGAACATCATCCTAAATTATTTTTCAAAAGGTTTTGTCAATTGTGTATGATGCAAGTCATTGAATGGTACTCGAGAAAGACATGCTGTTCTGGTAGCTCCAGGTCTTAACACTCACATCAATTTCGCAGGATGAATACAACTGAAGTAAGCCCGGGCGGGTGCGTGTCTGGGGGAGTCAGTCATGTGACTTGCTTCTGGGGGGGCCTCAAGGCAGGGGCCCCCCAGACAACTGTCTCCCCTTGCCCTATTATAGTTACGCCCCTGCTAAGCAGATGTACTAAGCAGATATATTGTAGGCCTATGTCTCCTTTGCTTCACAGCATAGACCAGGGATGTTGTTGGACTACAACTCCCGTTGTCCCCAGTCACAATGGCATTTTGAATGGGAAAGATGGGAGTTGTAGTCCAATAACATCTGGGGTCTAGGGGTTTGCACTGAACTTGCAACAGTAGTTCAGTTCGAATTAGACCAAATTTGAACCAAATTGCTGGTCTGCGAACCGGTTCATTAGAACTGGCCAGTGGTTTGGTTTGTGCTGTCAACCTGGTTCAAGCACCTTGCTTGTAAAGGGGAATCTGGTAAGGATTCCCCTTTACAAGCAAAGGGAGATTCCCTACCAAAAAAGAGATTCAGCGAGGTGGGCAAGAGGGCACTTTACCGGCTGTGGCAGTGACTCCTTGGTTGTGGTGGCCCTGCTGGTGCTCCCCCCACACACCACGGGGTGGGCAGGTGGCCCGGTTCCACGCATGCTCAGTTCGGACTCAGGCTTGGTTTGGTTCAAACTCAGACTGGTCCCCTCTTTTGGGAGGCTGGTCCACTTCAAGCTCGAACCAGTCAAACTGGGCTGGTTCGAATTGAACCAGGTTCAGTTCAACCCATTCTTCACCCCTCTACTGGGGACCTAAGGTTAAGAACTCCTGGCATAGAGGATACCTACTCCTAATTGTAAGGTTGAGGTACAGAAAAGTTGCAATCTATATTTGTTTGTTGCTGAATTACTGTTGTTCAGAGACACAATACTTCAGAATGCCCAGTTGCTGAGGGAGGCTGTTTCTTCATCTTCCATTTGTGGGCTTTTCAGAGGCATGTGGTTGGCTTCTGGAGAAAACCAAATACTCTACTAAGTGGACCCTTGCTCAGAGGTAGTAGGACTCTGCTTATATTCTCACATTCTCTGAGAGGTGAGCTGGGCTTTTGGTAGCAAGCATGAATTGTCCCCTTTGCTAAACTGGGCCTGCCTTAGTTTGCATTTGAATGGGTGACTATGTGAGAGCTGTAAGATATTCCCCGTAGGGATGGCACTGTAGCTCAGTGGTAAAGCATCATGCAGAAGGCTCCAGGCTCACTCCCTGGCATCTCCAGATAGGGCTAGAAGAGATGCCTGCCTGACACTTTAGACCAGGGGTCCTCAACGTTGGGTCTCCAGATGTTATTGGACTTCAACTCCCATAATCCCCTCTCCCAGTGGCCTTTGGTTGAGGATTATGGGAGGTGAAGTCCAGTAACATCTGGGGACCCAACGTTGAGAATCCCTGCTTTTAGACAACCACTTCCAGTCAGTGTAGACAATACAGATGGAGCAAGGGTCTGATTTGGTATACGGCAGCTTCCTAGGTTCCTTCCTGTTCTTACTGTTGTGTCCTGTTTGTTGGTGGGGATGGGGAGAAATCACCTACTGAGTGAGTAGATTTCTAATTGTGAATGTAATATTTAAGAAATGAATCATCCCCCTCCTTTTCTCTTTCTGAGCAAGACTGGCTTTAAAATTCTAGACACAGTTGAAGTGGTTGCGCTAGCTGTCAGACTCCATCATCCCCATGTTAGCGAGCTACATTAAATGTACATGCTGCTCTCCTTTTAAAAAATATGAATATTTGCCTATAACAGCGGGGAGACACTTTGAGGAGTGGATCTTAGAGTGATTTATTGCACAGTTGAGACAACATAATCTAGTGCCGCAAAAACCCATTTGTGGAGTGGGTGGAAATTTCTGTTTTAACTCGACTCGACATCTAAATTCTGTGCATACTTTATTGCATGCAATTCTTATAAAAATCAATAGGCCAAATGAAAGCAGAGATGTTCACCACTAATCTGGCATTTGTAATCTGAGGGCGTTTGAACTTTAAAAGTGGAAATATATTTTTACCATGAAGACTTCCCTCATCTAAAGGCCTTTCTAAATGAATATCTCTTTATTGCAGCCATGGTGTTCTTGGGCCACAGTCCAGGTGAAGTTAGTTTGGACTAAAGTCCACATTATGTTAGTTGTGTTGTTAGAATTGATCTGCTCCCCCCACCCCACGCCTAAATAGGTGTGAGTGTGTGTGTGTGTGTGTGTGTGTGTGAGAGAGAGAGAGAGAGAGAGAGAGAGAGAGAGAGAGAGAGAGAGAGAGAGAGATTGGGACTTCAGGGTGAGGATGGGGGACTTTAAACCTTTGCCCTCATTATGTCTTATGTAATAAATTTATGAAAGGCAGGTCTATCAGTGGCTATTAGTCTGGTGGCTATAGGCCACCTCCAGCCTCAGTGGCAAGATGCCTCTAAATACCAGTTGCAAGGGAGCAACAGCAGGAGAGAGGTCATGACCCCTCACCTTTTGGCTGTGGGCTTCCCAGAGGCATCTGGAGGGCCACTGTGGGAAACAGGTTGCTGGACGAGGTAGGCCTTGGGCCTGATCCAGCAGGGCTGTTCTTATGTTCTTTGCTAACTTTTGTTAAATTCATTAACTCACCCTTTGCTAACTGAGCAAAGACACACCTTTTAAAAGTGATGATTCTTTTTATTTAGCAGGGGGAGAGTAACTGGCCCTATCCATCCCTAGCACAGCATCCCTCCAGTGGCTGTTGCTGGCATCTTTCTTATGTTTCTTTTTTAGATTGTGAGCCCTTTGGGGGACAGGGAGCCAACTTACACACACACACACACACACACACACACACACACACACACACACACGTAAACTGCTTTCGGAACTTCTTGTTGAAAAGCAGTACATAAATATTCGTCATATTCATATTCTTATTAAAGCCCCCTTAGTGCCAGCAGGAGATTCCCTCTCCAGTCCAATACTGTGTTGAGAACAATGGGCTAAATCCTGATCTTGTCATAATCCCTACCCCGAGTAGATATTCTTAGTCTGCTCTGGAAGAGGAAGGATCAAAAGTAGACCCAGTCCCAGGCCCTCACACTGGGCCAGAACCCGAAGGAACTCCGGAACAGGAGTCCCCCAAAATGGCATCCTTGTAGCCCTGTTTGCCTACAACTAAGATTGGAGTCATTGAGTCTGAGAATTACTGCCGCCATGACGGGAAGAGTGGAGTGCAGAGGTCCCTCTAATTTTTTCCATCTCTGTGCAGAATGAGTTTTGTTCCAGGCGGCAGTATCAACGCACTGTGTGCGCACCTGCATTCAGAGTGGGGCCTTCCTAATTCAACCCGAGTGGGATCTAAAATTAACTGAGCGGACATCAGAAAATTTGTGAGTGCAATCACAAGCACACGCCTTAGAGGGAACAGTGGTGGAGTGGGGAGCAGAGGGACCGAGTGAGTCTAAGGCACCTCTCATTAACATGGGTCAACTTCAGACATCTGAATGACTGGAGCCCCAAGAAGGCGGCATGCATGCCCTTCTTTCGGTATTGGGAAGGATACGCCGAGATTGGGTGTGTTGTACGCACCCACCAATCTCAGCAATCTCCGCATCCTTGAGGTACGGAACCCAACACCTGTAGCTAAGGTCAGACATGAGGGACGGTTGTTGCATTCTGTACCTCAGGTAAAATAGAGTATACTGAGATTGATGGGTGCAAACAAGAATATGTGGAGATTAGTAGGTTTGTGTGACACACCCAGAGCCGGGTCTCCAGATCCGTGAGACCTGGTTTCTTCGGGTGAGAGGGGAGGGAGCCCTGGGCGGCCCGATTGGCCGCCCGCACGATTGCCGGCTCTGAGACGGAGCCAGCGGGGGCTGGGGAGCTTGGGGGCTGCGTGGCCCCTGCAAGCCCCAGTATGCCCTGCGTGAGCGCACAGGGCATACTGGGGAGCACCCCGAGCCGGGAGGCGGCTTTTTGCCTCCCGACCGGGGGTGGGGGGGCAACTCACAATTGTAAAAAGCAGATTTGCGGTCCGCTCACACCGCAAACCTGCTTTATACCAGGGGGTCCAGAGCGGGTTACCCGCTCTAGAACCACTGGGCTCGCAGCCGAGCCCGGTGGTTCTGACGATTACCAAAAATCAGGCCGGGCCCTCCTAGCCTGATTTTTGTTAATCGTGAGAATAGCCCCCCAGTCTTGCTATATCCTTCCTGGCACTGGAAGTAGGGTGCACTCACGTTCCCAGGGCTTGGTTTGCTCTGCCCAATATCAGGTACGGCGTGATGTGTGAAGCCACCCATAGTGCAACAGCACAGTTTTGGAACTCCTTCTGACCTGCCTTGTCGGAGAGGAGAGCTCTTCTTGTGGTAGCTTGTCCCCTTAGCTAAGCAGGGTCCACCCTGGTTGCATATGAATGGGAGACTAGAAGTGTGAGCACAGTCAGATATTCCTCTCAGGGTATGGAGCCACTTTGGGAAGAGTAGAAGGTTCCAAGTTCCCTCCCTGGCAGCATATCCAAGATAGGGCTGAGAGAGACTCCTGCCTGCAACCTCGGAGAAGCCGCTGCCGCTCTGTGAAGACAATACTGAGCTAGATAGACCAAGGGTCTGACTCAGTATATGACCGCTTCCTATGTTCCTAATACTCTGTCTAGAGAGCTTCATTCTGTACTCTATTGTGTTCTTTGAGTGTGAGAGAGAAGCTGGCAGCCAAATGTTCAGGGCATGCAAAGTTTTATTTGAAGGGAACCTTGCTGACAGTTTATAACAACACAATTATGTTCTGATGAGTGAAATATAATTTTTTTTACTGTGATAGCCTGAGGAGTTGGATTTGCCTCCTTGCCAAAAGCCCTTCCGAGATATCATTCCAGATTTGTCCTCAGATTTTTTTTTAGCTGTTTCAATTTCTCCATCCACCTGCTGTGTGTGTTTGTGTGTGCGCGTGCGCGATGGAAAATGTGCTTTTTTGGACACAGCCCCTGTTCATCTTGCAAGCATCTACTGAAATATCTCTAGGTCAGTTGAGCTATGTGTTTACTTGGCAAATTCCTCACAGAGATGCCACAAAATCCAGCTCTGGGAGTAGCACTCTGGGGAGAAGAGGCTAGATGGGTTCATTTTCCTCATTCCGCTCTATTGTCTTCAGGATTGGTACCTCCCAGTAAGTGGCTTTCCGTTTGTTTTGGAAACGGTTTGTTAGCAGCCAAGTCCTTTCTGAGGTTATATTCCTTCTGGTTCAAGCCTCTGCTTGCTAGGCAACAGTGAAGGCAGGAGCCGAGCCTGTGCCAGTCAGCCTGCAGAAAACCTCCTGGCTTTTGGCCACTGCAACCCATGGCACAGAATGAGGTAGTAATGAGGTGGCAGGAAGGATCCTGAGGGAGCAGAACGGATTGAGTCATTTTGAGTCACATTTTGCATGGCCCCCAATCAAAGAGTTCTCCTTGTACCTAGAAAACTAGAACATAAGAAGAGCTCTGTTGGATCAGGCCTACAGATATTTATATGCCGCTTTTGAACAAAGGTTCCAATGCCGTTTACATCGATATAAATAAATAAAATGGCTCCCTGTCCCCAAAGGGCTCACAGTCTAAAAAAGACGAAGATGCCTTGGAAAGCCACACAGCCAGGAGATGAAGGCATACTCCCTCTCCTGCAGCTGCTCCTCTGCAACTGGTATTTGGAAGCATTCTGGCTCTGAGCCTGGAGATAGCCTATAGCTGTCAGTAGGGGCATAGCAAGGTTGGAGGGGGCCCAGAGACAAGATTTTAAAATGGGACCCTCGCTGTTATACACACACAAACACACTTCGCAATATATCGTGCATGCACACTCACATCCCCATTATGAATATGGTGAAAATCTAGTTCACATTGAATCTCGTTTTTTTACTCTCTGCTCCTGCCGATCTCCAAGAGACTCAACATAATTCATAGGGGGTGCAACATGGGTGGGTGGGGAGTCATGTCATGTACCTCTGGGGGGGCCCTTGAGGGAATGGGGCCCCAAGACGACTGCCTCCCCTTGCCTAATGGCAGTTACGCCCCTGGCTGTCAGGACTAGTAGCCATTGACAGACACAATAGAAACTAGCACAGCAAGGAACGGGCTGTGCTGTAACCTTTTCCCCTGGGGTGCTAGATTTTTAAAAAAACTCTCCCTGGGTTGTGGGGAGATTCCCTGCACCTAGAAATTTAGCACAGTAATGAGCAGGGTGTGTGAACATAAGAACAGCCCTGCTGGATCAGGCCCAAAGCCTATCTAGTCCAGCATCCCATTTCCCACAGTGGCCCACCAGGTGCCTCTGAGAAGCCCACAGGCAAGAGGTGAGGGCATGACCTCTCTCCTGCTGTTGCTCCCCTGCAACTGGTATTTAGACTGAGGCATCATGTCTGAGGCTGGAGGTGGCCTATAGCCCCCAGACTAGTAGCCATTGGTAGACCTATCCTCTGTGAATTTGTCTAAGCCCTTTTTAAAACCATTCAGGCTAATGGCCATCAACACATCCCATGGCAGAGATTTGCATAGATTATGTGCTATGTGAAAAAGTACTTCTTTTTGCTGGCCCTAAATTTCCTGTCCTTCAGTTTCATGGGATGACAGTTTCATGGTATTGCAGTACACTTGTGGTTGAAATTGTCCTTGTATTTGTCCAAAACTAGTCCACTCGTTACCTGGTAAATATGCACTAAGATGTTGATTACATGAATAACATGTTGTGGGTGCAGCCTCTTGATTTCTCACAGATGTTGCTTACAGCCATCTCTGGTCTTATGGTGTGGTTAATGATGAATGCATGCCAGGCAAAATCAGTCCCAGGAACTTTCCATAACGGGTTTCTCGCCAGGAAAAAAAGATGAGCTACGTGGAAGCTTGTCCTTGCTTGTTCAAGAGCACTGCATGCAGCTATGTGCAAACTGATGTGAACCCACATATCCAGATGCACTAGCTTCAGTTGGTGTTCTCTATCAGTGCGTGGCACTGGGGAAGTCTTAGGAACATAGGAAGCTGCCATATACTGAGTCAGACCATTGGTCTATTGAGGTCAGTATTGTCTTCACAGACTGGCAGCGGCTTCTCCAGGGTTGCAGGCAGGAGTCTCTCTCAGCCCTATCTTGGAGATGCTGCCAGGGGGGAACTCGAAACCTTCTGCTCTTCCCGGAGCAGCTCCACCCCCTGAGGGGCATATCTTCCAGTGCTCCCACTTCTAATCTCCCTTTCATAGGCAACCAGGGCAGACCCTGCTTAGCTAAGGGGACAAGTCATGCTTGCTACCACAAGACCAGCTCTCCTCTCCTTAAGATAGTCATGAGCTATCTTGAGTATATTGTATATGTTTTGGAGGCGGACGAGCTCCCCCAAGCTCACCTCTGACTACTTTGGAAAAGAAGCCGAGATACTTCTCACCTTCAAGAAGTTATTGGGGGAGGAACCTGGTTTATTTTCCAAGCTGTTCTGATACTTGGAAGTTGCCCACATCTCTTCTACTCACCCAGACTCTCCAGTCCTTCAAACCCCCTTTCCCTTCCAGTAACACAGCAGGCTTGTTTACACGACTGCCGGCAGGGTAGGAGAATCGCCCAGCCTGGGTTGGAGAGCCTTGCAAAAATAATGGTAATGATAGCAAAAGGAATTGATAACACTCCCAAAACATACAGCACTATCAAAACTCTTGTTCATAAGAAGAATCCAACCTATGCATTATTGTGACAAAATCCAAACACTTTCAATGTTGTGAAAATATCCATTATTATTTTTTGAGTATATTAAAAAAAAAAAGGACCTCAAGGGGTTTTTGATATACAAATCACTTAAATTTTAACTGCATACATACAATGAGTGTGAGTACTACATAATGAACGTAGGTCCTGAACATCCAAATAATCAATTGGTACAGGAGAGTCTTGTTCTCAATGAAAAAAACTGCAAAAGTTCCAATTGCAGAAGTTGCAAGTGCAATAGCTAGTCAGCAAATCTGTACACAAATGTCTGTCTAAAGCAGAGCTGATGGGCGAACCCGGGAAATTCTCCAGCCCATTTCGAACATTCTTCATCAGAGCTGCAAAGCTTCTGGAAATGTGAGCATAAGAACAGTTCCGCAGCTGATTACATCATCCAACAAACATCATAATGTTATCCAAAACCTCCCCTCTATACGCAATCGGCATGCTTCCAATTTTCAGTCGTGTGCTTGCAACATTAAGGTAGGAGGTGGGGAGAATGGTTGTGTATGAGGTGGCGGCTGGGTAGAATTCCCGGATTCTGTCCCCAGCCTTTTACCCAGTTGAGCTGTCCTGCCCAGCTGCCACCTCCTACACAATTGTTCTCCCAGCCTCCTATCTTAATGTTTGCAAGCAGATGGCCAAAAATTGGCAGCACACCCAGCTCTCAAGCCAGGTGGGGCACTTCTAGGGCTGTGCAATCGTATCAGTCCGACACGCTTGTCGGAGTTCTGCAATGCTGGGACCTAACCTGATGGGAGGGGCCAACATGACACAACCCCATCTACTATACTATTAGCTACTGTCAGGCTGTGTATCACTGATGGGTTGTGTCATGTTTGATCAGCATCTTAACATTTTTGGCTGTGCACATACTAGGAAATGTGGTCTGAAGTTACTATTCATTCCACAACCTGCTTTTTGCCAGACTGGGATCCCCCATCCCCAGTGGCTGTATTTGTTCAGGAAAGAGAGGAGTAAATCTCTTGCTATAGTGGTTCCTGGATTTGGTAACATAGGAAACTGCCTTTTACCAAGCCAGGCCATTGGTCCATCTAGCTCAGTATTGTCTACCCAAGCTGACAGCAGCTTCTCCAAGGTTACAGGCAGGAGTCTTTCTCAACCCTATCTTGGAGATGTCAGGGAGGGAACTTGGAACCTTCTGCATGCCAGCATGAAGATGTTCTTCCCAGAGCAGCACCATCCCCTAAGGGGAATATCTTACAGTGCTCACACTTGTCTCCCATTCAAATGCAGACCAGGACCAAGCCTGCTTAGCAAAGGGGACAATTCATGCTTGCTACCACAAGACCAGATCTCCTCCAACTGTGAGTTGGTGGGAGTTGTAGTCCAACAACAACCCATGTTTGGGAACCACTGCCTTACTTAACAGTACACTAAATGCCGCATGTCATTTAGCTTAAGCTAAGCAGAGCAGTACCTGATGAGTTCTTGGATGCAAGACTTCCTTGGAACCCCTCATATGGCTGCTCTGAGCGGCTCGGAGGAAGGGAGGTCAAGAAACGCTGGAAATAAGAAACAATAGTTACCCCGCTCTTCCAGGATCTGGTGGAAACGGTCTGCAGACTGAATCGGGATGTTTTGCATGCCTGTGTGAACATGGCATAATGGCATTCTTGGTGCAGCAGTCAAGGCTGTAGCTGTGACATTCTAATTAGCATACAGGATAAATGGAAGCTGACATTGTTCCCGGAGGTAGAAGGAGGCTGCCAGGCTTTCCGCTCACTCTGTGTGGCAGTTTCGTAGCTTGAGGGGAGGAACAGAAAGTGGGCAACCCCCTTTGCCTGAAGGCAGATCTTCCTTTATGTCCTTTGAAGGCTTGGACACTAAAGGAAGTCATAAAATGAGCATGTGAAAGGTATGCCTTTTGCCCTTTTAAAGGTAAAGTGTGCCCTCAAGTCGGTTTCGACTCCTGGCGCCCACAGAGCCCTGTGGTTTTCTTTGGTAGAATACAGGAGGGGGGTTCTAAAGTTACCAGGAAGCCCACCCCCATGAAACGAATGGAGCTAATTTAGGAAACAAGCTGCAACATGCTTTTTTAGTTCATGCTGGCATTGCATGACTTGATTTCTGTATCCGTGGCCCCGTGTTGAGAATGGCCAAAATTTGTGTCGCATCTTCAAGCAAAGATGCACAGCCCGAGATCGCATAGCTGCACTAAAAAAATGACATGTGAAATTGTGCTCTGCCAAGCTTGTACAAAGGTTCCTGTTTAAAATGTATGCAGCATGCCACCGGTTGTGCAACTATTGTGCAAACATGCTTGGGGTAGTGTAACACTAGTCTAGAGTGCAAGCTCCAGACTGACCAAAAGCAACTTGTGAACATCCTTGCACAAGCGCAGCGTGATTCTACTAGTACTTTGTTAACCTGGATGTTAGCCAATTAAGCAGCAGCAAAGAAGCAGCAGAAAATAAAATTACAAATAAGATTTCCATCACCATCACATAGAGCAGTGGTCTTCACTGTTTTTAACTCCTGCTAACTGGGCAAAGAGGCGCCTTTTTAATGTGACGATTCTCTTTATTTAGCAGGGGGAGAGTAACTGGCCCTATCCACCCCCAGAACAGTATCTCCAGTGACTGTGGCTGGTGTCTATCTTATGTTTCTTTTTAGATTGTGAGTCCTTTGGGGACAGGGATCCATCTTATATATTTATTTATTATTCCTCTAATGCTTTGGAAATGTTTCCTGAAAAGCGGTATATAAATATTTGTTGTTGTTGTTGTGTTAAGCAGGGGTCACTTTGGCAAAAACCATTCAGTGCGAGAGGCATTTCCCACTCCGCTGACCTGTATAGTACTGCTTTTTCCCCCTCAATGCTGGGAGGGCCCTTTAAGAGAGAGGGAGCTCTATGAGGAAACTGCTAGGAAGGGCTACACTCCCCAGCATTCTCTCCACGCCTTCCAAGATGTTGCAGGGCTTCAAAAGGGCTCCGTTTCCCCTTAAAGGAGCCCTGCCGCTAGAGCGGGCCAAAGCACAGCATTGCACAGTGGGAGTGGTTGCCTCTGCTTGGGGCCAGGGGACTGCACAGAATATCCAGCTTTGGCCAAGGTTTCACACAGACCCAGTAAACAATCAATAAGGGGGCTGGCCCTGTCCAACCTCAGCACGGCACCTCTCCAGCAACTGTGAGCCCTTTGGGGTCAGGGAACCATCTTCTTTATTTTTCTATTTTTCTGTGTAAACCACTTTGAGAACTTGGGTTGAAGTAGAGTTGATGGGGGTTGAAGGTTGAAGTAGGGTTGACGGGGGGGCGGGGCTAGGGAGAGGAGAGCTGATTGAGGGGGAGGAGAGCTGGTCTTGTGGTAGCAAGCATGACTTGTCCCCTTAGCTAAGCAGGGTCCACTCTGGTTGCATATGAATGGGAGACTAGAAGTGTGAGCTCTGGAAGATATTCCCCTCAGGGGATGGAGCCGCTCTGGGAAGAGCATCAGAAGGTTCCAAGTTCCCTCCCTGGCTTCTCCAAGACAGAGCTGAGAGAGATTCCTGCCTGCAAGCTTGGAGAAGCTGCTGTCAGTCTGTGCAGACAATAACAGATGGACTTATGGTCTGACTCAGCATAGGGCAGCTTCCCATGTTCCTATGGGCTGCTGTTGCCCCCCAGGCCTGTGTGAAACTGTGTGAAATGAAGCACACTGACATAGATAAAAGCCTTGGCAAATAAAAATCTTTTCCTGGCATTTAAAAGAAATCAGATTTGTTCCTGAGCGAGAGCTTTCCAAAAAAGGGTGCAAAAACTGAAAAGACCTTTTTGCTCAGTCGCAGGTCACTGCCCTCTGACAGTGAGAGCACCTGGGGAAACACCTCCGGGGACCACTTCAGCAACTGGACAGTTTTATGTGGGATAAGGCTCTCTTTCAGATACCTGGGTCTCCAGGCTTTCAGGGAAACTTTACTGGCTGGGCCCACACGTTCCCAGGTTTCTCTCATGGGAGCCTCTGGCAAGTCTGGAGAGACTCTTTCTCAGGGCTTGTGAAGGACTTCAGACTCCAAAACAATCTGTCCAGCTCTTTCCTCAGCTGTTAAATTCCCATGAAAGAGAGACGACGATAGTAGAGCAATTGCAGTATTTTAAAACCATCTGGGGTAGAATTTTAAAACCATCTGGGTGTGAGTTACAGCATGTAAACCCAGCTGAGTATCTCCCCTGCTGCCCGCCCCAGCCTCAGAGAAGGGAACAGTTTCCAGCAGAAATCCTTGAGACCTTTATTGAAAATGCTGTCTTCTTGGAGGATTCTGCCTGAGCAGCTTAGTAATATGCAGATTTGGAGGGAAGCATTTGAAAACCCAGCAGGTTAGCTTTGAACATGGCGATGGCTTTATGATTCTTTTTCCGAATGCGTAAGCTATAAATGACAGTCCTGTGAGATAGATAGACTGGTATAAGTGGATATTGCATGGAAACATTGCTGGGTTGCTCTGTGAACAAAACTGGGGGTGGAACAGATAGGATAAAAAGTTACAGTAAGTCAAGTAACAGGGAGGGGGGAAATAATGCAAAGCTTACTTAAAACCAACAATAAACGTACAAATTAAAAGTCATAAAATTACCGACTAGTTTGGGTGTGTAGTTTATAGAATACGTGGAATGCTAAAATTGAATCAAATTAAAGGGGGGGGGGGGAGGAAAACATTTTGCAAATGCAAAGTAAAATATCTGTTTAATTAGATCGTAAAGAAAGGAGATTAAAAGTAATATTTTGTAAGATGGTAATTACTGCTTTTCAGAGTCGTCTGGTTTCTGTGTTTTGCTTAAATTTCAGCACGATAACTGATCTCTTTGGGGTTCTGGGCTTTTGTTTGCATCTTTAATTACCTTCCAACCGCAGCCACTCACTGCCTTTATTTTGTTTTCCTACCCCTAAATAAACTTTACAATGGCTTGCTGAAATTCCCCGCCTGTTCGCTGACAACTTGGAAAGATTAGCTCCCTCCACCCCCACCCCCAGCATGGCTTGAGGTTACAAGGCAAGTCATCAGAAGGGGGGGGACTCCCGACAGCAAGATAAGAGGAAAGGATGTTATAGCAATCAAGTTACTGACAGGCGTCTGAGATGTAAAGATACCAGATTGCGCTCATTTCCTGCTTCCAGTGCTGTTTGCATTCCAGCAGAGGGGCCCTTTTTTTTTTTTACAACCGAAACATCAAGCTTCAAAACATTACAGGAGACCACCAAAGTACATGAAAGCATCCAAGAGGTTCTTGGGTAACTTAAACACATTGTAGGAGAATTGCATTGCCAGTGACATTGCATAGAAGGACTGTGAGAGGTGAAGTCTGGCTGGATTCATTTTGGAAAAGTGGGGTACCTGTTCCTTTCCCACGTCAGATGCCTTATATCCCGCATCAGACCATTGGTCCATCTAGCCCAGGGGCACACAACTCAAATACCCCACTGGGCCAGAACCAATCAAGACTTGGTGTGTGGGGGCCAAGGTAAATCTTCAGCACATTAATTATTACATTACAAGTGGTCAGTATTCCCTCTGACACAGGGGTGGGGAACCTTGGCCCTTCAGCTGTTTTTGAACTACAACTCCCACCATCCCCAGCCACAATGATGGTGGGTGTTGTAGTTCAAAAACAGCTGGAGGGCCAAGGTTCCCCACCCCTGCTCTAACAAGGAATTCCCAGATGTTGTTGACTACAACTCCCAGAATCCCCAGCCAAAGGCCATTGCAGCTGGGGATGGTGGGAATTGTAGTCAACAACATCTGGGAATCCCTGTTAGAGGGAACACTGAAAGTAGTTATTAAAATATTAATGAGAATGAGGGGGCAGAGGGTTGGAGTCGGGGAAAGAGGAATGGCGTCAGTGGACTCTGGCCCAGGGCGGGGTAAATCTGGTCTCAAGCAGCCAAATGCATTGAGCTGCTGCTGGTCAACAGGACAGGCCGAGAGCCTTCCATAGCTCCTGCTGTTGCTGAAGGATATTCTCACCTGCAGGCCAGCAAAAAAGGCCCTGTGGGCCAGATGCATTATGCTGTGCGGGCCTTGAACTCGCCCCATATTGCTAGCCTGAGCCTTCCAGTTGCAGAAGTGCCCAGCGCCGTCCATGCTGAAAGTGTGAGCGCCTGCTGGGCAGGGTGAGTGAGTGACACGCCAGGTGAGGGACTTTCAGCGTTTTGTCCCAAAATAATGTCTGAAGAGGCGTAGGGTTGCCAACATGGTGTTTGCCCAAATCGGGACACAAGTTGGGGGTGGGACGGGGCGTCTTGGAGGCGGGCCCCACCCAGGTTTGCAAGGGTGTGCGCTTACCGGCGCCGGGGATGGCAGCGAGAGCTCCACGGCATGCCCACCTGTCCAACCACGACAGCAGGTGGGTCGTGGCGGGCAGTGGGCGGGCGAGCGCACTGCAAGGCGGAAGCAGGGAGCAGGCAGGCAGGCTCTGCAGTGGAGCTCCTCCCTCGGCCCGGCCTTCCTCCCAAATGAGGCAGAGCGGGCTGACTTCAGGCCTCTGCGCCCCGCGAGTATGCACAGGCGCCTGGAATCGGCCCGCTCTGCCTCATTTGGGAGGAAGGCCGGGCCGAGGGAGGAGCTCCGCTGCAGAGCCTGCCTGCCTGCCTGCTCCCTGCTTCCGCCTTCCAGCGAGCTCGCCCGCCGCCCGCCGCGACCCACCTGTTGTCATGGTTTGACAGGTGGGCATGGACTGGCGCTCTCGCCGTCATCCCCGCTGCACAGTAAAAAATCTCTAAAAGTTAAAAAGAGAGAAGAAGAAGTAAAAAAGCAGGAGAAATTGAGTCCGGAATGGGACGAGAATATCTCCCCTATAATAGCAATAGCAATAGCACTTACATTTATATACCGCTTTATAGCCAGAGCTCTCTAAGCGGTTTACAATGATTTAGCATATTGCCCCCAACATTCTGGGTACTCATTTTACCGACCTCGGAAGGATGGAAGGCTGAGTCAACCTTGAGCCCCTGGTCAGGATCGAACTTGTAACCTTCTGGTTACAGGGCAGCAGTTTTACCACTGCGCCACCAGGGGCTCTGTAAATAGGGACATCCTGCACAATGCGGGACAGTTGGCAACCCTGGAAGAGGGCTTCTGAATCTCAAGCTCTCTTCAGACCTTCTGTTGCATCAGTGTATAGATGTCTGCACACAGGTACGGGTGTCTTTGTGAATGACTGTCCCTGCGTTCATTTTATTATTTATGTATTTATTGTTTATTTAACACATTTGTATACCGCCCGAAATGCAAGTCTCTGGGCGGTTTACAACAAAACAATAAGCACAATGGATAAAAAGCTTAAAACATTACAACCATTTAAAATTTTAATCATTAAAACTATTAAAAGCACAATTAAAACAATAATTAAAAGCCTGGGTGAACAGGCTTTTAAAAGTGAATTTTAAAAGTGAACCTGGATACAGGCCCCTCATCATAAGCACGATAGAGAGGTAAGGAAGGGTCCTGCTGTGCTGTGTTCAACATATTAGTGTGAATGACTGTACCTGTGTTCAGATCTGCACCTGTGAACACTATATTTTTGTTGGATGCGTGTTGAACATAGTGTTTGAATAGTTCTCCTATTAACTGGGAAAGCTCCTGAAAACGGAAGCACCTTTTAAAGTGGTAGCTTTCTAATATTTAGCAGGGGGGAAACAGCCGCCCCAATTCAGTTCAGTATAGGCGGAATAGGAACAACTCACACTGGGACAGCAGGGACAGTCTCTATACTGTCTCTAGTGGCTATTGCTGGTGTGTGGGAGGGAGGGAGGGAGATTACAAGCCAGGGCCCTTTGGGGACATTTTCTAATTCATATATAGAGAGAACGTTTTTTGTCTGAAAAGCAGTATATAAATATTTTTAATAATAATAAAATAACTAGAAGGTACTAAGGAGCAAGAGATTGCTGGTTCGAATCCCCACCTATGTTGGGCAGCAGCAATGCTGAAAGGCATCATCATTTCATACTGCGTGGGAGATGGCAATGGTAAACCCCTCTTGTATTCTACCAAAGACAACGACATGGCTCTGTGGTCGCCAGGTGTTGACACTGATTCGACAGCACAACCTTACTTTACCCCCAGGAAAGACTTCTGTATACCCCGGGGGTATTCCACAATTTCGAAATAGCTGCCTGCCACCCTAATGCCAAATGTGGACTCACTGTGATTACTCAGTGGTGAGAGAAAGGCCCAGACATTTTAGCAGCATTCAGACATTGGGTTGCATGGTGTACAGATGTCTGTACACTCAACCATGTTTTCGTATGAATGACTGTAAAGGTAAAGTGTGCCGTCGAATCAGTGTCGACTCCTGGCTACCAGAGAGCCATGTGGTTGTCTTTGGTAGAATACAGGAGGGGTTTACCATTGCCATCTCTCACGCAGTATGAGATGATGCCTTTCAGCATCTTCCTATATCGCTGCTGCCTGATATAGGTGTTTCCCATAGTCTAGGAAATTGTAAATTGGCTTACAAATAATTTTCATATTATGCAAATTAGCAGATGAACATTCTTTGTTTTTGCTGTGGATATCTACCAACAAGAATTGGGGAAGATATCTTTGCCTGACAATTTCCCTTGACATACTAACAGCAGCAATAGGAAAAACAAATGCATAGCTTTTTAATTCTGTACAGTTCTGTACATACTTATTTGAGAGAAGATCTGATTGTAACCAACGGTGCTTACTTCTAAGTAGGCATGCATTGAATGCAAAGCCACAAAAGTCCTTAAACATTACAATACACAGCCTGGTAGGCCGGTAGTGATTCACATCAATAGCAAGCTATCCTCTCAACTGCCTGCTAGAGATCTCCTGCTGATAACAAACAAGGCAACATTCCTCAGGGTATTATTGAACTTGTGAAAGTGCAATCCTCCCAGCTAGCCTCCTGTGCTCTTCCTTTCTTAATCCAAGTCTAACCATTTAGTTGAATAATGACTGCACATTTTGCTCCATAACTCTGCGTCTACAAGGGCTAGAGTTTAGCTTAAAAAAGAAAGAAAGAAAGCTGAAATCCGGGCAAATCCGGGTGGGCTAAGCCATCTGGGTGAGATGCTTAAAATCCGGGTGATACCTGGAATTCCAGTGGGGCATGGCAAGGGAAGGACACTAAATTTTTGCAGAAGGAATGGACTTAGAATTTTTCTGTTTTTGTAGCCTGTTTCCAATGACCTCTTATAGCTTTTAAAATTCCCTCTCTATGCATTTACCGGATATTTTAAGACTGTGAGTGGCATGAATTTACAGTGTCATTGACTTTTAGCTACATCACTCATATTCTCTCTCTCTCTCTCTCTCTCTCTCTCTCTCTCTCTCTCTCTCTCTCTCTCTCTCTCTCAAATTGGCAAATGCCTTTTGATGCCACTCGTATGATGCATTTGGTAATCTTTTTTTAAAAGCAGCCCATTAATCCTTCTCTTTTCCTGATTGCCCTGAATTGCCTCTGGTTTCGCTGATCGCTCCACTCTGTTTTCTGTCAAGGAATAGATAGTGGAAAGCAGGCCTCACCCTTCAAAGTGTTTATCAATAGAGAGGATAATCCTGGATGCTGCAGCATGTCATGTTAGGTAAAAACTAATTTGTAAGCAGCCCAGCATAAAACTGGGAAGGCAATTAAGTTAAAAAGTCATTAACATTGATCTTTTCTGCAAAGAAGAAGTGTGTATGTTTGTGTGTAGGTTTGTGTGTATATATCAAATGTATGGTACTCAGACAGTAGTTTTGAAAAATAGTCTTGCAGTGCCCTTTAGATTTTTCAATAAAGAATGCATGTAATTTATTTATTTAAAAGATTTATATGCTGCAACTCTATATAAATCATTTAAATAAATAAGTGTATTCTTGTTCCAGATATAAATCTGCTTCCTGATTGTGTGTGTGTGTATTTTAAGGATATGGGATATATCTTTGATGACAAAACTTACTTATTATATAAGAGCTAGAGGCAATCAGATACATGACTCTTGCTTTATTAAGAAACTAGCTGGGCCGGGTGAAGAGCATCTGTGCCTCTAGTTTCCCCGTCCGCCTGCTGCTGCCTCTTTCTTTGCTCACCCACCATTTCTTTGCTCACCTGCCACGAAAGTGCCGCCACTTTCTTCATCTGCTCACCCGCTGCTGCCACCGTTTTCTCCCGCCACTGCTGTTTTGTTTCCCGCCCTGCTGTTTTCCTCTCCCTGTGATGGCAGCGCTTGCGAACTCTCACAAGAGTTACCACCCATGGGATTAGAAACGGATACACCTCAGAGAAATATATAGATAGATAGATAGATAGAGAGAGAGAGAGAGAGAGAGAGAGAGATGGTCACTGTTTGTATCTTTTTTGAATGATACATTGAGTGATGATGTATATCCTTACATTGTTTTCTTGAATATGAAATGTGAATGTACCATTGTGAGGGGTTTTTGGTTATAATTTTGGTTTGTTACAGGTTTGTTTTTCAGTCAAATTTCCATAAGAACAGCCTTGCTGGATCAGGTCCAAGGCCAATCTAGTCCAGCATCCTCTTTCGCACAGTGGCCCACCAAATGCCACTGGAAGCCACAGGCAGGAGTTGAGGGCATGCCCTCTCTCCTGCTGTTACTCTACTGCTACTGGTACTCAGAGGCATCCTGCCTTTGAGGCTGGAGGTGACCTATAGCCCTCCAACTAGTAGCCGTTGATAGACCTCTCCTCCATGAAGTTATCCAAACCCCTCTTAAAACCATCCAGGTGGTTGGCTGTCACCATATCTCGTGGCAGAGAATTCCACAAGTTGATTGTGTGAAAAAGTACTTCCGTTTGTTGGTCCTAGATTTCCTGGCAATCGGTTTCATGGGATGACCCCAGGTTCTAGTGTTGTGTGAGAGGGAGAAGAATTTCCCTCTATCCACACCATGCATGATTTTATAGACCTCTGTCATGTCTCCCCGCAGTTATCTTTTTTCTAAACTAAAAAGCCCCAGGTGTTGTAGCCTTGCCTCATAAGAAAGGTGCTCTAGGTCCCTGATCATCTTGGTTGCCCTCTTCTGCACCTTTTCCAGTTCTACAATGTCCTTTTTCAGATGTGGTGACCGGAATTGTACATAGTACTCCAAGGGCTTTATAATATTAGCAGTTTTATTTCCAATCCCCTTCCTAATGATCCCTAGCATGGAATTGGCCTTTTTCACGGCTGCCACAAATTGAGTCGACACTTTCAACAAGCTGTCCACCACGACCCCAAGATCCCTCTCCTGGTCAGTCACCAACAGCTCAGATCCCATCAGTGTATACTTGAAGTTGGGTTTTTTTGTCCCAATGTACATCATTGATCAGTGTGCATCATTGATCATGAATGTGCATCAGTCATAATTGATGGTTGAAGCTTAGTTGGATCTTTCTCTATGTTTTTAAAAAAGAAAACTTAAAAATTTCAAAATAATAAGTGCTGTGATCTTTTATCAATGAATTCCTGATGGCTTACCACAAGATTCATTTAAAAACACAGTAAAATACAGAACAACACATTAAAAAAAACTTTCTTTGAGGTTTACTAGAACATGATTTTAAAACTTAAGTATTTAAATTAGTGTGTCTAGGGATTCGCAAAACCCGCAGACCCCCCCAAACAGAGAATTAGTTGCGCTTTAAGTCCAAAGAAATCAATGAAACCTTAAGTTAACAAATGTATCTCATTGATTTCTACGAAACTTAAAAATGCAGCTAACTTTCTCTGGGCAGAAGCTATCTGTTGGGACTCTTCCCCAATGCCCACTCCCTATCAGAAGCTATCTGTTGGCACTCCCCTAACTGGGCGGCGAGCAGATGATCAACAGCCGGGGATTGCCCGACTGCGTATACAGCCAATGGCGAGGAAGCTGGGAAGAGGGCCGCCCTTGACTGGGCCAGAATGGCCTGACAAGCCATTGCCTGGCTGCAGCCAGGAGCTAGAGGTCCCTCCACTTTGCAGAGGGCCTGGGGGATGATACAGGAAGAGGAAATTGAGTCCTGTAAGGCAGCCCCTTTAAGTTAAGGGCCAACAGGCAGAATACAGGAGGCTGAGAATGGGAGGCAGGGGAGGGGCTAAGGGGGTGGCGGCTGACCCGGAGAAATTACAGTATCTAATGGGCTTGAAGCCAATGATGAAGAGACCAGTGGAGATGGAGGGTGGCTGCCTGTATGGCTTCCGGGAAGGAGCAAGGCATCCCCTCTCCCTGGCAGATGGAGGCGGAACAGGGTGCTTAGAAGCCCTACTCTCCCCCCCCCCGCCTTCTGAGTCCTGTATGCCCAGGGTTTGTGAGGCTTGTGCAGAGGAAATGCCACACCACAGAAGGAACTCAGTCACACATTTTGATTTACTTGCCCCAAGAAATGGATTTCCATTTAAAAAATCCATTGGCTGATTTGAAATTCCCTGTATACTCACATCATGTAATGATTTCTCACTGGTGCAGAGGAATAGAAGCCTTGAGATTCCAAATCAACAGCATAATGACAAATTGACAATAGTGTATTCAGCAACTCTATTTTGACACGTGAAGCCGCCTTATACATAGTTGGCCCTTTGATCATTTCGCCTATTTTTGTCTGTGTTGACTGGCAGTGGTTCTCCAAGGTTTCAGATGGGGTCCTTCCCAAACATACCTGGAAATGCCAGGAATCAAACCCGTACCTTCTGTAGGCAGAACACATGCTCTGCCACTGAGCTGTAACCCCTCCCACCTGTGTCCATAGTTGCACTGCATGACATTTGCATCATCATAGAGTTGCATAAGCGGCAGACATTCTTTTGCACCCACACTGGGGTTGAGGTTGCACTGCATCATAGGCACTGTACTACCACAGTGATCACTCACAACGGAGCCTTATGAATGGACAAAGGCTTATGAATGGACAAAGAAAGGTATTTACCTTGACGTGCTCTTTGCCTTCAGCTAGCAGCAAAACAGCCATACTTTTATAGGTCTGCACAACTTGTCGCCTACCAAGACCAATGCCATGTGTTGTGTCTACATGCCATGAGTTGTGTCCTTCCAGGTTCTTGACACCCTTTATCAGGCCCTTGGTGGCCTCTCATAAGTTGTTGCTGGTAGGGAACATTTGGCTTGGTGAGTTACAAATTGCATAGGCCTGGTTAAACACTTGATCTTTTTTCATGCCAAGCAAGTGGCTTGTATGGATAACACGTTGGGTGGTTTCACACGTAACAAGGCATCTACTTGCAAGTCAGAAACTGACCTGTCTGTGACTGTCTGAACCTGCACCAAGGCAGGAACCTGAAGTGCACTTGGGGCTTCAAACCTAGATGTGTAACCAAGATTTGAAGTTGGCTTGCCAAACCAAGTCCTGCTCCCACTGAGGTGTGTGTGTAAGATGTCTAGACCCACACTGCACATTGCGCCGTGCACATGCACGCCCGGCACAAACGGTAAAAGGTCCTTCAAACCAGTTCCATGCACATCCCTAGTCTGGGAGGCCCAGGAGCAATCTCTGGCTCAGCCTGGCTACTTCCAACAAACCAAGATATGTGATTGTCATCAGTGCTAACTTCTGATTCCCTTCATATTTTGGCTGGGAGAACCTCAGATTCCACATTAGGTGTAAACCCTGCCTCTTTAAAAAAGCAGTTCCTTAATCTATAAGGGTATTCACACGGCCCGCGTAGCCACACGGGTGGTAGGTGGGCGGGGAGGGGAGGCAAGGTTTAACTCATCTAACCCCCAGATGATGATGATGATGATGATGGTGATTTTTACATTTATATCCCGCTCTTCCTCCAAGGAGCCCAGAGCGGTGTACTACATACTTGAGTTTCTCTTTCACAACAACCCTGTGAAGTAGGTTAGGCTGAGAGAGAAGTGACTGGCCCAGAGTCACCCAGCTAGTTTCATGGCTGAATGGGGATTTGAACTCGGGTCTCCCGGGTCCTAGTCCAGCACTCTAACCACTACACCCTGCCATAAACCCACACGATCTGCGCTGCTTGTTGCAGCGTGGATCTTGTCCCGGCCTTCAGGTATCCTACAATACATCATGTGATAAGCTTGGTGCATTGGGGGATACCCCCATGAGTTGGGCTCTCTAGGGCGCTTTCCAGATTACACCCTCCAGCAGTGTCACTACGTGTCCGTTAAGTGTGCTTCTGTACTGCCTGTGTTTTGACATTGCAGTTCCTGTGCTGTTAGCAAGGTGCTGTCCACATTTCCGATGCCTTCTTTCGGATTTTATCTTTGCACTACAGTACTACAACGTTGTTTAAAAAAAAAAAAAAAGGCTGTATTTTTTGTGAGGTTTGTGCAAGCTAGAAAAGACTGCTCCCCCTGCTGGTGGCTTTGCACAACACCTTTTATTTATGGTTTCAAGGTGATCCTGCCAAGCCGAAGTAAACTACCGCTAAAAAGCGTGTAATCTGGAAAGCGCCCAAGTGCCTGTCTCTGTGTGTGCTTGCGCTGCAAGCAGCGCTCCACATGAGCAGCCTTTATTTGTATTATTAATTTCAACAGCTCTCTTAGCATATAAAGGACTTAGCAGTGTGCTTCACTCATTCATTCTCACAGCAGCCTTGTATAAATCGTTGGAAGGATTTCCCTTTGTATGGATGGGCAAAGTAACTTTGAGAGCAAGTGATCATGGCCTCTCCATTTGACCAAAGTGATACCATTTTGAGGTGAGCCATCTGGTTCATTTGTGGTATTTTCGAGCCCTACTTGTGGAATTTCCGTTTTGGGTGCAGTTTGGCTGGACTGGATGCTTGCTCTCTCTCTCTCTCTCTCTCTCTCTCTCTCTCTCTCTCTCTCTCTCTCTCTCTCTCTCTCTCTCTCTCTAATCTGCTAGTTTGCCACTTCTCTTCCCTCATTTGCCTAGCCTGGTGGTCCAGATGGTTCCATTAAGCCCTTTTGGTATGTCTGTGCATATCAAAGTTGTCAACTGATAAATGGATTTTCTTAGGCCATCAGCTGTCTTACTTTTGAGTGATGGATGAACCAATTAAAAGACATACTCCAGTTTGTCAATAGAGCTGAGATGTTGATGATCATGAAAAGATCCTTTCCTTAATCTTGACCAGATACCTGCGGTAGATACACGGAGCAAGTGTGGTGTAGTGGTTAGAGTGCTAGACTAGGACCGGAGAGACCCGAGTTCAAATCCCCATTCAGCCATGATGCTGGCTGGGTGACTCTGGGCCAGTCACTTCTCTCTCAGCCTAACCTCCTTCACAGGGTTGTTGTGAGGAGAAACTTAAGTATGTAGTACACCGCTCTGGGCTCCTTGGAGGAAGAGCAGGATATAAAATGTAAATCATCATCATCGGAAAACATGCTGATGCATGCTGTGGGGTTCATTTTCCAGATAATGTTTAATTGCAAGACTCCCATTGGTCTCAAAAGACTCTAGGCTGCACCCATTGCTTGACTCAAAAGGCAAGTGTGTTTATGTTTGTGGGCTTGTGTGTGTGTGTGTGTGTGGAGTTGCCTCTGGTTTTATGAGCCAGGGAATAGCACTAGCACAGAGGCAGGCAGGAGTTAAGGCCTGCTTCTATTGTGGAGAGGCTGAAGCTCAGTGGTTGAACATGTGCTTTGCATATAGGAGGTCTCCGGTTCAATCCCTGCTATCTCCAGGTAGGGCTGGGAAGGATCTCTGTCTGAGATCCTGGAGAGCTGTTGCCAGCCAGCCAGTGTAGACCAGGAGTTCCCAACTTTGACTCTCCAGATGTGCTTAGGAAGCTGCCTTATGCAGAATCAGACCATTGGTTCACCTAGAATCAGACCATTGGTTCACCCAGTATTGTCTACATTGACTGACAGTGGCTCTCCAGAGTTGCAGGCTGGAGTCTTTCCGAGCCTTACATGGAGATGTCAGGGATTGAACCTGGGACCTCCAGCATGCAAAGCTGATGTTCTACCACTGAGCTATGGCTCCATCCCATCATCCCCAGCTGAAAGGCTGAAGGCATTTGGAAGTTGTAGTCTATGGATGTTGTAGTCCAGCAACATCTGGGGACTCAAGGTTGGGAACCCCTTGTGTAGGCAGTGCTGAGCTAGATGATGTGATATAAGGCAGTAGGGATGTGCATGGAACTGGCGGGGGGTGGTTCAGAGGTAAGGGGCATACCTTTAAGGATGGGGGAGGCCTTTACCCCGCCTTCCGTGTTTCCCCTTTACCCCGCCCCTCGCGTTTCCCCTTACCTCGCCCGTCGCGTTTCCCCTAACCCTGCCTGTCGCGTTTCCCCTTACCGCTCCTGCCACATTTCCTCCATCGGTGCTCCATTGAATAAGTCCCCATCAGGGCAGCAGCGTACCTCCCTGCCGCCCCAGTGTCCTCCTCAGCCAGAAGTTAAAGGAAGTACCCAGCGTGCACCCTCCCCCACCCTTTAAGGTATGCCCCCCCTCGAATCGGCGGAACTGCCGGTTAATTGAACTGTTTCGGAGACCCATTAAGGGCCTCCGAACCGGTTCCGTGAATATCCCTGTAAGGCAGCTTCATGTGTTAGTATGCTCTAACCAACTCAACAGGTGCTTGGGCTACTTCCCAGGTGTGCCACAAATTCCAGCTCCCTGTGCCACTTGAGTCATCTGTGTTCTAATTGACATCAGCCTGAAATAACAGTTCTATCTGTGAAGTGGCAGCTTCACAGATCAATCATATGGATGGTTGAGTCTCTATTTAAAGACACAAAAGGGAAGGACTGTAGCTCAGTGGTGGATGTATAGATCTTTGGGAAGAGGAAGGCCACGTGGTGCGTCTGCAGTGCAGATGGGCATGTGTTGCGCAGTGTTGGTTGCATTAGCTGGATGTGCATCAGAGTGCATTCTGATGGGCATTCAATGCCCAGATTTGCAACTGTGTGTAGATGCTATGAGACCACGCTGAACTTGAAACAGCAGAGCAGAATTGCCATGCAAAAGCAAATTCTCACCAGCCTTTGTAAGGTATCGGGTCAAAATGTTCCTGTAGCACGCCTTGTAGCCTGACCCGTTGTTTGCTCAGGATTAAGTCCACTAAGTGTGGTCAACTCCCAAGCAAGTCTCTGTTCCTGTAATCTATGCATGTTTACTCAGAAGCAAGTCCCACTGCATTCTGTGGGACAAACTCTTGAAAAAACATGCACAGCATCACACAATCCATAATTCCGATGCATGTTGATTCGGAAGGACGGCTCACTGAAATTGGGGAGTGTAACCTTATAGCCCCATCCTAGGCATGTTTACTCAGAAGTCAGTTCCACCGAGTTTAATGCAATCTATTTTCAAGTAAGTATCGGATTTCGGTCTTCTTGTGGTTTTAAAGATAGGATATCATATCCCATTTTGTTCTTTCCTTTTTGCCCTGGAGGTAGCTTTCCTGTTCAGCCTTCTCATCCCTCCTCTACTGGGAGCACCTTCGGTAACATTTGGTTGCAAACTTTAATGCCTTCCTTGTGTAAAACCTGAGGGTGCCATTTCCATGCAAAGCTTTATTTGGAATGAAGGCTATTAAAGCGAAGGTTCACTGGGAGAGTGTGGGAAGATTATGGGTGGGAGGGGGGTGGGTGGGGTAGTAAGGTGAGATTGTCACAGGATAGTAAAATCCCATTAACAGGGCTGGCTTAACCCTTTAAGTAACATTGGATGTCTCTTACCATAACTTCTGCTTCCTTCACACCCAGACATTAGCCAGGTGTTTTCGTTGCACTGAGTGGGGAAATTCAAGTAATCACAGCTGGTGTCTGAAGGAGGGGAAGAGTTAGAAAGAGGTGATTAGTATTTTTGTGTTTAACTTTCGAAAAAAGCAAATTAACATTAAATGGAGTTTAGAAGGGCTCTGTCAGTGAATTGACACAGTTCTGCTCCTGGGAAATACAATATTTTCTTAATGAATGAGAGACTCTGTGGATGGGTTAGCATGTAACATGGCATGCACTCTCCCTCCTGTCTTATTGGTCGATGCAGGATCCCAACAATTTCGGCCTATTCTAACCCAGTTGCGGCAGGGAACCCAAGATCTTGTAACTGAGGTCTGGATTGAGTGACGGATCTCAGGTACTCTGCAGCAGGTAGACTAGAATATGCCGAGACTGATTGTGATGTTCAAACCCACCAGTCTTGGCATATTGTGACCTACAGATCCATTAGTCATGTGTGTGGGGGATGGGAGGGGGCGTGCATGTTTCTGGCGCTGCGGGAGCTCCTATGAACCTCAAGTGCTGCATGACGAGGGATCCTGCCCTAAATGATGTTCTTCCTTCACGGCTTCTGTGCATCCATACATACCAGGCGCACAGAATGCTTAGCTGGCATCTTAACAAGGAGTTGGCTGGAGCCTTTCTTGCCAGTTGTATCCTCCTAATGGGCTAGCCCGGACCTTCTGCATGATTTCAAGGGACTGGCAGCCTATGCTCATCACCCTGTAAAGTAAAGGTAAAGTGTGCCGTCGAGTCGGTGTCGACTCCTGGTGACCACAGAGCCCTGTGGTTGTCTTTGGTAGAATACAGGAGGGGTTTACCATTGCCATCTCCCGTGCAGTCTGAGATGACGCCTTTCAGCATCTTCCTATATATCTGCTGCCTGTTATAGGGGTTTCCCATAGTCTGGGAAACATACCAGCGGGTATTTGAACCGGCAACCTCTGGCTTGCTAGTCAAGCCATTTCCCCGTTGTGCTATCAGCTCTCTAAAAACTCGCTGCAGGGAGGCTCAATTCAGCCTTTGCAGCAGGTTTTCAAAGGGGCGCACAGTGGCTACGCTCCTGTATGGCAAAGAGCCATCCCTAAGAGTGATGGAGGCAGGCAGGTCAGGCAGTGGAGGGCAACCTGCCACCACTCCAGCAATGCACCATTTGAGGCAACGGTCTTGCCTCACCTCACCTCATGGAAGGATTTATTTATTTTATTTATTTTTACATTTTATATCCCGCTCTTCCTCCAAGGAGCCCAGGGCGGTGTACTCCATACTTAAGTTTCTCCTCACAACAACCCTGTGAAGTAGGTTAGGCTGAGAGAGAAGTGACTGGCCCAGAGTCACCCAGCTAGTTTCATGGCTGAATGGGGATTGGAACTCGGGTCTCCCCGGTCCTAGTCCGGCACTCTAGCCACTACACCACGCTGGCTCAGACCAGCACGATCCTCGATCAGCCTTCTGGTGGCCTTGCATTCGGCGTTCTCTGCAAAGGCAAGCACTGAATGTGGGGATGCTTAAGGGATATCGCTAAGAAGCGTGTTGTCACAGGGAATGTGGCTGCCTGCTACATTTCCTCTCCTCATGGTCAACCAAGGTGGGGGGAGAACGAGCGAATAGTAGAGATGGGCAAACTCTTCCAAGCTCTTCCCTACAAAACCGGGAGGAACCGGGAGGAACCTGGAGCATGTGTGAAACCGATCTGTGTGTGGAATGAGCTTTGTTCTGCGTGGGAGTATCAAGGCAGTGTGTGTACACATGCATTCAGAATGGGGCCTCCCTGATTCAACCTGAGCAGGGCCTAAAATTAACTGAACGGACATTAAAAAAAACTTGTGAGCGCAGGCATATGTGCACGCCTTAAAGGGAGCCAGTGTGGTGTAGTGGTTAGAGTGCTGGACTAGGACCGGGGAGACCCAAGTTCACATCCCCATTCAGCCATGAAACTAGCTGGGTGACTCTGGGCCAGTCACTCTTCTCTCAGCCTAACCTACTTCACAGGGTTGTTGTGAAGAGAAACCTAAGTATGTAGTACACCGCTCTGGGCTCATTGGAGGAAGAGCGGGATATAAATGTAATAATAATAATAATAATAATAATAATAATAATAATTATTATTATTATTATTATTTTATTATCAATGTTGTTGCTGTTATTATAGATATTGTCGCAGAATGTAGGTTGTTCCCAGTAAAGTTGCTTTTTGTAATTGGCTGATGGTGATTTCTGTGGCCCCTATGGTGTCGAGGTGCTCTTCAAGTTGTTTGGAATTGCACCTAGGGTGCCAATTAGCACTGGGATTATTTTGGACTTCTTCTGCCACAGCCTTTCAATTTCAATTTGTAGATCTTTGTCTGGATAAAACAAACCAGTCAATTACACCTGTCTGACTGTGTAAACAACAGCACAAAAACAATAACAACAACAGCAGCAGCAGCATTGCAGTGGGGCCCCATGAGTAGGTTTTCTTTTTCTCCCCCACCCAGTGTGCTCTAAAACAGTGTGCCATGGGAATGGTTGCTGTGGGGCTGCCATGGAGGTCCTGGCAGGCTTTCCCCCTTACTCCTCCTTTTGTTGCTGTGATGGGAGGAGAGCTGGTCTTGGTGGTAATTGGCATGAATTGTCCCTTTGCTAACCCTGGTTTGCATTTGAATGGGAGACTAAATGTGAGAAGTGTAAGATATTCCCCTTAGGAGTTGGGGCCGCTCTGGGAAGAGCATCTGAGGCTTCAGGTTTGCTTCTGGACATCTCCAGATAGGTTTGGGAGAGACTCCTGCCTGTAACCTTGGAGAAGCTGCTGCCGGTCTGTGTAGACAATACTAAGCTAGATGGATCAATGGTCTGACTCCGTATATGGCAGACTCCTATGTTCCTATGTGCTGCTGCATAGCATGTTGAGCTAAGGTGCTGTTGCCCTTGGGATGTACAGTTTTCACAAGAGCTAGATGTGAATGCAGTATAAGAAAAGAGCGGAAAATAAAGCCCCTCTCCTTGTGTGTTGCCACTATTGGTACTCCTTCTGCTACCAATGCAAGACTGAGAAGTAAAGGGTGAGGGTTGACAAGCTGGCAGGGAGCAGGGAAGAACTCCTCTGAGCTTTGGAGAACAGTTGGAGTCTGGAGGTTTATCCCTTCTTTGGGGCAGGGATTTCTGAGTCCCAGTAATTTTTTTTACTGAGTTCGAACTTGGCGAAGATTTCTTGCATCCCTAGCTGAACATCCACAACCCAGGATGTTCTTTGAGGCACAGAGTAGGCTTGTTTACAAACCTCTAAACAGAAACAGAAAGCCACCTCATAGTGCAGTGGGGAAATGACTCGATTATCACGCCAGAGGTTGCCGATTCGAATCCCCGCTGGTATGTTTCCCAGACTATGGGAAACCCCTATATTGGGCAGCAGCGATACAGGAAGATGCTGAAAGGCATCATCTCATATGGTGCTGGAGGAGGCAGTGGTAAACCCCTCCTGTATTCTACCAAAGACAACCACAGGGTTTTGTGGGTGCCAGGAGTCGACACCCACTTGAGGGCACAACTTTACCTTTAAACAGAGACAGAGGAGCACCCAGCCACATGCTCTCCCAATCCACAGTCTTCAAAAAGAACTTTTTTCTACTTCAAAAGCAAGTTAGGGGGAGGGGAGAGTGGTTGTCTGGGAGGCAGGAGCTGGGCAGAATGGCTTTTCACCCACCCTCTTTAAAATGCTGGGGAGAGAATGTGAATTGGCTGTGCGAGCTCCCGCCTCCCACATGATCACTCTCCCTTCTTCCTACCTTCCTTCTTGAAACCAGACTGTAGATTTAGAGCCCACACGGCTCCCCTGCCCTGGCTGGGCGCTCCTGTTTGGGGCCCTTTGAATAGCCTTTCTGCTTGCCCAATTTCTGAGAGATGCTTTTATTCCGAATTGAAATGGAAGGTCGTCTGCAGTCTTGGCACACCACTGAAGCAAGGTGAGTGGACCCCTTCCCACCTCCTCTATAGAATCAGTGTTCCGGGACTCTCGGCGAGTTTCCATGGACACCCTTGTGGATGGCTGCTTTAGGGCCTGCAGCAAAACCTAACCCCGTCGCTTGCAGCACAGCAGCAGTCTTCTTTCGGTGCAGTCTTCTTTCGGTGCAGTCTTCTTTCGGGGTACCATGCTGTGGTACAACATGTTTGCCAGGTATGCCATTTGTGCATCTTACAGGGCCAGGCCTGCTTAGTTCCTAGAGTAGAACTACATCACATGCCTTCCAATGGGGGCCTTTCCAACGATGAAGCGTGAGGGTTTCCGGGCGGTGGGGAGGAAGCCTTGGAAAGCTTACCTCCCCCGCAGACGATCATCCTGTTGGTGCTGGGTGTGCGGATCGCGTGCCTAAACGCTCCGCCACTGCCCCTGGCAGCACGGAGGCACAGGCGCCAGGAAGCGTTGTCCCGGTTCCCAGAAATCCCACAATGCACTGAGCTAGTGCGCAATGCATTGTGGGGGATCCCTCCATTGACAGGTGGGCAGCTGTCAGTGTTTCAGCGTCAGCTGAAAGCAGCTGGCATTGACACAAATGGTCAGGTAAATGGGATTACGGGAGTGCTCGCTCCCTTAGCCTTGTTTAAGAGGCGGGCTCCCTAGCCAGGTTTGCTGCCGAGGTGCTGCCGGGAGCCAGTTGGCTCCTGGCAATTCCCAAGGGCAGCCAAGCCCGGGCTTAGCTGCCCTAGCCTGGTCTTGGTTGCTCATGAGAACAGCTTCATTGTGTCCTTTCCTTGTCTGCAGATAACCCTCAATTGTGTGACACGATTCCCTTTCCTTAGCAGTTTCCAGAATACATGCTATAGCACAGCTGAGACCCATGAAGCCTGGTAGCATTTTATTGCCTGTATCAAGTCTTAGATCTTTCAGGGTTTATTTTGGGCATAGAAGCAGGTTTTGTTTTTTCAAAATGCTACCGACTGTGCCCTGATCTGGGTTTAATTATCTCCGTATATTTAGAATATCTCCTAGCAGGTTGTAAGAGGTGGGGTTTCCTTTACCCCAACTTCCTGTAACGCTTCAAGGCCTCTTATTCTTTTCTTTTCACTAGGATTTTCAGCTCCACAGAGAGTGGAAAGCCACAATTAAAATGCCTTTCAGTAGAACTCATAAATCCATTTATTACCACAATATGCGGGAAGGGGGGGAAGAACCGGGTAACAAGCTAGCAACAGCAGCTTCTGTTCCATCTTAATGGTGTTTGATATGACATGATATGATATACCGCTTTTCCAGCAAAAGTTCCCAAAGTGGTTTACATAGATATAAATAAATAAAATGGCTCCCTGTCCCCAAAGGGCTCACAATCTAAAAAAAGGGGGGAAAAGAAACATAAGATAGACACCAGCAACAGCCACTGGAGGGATTCTGTGCTGGGGATGGATAGGATCATTTGCTCTCCCCCTGCGAAATAAAGAGAATTGCCACTTTTAAAAAGGTGCCTCTCTGCATTAGCAGTTATTACAGGGTTGAGCAGAGGTTCTCATTCTTGGGTCCCTTGCATCTTGGAGTCAGCCCAAAAATTAAGTCTCGGACATTGGACACTTGACAGAATTACCTTATTTACCCAAATAGAAGGTGGCTCTGAATGTAAAACAATGCCTTAAAAGATAAAGGCTAAATATAAGGTTATACGTGTACTTACCCAAATGAAAGAGGAATCTTAATCTAAGACAATCCCTCCCCTTATTTAACTGGAAAGAACAGGGGGAAAAGAAATCTGATGAGATTTCTCCTCTGTTCTTTCCTGTTAAATATGGACGTGGGGGGATAATCTTAGATTCAGGTTCCTCTTTCTTTTGGCATATAACCTGTATTTAGCCTTTATCTTTTAAGGCATAATCTTACATTCAGAGCTGCTTTCTATTTGGGTAAATGCAGTAAATCTGTCCAGTGTCCATTGTCTGGGTCCTAAATTTTGGGGCTGGCCCAAATTTTTTTGACTGACCTGGGTAAATAGTGGGCTTCGTGACTGACATTCTGTGCATGTGGTGATGAGGGCAGAAGGCTAGCAGGCAAGGCCCAGGCTCAGTTTGTCACTTGGTTTCTTGCCTGAAGGAATAGGGGACGCAGGGGCATAGTGAGTATTGAGCAACTGGAGACAATTGTTCCCAGGCCCCAAGGGTCTGCCCCCCCCCCAGGCTCCCCTTTGCCCTCATCCAGGGTGTCACCCTGCCCCCTCCTGCACCCAGCTGGTGAGCAAAGCGTTCGCCGACTGGGAGCATGAGGCATGCCCCTCTCCTCTTCTGCTAGCATTTCACGCCGGCTGACTCTCTTCTCCCCACCAGGCATTGGCCCCTCCTCTGCATCTGACATCAGACACAGGGGGCGGGGCTAGTGCAGAGAACGGAGCTGTCACAGCCGAGGCCCAGTTTCATTTCCTCATTCCCCCTGTCAGCAGTTGGTGGAATCGCTGAAAGGGAAGGAGCCCCCCCTTAAGCGATGCTACCAACTGCTGCTCAAGGGGAAATGAAACTATGCTGGGGCTATGACAGCTCCATTCTCTGTACTGGCCCCACCCCCTTACGGCTGACATCAGACACAGGGGGCGTGGCTTGGGGTGTGCACACACTTTGCGAGCTCTAAACCAGGGATTCTTATCGTTGGTCCCCAGATGTTATTGGACTTCAACTCCCTTAATCCCCAGCCCCAATGGCCTTTGGTAGGGGATTATGGGAGTTGAAGTCCAATAACATCTAGGGACCCAACGTTGAGAATCCCTGCTCTAAACAACACCGGGGGGCGGGAGCTACTGGTCAGACTTAGTCCCCTGCCCCCCCGCAAAGCCCCCCGTGCCCCTGATGGGAAGCTGCCGTATACTGAGTCAGGCCATTCATTGATCTAGCTCAGTAATATCTGCACTGACTGGCAGCGGCTCTCCGAGCTTTCAAGCGGGAGTGTTTCCCAGCCCTACCTGGAGATGCCGGGGATAGAACTTTCTGCATTCAAGGTAGATGCTGTATCACTGAGCTGTGGTCCTTCCATGGTAGTTAGCTCTGCTTGCCCCAAGCTGGTAGGTAATTGACCGAAGGCATGGCTGAATGTCTAACTTGGTTTTTTTTCAGGTGTGAGGGATAAAATAATTACATGGTGTGTGCTCTCCGTTTATTGCAATAAGTGAGGCTCTTCACGGAAAGAGGGTCGTAAGTAATTCTGAGTATCGGTGGCAGGGTATTAAAAGAAGCTTTCGATGTATGTCCTAATTAAAAGTGTAGGGAAAGTGGGCTTTTAAGGGGATATTCACTTCCTAGGGAACATTTGCAGCTTGGGTTTCCAAGCAGCACAACTTCGGTGTTTTGCGTGTGTTTGTGTTTTGAAAGGGTTGCTGGTTTGGGAGGAGGCGTTGGAGGCAGTCCTAATTCTCATTGGTTATTTCCTTTTGTCCACTTTCACTGCTAACAAGTGAAATTAAAGCGTCTCTTGTATACCCCTCCCCTTCTTCGAATTAACGCACAAACCTTCAGTGGGACTGTGATCTTCCTTTTAAAACCCTAATTGTCTAAAGAGCTCAACGTGATCCCTTGAAGTTGGCTGGGTCCGTTGCAGGGCATTAGTGTTAGCTGCAGATTTACAGCCATGCTGGATTTAATCTCTTGCTTTAATCCCCGCGATAGCGCTGTTCAGGGAAGCAGGCCCTTGCGTGTTTTAGGAGATAGGCTGCTGTGTTTCCGAATGAGGGAGGTAGGGAGGTAGCCGGAGTGACTGCAAAGGTTACGTGGAGGATTCTGCACCGCCCTGAAACAAGTTAAAAGGCGAGAGGAGCTTGCTCAGTGGAAAGAGAATAGGTGATGGTTTTAAATCAACTTCTCGGTGTGTGTATCATAATAGCGCCTTGCACGGAGGCTGGAGTCTTCAGTTGCATTTCTCATCAATGCAATTGCAGTATAAGGAAGGACAAGAAGTCTAGTTTCCACAAAATGACTGGAAATTTGGACGTGATGGTGGTGGTGGGGGATAGGCAATAGTTTTTGTAAGAGAGCTGACAGTGCCTGATGCAGACCGAGTTTCCTGTGGTGAATACTTACAGGCTGACATCCTGACTCATGAAGCGTGGGGTGGATAGGGAGGAGCACTGGTATAGCACTGTGTTTCTAAAGAGTTCGAAACTCATGCTGCAGTCATGTTAGTGTGTGTGTGTGTGGGGGGGTGTATTTCAGTTACCTCCCCCTCCCCCAGGTGGCCTCTATGTAGTCTGAAAATATGTCCCTGAGGGCTGCACATCCCTCAGGGGCATATTTTTGGCTGGCACACAGCACTTTCTGGGCAAGGGGGTCATTGAAATTCACCCCCATTACTGAACCAGCAGTGGAGCTGAGTTAGTTGAACTTTTCAGGAGCACCGGTGCTTCTTCTGTTGCCCCAGTTCTTCATTGGTCAGGAAGTTGTAGGGACATAGGAAGTGGCCTTATACTGAGTCAGGCCATTGGTCTATCTAGTTCAGTATTGTCTGCACTGACTGGCAGCAGCCCTCCAGGCTTTCAGGCAGCGGCAGCTTCACATATGCGCTGATAGGGTCTGAGCTGTCAGTGACTGACCAGGAGAGAGATCTTGGGGTTGTGGTGCACAGCTCGTTGAAAGTGTCGGCAGCTGTGAAAAAGGCCAATTCCATCCTGGGGATCATTAGGAAGGGGGTTGAGAATAAAAATGCTAATATTATAATGCCCTTATACAAATCTATGGTGTGGCCACATTTGGAGTACTACGTGCAGTTCTGGTCACTATCTTAAGAAGGACATTGTAGAATGGGAGAAGGTACAGAAGACAAGGTAAGATAAGGCAAGATAAGGCAAGGCTACAGTCTCTGGGGCTTTTTAGTTTGGAAACAGGGTGACTCTGGGGATAGAGGTCTATAAAATTATGCATGGAGTAGAGAGAGTGGACAGAGAAATTTTTTTCTCCCTCTTTCACAACACACCAGGGGGTCATCCCATGAAACTGAATAATGGGAAATTAGGACCGACAAAAGGAAGTACTTTTTCACACAGCACATACAGGTGAAACTCGGAAAATTAGAATATCGTGCAAAAGTCCATTAATTACAGTAATGCAAATTAAAAGGTGAAACTGATATATGAGACAGACGCATTACATGCAAAGCGAGATAAGTCAAGCCCTAATTTGTTATAATTGTGATGATCATGGCGTACAGCTCATGAAAACCCCAAATCCACAATCTCAGAAAATTAGAATATTACATGGAACCAATAAGACAAGGATTGAAGAATAGAACAATATCGGACCTCTGAAAAGTATACAGTGTACTGTGCTTGATTGGCCAGCAAACTCGCCTGACCTGACCCCATAGAGAATCTATGGGGAATTGCCAAGAGAAGGATGAGAGACATGAGACCAAACAATGCAGAATTGCTGAAGGCCGCTAATGAAGCATCCTGGTCTTCCATAATACCTCATCAGTGCCACAGGCTGATAGAATCCATGCCACGCCGCATTGAGGCAGTAATTGCTGCAAAAGGGGCCCAAACCAAGTACTGAATACATATGCATGCTTATACTTTTCAGAGGTCCGATATTGTTCTATTCTTCAAAAGTCTTCTCCAGCACTAAAGTTCAAAAGCGTCAATACTTTTTCTGTCCTGCTTCTTCAAAGTCCAGTTTTTGTATCCATAGAGTGTCATGGGAAAAGCCACGATCCGAACGATTCTAATCTTTGAAGGTATAGGCACATCATGGCATCTAAATATCCTTTCCAAGGCCTTCATTGCAGCCCTACCAAGTGCTAGTTTGTGGCGTATTTCTTGTCTGCTGGATCCCTTACTGTTGATGGTCGATCCTAAAAGGCAGAAGCTATCCACCACTTTAGTGTCTTCATTATCAACTCTGAGGCTGGTTGCTATACCCGTTGTCATTAGTTTAGTCTTTTTTACATTTAGTCGTAGTCCCATTTTTTTCACTGTGCTCCTTGCCTTTCCTTGACTACTAGAGTGAAATGAATGACTGTACCTGCATTTATTTTCAAAGCAGATCTGGGTATAGGTCCTTCAAATGCATGGTACAGATAGGAATTGTACTGTTTGTTTGTTTATTTAGTTATTTATTAGTTTTCTGAAAGACCTCCTTGAATGTGTAAAACATTAAAACAGATGTCCAGAACATCTATCTATCTATCTATCTATCTATCTATCTATCTATCTATCTATCTAACTATCATATTTGTATACCACCTCATATATGCATTTCTAGGCAGAGTACAAAGTTAAAACACAAGTATAAAACAGAATAAAAACAGTTAAAAATCACAAGACAAAAATAAAAAACAATCTCAGAAGATTAAAAGACATTAAATAGTTTAAAATTAATTTCAGTCAAAAGCCTGAGTAAACAGGTGCATCTTGAAGGTCTTCCTAAAAGCAAACAGAGAAGGAGATGCTCTTATTTTGACAGGGAGCATATTCCAAAGCCCCGGGGCAGCCACAGAGAAGGCCCAGTCCTGAGTCGCCACCAGATGAGCCGGTGGCAGCTGTAACCAGACCTCTTCAGGGTGCTTTCCAGATTGCACTTTATCACAGTGTTGCAACGTGCCCCTTAAGCATGCTTCTGTATTACCTGTGTTTTGACATCTCAGACCTTGCGTTGTAAGGAAGGTGCTGTTCATATTTCCGACGACACCTTTTGGATTTTATTGCTATGCCACAGCCCTATAACATCGCATTGGCATTGCAAAAAAAAAAAAAGAAGGGAAAAAAAGGGCTGTATTTGCCTGTTGTAGGAGGCTTGCCCTCTTACAATGGATCTCTAATGTGGTTTGAATTTGGCACCACAAAATGTTGCAGTTTACACCCCTTTTTGTGGTGTAAAACTCGCAATCTGGAGAGCGCCCAGATTATCTTAAAAGGCGACGGGGTTCATGACAAAGAAGGCGCTCTTAAGTACCCTGGACCCAAGCTGTTGTAGCTGTGCTCAACACAAAATGTGAATAGCTGTTCCTGTGTACAGATCTGCACCTGTGTGAACTGCACACTCGTATGAGTGTGGAGCATCACGTGGGAACAGGGCTATCGCTGTTCTGTTCATCTGTCACCAAAGGCAAGGAAGAAACAATGACAAAAAATGGAGTTCATCGGGTCATTTTATAACCCTTTTTAGTGTGTTAAGGTGAAATTTTGATGGGTGCAAGATGATTACGAACCTTTGGAAATGAGTTTTGATATTGGTTGATGGCCCTGTCAGTACCATAGTTGTTTCTGAGCACAAGGAAGACATATGTGCATTTGACCTTTTTTTTTTTTTTTTGGAAGAAGAACTAATTAAAAAGTATGTAGATGAGCAGTTATCAAGTGCAGCACAAGCACCTCTGTTAGCATCTGATAATCATGCCCATGCTGGGCATTATAGAGCGATGCTGCTTATTAGGCCTTATTAATCAGCCATGGAGAGTCTGCCCAGGCGCTCAAGGGATACTTGAGTGTGCGATTTAATCCGATACGTGCGAGAACCATCATGGAGACTGTGTTGATCAGTGTTCCTCAAGCTGTTAACAGTTGGATTAAAACTGGAGGCACAGTTCACAGCTCTGTCTCCAAAGGTTGGCTTTAGAGTGTGGAAGTCCCGGTCTGTGAGCCATTGCTTTTGAGTATGCCTCTGGATTGGTGGGAAAGAAGCCCATTGCCATGACTACCCCCAAGCTGCCTTCTAGAGATGGGGGCTGTAGCTCGAGCACTTCCTTTGCATCCAGAAGGTCCCGGGTTATATAGGAAAATCGGAAGCTGCCTTATACCAAGTCAGATCACTGGTACGTCTAGCTGAGTAATGTCTACTCTGAGGCTGATGGTGGGTGCGTCATTGGCTGAGGGCGGTGGTGGGAGTGAAGCGGGTGATTGACTACGTGGTGAAGGTGCGTGCAGGGAGCTGTGGGGATGGGGGCTGCTGCTCGGATGCCTGGGTTCCTTGCCGTCTCCCTCCCTTCCTCCGCAAGGCTTCCAGCCCTTTCCCCCTCCACTTAACCCATTCCTTCCCGTCTTTCTGATCCGTTTAGTGCTCACGTGAGATGAGTTTGAGCCTCCATGTACAGGGGCGGTCTACCTTGGAATACCAGCTAGGGACCCAGCAGCGGGAGAGGGGGGCTCTTGCTGCCCTCGCCTCTTGCTCGTGGGCTTCCCAAGGGCATCTGGCAATTGTTCTGTTGTTTTAAGCCTTCTATTGTTTTATCCCTGCTAACTTGGCAAAGAGGCACCTTTTAATGTGGTGATTCTCTTTTATTTAGCGGAGGGAGAGTAACTGGCCCTATCCACCCCCAGCACAGTACCTCCAGTGACTGTGGCTGGTGTCTATCTTACGTTTCTTTATAGATTGTGAGCCCTTTGAGGACCAGAATCCATGTTATTTATTTATTATTTCTCTGTGTAAACCGCCCTGAGCCATTTTTGGAAGGGCGGTATAGAAATGAAATCAGTCAATCAGTCATTCATTCATTCGATTTCTATACTGCCCTTCCAAAAATGGCTCAGGGTGGTTTACACGGAGAAATAACAATCAACCAACCAACCAACCAACCAACCAACCAACCAACCAACCAACCAACCAAATAAATAAATAACTTCTAGTGTTGGGAGCTTCCCCGAGCAGTATTATGCTGGAGGGGGAGGATATACATGCTTTAAACAAACAAATTAAACCAATGTATGAATGAATATGACTGGCAGTGGCTCTTTCAGACAGGAGTCTCTCCCAGCCCTATGTGGAGATGTCGGGGATTGAACCTGGGACCCTTCTGTATGCAGAACAGATGCTCTCCCACTGAGCTATGGCTCTATCCAAATGTCAGAGTTCATCTCTATGTAAGCAAGTCTGGGAAATACCCTGGTCTGAAATCCCTGGAGAGCTGGTGCCACACAGTACTGGCCTAGATAGACCAACAGTCTGACTCCCTGTAAGGTAGCCCAGGTATTGATATATGCATCATGCAGAGATGCAGCTGACAGCCTCCTCCACAGGTGAACGATTCTGCCATGGAAATAATTGAATAATCTGGTCCCCTAAGTTGCAAAATGAACTGAGTGCAAAATTACCCACCCTCATCGTACGTTGATTGGAAAAAGGCAGGCCAGAGGAGGGACTGAAGAAAAGATGGGAGAGTTTCCATTGCAGATTCTTTTCATAGGTGGCTAGAGGATGCACATCTCAGCATTTTCCTGCTGATCCTGCCCTGCTGCTTTAATATGGTACACTGGCAGGTATCTCACGGTGCATAGGTGTTCCCTGGAATGCGGTCTGGAAGTTACTAAGGTAGATTTTGTTGTGGTCTCTTTCAACCTTCCCTTTTTCTCTCTGGTGCCAACTCACTTTGCCTCTGTCCTTCTGTTTTAGGACCCGCGATTATCAGCTTTAATTTTCGACAAGCTTCAAGTGCCTGAATATTTACAGAAATCCAGGAGCGAAGGGGAGAGCCGGTGTGATGTTTGCGCAGCTCACTTAAACCAGCTGAAACAGGAGGCCGTCCAGGTCATCCGCCACAACCTCGACCAGGCTGGTTGCCAAGACGCAGCGGAGCCCCCACAAAGTGCCGTGGCCATGGCCGCCGTGTTGCCGAGGCTTTCTTCCCAAAACTTGGCCACCGTGTCTTCTCCGAGGGACTTGTCTCTCGTGGCCGGGCAGGTGGGTAGACCGTCTGGGAAAACCACAGGGCTTTTCTCTGGGACAGAGAGGAAGAAGGGACTCGGATGGCCACAAGGCGCAAGCGGGTTTCCGAACTCCAGCGTTCAAGTGACTGTGGCTCCCAGTGGCCTTAGTGGGGCATTGAGCTCCGTAACAATCCAGGCTCAGCAGTACCTCGAGGGGATGTGGAGTATCTCCAGAGTGAACAGCTTTCTTCCTCAAGCTTGTCTAGTAAGTAACTGATTGCTGGTCTTTGATTTCCCCCCTAAATGTGTGAATGATTTTCTTCCCACCCCCAACACATTTTAGCAAAGAGCTCCAGGGCCTCAACCAGCAGGCTTACCCTACGGTTACATGGAAGTAAATCTGTCTGCATTTAATATGACGCATTCAAAGAAGAGTCCAGATGTCTGCAGTCTTTCAGTTCTGTCCTAGGCATCTTTACCTGGAAGTAAAGATTTATTTTATGTGGAAGTCAAGATTTATTTCATGTGGAAGTAAAGATTACTTTTAGAAGTAGTGATTTATTTTACTCAGATGTAAAGATTTGCTTTACTTGGAAGTAAAGCTTTATTTTTTTGGAAAGATTACTTTTGAAAGTGATGGTTTACTTTACTTTACTTGGAAGTATTACTTTTGGAGGTAAGGATTTACTTTACTTAGAAGCAAGTTTTACTTGGAAGGAAATCTGCCTGCATTTAATATGACTTGCATTCAAAGAAGTGCGGTGAATGGGGTGGGGAGAGGAGAGGAGGAACAAGCCACGCCTTTGGCTTATTTACCCCATCCTTCCCGGCTGCTACTGGGTAGAAAAATGGCAAGTGGGGGCGGGGGGAGTTAAACCCCTACCACTATGTTGGGACCTCCTCTGTAGATGCTTTTGAGTTTTTAAAAAGGGGGAGAAACTTGCAAAGATGTAGAATCACATCTAGTTTGGCCCTTAGCCTCATGGAAATCACTGGACTCACTTCTCAATGCATATGATTAAGTGTGCCCTGAAAATCTGTTTTTATTCAATCTACTACTGTGTTTCTCTCCTCCTGACCCACATGTATTAGTTTACCTCTGTGGCCATGATTGGCATTATTTAGAAGTGTTCAAGTTAGTGCAGTGGCAGGGAGAGAGATTAAGTTGCCTTTTGTTTCATTTTACTGCATTTGAGTGGTCGCAGAAAGTTACTGCCTAAAACATCCCTTGGTAACAGTTCCACTTTATGTGATCAGCCTCTGAACTTGTCATAAAAGTAGTCCAGTAATCCCCTTTGACGCCTGTGTAAATAATTACTGTCTAGAACCACGGAATTTTCTTTGTCCACTGGAGAGTGTAATTATGAATCCTGCTTTTCCATAATGGCTTTTTATTCACCCCAAAGTTAACAAACTGGAATACAAATTGTCCGTGGTTTAGAGATAATCCTCGGATGAAATATGACAGCTGTTGAAAATCAAACGGCTTCACTAAACTCTAGGAAAATATTGAATTAAAAGTGCAGGAATGTAACAAAAAGTAATTACCTGTGTGGGGACTGGGTTGGGATTGTAATAGGTATTGACATTAAACTGCGAATCTACCAGAAATGTGCAAATAGATGAATGACAATGAAAAATAATAATAAAAAGTCCTTTTGTATGTTCCTAGATAACGCTATTTATGTGCTACATAAAAATTGATAATGTGGAAATGGATAATGTGGCTGTAGCAGGGGCAGTAAAAACTTCAGAGCAAATACAGCCTGGCTTGCAAATGGTTTGTTCATGCATTATATAGTAACACAAACACAGTGTGACGTGTTATGGAATTCAAGTGAAAAGAGGCTATGCGGGTTTCCTTGCAAAAACAAAAACAATGGGATGGATCCTAAGGTCTCAGTGGACAGAAGCCTTCTCAAGCAAACTCCCTCACCTCTTTTCAGCCCAGTGAACTTCCCCTGCCTCCTTGTGGCCCCCTGGAAATCCACTCCCAATCGTTGGGGACCTCTTCCCGAAGGACGGTATAGGGTGTGGGGAAGGTTGCAGGGGGAGTGCCTCCCACTTGCAAAGGAGTCACTTAATATCTACTACAAATATTGATATACCCCTCTTCAACTAAAGTTCACAAAGTGGTTTACAAAGAAAAAATACATAAATATAATGGCCACTTGTCCCCAAAGGGCTCACACAATCTAAAGGAAACATAAGGCAGATATCATCAACAGTCACTGGAGGGATGCTGCACTGCAGCTGTATAGGGCCAGTTGCTCTCCCCTGGCTAACATCTAACCCACTGCAGGAATGGCCCGTGTGGGTAGAGCCAGGGGGTGGTAAACAAGCCACAGGTGTGGCTCATTTCCGCTCTCCTCTCCCTGCCGCGGCCACCTCTCTGGGCCTTGTTCCACCCGCCATTACATTAACCCCAGATATTAACCCCTTGCTAACTGAGCAAAGAGCCACCTTTTAAAAGTGGTGATTCTCTTTATTTAGCAGGGGGAGAGTAACTGGCCCTGTCCATCCCCAATACAACATCCCTCCAATGGCTGTTGCTGGTGTCTATCTTTTTAGATTGTGAGCCCTTTGGGGACAGGGAGCCATTTTATTTATATCTATGTAAACCATTTTGGGAACTTTTGTTGAAAAATGGTATATAAATATTTGTCTGTCTGTCTTGTCCGTCCATCCATCCATCCATCCATGGGCTGGTTATTTGCCCAGTTGGGGAACTCACTCTTATTGGTCTACTTACTAATTACTTATACAAACTTACTTTTCCTAAGTTTGGCCCATTTAAATGTGTTACCTTCGGCTGTTTTGGAGGGTAGATTCCACCGTATGCCGTATTCCCAATGGTTCTGCCCCTGCCTCTCAGGCATGATCAAGTCAGTATTACTCTATGGTATATTTTACAGAGATATACATTCTCTTCTTATTGGTCCAATTTTGTTACACTGTCCAGGCCGGCCAGTTGACTTTTATGTAAATTTTCTTCTTTCTGACTCTGATGCCGAGATTACCTATTGTGTGGCCAAATTTTGTTCCACTGCTTGTAACATCAGGATACAGATGGTTAACCCTTTTGTTATGTAAGGTACATGTGTTATTCTGGGGATGGTGGATTGGTAGTTTAGTTTTATTCAGTATTATTCATTATTATTTAGTATCAGAGTATTTTAAGTTATGTTGCCTGTAAGTGTTGATTATTTTAATTGCTGGCTGGTTGGGGACCGTAATAAATGAATGATGATGGTCTACAATTCCCACCATCCCTAGCCACAATGGCCTTTGAATGATGGAAGCTGGAGCCATGGGCGATCGCAGGACTGTTTCTGGGGTGTGGGGTAGAGGAAGCCAACCATTCAGTAACCGCCCCCCCTCGTTGGGAATATGTCCCATTGAATTCAGTGGAAGTTGGCTCAATCCAGGGGGGCAACTGCACCCTGTTGCTCCCCCACCCCATATGCCTATGGTTGTAGTCCTAGGAATATAGGAAGCTGCTATATACTGAGTCAGACCATTGGTCTATCTAGCTCACTATTGTATACACAGACTGGCAGCGGCTTCTCCAAGGTTGCAGGCAGGAATCTCTCTCAGCCCTATCTTGGAGATGCCAGGGAGGGAACTTGGAACCTTCTGCTCTTCCCAGAGCGGCTCAGTCCCCTGAGGGGAATATCTTACAGTGCTCTCATTTCTAGTCTCCGTTTCATTTGCAACCAGGGCGGACCCAGCTTAGCTAAGGGGAAAAGTTGTGCTTGCTACCACAAGACCAGCTCTCCTCTCCTACATCAGCTAGAGGGCCGAAGTTGGACACCGCTCTTTTACCATTAAAACCTTGCCCGGCTGTCCAACCTGTTGGGGCTAGTTCACAAATGTATATGCATCACCACATTTATTTACCCCAGGTAAAGAGTGTGGAATCAAATCTCTTGTAGCCTGAGGATAAGTGAATGGAGGAGTAAGGATGAGACGGGATCTTCCAGCAGAAACACTGGGGTAGAGTGTGGCCTTTGCTTGCCATGTTGATGGCTAAAAAAGATGAGATGAAAATCAGTGTTCACAAGAGCCAGAATTCAAGGAATCTTTTAAAACAAATCTTGCAGAACCTTGCACGGAAGAGGAAGCTGTGGCAATAAAATGGAAACTAATATTTTATTGAGAAACATTGAGCCGGCAAGATTGCTGTGCTGTTCGGCTGACATTTACCTAATCAGCAAGTTAGCTAATAGGCCTTGCTGGTAGGATTCAAGTTACAGAAAGTCCCTGCAGGGAAAAAGAAATAATGAAAATATATACACTGCTCTATGGAAATGAAGTGTCTGGGGTAAGACGTGTACCATTAGCGTCTCACAGAGCAGATAAAGCCAAGCGTCGTCGTCATTTGGACAGACCTCACAGCATATCGAAGCGAGATTGCACTTTATCAACCCTCTTTGTTTGTATCCAGGTGGAGCATGACGTGGGCTGGAGGCGAGAGCTGAAAGGTGGAGTTTTTGGATCACCAAAAGCTGGCTGCAAATGGAGGGGTTATGTAGGAACCAAGAGCCCTGCCCCTTCCTGGAGCACAAGCTGGCCCTGATCTGAAGCAGGTGCCTGAGCTGCCTTCCCCTACTCCTGAGTAGGCTCACCAGGAGGGAGGCCCCAAGCAGCCAGGGGAGGGCTTCCCCTTTGGTGTGAGAATTTGACCCTGATGCAGTGTTGCCTTTGCTCGAGGGGGGGCGCAGTGGAAAGTGTTCTAGGGGCAGGAGAGGAGCCTTTCTGGGGGGCACCAGGTCCCCCAAGCTCCTTGGGAGACAACTGCAGTAAGGATGCCAATCGGTGGTTGCTCTGGAACTCTTGGCTCTAAGGCAGTTTTGCTGGGGATCTCCGATGGGGCTTGCTCACCTTCATCTGAGAGGGTCTCTCCTAGGTTGGAATCCAGGTGGGTCCTGCCTCTGGGCTAGCCAAATGCCCGTGCATGCATGCAGTGTTTGCATAGGGTCCAGCCATATGCAGTCCAGTATGTAATGGGATATTGCAGGACTTGACATGAGCCAGGGCACCTAGAAATTTAGGGTTAGGTGCCTAGACTAGGACATTCAGAGGCAGAGTGATTTAATAAAGTCTCATTTGTCCCACCCAGCCCTGTTTCTGTTACTTGCAGAGGGGATGAAGAGAAGCCCATCCCCCCCCCCCGGTTGTCTGTCACTAAGTTGGGTAAGTGTCCATTGTCACCTAATGGCACAGTGGGGAAATGACTTGACCAGCCAGCCAGAGGTTGCCGGTTCGAATCCCAGACTATGGGAAAAACCTATATTGGGCAGCAGCGATATAGGAAGATGCTGAAAGGCATCATCTCACACTGCACGGGAGATGGCAATGGCAAACCCTTCCTGTATTCTAGCAAAGACAACCACAGGGCTCTGTGGTCACCAGGAGTCAACACTGATTTGACAGCACACTTCACCTTTACCATTGTCTGGCTCCCAAATGTTTGGGGTGGCTCCTAGATGCAAAGAAAATTTGTCAAAGCTTGGGATATTGAATGCACGGTTCAGGCCTGCATGCACTGGATTTTATTCACATAGGTCCTGTGCAAATGATATATTTGAGGATTTGGGGCAGGCCCTGGAGTGGTACAGGAGCATCTAATAGGCAGGAAGGCGTAATCTCATTTCCCTACCATGCATCCTCTGCATTCCATGAAATTCAACACTCTTGCTAGTGGTGTAGTTGCAAATTCAGAAGTGCAGACCCCCTCCACGACAGCCCCCCCCTCAACAGCCACACCCCATAGTCAGGCCTACCCCCATGGCCACACACACCACTTAGATGCAGTTATTCTGGGGCTTCTGTTACAAGAAGTCAGGGTGGTTCCCTAATCCTATAGAGTTTGAACCTCATGTGGTGATTCACCCAGCACAACAGTCCAGATTGTCAACTACAAAGGGTGTAACAGATGACAGGAAGAACAGCAGTAAAATCAATTGTAGTCTGATATTCATTCATTCATTCATTCATTCGATTTCTATACCGCCCTTCCAAAAATGGCTCAGGGCGGTTGTGTAACAAACTCTTGGAATAGCGGGAGTTGCATATTGCAGTATTTCCATTTTGAAAGCAAAGGGCTTTGCGTCCCTGCTGAGACCCTGGAGGAGAAAATGTACCGGCACTGTGTTCCTGTCTGTCCCTGCAACACTACACCACTGACCCCATCCTATAATGTTAGCATCGCTGAACCAGTTGTAGGACTCTTCTGTAAGAGTCTGGCAAGAAGACAGTATTTCTGGAGAGAGGTGTTCACATCAGTCAGGTGGATGAATGTCCTGAAAATTTCTTTAACCCAGGCTGTCTGCCAGGAAAAAAACACAACCCTCCCAAACAAACAGCCCCCTCCATTTGATCTTTTCTCACCTGCAGGCCAAGCGGTTATTATTACAGTCTCTCATTAATGAACATGCCCAAACTAGCTGCAGCCGCCAGTTGAGCCAACAAGCAGCAGTAATCATACCCCAAAAGGCTGGCCTAGATTTCACCTGTTTCTATCAGACGCCAGTTTTAGCACCAGGTGTGGATTATTCACAGAGGGGCTGCTGTGCTGTAGGGCCCTGGAGTTGGTCAATAATAACACTCATACTTAATCTCTGTATAGTGTTTGTTCAAAGTGCTCAAAGAGCCTCATATTTCTTATACAAATAGCTCTTACAGCAGCTCTGTAAGTTGCGCCAGTATCATAATTCCCATTTTATAGATGAGGAGGCTGAGGTTGGTGGAGAAGAGCTTGTCTTGGGCTGCAGAGAGCCAGAGTACAGATTGGAAGGATACTACCTTACCTGCGTTGAACATAACCTGTGAATAACTACGTGTGTGCAAATCTGTGACACACACATGTTGTACATTCACAGAACATAAGGAGGGCATTCACACAATCAAAAACTGTTTTCTACCCGGGTTTGGGAGCTGTGTGTGCTCCCAGTTTTGGGGGAGCAAGGTTAGAGGAAAACCTAGATAGAAGTGATTGTGTGAAAGCAAGGTAGGAAGAAAACCTGGATAGCTTTTCCTCCTACCTTGCTTTCACACAGTCATTTCTACCCAGGATTTCCTCCTACCTTGCTTCCACACAACTGAAAATTGGGGGCACATACAGTTCCCAAATCTGGGTAGAACACCGCTTTTGATTGTGTGAATGACCTCGATGTGTGAATAGGGCTTTGTGTTACCTAGTATCAGACTGTATGGAGACTAAGGACTTGAATTAGTAGTGACTAACTTGTCTCATTGATTTCAGTGGTGCTTAGTTGTGACTAATCATCGTCTGTATCCTGCCCGCCTATGCTGACAGGAGAAAATTGATATTTCAACTTTGCTGAGGAGGATTGCCGAGTATGTGCAGTGCGTGAGTTGCTGAGGAAGACTAAGGCGGAGTTGAAATACATTTCGCGAAGGCATTAGCTGCACATATATATTGTGTAAGCAACAGTGTCATAATAGGTATTAAGAATTCAAGGTAAGATGAATTCTAAGAGGGGATTAGACAGATTCACAGAGGACAGGGCTATCAATGGCTACTAGCTTGGATAGCTGTATATGTCTATCAGGAGCAGAAGGGGCATGCCCTTGAACACCAGTGGGAGGGGGCGTTGGTCCAAGGATGGGTTTCAGGCAGGAGTTTTTCTGTGGGGTTTCAGGTGGTCGTTGTGGGTTTGTTATAGAGCTCTGAGCTCCCTACCCGTACCATCACTCCAGTTCACCTCAGGGCCAAGCCACACCCAAATATTGAGGGATGTGCTGCCTTGGCCAGTAGTCCTCTTCTTGCAAAGCAGCCGCTGCATCTGGTAGAGAGCTGGTCTTGTGGTAGCAAGCATGACTTGTCCCCTTTGCTAAGCAGGGTCTGCCCTGGTTGCATTTGCATGGGAGACTACATGCCTGAGCACTGTAAGAGATTCCTCTTAGGGGATGGGGCCGCTCTGGGAAGAGCGCTTGCCCGCTTGCATACAGAAGGTTCCAAGTTCCCTCCATGGTGACATCTCCAAGACAGGAGAGAGACTCCTGCCTCTGCAACCTTGGCAAAGCTGCTGCCAGTCTGTGTGGACAATACTGAGCTAAATGGACCAATCGTCTGAGTCAGTATATGGCAGCTTCCTATGCTCTTTCCCCTACTTGTGGGCTTCCTAGATGCACCTGATCAGCCACTGCTTGAAGCTGGACTAGGTGGCCCTTTGGCCTGATCCAGCAGGGCTATTTAAATGTTCTTATTAAGCTAGCATTAGTTACGTTGCTAATTTCGTTGCTTTTATGTTAGAGCTTAATAAATAATAAATGTAGCTTAATAAATATGTTTTTTGTGTGTCTGGCATCCCATGATTTAACCACCACGGACAAGATGATGAGAGATATAGAGGAGGGATTGAATCTCTGGAATTCGGAAGATTGGCGGCGTGAGTCCAGTGGGTGGAGCCATGGGCGGAGCTATTTGAATGGCAGCATTGTGGGCGGAGCCATTCAAAGAGATCTCATGAGATCTTGCGATGGAAGTCAGTGCATCTTTTGAGCAGGCGCATGAGTGCCAGACTGCTTGAAGGGACAGGAGAGAGGGCCAAGGAGGAGAACGAGGAGGAAGGCTGACAGTTGTGGTTCCTCTGCGAGGGAGGAGGTCAAGTTAAGTCACCCTCGGGAGGAAAGTGGGGGGATTTAGGTGGCAGTCACTTCCTTTTCCTCGCCCAGACTGAGGCCATCAGGGATTTGGAGAAGGGAGGCTTGGCTGGCCGGCAAGTTTTATGGATTTAGAGTCTTTGGAGTCAGGCGGTATATAGATTGATTAAAGAAATCAACAAGGCAGTTCACACGATCAGCAATTAAACATTTCACAAGGCAGTTCACACAATTGACATTAGAGTAGGAGGAGCCTATTATTTGGGAGCTGTGAGTGTTCACATTTCCCCATCAGTTAAAAACAAGGTGGGAGGCTGGGATCTTGATTGTGAGCTAAGCCCCAGCTGGGTAGGATGCTTTTTCTTCGTATCTTGCTCTGAAGCTGGGGATGGAATCTGGGTAGGACATGCTTCATCCTACCCAGCTGGGGCTTAGCTCATTATCAAGCTCCCAGCCTCCAACCTTGTTTCTAGCTGACACCCGGCTGGCAAATGGAAGTGCACACAGAGCTCCCGGATTAGAGTAGGGTTAGCCTCTAATGCCTATCGTGTAAACTGCCTTAAATGGTGTTCTTTTTGTTTCTTTCTCAGTGTGTTTGCTTAGCTTTGAGAACTCAATCTACAGAACCCCAGAGGCTGCACAAGTCATACTTTCTGACTTCATAGACTTTTTTTTGCAGCTTTTCTGTATTCATGCATTTTTAAAAGAAATTTATTGCAGATCTGAAAAGCAGTTCAGCTGTGCTAATTGAAAAAGATTTATTGCATTACTGCTAATGACGTGGCATTGTTTCATGATAGAATGTGCATAAAATAGTGCATTGGTTGCTGTGGCATTCAGCGTGGGCTCTTAGTTCCCTCTTTCCCGCATTTATGTGTAGTATTGATTTTATTTCACTGTTCAGGCGGTAATGGATTTATAATTAGAATACAGTCACAGTAATCAATGATGAGATTATTAGGCATATAAATAGAACTTTTGAGACTAAGATGAGGTAATTTCCTGCTGTGCCCAAGGATCAATCATTGGGGTTTTGCTGTGAATATTTAAGTAGGACCTTTAAGATTTAAGATGCAAGTGCCCTTAAAGAATTAAATCTAGGCCTGTTTCTTACTACTGTTACTATGACTTTTTATAGACTCTCTGAAAGGATGTCTACATCTGTAGAGTGTAGGGTTGTTCTCCCAATCGGCATTAGCATAGGAGAAGCCTCTAACCCTAACTCAGGAGCCCTGCGTGCTCCTGATTGGCCATTGTGAGAATTCTACAAGCCAGGTAGGCAGCGGGGAGAATGCTCATCCATGAGCTAGTTACGCAGGTGGGTGGCAGCAGCAAGCCCAGAACTTGTACTAGTAGCAACCAGTGTGGATGCTGCCGGCGGGGGGCGGCAAGAGGCACCTTGAAGCATAAATTAGTAGGTGCTTACCTCCCACATTTGCAAGCTTCTCTGAGCAGCAGCACGTTGCCCAGCACTCCTTGCGGTGGCAATCGGTTACCCCACTCTTGGGGCTGTTGGAGGGGGATCAGCTCTGCGGAAGCCAGCAGCAGAGTGGCAGAGCTGATCTCCTGCCACAGGGAGTGTTGGGCAGTGTGCTGCTGCTCAGAGAAGCTTGCAGGTGTGGCTGGGGCAGAGGTAAGCAGCTACTAATTTATACTTCAAGGTGCCTCTTTCTGCCCTCCTGGCAGTGCCCACACTGGCCGCTACTGACTTGTACCCAGTTCCAGTGTGAGGATGGAGGGAAGCCTCTCCCTGTGCCTCCCACTTCCGTCCCCAGCCTCCCAATGAGCATTTTCATGCCAAAAAAATGAGATGGGCGATTAGGTTACTGCTGTGTGCATTTGGCTCAGAGTCTCCCACTTTGACATTGGATGGCTCAAAAGAGCAGGAGACAACTGTAGAATCCAGAAGAAAGAGTTGTAGCATGCAAGGACAAGGCAGTGGAGTTGAATCAGGAATTTGAATGAGACAGATATTATTTACAGAGAGGCAAGCACAGTCTGCTTCCAGTGGTCTTGCTGCTGGCTGTTTGTTAGCCCCACCTCTATTCCAGGACCGGAGGGGGCCCCGTGCAGGGACAGAACACCGGTACTTCTTGGCTTCTCGGGCTGTTGGGGTGGGCATGGCCATGGGGGCTGTCATGGAGGGCGCCTGCACTTCTGTATTTACAACAACATCATTGTCCAGGATTGGACTGGACAGGCTAGTAGCCACTGATAGCCCTATCCTCCATGAATTTGTCTAATTCCCTCTTAGAATTCATCTTACCTTGAATTCTTAAAACCAATATATATATATATTGTTTAAGCAATATATATTGCTTGCACAGGGAGTGGTGTGTGCAACTAATAAAAGTAACTAAAGGCCCATTCAAAAGCTGGCCTGGATCAAGGAATGGATTAACCACAATGACAACCTGCCTGAATAAGTTACAGAATGCAGCTGAAGCTCTATGCGGGAGCAGGCTTGGATGGCTGTTCTGCGCCCTCTCCCCATTCCACAGTTATGAACAGGACTTAAAGAGGCGCCGTGGTCTTGAGCCTCGTAGTCCTGCAGAACTCTATAGCTTCTAGATGGGTCTATTTCCACCAGTCAAGGAATTATGGGAGTGTGTTGAATTCTGCACAGTTAATGCCTTGATGGGTTCAAGCTGTTCATTTAGGTGTTGTGAGGCCCTGAAGTCAGGAGCTGGGTCAGTTCCACCTGGCAATCTGGGATGTTGTGCTTTGATAGAGCTGGTCTTGTGATAGCAAGCATGACTTGTCCCCATAGCTAAGCAGGGTCTGCCCTGGTTGCATATGAATGTGAGACTTGATGTGTGAGCACTGCAAGATATTCCCCTCAGGGGATGAAGCTGCTCTGGGAAGAGCAGAAAATTTCAAGTTCCCTCCCTGGCTTCTCCAAGATAGGGCTCAGAGAGATTCCTGCCTGCAACCTTGGAGAAGGCGCTGCCAGTCTGTGTATACAATACTGAGCTAGATAGACCAATGGTCTGACTCAGTATATGGCAGTTTCCTATGTTCCTATGATAATGGAGTGACCCCACATTAATTCCCCAAAGTCCATGTCTGAGTCACTACTCCAGGCCAGGTTTCAGGACACCATGGTGTGATGCTCACATGCACTATTCCCCCGTTTAAAATGAACAAAATCTTTTAACGGCATTTAAAATTTGAGGCAGTTTTCACAACAATTAAGTTATCCTGTTAGGGAAGCTTCTAAGCAGATAACCCTTGAGCCCTGTTCAGACCTGTTGTGACAATTGGAGCTGCCTTATACCGAATCAGACCATTGGTCCATCTGGCTCAGTATTGTCTACCCAGACTGGCAGCAGCTTCTCCAACTTCTTCTTTCAGCCCTATCTGCAGATGCCAGGGAGTGAACCTGGAACCTTCTGCATGCCAGCATGCAGATATTCTTCCCAGAGCAGCCCCATCCCCTAAGGGGAATATCTTACAGTGCTCACATGTAGTCTCCTATTCAAATGCATAACAGTGCAGACCAGCCTTAGCAAAAGGGACCATTCATGCTTGCTGTCACAAGACCAGCTCTCCTCTCAGCTTTCAGATGTACACCCATACATCTGTTTGTGTGAATGACTCTACCTGCGTTCATGTTAAAAGTGAAAGTGGGTACAGGCCCCTCAGATGCATGGTCCAGATAGGAATAGGGATGTGCGAACTAGTTCGAATTCAAACTGGTTCACCATAGAACTGGGCCTGTTCGAAGGCTTACCTTCGGGGCAAATAGGGTCCGGTTTGGTTCAGTTTTGAACCTAACACACTGGGCCGGCTCGGGGTTTCTAATTTAAAAAATAAAAAATAAAAAAATAACTCACCACCAGATCCAGGTCGTAATGCTTGCTTCCAGGGGGTGCTACCGTTGGGGGAGGGGAGTATCAGAAGGTTCCCCCTCCTCCCGCCAGCCTTCCGCAGTCCTTTTTGGACAGTTCGGCCCATTTACGGGCCTTTCTACCCCTCTGCCTGCTTCTGGTGGCCATTTTGAATTTGCATGCCTGGCATTCAAATGGCCAGTGTGCACGTGTAGCAGCCTTCAAAATGGCCACCGCAAGCAGGCAGAGGGCTTGGAAGGCCTGTAAATGAGATGAACTGGCCTGAAAAGGACCAGGGGGAGGACGGTGGGGGCGAGGAGGAACCTCCTGAGATTTTCCTGTGGCTGCAGCAGCACCTCCTGGAGGTCAGCATTATGACCTGGTCCCGGCGGTGAGTTATTTAAACAAACAAACAAACAAATAAATAAATAAAGTGTGTGTGTGTGTGTATACACACACACACACACACACACAAATAATACTAATAATTAGATCCCTGAACCGGCTCGAACTCAAGCTGAACAGGGGTTCTAATTTGGGGTGCCCAAACTGAACATGCCCACTCCAGTTCAAGTCTGGTTTGGACCCGAACTGAACCGGCCAAACTGGTTTTGTGAACACCCCTAGATAGGAAGTGTACTGCTGTACAAGTGTTCAACATAACATGTGATTAACTGTAACTGTGTACACTGTGCACAAATTGTGTGAGTGTTGAACATAACGTGAGAGTTGGTCTATGGGCTTTCCCTAATGTACTTGCAGTTGCTGTGTATGGTTTTTCTCCGGTTCTTAACCAGCATCTGCATCCAGCGACAGCTAGAAAGACCGCTTAGCCAGGAACTGAGCTGCTGAAGGTTTGCACTAATGGGGGAGTGTGCACTGTCATTTCATTGAGAACGCAAACCCAGAGGTAACACAAATGCCTTTTTCTTCCAACCTTGGGAATGTTTGCTCCCCCCCCCCCCGCTCCGCCTCACACAACATCTGCTTTTGTCTGTGGAGTTAGACAAGAAAAAGAGTGGCTGCATATATTTCTCTGCTTTGGGTAAGTGGTTCATTTTGATGAAAGTGGCGATATGAAAGCATATTGAGCCGTGGAAGAAGCGGTCTTGCTTCAGCTCCACAAAGCTGAGTGCCCACTTCTAATGCTTCTCTGCAAATCAAGGTCAGGCAAGGTTCCTTTCCCAATTTCTCTCTCTCTTACCATTGATGAATCCCAGCATTAGAGCAGATTGCTTGACTCCAGTGAAACTGCTTGGTAGCCCGCCATGTTGCTTGCCAACTCGGGGGAGGCTGTCTCAGCCACGCCAACGTGGTGTCAGGGAATGCAACTGGCCAGATTGGGTGCTTCTCAAATTAGCAGCAGGGTGAGGCAGAAGTAATCTGTGGCTGGCACAGAGAGTGGCAAGAACAAGTCTCCTTGTTGCTGAGACCAGCAAGCAGGCATGACCTGAAACCCTTATGGTTCTTATGTGTGTATGGGTCAGGGTGTGTCACTTTATTAGCACTGGCCTATTGGTGTAAAGAAGTTTCCTTGGCTGTTCTGGTTGATCTGTTTGTGGTTTCCTTTTTTGGCCATAACTGGGTGACAATGAGGCTATTCCCACGATCAGCCGAAATCGGGCTAGGGGAGCCTAGCCCGATTTCAGCTGATCATGGGAGCCACGGTTAACCCGCTGAAGTACCCCTCCCCTTAAACCGGGTTTGCGGAGCGAGCGCTCTGCAAACCTGGTTTTTTAAATTGTGAGTAGGTGCGGCTCCGTGCCACGGCTACTCATGTGTAGACCCCTAGAGGGGAGGTGAAAAGCTACCTCCCGGCTCCAGGGGTCTCTCCGTTACAGACTGTCTGCTCGTGTGCGGGGAGAGCGGGCTAAGCCCGCTCTCCCCACTCAACCTTATAAACTGGGTCTCACTGATTGTGAGACCCGGCTCATTGAATAAGTTGAACATTTGAAGCTTTCTCCCTTTACTGAATTTGACCTTTGGTCCATCAAGCTTAGCATTGTCTACTCTGAGGTCATTCGCACAATCAAAAGCTGTGTTCTATCCAGGTTTGGGAGCTGTGTATGCTCCCAATTTTCAGTTGTGTGGAAGCAAGATAGGAGGAAAACCTGGGTAGGAATGATTGTGTGGAAGCAAGGTAAGAGGAAAAGCTACCCAGGTTTTCCTCCTACCTTGCTTTCACACAATCACTTCTTCCCAGGTTTTCCTCTAACTTTGCTTCCACACAACCAAAAATTGGGAGCGTACACAGCTCCCAAACCTGGGTAGAACACAGGTTCACAGATTGAAGCTATTCTTATGATCAGCAGAAACCGGGCTAAGGGAGCCCAGCCCGGTTTCTGCAGCTCATGAGAACCACCAGGAGCTGCATAGTTCCCAGCGGTGGCACGGTGGCTAGCCCTCCTAGGTATTCTGCCGCTTAACTGGGGTTTTGGACATGAGTGTGCTGTGTCTGCTGAGGCTGCTTGCAGCCACGGCGGGCACACTTAGGGGGAGGGAGGGGGCCCCAGTAACTTGCACGGTGCATTACTGGGGCTTTGGACGCTGTGCGGTAGCGCTGCTTGACCCCTGGAGCTGCCGGGAGAGGCGTGGGTGGACGGCAGGAGAGCCTCTGCTCATCTGCACCACCAGTCTGTCCACGCAGAGCCCCGATGTGGCCATCTTCAGGGAGGTAAGTGATTTCGGGCTTCCTCCCTGCAAAAGAGGGTAGCCCTTCTCACTTGATTGTGAGAACGGCTACCCTCTTGTGTTAATGACCTCTCTTACTAGCCGCGCCTCTCTAGGGTCTCAAATATGAGTCTTTCCCAGCCTTTTCTCCCAGAGATTCTCTTAGAGCTTATAGAGATTGAACCTACCTTGTAGAGATCTATAGGCCTTGTACATTGTGAAGCGATTCCCACAATAAGTAGAAAGCGGACTAAGGGAACCTAGCCCGCTTTCTACTGATGGTCAGAACCATCAGGCTCGCAGGTGAGCCCAGTGATTCCAAGGTGAGCCCAGTGGTTCCAAGGCGGTTAGCCTGTCTAATTCCTGCTCCCCTTAAATGAGGTTAACAGAGCAAGCGTTCCGTTAACCTCATTTTTTTGCTTGTGCGCCTCTGCAGTGTGCAGCGACACATAAGTAGACCCACGACCGGGAGCAGGAGGCTCCAGGCCTCGGAGGTCTCTCCAGAATGCCACCCACACTTGCGCGGAGCATCCTGGAACTTCTGGGGGCCAGGCGGCTCTCGATCCCCACAGCCTCCACTGGCTCCATAATGGCAGTCATGTGAGCCCGCTCTCCCCACAGACCTGCCAGAAGCTCTTCTCACTGATCATGAGCAGAACTTCTGTGTATTCTGTCACTGAGCTTTAGACCTACCCCTTCCTTGATAACCCTTGGGCTGCAGATTCAGTACCTCTTGTGGCTTTAGATCCTAGAATGCTTGCCTTGGATGAAATTTCATGTTCGTAGTTAGCCATGAAACTCACTGGGCAATTAACCTTATCTCAGCCTAAGCTACAGGCCTGGTTCACACCGTTGGTTAAATCTAGGTTTAATGTGGGTTACCAGCACCAACATGATGGTGTGAACACATGCCAAGGGGGTTTATAGCTTAAGATTCCCACCTTGGCATGGGTTCACACAATCACGCAAATGTTGGTAACCCATATTAAACCTTGATTCAAACAGTTGTGTGAACACAGCCAATGATTAACTGGAATAACTCCATGGATGCTACCCTGAGCTACTTTTGGGAAGGATAAGATAGAAATTCATTCATTCATTCAATTTCTATACTGCCCTTCCAAAAATGGCTCAGGGCAGTTTACACAGAGAGATAATAAATAAATAAGATGGATCCCTGTCTCCAAAGGGCTCAGTCTAAAAAGAAACACAGGCTATACACCTGTACTGCAGGGATGTTAGGCTGGGGCTGAATAGGGACAGTTGCTTTCCTAGCATTAAATATGGCGCCTCTTTGCCCAGTAGGCAGGGGTTAATCTACCACTACAGAGCTGAGAAGACGCTATGCTAGGATCTGTGTGTAAGAAACATGGATGTGACTCATGTCTGCTTTGCTCATTTGGCCTGTTGATGCAAAGCAAGGGGAAAATGCTGACATTATTACAGCCAGTACATTCCAGGCCTCTGTTCTGCCTTTGGCTGGCAAGGGCTGGATTACATCAGGAGATCCAAAATATGGTGTGAGAAACTTTTCAGCGTTGCTACTAACAGCTGCCATGAGGCAATGGAGAGGCCTTCAAAGGATTATATTATCACTTATTTCATAGGCAGATGTAATGCTGTCAGTCTCGTAAGCATGACTTTGCCTCAAGTGAGAGCTGGACTCGAAGATTTCCAAGGTCCCTTCCAGCTCCACAGTTTGATGATTCTAAGGGACTTGGAATGGGTTATGGGTTTGTGCTGCTCCTTCTCCCCTCTCATACGAGTTGACCACTCCCTTTGTCTGTTGGCTTTAGCCATGGTGTAGCATAAGCATTCTTTTCATCACTAAACAAATTTCCTCTTAACCAAGTTTGCAAACCTGCTGCAAACCCAAGTCTGATGGTCTCAGATCCTGGTAGAGATGGAATCCTGGTTAGCCTTGGTGCAAATGTAATGCTAAGTCATGGTTAAAATCAACAAGAAAAGGAAGAGGGGCATTCACACTGAAAGGTGGAAGAGGAGGAGGATGGAATGTGAGAGCTTGTGACCAGCTCCCCGTATTGTAATCCTGGCTAAGAAATTGACAGTGTTACAACTGCATTGAGCCACAGTATTGAGAAAACAATTAGAGGTCTTTCAAGGTTTCTTCCTACTGCTTAATAACCAAGCTTGGCATGCTTCTCTATAGAAAGGGTTTTTAACTAACTAACTAAATAAATAAATAAATAAATCCCATGCTTTTAGATAGAGCAAAGCAGTTCCTTCTGCTTCATTTATTTAAATGGAAGAAAAAGTGCTGTTTAATAGAGAATTAGTGCTGAAGGTTCTGATCATTTAAATGCCCCCAAAGTGAGGAAATGCAGTGCGAGAGAATGTCTGCCCTTAATGGTTAACACTGTGCATCGCAAAGTGAGGTTGTGAAGTGGCATCCAGGTTTCTAAAAGTATTCTCATAAATAGTTCATCAACTGAGCATCGTGTTTAAGACTTGCAAATACTGAATAAAGTCATGTTTGAAAATAATACTATTATTTTTACATTTCTGCTCCGCAAGGTACTTTATTTCCTTACTACCAGTATGATTATTGGATGCCTTTCTGCCAATGCACTCAAAACTGTTTGCAATTTAAAATAATGGCATACAATTTGATATGCAAGATACAAAAAGAAAAGGGTGGGAAGGGAATGGGTAAATAAGCAGATCTCAGTTCTTACTTCATTTTACATCGTTTTAGTAAGGACTAGAGCCCTGTTTAGACACTGAAGTGGTTCCCATGATCAGTGGGAAGCGCCGAGAGGAGGTTTGCGGGGACAGCGAGCTTAGCCCAGACAATCAAGGCAGCAGCCCTGGGCGGCCGGATTGGCCACCCACATGACTGCCGGCTCCGTCACGGAGCTGGCAGGGGCTGCGGGGATCGGTGGCCGTGCGGCCCCGGTAGGTTCCAGGATGCCCCACAGGAGTGTGCGGGGCATCGTGGAGAGACCCCCAGGGCCGGGAGGCTTGTTTCAGCCTCCCGGCGGGGGTCTCCTCATGTGTTGCTGTGGAGCTGCGCCATGGCAATACACAATCAAAAAGATGGGGTTAGCAGAGCGCTCGCTCCGCTACCCTCATCTAAGGGGAAGGCTACCTAAGCGGGTTACCCGCTTTGAGGACACTGGGTTTGTCTGCGAACCCAGTGGTTCTCACGCTCGTCCGAAGGTGGGCTAGGCTCCCTAAGCCTGCTGTTGGCCGATCGTGAGAATTGTCTCCCGATGTTGTACCTGGTTTCAGATGTCTGTATACTCATACATGGTTTTTTTGTACCTGCATTCATTTTTTAAAGTGAACCTGGGCACTGATCTTTCAGATGCATGGCAAAGTACATGGCTGTATCTTGTGTTCAGCATAACGTGGATAAGTGTGCCTGTGTATAGATATGTACCTGTGTATACGGTACATATAGCCACCTAATGGTGCAGTGGGGAAATGACTATCCTAGCAAGCCAGTGGTTGCCGGTTCAAATCCCTGCTGGTATGTTTCCCAGACTATGGGAAACACCTATATTGGGCAGCAGTGGTATAGGAAGATGCTGAAAAGCATCACCTCATACTGCGCAGGAGGAGGCAATGGTAAACCCCTCCTGTATTCTACCAAAGGAAACCACATGGGCCTGTGGTTGCCAGGGATCGACACCGACTTGACGGCACACTTACCTTTATACGGTACACAGATTGTATGGGTGTTGAACATACTGTGTAACTAGGGCTGTGATCTTCATATCTGGGCCAATGTATAATTTTCATATACAGGCCAATTTAGCAAAAAATCTTCAACATAAGAGCCATTTCCTACTGCATTGACCTCCATGTGGTGTTGTGCTTGTCTCGGAGCTGGGGAGAGGTCCTTTAGAGCCCACAGGACTCTATGGGAAAGCACTCCATGCATGCCTTCCAAGATGGTGCTGGGGCTTGAGAGGACTCCGTTTCCTTAAAGGAGCCCACTGGCGCTGGGGGAAATTCCATTCCCTGGTCACCTCTGCACGGTGCCAAGTGGGCTGTACAGAGTATTTGTCTTCAGGCCAAAGGTTCATACAGGCCTAATGAATAATGAAGAAGCTGCACTTGGGGTTGATGGGAACCACCACTGGCTCTCAGGCCTTGCAGTGAAGAATGCTGGACTAGGGCTTAGGTGCAAAATGGAGGAGCAAAATGGCAGCAGGTGCCGGCCAAGCTCACGGAACTGACTTCTCCTTCAGATGCAGCTGAGCTGAATGATTAATTGAGATAGTTCTGAGAGAGAAGGAACCGCATCTTGCTTGGAGTACAGGTGAGCTGAATATGCCTACCTTCTTTTCATTTGTCTGGATGACTAAATTAATACAGATGGCCATTGGCCAAATGGTAACTTACCAAGGGATGCTTGTATGTGGTGGTCATCTGTAATATTTTGGCAATCAAGAGGAGTTACTTCCTGCTCTCATGGATTTCTGACCAGGTGTGGTACAATTATTTGTATTGCTTTGGCGAAGTGTTACAGAGGATCTGCTGACTGAGTAGTCACATATACCTGAGGTTATGTTACCGCTTTTTACATGGCCGTTGGTGTGCACCATCTGTACACCAGGAGAGCTTCCAAATTCTCAGTTGGCCGAGCTTGGCTTCCACATACCCAGATTGTGGGCTGTGTGGATGGATCTGGGACTGTTTTGCCATGTTGTAGGTACTACACTTCCCACACATTAGGAACACAGGAAGTTGCCTTATACCATGTCAGACCATTGGTCTGTGTAGCTCAATATTGTCCACATTGAATGGCAATGGATCTCCAGGGTTTCAGGCAGGGATCTTTCCCAGCCCTACTTTGAGATACCAGGGATTGAACCTGGAATGTCCAACATATAAAACTACTGAGATATGGCCCCATTCGCTTCCCATGTGACCGCAGATGGTATGGGGAGACACCTGCTTTGATGATGATGGTGATGATGATTATTGTTAATAATAAATAATACAATATAATGAATCACAGTGCCAAAATAATAGTAAACGCAGATAACTCTGCCTTGAGATTCAGAGGGATGAAGTTTGTGGGATAATTCCATGGGATAGATTCACCCGGGGCGCATACGATACATAAAAGTCGGAGAGGTGCATGTTTAGACACAGACAGCAGAGATTGTGTTCTTGTTCCTAGGCCACAGCTGCAGGTACTAAAACAACTACAGAAGTGAGTTTTAGTCATAAAGTACCTCTTAACGCTATTTTATAATGAGCCCCGATGGAAACATTGTCAGAGAGCCGTAAAAAGTTTATGCTGAGAAATGTTTCCCCACAAAATGGCACAGGCTTTGCATTTGCTATGCTTTTTTAAAACGACAATCCAGTTGGTTTGTCAGGGAAGACTATTCCTTGGCCAAATGCGTATGTGTGTCTCATCCGTGTTCTCAGGGAAGGAGGTTTTACAGCTTTTGAATTACCTATAGAGAGCCTGATTTACGTCACATTTGTTCCAGTTAATGGTGGTAGGTCATAGTGTCTTAGGTGAAACAGGTTGAGGGGTGGCTATTCATTAGCATTTCAGAGCAAGCTGTTGCTCTTCTGAGGATGCGAACTTGTTAGGCCAAGTTCATACACAGAGATTTTTTTTTAACCGTTACATTAACTGTGACCACAGTGGAATGTACTAGATTCAATAAAAAAGGAAAACCTGTCCTTCAAGCTTGTGTGTCAGCATGTTAACTGGATTAAAATGAAGGGAAAATAAAGTATTCAGCATGCTTCTTCTCACACAGCTTCTCCTTGACCTGTATAATTGGATTGATAAAATTGGGTCATTGAGTTGTCTATATTCTGGGAAACCTTGGGGGTTCCTTGGAAGCTTATCATGAGGTGGAGAGCTGGTCTTGTGGTAGGAAGCATGAATTGTCCCTTTTCTGCCTTGATTTGCATTTGAATGGGAGATTACCTGTGAGCGCTGTAAGATAGTCCCCTTAGGGGATTGGGCCATAGCTCAGTGGAAGAGTACCTGCATGCTTGCATGAAGAAGGTTCCAGGTTCATTCCCTGGTATCTCCAGGTAGAATTGAAAGAGACTCCTGCCCGTAATGTTGGAGAGCTGCTGCTAGTCAGTGTAGACAGTGCTGAGGTAGATGGACCAGTGTTTTGACTCGGTCTAAGGACTCGGTCTACGGCAGCTATGTGGGACCATAACTCAGTGGCAGAGGATGTGCTTTGCATACAGAAGGTCACAGATTCTTACAGAAGGTTGCTGTTTCAACCCCTGGCATCTCCAGGTAGGGTTCTAAAAGATCCCAGCCTGAAACCCTGGAGAGCCACTGCCAGTCAGTGTAGACAATATTAAGTGAGATGGACCAATGTTCTGGTAAAAGAAAACTGATCAAGCAGCTTCCTTTGTTTCTACCCTGGGACCTCTCAGGAGGAAGATCAGTAATGGTGGACAAGGTTTTCTGAACAAGAGCTTACCTGCCATGACCGTTCTTTGCCTGTTATGCCCAGCTTCATGGGAGTTCATGTGGGGGAGTGGTGCAGCCCAGCAGACCCATGAGAGCTATTCTACATATTATCCAGAATGAGATGGTAGAATTCCAGTGAAGCATGTGTTAGTTTTGTGTCTTCCTCCCAAGCAGGGCTCAATAGGGCCTTGTGGGGCACTGTAGCTCCTAGTCTGGACCTCCACTTGGACTCTCCACGGTCTCTCCTTTTGAGGTGTAATTTGGATGAGTGTAATTTGTAATTTGGAGAGACTGAAACTTCAGATGGGAACAGTCAGGGTGTACTGACAGCCCCCCCTCCCTTGATCGACAGCTTTCTTCAATAAGACACTTTCCTGGATTGTGGTCTTGGGGGCGGGGGTTCTCAGTGCCCGCTGACTCCTCTTGATGCTCATGGATGCTCTGGAGAGCTACCATAGTTGATAATCTTGAGTCTGATGGTTCAGTGGTCTGACTCAGAATAAGGCTCCGCCCAAATGGCGAGAAGAACTTTACTTACGTCTGCATGTGGCTAGAAATCCAGGGGAACCACCGAGTAACCAATAGGGCATTGGCCTCTCATTGGTCACTCCCTGAAAGGGCAGCACAGCCAAGGGCTTGGTGAGAAGCAAAGAGGCAGGCTTGTGAGTGTAAGAGCGGGATTCCTGCTGGAATCCTTCCTGCCAACCACAGAGGCATCTGTCATCGGTTTCTGAATCATTGAAATCGGAGTCCATCACTTTATATTGCTTTAAGCCTTATTACCGTGATGTATGCCTGGATATTACAATGATTGACATGCAGTAAGTGCCGAAGATGGACAGAAATCCTGGCGGCAGCTTCATTCCACCACTCTTCCTCGGCTTCTGCCGTGGAGATATGGAGAGGAACATGTCAGTGCTGGTTTTCCTCATCTTGGTTGGGTTGTCAGTTCCTTCATTTCCCAAGGCCACTAGATAGAGGCCCCTGCTTCTCTGCACATCTTTCTTGTTGCTTTGAGGTGTGTTATAGGTCACAATTCATGGCCAGTTCTGATTTGTACTGTTCATGTGGGCCATCACTTTGATCTCCGCTGACCCTTCCTTGAATTTATCACATGCAAATGCAGTGTTCTTTATGTGTCTATGACTTGGTACATGTGATGATAAACATACGTTTGCAGCTGAAGTTGTGTGTAATATTTAATGACTTTTGTCATGAGATCACAACATTCCACATTTCCCCATCTGAATTTCACATCGTTAACTGCCTAAGGCGTCAAACCTAGGTTTGAATGATTGTGTAAACCAGGCCATTGTTTCAGTGATCCCTAGAACAACCCTCTTAAGGTAGGTTACTGTTGGGATTTTGTGATTATTTAGCAAAGCACCAAGGAAGCTACCACACCAGTTACAGTGCGCAGAGTTTGTTGCAGCTGTTTAAGTAACATGCATGGAGATCACTGTAGAGTCTAAACTAAATTGATTTCTTGGTGAAATACATTTGAGATAGGAAAGACCTATCCTATCTGCTACATAATGAATAGGTAGGTAGGGAGGGAGAAGTTTTCATCTTCTCTCTAGGAGGAAAGGAAGAGGACTGACTCACTACAGGAAGTACCTGAGGAATCAAGGCAGGGGTCATAGAGTAGAGGTAAGCAGGATCAGGTAAGGAGATCCTCACTAACTACCAATGCCCCTAGTGGTCATTAGGATAGTTGGTGCAAAAGGTTGATGCACTGGAACTCCATCTCCAACAATGACTACAGTTACATCCATAAAGCTGGGATGCAGAGGCTGAGGGAATGTAGCTTGACAAGAACATAAGAACAGCCCTGCTGGATCAGGCCCAAGGCTTATCTAGTCCAGCATCCTGCTTCACACAGTGGCCCACCAGATGCCTCTGAGAAGCCCACAGGCAAGAGGTGAGGTCATGCCCTCTCTCTTGCTGTTGCTCCCCTGCAAATGGTATTGAGGGATCTTGCCCCTTAGGCTGGAGGTGGCCTGTAGCCCAAGGCGTTTCCCAAGGAGCCTTGACTTTCCCTGTCTATCTTGAACTAGGAATCTGCTCTCTTCTCTCATTAAAATACTGTTGGAAAGGAGACTGCAACTCTGAGAATGAGAGGGAGAAAAAAAGTATTTCATTTCCCCATCACTCTGTCGGTACATGGCAAAACTTGTCTAACCTCTGACTTTAAGGGTGTTAATTGAGTAATTAAAGATTAAGTGGAGTGATATGGATCATCTGTAGATGTGTTATTTTTGCTAATTAATTTATCTTGGCAAGCCCGATTCCATTTTTTCCTTCTTTCCAACAATCAATGCCTGCTCTTGCAAAATTTTTCTCCCATTGATGTGAATAATATTTGTAGAGCAAGTCTGTGTTTTTAAAGCATCCTTCCATACAGTACTGGTAAATGTGGTGCTACTGATTTTACACGTTTTAAGTGCTATGCATAGTTATATCTGATGCGAGGAATTAATTAATTTTAATTTAATTTAATTTAATTTAATTTAATTTAATTTTTATAAAAATTACCAGCGGCCATGTTTTCCATAAAGTTGTGAAGTTTGTGAGGCCAGGGAGAGGAGTCCTGTTGCTGTACCAAGGGCTACCTCTCAGCTGCTCTGGAAGTCTACCTTTTGTAGTTAAAGAAGTTCAACTGGCATACAGTCATGCAGGCTGGAGAAATTTGTCATAGTTGGGTTTTTGGTGTCCAGACCATAAAGCATCATTGGCACCAGTGACCTGAGGCTTCTTGGCATGGAGTCCTCTTGACATTCTAATTCAAAGGTGTTAGGGAATGGAGGGAAATCTTCATCAGGCATTTTCTTTTTAAAAATCTTTTCAAATGCAGGCACGGAAAAAGCTTCTTGCTCAAAGTCCCATGACTTTGGTCAAAAGTTTTCGTATCCTCCTGCTGAAAACCAAGAGGGTGTTCTTCCTGTCCGACTTCTCCTGACAGTTGGCCAGAAAGTGTGCCTGGAGCTTTCACTTGAGCCTGGACTTGCAGACTGTCTTTCCAAATCTCTCAGGGTGAAAGCAGCAGGAAACATGCTCCAGACTCCAGCATAGCATCATTTACTCTACAGAGACACAACCTGGGGAGGGGTCCCTAGCTAAATGATGCATCCTTGCATTCAGAAGGTCCCAGGTTCAATCCCTGACATCTCCAGGTAGGGCTGGGAGAGACTCCTGCTTGAAACCTTGGGGTTCCTGCACTGCCAGCCAGTGCAGCAACATAGGAAGTTGCCATATACAGAGTCAGTCCATTGGTCCATCTAGCTCAGTACTGTCTACCCAGACTGGCAGCGGCTCCTCCAAGGTTGCAGGCAGGATCTTCTCTCAGCCCGATTTGGAGATGCCTGGAAGGGAACCTGGGACCTTCCGCATGTAAGCATGCAGGCGCTCTTCCCAGAGAGGCCCCATCCCCTAAGGGGAATATCTTTCAGTGCTCACATGGATTCTCCCATTCAAATGCAAACCAGAGCAGGCCCTGCTTAGCAAAGGGGACAATCCATACTTGCTACCACAAGACCAGCTCTTCTCACACAGTAGACAAGACTGAACTAGATGGACCAATGATCTGATTCAATATAAAGCAGCTTTCTGTGTTTCTGTGACTTACTTACTCCTCAGTGGGAATTGTGCTTTTCTGGAGTGCCTGCAGCTGCCACCTTTACTTTTCCTTACCCCCAGTGTAAGTTTCTTGAGCGCTTGAGAGCAGAAGGAAGGTGGTGGAGGCAGTGGTGTATGCTTCGTGGGCACTTTGGGCGGAGTCTCATTGACTGCTTGCAAAGCCTGGAGGATTTGTGTGCTTTCAGTTGGAACATGTGCAAATCATCAAGCCTGAGGCATTCAGCGGATGTTTGTGCATCTCTAAAAGCAGGTGGTCTACCAGTGGACTACATCCCAATCTAGCCTAGCTAGCACCCTCCTTGCGTGTTGACTTTCTACTTGCAGGGAGCGTTTGTTTACATGGGAGAGCAAAAGGGATCCACCCATCTGTAATCTGAAATGGTATGATTCACTCTACCGCGGTGTTCTTCATTGTATGGCCTGGGGGCCAGTGGTGGGCCCTATCAACCTTACGTGCAGCTAGACTAATAGTTTGTTGAGCCTGTGTAAAGCTTGGGCCAATGCTGAATACTCTGCAGAGTCCCCTGGCAGCATATGTGGGTGAGCATTCCAGCTTTGCCTGAAGTTGACTACTCTGCAGAGTCCCACAGGCATCATGGGGCGGTGACCATTCCCACCACCCAGTGCTGCATGTTGCCCAGCACTGGAGGGCTCCTTTAAGGGAAATGCGCTCACTTGAGCCCGTGCCCCATCTTGGAAGGCATGCATGGAGTGCTGGGAAATGAAGACCTTCCTGGTGCTTTCCCCAGACCTCTCGAAGCCTCCATCGTCTTTTAAAGGGCCTTCCCAGCACTGAGAAAATCACAGTACAGGACAACCTCGTTATTCATGGAACTGCTATTCAAGGTTCCATATATCCACGAGCTGTCTTGTTGACACCTGTTTACAGTATCCACAGATACTAATGGATACATTCTATGTATCAGTTCCATGTATCCGGATACCATGTATCCGTGGTTCCTAGAGGGCAGGAAGTGACCCTGGAGGTCACTTCCGGCCGCCATTTTGTCTCTAGGAAACAAGGAAGAGACAGGAGGAGCCATTTTGTGACTTATTTCTGGGGGGAAATTGATTTTTTTCCTGCAGTTTGGGGGGGGGAATCCGTCATTTGGGGGGCATTCCTGAGCACATGGAGGACCAATGGAGCATGCCAGAGTACATTCTGGCCCATTTGGGGGCTTTAAACATTTCCCCCCTCCACCCTAGCACCTCAGCCTCCTTTCCCCATAGACCTAATGCCTTGTTACTCGTGGTTCTGTTACTCGCCGTAGTAGGCGAGGAACGGAACCCCTGCGAGTAACGCAGTTCTCCTGTATGGTTGGCTGCCACACTAAAGGGTTTGGGTCTTTTTTTTTTTTTTTGCCTAAGTGGCCCCTTCTTGAAAAATAGTGAAGATCACTGCCCTACCCCCTTAATAGCCAATGCTTCCTCATTACCATTTCCTTCTCCTGCACATGTGTCCTGGGGCATTGATATTAGATAAACTGGCCCTGAAGCTCAGAAGTTTGTGTGTGTGTGTGTGTGTGTAGAGATATATGTGTAATAAATGCAGAGCAGCGCATGTAACTAACTCTGGAAAAGCTCTAGCGTGTCGCCATAGGACAAGGTTGTAAAACATGATCTATGGCCCCACGAAATTTAAAGTTTGGTGGCATCCCGGGGAGTATTTAATTGCATTTGTGCTTCATTACAACGCTGTCTCTTTTTGCCTAAATTTATTTTAACTAATTAGTTTGAAATGTCAGAGTAGTATTTCAGATGGCAGAAGCAACATATATTATCATTCACGAAGCTGTTAACCCTAGTGACAAATATGTATTGTGGCGTCTAATCTAATTAAGAATTTTTAAAGAATTCCTGGACTCTGCTGTCAGCAGTTGTTCCCAAAATATTTCGTTCAGAATATCTGCTCCTATCTGAATTGGACATGAATAGCTTCTTGCTGTGGAGGAGGGGAGAGTCACTCAGCCAGTGGGCCCCCCCTCCTCAGGGGCTCAGGGACATCTCTCCCCCAAACCCCGCTCACTTGTAGCTATGCCCCGATTAGGAATGACTTTGGAATGTTCACGGGCTGAATTCTAGATTGCCCTCGGAAACAACAGTAAGACTCTACAGGCGAACTGAATACATTTCCCCCACAGTGGCTTAGAGTAAATCTGTGGGGTGGATTTGGATTGGGTTTGCAGTGTGTGGGGAAAGGGCTGGATCCCTGTACCTGATCAAACTGTGGGGCCCCTCTATGGCTGTTCTTCTGAAGAAAAACAGTTGAATTGGTGACTCCAAGCAGTGTAATGTGTAGTTTGGTCTACATACCTCCTCGTTCTGTATATACTTACCGATGAGCTTTGCTCAGAGGTGCTGCTTATAGGAACATAGGAAGCTGCCATATACTGAGTCAGACCATTGTTCCATCTAGCTCAGTACTGTCTACACAGACTGGCAGGGGCTTCTCCAAGGTTGCAGGCACAGATCTCTCTCAGTCAGCCCTATTTTGGAGATGCCAGGGAGGGAATTTGGAACCTTCTGCATGCTGCATGAGGGATATTTATTTATTTATTAACATATTTTTATACCGCCCAAAACGTATGTCTCTTACAGTGCTCGCACATCAAGTCTCCCATTCATATGCAACCAGGGTGGACCCTGCTTAGCTAAGGGGAGGAGTCATGCTTGCTACCCCAAGACCAGTTCTCCACTTGTTGCCACCTGAGATTCATAGATGGGTGTGCATGATAGGGCCTTTCCAGCGGACCTACCTCAGTTGTGGATTACCCTCCCCAGGAAAGCCTTCTGAGCAGAAGCTTCCCCAAAATTTAGATACAAGGCCAAAACCTAGTTTTTTTCGGTGTCGTACACTTAAAGTTGCCATTTGCTTCCTTTAGCATCTTGAAAAGATATTGGCGGACATGTTGTGTAGCATAACGTGGGCGGTGCAGAACCGGCGGTGAAGTAATGTGGGGGGTGCAGTAATCGAGGGGGGCACAGAACCACCCACACCGCTGCTAGGCTCAGTGCATGGCGCTGTTGCTCACAAGAAGACTGTTCTTGTACAGCTGACTTGTGCACAATCGCATACTGCTTTGTTGTTTTAATGGCGTTTAAACCCTCCACCACTCTGGTTGTGAATAAAGCAACCATGTTGGTGAGGGAGCGGTCTCAAGGGTCTTTCCTCAAAGACTGGCCGCCTTCCGGAAAGAGGACAATGACTGGTGGGAAGGGCCACACAAGTGCCTTATTCACCCATGCTCCCCAGTGGCCTAAGATCATGCCACAGGCTTTCCATACTGCTGTAGCTGCATGTGAAGAAGGGGCTTATCGTAAGCACACATCTGACAATGTGGTCTCTGCCTAAGCACAAATCTATACCACCCCACATTTGTTAGTGTTTAGGGTGCCACAGAATTCTTAATTTATTTAATTTATTTAATGTATTTAACTTCTATATCGCCCAAACTTTTGTCTCTGGGCGTTTAACAATGACATAAAAACACTTAAAACAAATATAAAAGGTTAAAACAGTTTAACAATTTAAAAACAGTATAAAACTAAAAACCTACAAATTTAAAAAGCTGAAAAAGCTTGGGTGAAGAGATGGACCTTCAGATGTTTTTTAAAAAAGGCCAGAGATGGGGAGGATCGCGTCTCAGCAGGGAGCGCATTCCACAATCTCGGGGCAGCAATCGAGAAGGCTCATCTCCGTGTGGCCACCAGACGAGCTGGCGGTAACTGGAGACGGACCTCCTCAAGTGACCTCAACGGGCGGTGGGGCACATAAGGAAGAAGGTGTTCTCTTAAATTTGCTTTTCTTGCAGCAATCTTACCCGGAGACCTCTCTTGAGTTTACGACTTCCTTTGGAAAAATCCAAATGTTTCAGATAGCAGTGGTTTAGAGCAATAATACTGCTGCTATGATTCTAGTGATACCCTGGGTGCTGGCGTGTGTGCTAGCTTATAATAGTAGCACAGGCAGACAACGATCCATTTGCAGACATCTCTTTCTGCAAACATGATAGAGATGGCCTATTTGCAAGCGGTTAAAAAGAACAGTAGCTATTTCAAGAGTGGAGAGAACCAACGAAAATCCCAGGAGAAGTGTCAGGTATATAAAATGTGGGGTCCGTACATTCATGGTTTTTTGGTTCGAACTGCCCCCCACCCCCCGCTAAAAAGAAATCAATGTTTTTCCTCCACTCTGTTTTGGCCGCTCATGCGGAAAGATGCCACAAACACAACATTTCGGTTAGTTCCTCTTAAAACAGATAGAGCTTGTAGATGATGCGCGACTGAGAAATAATTCCTGACAGTTATAACTGAAGCAGATAAACAGTTCTGCCAGCTACCGAATAATGCCGTAAAACAAAAAGGGTTCTGCTTATCGTTTTCCGTGTTTTCATGCTTGTCAGACGGTTTAACAGTGCATTACCTATAAGAAAAGCTCTCCGCATTATTCCTGTTGTCTGCCTCCGGTCATGGTTTTAACCTTGTCCAGGGCTGGGCCTCTGCCGACATGCCTGCCTTTTATTACTTATTGCTGTGATTGTGTTTGGAATACAGGAAAGACCAGGATACAAGATTTGGGTGGTGGTGGTGGTTTATCAGGCAGGCATGGTGGGTTAGGAATCGTATTACAGGACGATAGGTTTAGATGATTTGTTGGAATCACCTAACCCAAGCTTTTGCAATGATAGGCCTCCCAAGATCCGATTATGATGACCCCCTAATTTTCTACATCCATACCTCTTCAGTCTCTTGTTTCTGATTGTCTCTCTGATATGTCCTCCTGGATGTCCTATCAAAATCATATCAGGTTGGCTTTAAAAGGGGCTTAGAAAAAATGGAGGAGAGGTCTACCAATGGCTACCAGTCTGGTGGCTATGGGCCACCTCCAGCCTCAGAGGCATGATGCCTCTCCATACCAGTTGCAGGGGAGCAACAGCAGGAGAGTGGGCATGCACATACCTCTTGACTTTGGGCTCCCCAGAGGCATCTGGTGGGCCACTATGTGAAACAGGATGCAAGACTAGATAGTCCTTGGGCCTGATCCAACAGGGCTGTTCTTATGTTCTTATGAGCAGGACGAGGACAGACCTAATTTTTCTACTCAGATTCCTTTCCCACTCCCCTATCTCTTGGTTGCCATATTACCATAATGTTGTCCGAGATCCTGACTATCGCTGTGCTTGCGCAACGAACAAATTTGCAGTAGGTGCAGGAAGGTCGTGTGGCTGCACCCAAACACAAAGCTTTTCTGAATTGCGGTCTTGTGTGTGAAAGTTTCCTGCAAAATGTATGAGGCATGCCACAGGTTGTATACTTTGTGGCACAAGTGCAAATATGTTTTGCACTTCCACAAGTCTAGTCTGGGGTGCCCACTCCAGCCTTAGCACAAGTAGCTAGTGCAACATCCTTGGACTAACACAGCATCCTTGCACAAGCACTCGGACATCAGCCAATGTCGTCTCCCATGTTCCATTCTTCCTTATCTTCCTCATCAGCATGTCTCCCTCTCTTCCTTCAAGTCCCTTGTCAAGACCCAGCTCTTTACTCTAGCGTAGTGATCTTCACTGTTTTTTCCAAGCAGGGTCCACTTGGGCCAAACACTTTCAGTGTGGGAGCTGTTTCCCACTGTGCTCACCTCTGAACAATACTGTGCTTTTCTCCATGTTGGGAGGACCCTTTAAAGAGTGATGAAACCCTCTCTTCAGAGCTCTAGGAGGAAAGCACTGGGAAGGGCCATACTTCCTAGCACTTTGTGCATGCCTTCCAAGATGGTTGAGAGGCTCAAGGGGGCTCTGTTTCCCTTGAAGGGGAGCCCCTTCCCACCAGTGCTAGGCAAGGCAAAGCACAGCACGGCATGGTGAGATTGGTCATCTCTGCATGGTGCTAGCGGGGCTGTGTAGAGTGTTCCATTTTGCCCGAAGCATCACACAAGCCCAATAAACAATTAGGGAGCCGCCTTGAGGGTTGATGGGGGCCGCCATTGGCCCCCGCCCTTTCAATGAAGAACACCTTTGTAGTGTTTTCCTGAGCCTCCTTTTTTGCTGCTGGATGCTCTTCTCCCATTTTGTCATTCCTGTTGCTGAACATCGTTTCCCCAACAGATCCATGAGAAGAGCTTCTGCTGGGTCTGCTCTCCCCAGAGATGACCAAAGTGCAGCTCCTGGCAGCTGGATTGGCCACCCACTCGACTGCCAGCTCCGGCTCGGGGGCTGCGTGACCCCCAGAAATACCAGGATGCCCTGCACAAGCACGTAGGGCATCTTGGAGCGACCCCTGAGTCCGGGAGGCTGGCTGCAGCTTCCCGGTTGGGTGTCTACCCGTGTGTTGCTGTGTGCCATGGCAACACACAAGCAAAAAAAAAGGGGGGGGGGGAAGGGGCTAGCCGCCTTGGGAGCCCGGTGGTTCCCACGAACACTGGAAAGCGGGCTAAGCTCCCTTAGGCCATTTTCCAGTGATCGTGGGAATAGCCTCTTTAACTCCTCTGGCACCGGAATTGCCACATATCTGTGTCTTGCAGATATCCATAGCATAATTCGTGCTGAATAAAGATGCTAGTAGAAGATTGGAAACCGCCCACACAGATAACCATCTTATACCCTGCTCCCTTGACCAGCTGTTCTTACTTTTAGGAAGTACTGACATCCAGGAGAGGAGAGCTGGTCTTGTGGTAGCAAGCATGACTTGTCCCCTTAGCTAAGCAGGGTCTGCCCTGGTTGCATACGAATGGGAGACTAGAAGTGTGAGCACAATAAGATATTCCCCTCAGGGGGTGGAGCTGCTCTGGGAAGAGCATCTACAGGTTCCAAGTTCCCTCCCTGGCAGCATCTCCAAGATAGGACTGAGAGAGATTCCTGCCTGCAACCTTGAAGAAGCTGCTGCTAGTCTGTGAAGACAATACTGAGCTAGATAGACCAATGGTCTGACTCAGTATATGGCAGCTTCCTATGTTCCAGCCTAACTCCACTGTGCTGCAACTTGAACCCATTTGACTCTTGCCCATTCATAAGTACATAGGAAGCTGAATTGAACTCTTGGCCCATCTAGCTTAGTATTGCCTTCTCCAACTGGCAGCAACTCTCCAAGCTTTCAGACAGGGATATTTTGCAGCCCTACCTGGAGAGACCAGGAACTGAACCTGGGGACCTTCTGCATGGAAAGCAGGCGCTTTACCACTGAGCTGTGGGGCTTCCTCAAATCCACTGGACCTGCTACTGCCCATATTTATGTCATTTTTATCCCACCCTTTCTCCAAGGTGTCCAGGGCAGTATATGTGGCTCTCTACTCTCACTCCCATATTAGCCTCACAACATCCCTGCAGGAGAGGTAAGACTGAGAAATAGCGAGCATGATAATACAGTCCCAAGATGACCCAGTGAGCTTCCTAGATGAATCAAAATCTGAACCTGGGCCTACCCAGACTTAATCCGACATGCTAATGTCTACACCAGGGCTGCTCAACTTCATCCCTCCTGCAGGTGTTGGCCTACAACTCCCGTAATCCCGGGCTGTTGGCCATTATGACTGGAGATTATTATTATTGTTTACACAGTCAGACAGGTAGTAGTAGTATGTTTATTGCGGTCACAGACCAGATTAACAAACAATAACAATTAATAGCATTAATAAGAAAATTCAAGAATTGTCAGACAGGTGTTATTGACTGGTTTGTTTTATCCAGACATTGAGTCCTTCCCAAGGACCTGGGATGGCTGAATTTTATTATCAGTATTGTTGCTGTTATTATTATAGATATCGTCACAGAATATAGGCTGTTCCCAGTAAAGCTGCTTTTTGTAATTGGCGGATGGTGATTTCTGTGGCCCCTATGGTGTTGAGGTGCCCTTCAAGGTGTTTTGGAATTGCACCTAGGGCGCCAATTACTACTGGGATTATTTTGGTCTTTTTCTGCCACAGCCTTTCAATTTCAATTTGTAGATCTTTGTATTTGGTGATTTTTTCTATTTCTTTTTCTCCTTTTCTGCTATCCCCTGGTATTGCTATGTCGATTATTTTAACTTGTTTTTCTTTCTTCTCGACTACAGTTATATCTGGTGTATTGTGTAGCAGATGTTTGTCTGTTTGTAGCAATAGCAATAGCACTTACATTTATATACCGCTTTATAGCCGCAGCTCTCTAAGCGGTTTACAATGATTTAGCATATTGCCCCCAACATTCTGGGTACTAATTTTACCGACCTCGGAAGGATGGAAGGCTGAGTCAACCTTGAGCCCCTGGTCAGGATCGAACTTGTAACCTTCTGGTTACAGGGCAGCAGTTTTACCACTGCGCCACCAGGGGCTCATGTTTGTAGTCGGAAGTCCCATAATATTTTTGCATCTTCATTTTCTACAACTTCTTCAAGTTTTGTGGTCCCACCAATTTTTGGCTACAGGTAGCTTGTATTTTTTGCAGATGTTCCAGTGTATCATCCCTGCTACCTTGTCATGCCTTTGTTTGTAGTCAGTCTGTGCGATCTTTTTACGACAGCTGATTAGGTGGTCCACGGTTTCATCTGCTTCTTTACAAAGGCGGCACTTGCTGTTTGTTGTTGACTTTTCAACTTTTGCTCTTATTGCATTTGTTCTTAGTGCCTGTTCTTGTGCAGCCAATATTAAATCCTCTGTTACTTTCTTCAAGTTGCCATTCTTAAGCCGTTGTTGTTATTTATTCAATTTCTATACTGCCCTTCCAAAAATGGCTCAGGGCGGTTTATATAGAGAAATAATACATAAATCAGATGGCTCCCTGTCCCCAAAGGGCTCACAATCTATAAAGAAACATAAGATAGACACCAGCCACAGTCACTGGAGGTACTGTGCTGGGGGTGGATAGGGCCAGTTGCTCTCCCCCTGCTAAATAAAAATAATCGCCGCGTTAAAAGGTGCTTCTTTGCCAAGTTAGCAGGGGTTAGCAGGGATTATGGGAGTTGTAGTCCAAAAACATCTGGAAGGTGAAAGTTGAGCAGTCCTGGTCTACACTGTATTGTTACTAGTGTCACTACTGCTAACAGTGATTGCTCCTCCTTAACTGTAGTAATCATGAGAATACTTCCAATGTATAATACTTTATGTTTGTCTTCATTAGATTTCATTTTGCTAGTTACAACAGGGATGGGCAGACTTCAGGCTTGTGGGATCTACTAGAACCCTGAGCCCACCACCTGAGGGTGGCAGGGCTTAGCTCAGTGGTATAATATCTGCTTTGCACACAGAAGGTCCCAGGCTCATTCCCTTGCATCTCTAGGGAAGCCAAGAGAGACTCCTGCTTGAAACGCTGGAGAGCCGTGTAGTATTAATTGGAGAGCAGTGCAGTATTACCCTGGAGTGTAGTATTAATTATGCTGCTGTGTATAATCTTGTGTGTTATTTAAACAGTACTAGTACCATGCACTGGTTTCTTTCTTTGCTTTGTAGTTGCCCTTGAATGCTGAAATGCAATTATAGGCATTTAATCTTTCATCCTCACCATGTATTTAATAGTAGTGTAATAGTAGTCAGTGTAATAATAATAGTGTAACAGTAGTAGTAATACTACTACTACAGTATTAGTAATTACTACTAGTAGTACAGTATTAGTAATAATTAGTAATAATAGTATTACTACTACTACTACTACAGTGTAATAATAGTAGTCAGTGTAAACAATATTGAGCTAGATAGACCAGTGGTCTGACTCGGTGAGGCTGTTCTCACATGCAGGCAAAACCAGGCGAATGAAGCCAAGCCTGGTCTTGCCCACATGTGGGAACTGCTGGCATCATGCCTGATCCCAGCCACCCTCTTAAACGGAGAACTAGCGCTCCTGTTTTTTTGATCGTCTGCCAACTGCTTGCAGCCAGGGCTGGGAGATTGTGGGGCTCCTGGCTGGTGTCGGGGGAATCCCCATAATGCACTGCGCATTTGCATGGTGCATTATGGAAGTTCTGGGGGCTGGAATGAAGTGCCCCAGCCCTTCAGGGATCATCTGCGGGGAGGTAAGTGCAAGCAGCCTTCCTCTCTGGTCTCCCTTGAGCCTTTTCTCACCGATTGTGAGAAAGGGCTCTCTATAAGATATCTACCTTCCTGTGTTCCTATATTCCTAACTGGAGCCAGTTGCAAAATAATCAGTCGGGCTGGAGACAGTTACCCTTTTCATCCCATCAGTTATACACCGGGCTACTGTGCATATAGAAATACAAATCTGTATCTGAGTTGTTAGAGATAATAAAACTCTAGTAACTCAGATACACATTTGTATTTCTATATGTTCGCTGGACTAGACAGGCCTTGGGCCTGATCCATCAGGGCTGTTCTTATGTTTTAATCTGATCAAAGGCAACCAACTAATATGTACTTGTAGGTGAGGGAGACGGAACCATAGAGAAGCAATTAACACAAGGCTTAGCCCTTGCCGAGCCTTGGTTTTTTTGATAACAAGTTGTGCCTGCATTCCTAAGCATAGTTCCATTTTATCTGCCAGGTCTCTTCGCTCATCATCTCAAGCCCTGTTTGCAGCCTCACCATTGACCGAGAGTTGGCTGGTGGGGAGGACAGACAGGGCCTTTTTGGTTGTGGCCCCTTGGCTCTGAAATGCCCTCCCAGAAGATATCTGCCATGCTACCTCCCTTACGTTTTTTTAAAAAGGATCTCAAAACCCACCTGTTTAAAGAGACTTTCCAAATCTTCTAGTTATAAATCGGTGGACTTTCTAATGGATTTTTATTTTTAATTTGGTTTGTTTTAATTGATTTTATTCTATGCTGTGTTTTATTGTTTCGAATTTTATATTACTTTTACTGCTGTGAGCTGCACCAAGCAGTATTGTGCTGGGTGGTGGGGGAGATATATAAATCTTTTAAACAAAACAAAATGTTATAGCTGGGAAATATTGAGGCTCAGAGGTACATAACTTGCCCATTGATCAGGCAGGTAAGTGTGCATTGGACACAGTCTTTTTGTTGCTGCTGTTCTTAAACAAATAGGAGTCAGAAATCCCTTGATGATCTACTGCAGATCACCCAGAGATCTGCTAGAAAATCCTGTTCTCCTTTCTGCCCACCCCATCTTCCAGCACAGTGCTCTAGGTCTCAAGAGGTTTTTCAGTTTTAATCATGACTTCTTATCTTTCCCTTTATCTAAGTGACTGTATCTGTAAACACCTGTTCTTAATGTTGGTTCTCCCTCAGGAGGCTACAACAGCAGAGTGTGGAAAGGAAGGCTGTAATATCCAAGTCACCTCAGGGCAGAACAACTGTGACCAAGCCGGGGCTGGTGGTTCATTGACTTCGCAGAGTTTGGTCACTCCTGCCGGCGTCTCTTCAGGTACTTCAGCTGCGGCATCATTCTTCATAAGGTAGTTTTCACCTTTATGATTTACACAATTGCTAGTTGGTATTCAGTGGCTACAAACCAAAAGGTGGCTGCGCTTCTTTTGCAGATGTCAGCTCAGCCAATCAAATATGGTAGAGCTTGTTTATTTACTTACCTTCTTTTTTTTTTTTAGTGTTTTCTAAATTTGTATTTTGTTTTTCACTCAAAAAGGATTTCAAGGCAGTTTACAATAGAAGAGGGGTTTCCAATGTTTTTTAAACAAGTGTAACTCTTCTGTGGCACACCTTTACCGTAGGTACCCCATTTAGATCGTTTGTGCGTATGTTCCCTCCCTCTCTCCCTTGTGCGTGTACACACACACACACACACACACACACACACATTAAGAAACTTAATTGGACCAGTTTCTGAAGCCTGTCAATCAAGCTGAGAGGAGGGGTAAGAACATAATAACATCCCTGCGGGATCAGGCCCAAGGCCTAGTCCAACATCCTGTTTCCCACAGTGGCCTGCCAGATGCCTCTGGGAAGCCCACAGGCAAGAGCTGAGGGCATGCCTTCTCTCCTGCTGTTGCTCTCCTGCGCTGAGCTTCAGCACATAGCCAGCCAATCAGGGGCCTAGGAGGAGGGTCTTCACCCTCCTCACTCCCCTTCTGCAGTGGACACATCGCTAAGGGTGCACTGGCTTTAAGCTAGTGATCCTCAGATAGCAGAGCCGTAATGTGGAGTGACAGGAGGGATCTGAGTACCCCGTGGGAGCCCATCAATTACCCACTAGCCTTTCTTGACTCACTCACAGTCATTCACATAGTCGGAAACTGCGTTCTACCCGGGTTTGGGAGCTGTGTGTCCTTCCAATTTTCAGTTGTGTGGAAGCAAGGCAGGAGAACAATCTGGGTAGAAGTGATTGTGTGGAAGCAAGATAGGAGGAAAACCTGGGTAGCTTTTCTTCCTTCCTTGCTTCCACACTATCACTTTGTGTGCCATCAAGTCAATACCGACACCTGGTGCCCACAGAGGCCTGTGGTTTTCTTTGGTAGAATACAGGAAGGGTTTACCATTGCTTCCTCCCACGCAATATGAGATGATGCCTTTCAGCATCTTCCTATATCACTGCTGCCCGATATAGTAGCAGCGGGGATTCAAACTGGCAACCTTCTGCTTGTTAGTCAAGCAATCCCCCGCTTCCACACAACCAAAAATTGGGAGCACACACAGCTCCCAAACCTAGGTAGAACATATTTTTTGATTGTGTAAATGACCTCTGTGTGGGCTTCATGTAGGTTTGGCCTGGCACCATTTGGGGAAATTTTTTTCTGAGTTCACACAACGTGCTCTGCTGGAGCATGCACACTCCAGGTGTTCTACTGAACTTCCATTAACCCATATTACATTGATCGTGTGAACCAGCCCATGGGATTGATCCACCCTGCAGATGTGTAATCTTTAAACAATTCCTTCTCTTCAGGCAGCTTTGGAAACTATAGTCCTGAAGTGAGGTCTGAGAGTCCTATCAGAATTCCCAGCACCTTCGAAGGAGAACTGCTTGTGGTAGTGAGCACGAATTGTCCCTGATGTTAAGCAGGATGCATCTTGGTTTGCATTTCGGTGGAAATGTGAACACTGTAACATAATCCCCTTAGGAGATGGGGCCGTAGCTCAGTGGAAGAGCATCTGCATTCTTCCATGCAGAAGACCCAGTTTCATTCCTTCACTTTTCCAGGTAGGGCTGGGAAAGACTCCTGCTTGGAGAGCCTCTGCCAGTCAGAGTAGACAGTACTGAGCTAGATAGACCAATGGTCTGACTCAGTATAAAAAGCAACTTCCTAACCACAAAACATTGCATTCTTTATGAGAAGCAGTGACAAATAAAATTGGTTAAAAATGCAATATAAATGTGTAGTCTAGAGACAACCTTAATGGCGATGATCCTTCCATGCAGTGTCTCTCCTACAATTTAAAGACTTTCTTTAACTTTTAGAAGCCTTCTCTGTAGTCAGTTGAAGCTGTGTTTTGCTGGCCCGCATGGTTTCCCCGTGAATTCCTCCGTTTTTCTCACGCTGATTTCATCTTTCTTTTATAGAGGGTGCCCACAAGTTGTTACATAACTTAGACAGCATGTGCTTTGTTTTGTACAGTAGAATGTATGCAGAGTGCATTTGCATATGGAGTCAACAGCCCTTGTTTAAAAGTGCTTGCTCAACTTCATCAGACTTAATTATGTATCGCTCTTGTATTTACTTTGATATACTTATTCATTAACCTGAAAGGAAGTGTATTCATTCTCTTTCTCTCTCTCTCTCTCTGCCTCTGGGAAGCCCACAGGCAAGAGGTGAGGGCATGCCCTCTCTCCTCCTCCACACACACACACACACACACACACACACTCTCTCTCTCTCTCTCTCTCTCTCTCTCTCTCTCCCTCTCCCCCACCCCCACACTCTTAGCACCAGAATAAAATCCGAATCAGAGCTCAGTTCCCTTCTTCTCCATCTTGAAAGGAAAGAAAACTCCAGAGCCACCTCCGTCTTTGTGGGGTGAACTCAGTGCCAGATCAGCAGTCTTCCACCCGCAAGATGTTCCTGCCTGCATATGAACCGCAGGTGTTGGCAGGAACAGTAGCTTTCTAGCTGGGAACTGGCAAAAGAAGAAAGATTCCCCTTTAACAAAATTTAAACGTTAGCTACAGGGCCAAGATGCAATAAAGGGGCTCTGGAGTTCCCAGGTATGAGCATCAATTTTTGTCCACCTTGAAGGAAGACGAGCCATGCTTGTAGGGACATCCCTGAAGTTGTAGAGTTGTGGGTATTTCCCAGGAGACGCATGCTTATCAGAGTCCAACTACTGTTACAAGGAGGGCACAAATAGACTTCTGAAAGGACGTGAAGCACAGATCTACACTTCTGTGGTGGTTGTTGAACATAATTAGGAGCCACAAGGAGCCTGATTCAGATCAGAACTGCACCATGAGGAAAGGGAGATTTAACATGGTCTCAGTATGGATCGGGGCCTCCTCAGCTACTGCCTGGGGGGCACACCGCAAATTGTCCCCACCTTTGGAACAGTAGCAGCTCTGTGTGTATTGTGGGGCAGTGGGAGATTTGGATCCTATACACCAGGGGTGGGCAACTTTGGGTCCCCAGCTGTTGTTGAACTACAACTCCCATCATTCCCAGTCAATAAACAATACCTTGTGGCTGGGGATGAAGGGACTTGTAAACTGTTGGAGGACCGAGGTTGCTGACCCCTGCAATACATGCCTGCAGCTCAACACACCTGGAAATGATTCGCATCTAACTCAGCGGGACTTCCTCTCAAGCAGAAGGCATAGGACTGAGCTTTTGGTTTCTGAGCTACAGCTCCAACTATGTGTGCATATGTGTGTATGTATGTATGTATGTATGTATGTATGTATGTATTATTATTATTATTTATTTTACATTTATATCCCACTCTTCCTCCAAGGAGCCCAGAGTGGTGTACTACATACTTGAGTTTCTCTTTCACAACAACCCTGTGAAGTAGGTTAGGCTGAGAGATGCATGACTGGCCCAGAGTCACCCAGCTAGTTTCATGGCTGAATGGGGATTTGAACTTGGGTCTCCCCGGTGCTAGTCCAGCACTCTAACCACTACACCATGCTGTCTCTCCCAAACCATTTTCTCCCACTCTTCAGGTGATAGAGCTGGGATGAGGTTGGGATTCTGGCATTTGCCTTTGATTTCAGAGGGCCTTGGAAGCTGAGTGCAGCTGCGGGGATGATCGCTGCCCGCCCCACGCTCCGATTTCCAAAGTTGGATCTGGGGCTTGTTTTGTTGCTCAGGAGAGCTCTGTTGTCTGTTGCCAAAATGGCAGGTTTGTTTGGGCTTTGGCCTACTGGGCTGTTCTAGAGTACCTCGACCTCTGAGCTTCAAGAAGCCAAGATGCAGCCTTCCGCTTGATGATGATCAGGGTAGGGATCTACCACAGTTTGTTGTTTGTTTGTTTATTTGATTTATATACCGCCCTTCCAAAAATGGCTCAGGGCAGTTTACATCAAAACAAAAGCAATTAAAATCAATTAACAATTAAAATCAAAACTAAATTAAATAATTACAATCATTTAAACATTACAATCATTAATTTTAAAATTATTTAAAACCAACATTAAACATTTGGTTGTGTTGAACCTTCTGAAGCTGAGCGTGATTGCAGGGGCAATCCCTGACCCCTCCCCAACTCCAGCCTGGAGAGCAGGGGGATGCAACCTTGGTTCTCCAGCTGTTGCTGAACGACAACTTCTGTCATTTCCGGCTACAATAAATTGCAGCTGGGGATGATGGGAATTGTAGTTCGGCAATAGCTGGAGAACCGGGGTTGTCTACCCTGCTGGAGAGAAAGGTAGGGTTCCTCGCATCATAAGAACATAAGAACAGCCCTGCTGGATCAGGCCCAAGAAGGCCCATCTAGTCCAGCATCCTGTTTCACACAGTGGCCCACCAGATGCCACTGGAAGCCTACAGGCAGGAGTTAAAGGCATGCCCTATCTCCTGCTGTTACTCCCCTACAACTGGTACTCAGAGGCATCCTGCCTTTGAGGTTGGAGGTGGCCTATAGCACTCTCACCAGAGGATGATGGAACACTCAACATGGTGGTGGTGGGCCAAGGTGTGGACCGCTGTTACTTCGTGTGTGTGTGTGCGCGCGCGTGCATGCTGTGTGCCCAGAACCACACTGCAGCCTTCTGCAGGGTCCCAGTCAGTTAGAGCCCAGTAGAGAAGCCCCACTACCACCACCACTGCCAAGTGTTGCTCACAAAGCGATGACAGCTAATAACTGAGGCAGTGTAAAAGTGAGTTTGAGGACACCCTTGAGGTGCGGGAGGGATATCAGCCGGACTGTCATGACATCCCTAATTGAGAATAAGATATTCTCCTGTCTGCATAGCCTAGAGCTTCACAACTTGGGTCCTCCAGCTGTTGTTGGACTACAACTACCATCACCCCCAGCCACAGTGGTCAATAGTCAAGGATGATGGGAGTTGTAGGAGGGTCAAAGTTGTGCAGTCCTGGCATAGCTCCATGCTCTGTTCTGTGTCTTGGTCGCTTGAGCATGTGGTAGAATATTGGAAGAAATGGAATACTGAGAACCGAATATCCAGGGGTGAAGAAATGTTGGCTCAGTTTATGAGCCAGACAAAATATTTTACTCGTCAAGCTATGCTGGTACATTGCTCATCAGGACTTTTTTCACTCGTCAGGCATCATTTTTCACTCGCCACAGATGAGTAGACTAGTGGATTTCTGCAGCCCTGTATATATCATCTTTGTTCCTGCTTTGGTGCTGTGCTTTGAAGAAAAGCTCTTTTGCTTTGCTGGGTTGGGCCCGCTCCCTCCACTCAAAATCATCTTGAAAAATTCTCTAGCCATCTTGGAGATCAAAAATCTTCCTATAGATATGACTGTACTCAGAGTCCATTAGTCAGGAGGCATATTTTATGTCCTCAAGAGTTCGAATGCCTAGAACCGTACTTGGATGTTTTATCTTCAGAAAGAGCCTTTAGTGGACTGTTTCCAGAGGCAGGATGCTCAGTCATATTTGCATGCCTCTGAGTTGCAGATTTTAAAAAATCTAATTATTCGCTAATGAGCAATAATGGTACATATAAACTGAGGGTCACTTTCCTATTACAGGCACCTGATGGTTTGCTGATAAGCATTTGGCCATTAGAATGACCATAAAATACAGCCAATAATTGAAGTGACTGGGAGAGCAGACACCTTATCAGCTGCAGGCCTGGCAGGACAGCTTGTCAGGACTCCGGCTACTGATTGAGCAGTGACTGAGCATATGATTAGGCGATCGGAGCAGTGGGCCGCTAATGAAATGGCAAGAAAAGCACTGCCATATTAGCACAAGCGCGAAATGGCTAATGTGTTTTTCTTCTGCGGCTGGGACGCTTCAATTAGTTCCGATAAGTGGTTTGCTGGGTGGTTCATTGTGAGCCAGGGTTGCGGTTGGCAGGGGACTTTGAGTAGAGCATGTGCCATTTAGGGATGGCAGTCGATGGGTGGGAAGACGGAGCACCCCACCCTCTCCGGGTTTTAGAGCCCATGTGATCTCACACAGCAGAATCTTGATCTGTGTGGCCGGTTCTCTGGCTTTATGCACAGAGAAGCTGCTGTTTAGAAATGGGTTTGCAGTGACTCGTGCCTATTGGTACAGGCAGTCCTCGACGTAAGACGCTCCGAGGTAAGACAAATGGCACTTGAGACATTTGGAAATAGCCACCTTGTTTCAGCAAGGAGATGGAGGTGAGCTACCCAGTTGCTTCCCTTCCTGCTACAGAAAAGTGGCAAATAGCCAGGAAGGGTCTGGGAAGGAAGCGGGTGGTGATGGGAACAGCTTATGATTCTCTGCCACCAACTCCTTGGCTGCATGCACAGCACCTCTGACAGCAGCATGAAAAAACAGGGGCATCTGCAGATTGTTTTCACTACACAATTCAAACATTTCTAACAAAATCAGTTCCAAGTTAAGTTGTTTGAACTTCAGACACCGTTTTCAGGAACCAATTGTATGGCAAGTCTGAGGACTTCCTGTAGTGTTCTGTACCTGTAAAAATTTCTGGACCATTTTCAAGGGTAGCCCCATGTAGAACACAGTGCAGTAGTCAAGACTAGATGTAACCAATGCATGGATTACCATAACCAGGTCCAATCTCTTAGGGCCATAGCGGGCAAATCGGCTGAAGTTGATCTAATGCAGTGGGATTTACTTTCAAGTAAACACACATAGGTTGTACCTCTCCGTAAAGGAAACAGGGGCAGTGGAGAGGAGGGTCATGGCCTCATGCCATCCACTCAGTTCCTGATGTATCCCATCAAGGCACTTCATTTCTCCTGTGCCCTCCTGTTCTGTCATCTGCTTAGCATAATAGTCATGCCCGCCGCAAACATTTCTACAGTGGAATGCTTTCTGTGGCTGTGTGCTCTCCTTGGACTCATTCCATCACCTATGACAGACTTCAGAGTGATTTGCCTATGTGGATCAGAGGTCAGAATATATATTCATCAATATTTTGCCCCAAATGAAAATGAGTCAAAGCACTCTAAATCATCACCATGCTTCCTGTGCTGTCTTTGAGAAAGCGAGCTCCCGGACTGAGGTGTGCGTACCCTTTGCTTTTCCTCCCCTCCCCACATGAGTGCCTTAACATTCATACATTATTTAATACAGCAAAGGATGAGAACCGCCTTTTGTCTTTTTGAACTGCTCGCTGCCCAAGCTTCTGTGATGTGACCTTGGGTGGTAACCATAGAAACGTGTTAAAAGCATCAGCCTAAAAATCAGTAGTTCGGAATGACAAGGATTCAAATTCCATGAAGGAAGGTTATGATGTATTAAGCATCCTGGAAGCATATATTACTTCTAACCTGTTAAACCTGATTACTCCCGTGATGATCAGCACTTTTCCAGAAATTTCACGGAGGGAGGGGAACTGCACCGAAACATGCCACACATTTTAAAAATAGCTGGTGTTGAAATATTAGCAGCTAAATCACTGAAAGCTGTCATCCCAGGTCTTGGTTTAGTTGTTAAATGCGGGCATTGTTTCCCTATTGAGTTGCTGATGTAGTCCTACGGTTTTCTATATTTAATAGCTAGGAACATTTACTCACCCTGTCCCTCTGGGGATAACTGGCACTGCAGCTTTGTGTAGAGCTGGCATGATTTAAAACCCGTCTTGACAGATGGAGAGTAGATAACTGGGTTAGTAGTTAAGTAGGTCACTAGAAGCAAATGGATTCTGTGACTCATCAGATACCGAGTTAGCCCTTGAATGATGCTGTGTTGGGAATTACTGGAGGCTACGAAGTGAAGAGTAGAAGCCTAGACTTCTGGAGAAAATTTTATATTGGAGTGGTCCTTGAGTGATATAAAGGGTGACAGTAGGGAAATTCATTTAAATGAGGGGAGATTGTTAAAGGGCAGATTGTTCCTGTTGTCATATGGTAAAACTGCTCCAGGGTGAGTTTTGCCCCTCTTTATTTTCATGGTGAACATTTTTGTTCTGAATATACCCTCACTCCCCAATATGATGACGTCTCAGATTTATCATGTGCTGATTAAAGTTCTGCAAGATGTGGAAGATCATGATTCTTGAAGAACATAAGAACAGCCCTGCTGGATCAGGCCCAAGGCCTACCTAGTCCAGTATCTTGTTTTACATACTCAGAGGAAACCTTTGCCACATGAAAACAGCAGAAGTTACCCCAATTCCCAGCCCTTCTCATATGGATCGTTCCAAACCCCGTCTCTACCATCTCTTCTTAAAAAGAGTCACAGGCGTGACAAAAGACCCTTCTCTATCTGAGACCCTAAAGAACAAGCCAAAGATATGTTGAGATCCAGATTGACAGATATTGAGGCTGTTCACACAACCAAAATCTGGGTAGGAAAGGTGTCCTATCCAGGTTTGGGAGCAGTGCGCTCTCCTAATTTTCCATTGTGTGGGAGTAGACAACTAGGTAGGAGGAGGGAGAAGTGATTGAGGCAGGATTGGGAGAGAAGAGCTGGTCTTGTGGTAGCAAGCATGACTTGTCCCCTTAGCTAAGCAGGGTCTGCCCTGGTTGCATATGAATGGGAGACTAGAAGTGGGAGTACTGCAAGATATTCCCCTAAGGCGATGAAGCCGCTCTGGGAAGAGCAGAAAGTTTCAAGTTCTCTCCCTGGTTTCTCCAAGGTAGGGCTGAGAGAGATTCCTGCCTGCAACCTTGGAGAAGCTGCTGCCAGTCTGTGAAGACAATACTGAGCTAGATAGACCAATGGTCTGACTCAGTATATGGCAGTTTCCTATGCTCCTATGTCTCACGATCTGTGAGACCCACTTTCGCTGAAACTGCGGGGAGAGTGGGCTAAGCCCGCTCTCCCCGCAGACGACTGGGCAGGGAGCCCTGGGCGGCCGGATCACCGCCCACACGGTTGCTGGCTCTGTGACGGAGCCGGCGGGGGCTGGAGGGGAGCGGGGGCCGCACCCCTGGAAGGGGAGCGAGGGCCACGACCCCCGGAAGCCCCAGTATGCCCTGTGCAAGTGCGCAGGGCATACTGGGGAGACCCCCGGAGCCGGGAGGTGGCTTTTCGCCTCCCGGTCAGGCGTCTACTTGCGAGTAGCCACGGCACGGAGCCATGCTGCAGCTGCTCACGAGCAGATAGCCTAGGTTTGCAGAGCGCTCTGCAAACCCAGGCTAAGGGGCGGGCTTCTTGAGCGAGTTAGCCGCTCAAGAACCACCGGGCTTGCTTGTGAGCCCGGTGGTTCTTACGATTAACAAAAATCGGGCTAGGCTCTCCTAGCCCGATTTTTGTTAATCGTGAGAATAGCCTCATTGTGTGGGAGACAGGAGCTGAGTAGGCAGCTTTTCCTCCCAGTTTGGTCAAATGCTGGCTGTGAAAGCTGGGTAGAATGTCCTACCCGGCTCCTGTCTCCCACAGTCACTTTCCCCTCCTCCTACCTAGTAGTTTGCTACCGCACAACCAAAATTGGGAGTGTGCAGGGCTTCCAAACCTGGGTTGGACACTTGTCCTACCCAGTTTTCGTTTGTGTGGACAGCCTCGTTGAGAGGTAGGTAATTAAGACTTTGAATTTTCACTTTTCATACTTCTACTGTACAAAAATGCAGCCAGCCAAACAATCTTCAAACAGTATCCTCTGCTTCCAAGCAATGGACAGAAGTATAACTGAATTCTCTGTGGGACCTTGTCTCCTCTATCAAATATTTCAAACTAAAGTAGGTGACCCATACAAACACACACAGTGAAGGCATTTTCAACTCAGGGTGGTACAGCCACTGTTGTGTTGGGTTTGAGACAAATGTGTGTCCATTCTTTGCTAAATTTGTGTTCTGCTTTGGAAGAGTTTGTAGCTCAGTGGGTATAGCACACACTTTGTATTCTGAAGGTCCCAGGTCCAATCCTTGGCATCTCCAGGTCGGGCTGGGAAACATGCCTATCTGAAACCCTGTACAGATGCTGCTAGTCAGTGCAGACAACATTGCACCAGGTCTACTAGTGGTCTGACTCAGTAGAAGGCCGCTTCCTATGTTTTTATTTGGTTGCTATAATAATACTCTGGATGAGAAACAGTTCTGGTGTGCGTGGTATGGAAGACATCATCCATTATGTGCTGTGCCGTCCCTTGATGTTATTGAGAGCCACTCAGATCTGCTCAGAATAGTTGGTTGACTACAAAGTTTAAATGTATTTGCTTAGAGGCACTGAGAAAGCATGTATTTCTTGGGCTTCGGGGGAAAAGCAGGGGGAAATTGGATGTATTTCTTGGGCTTCGGGGAGGGGGAAACGGGAAAATTGGATTTCTCTTTTTTCCCTGCCTCCTCTGCCCCCCGCCAGGGCCTTCACATCAGTAGAAACCCTCGGTAACTCATGAGATACACAAAAGATATGGGGTCTCAGGACAGACGTTTGAGACTTTGAAGAGCCCCTGCCAGTCACAACCAGACAATGAGGCTTTTCTTACGATGGGAGCAAACTGGGCTAAAGAAGCCCAGGCCGGTTTCCCCCCGTTGAGCCCGGTGGTTCTCTGACGGCTAGCCTGCCACAGTAGCCCTCCCCTTAGCCCAGGTTAGCAGAGCGAGCACTCAACTAACCCAGGTTTTCTGATCGTGTGCCGCTATGGCGTGGCTCTGTGCCGCGGCGGCATATGAGGAGACCCCCGCCGGGAGACTGCAAGCAGCCTCCCGGCTTCGGAGGTCTCTCCAGGATGCCCTGCGCGCTTGCGTGGGGCATCCTGGGACTTCCGGGGGCCACGCGGCCCCCAGTCCCTGCCGCCCCTGCCGGCTCTGTGACGGAGCTGTCAGTCGTGTGGTCAGCCAATCTGGCCACCCAGCTACGAGCGGCTGCTCATCTGCAGAGAGAGTGGGAACCCTCAACATGGAGCTGGATAAGACCAAGGTTTGACTCGGCGAACGTCACTTCGCTTAGTTGTTTTGGCCAGGGCTGGTCTACCCTTGCCGTATCCCCCTCCCCAACTGTCTGCACCCTAAGATGTGCACCCCAAGATCACTTGCACTGCGGCTGTCGATCTTTCAGATAGCACATAGGGTTGTGCCCAGCTTTTTCTGTGGCACTGCAAAAGATCTCGGATCGCGTTCTCCTTCGGTGGAGTGTCTGCAAACATTGCTTCTGCAAGCAGTCACTTGGGTTGTGTGTGCCTTTGGATCCACTGATGCTTTGCACGTGCGGAGAACAATATTGTTAGCCCAGGTGGTATTGTTGTTTGGAAAATGTTATCTTGTGTTGCCTTGCGTTACTCTCTGGCCTGTGTTTTCTTAGTCTCTGTGGCAGCAAAGTAGTGTCTCTCGCTCTCTAATGAATGGCAAACAAAATATTGTTTACTTGGCTTGTATTTGGTTTTGTGTTTGGCACTCAAGAGGAGGGGAGCATCCCCCTTAGCTGGAAATACATGCTTAATCAAAACCAGCTTTTGTTCCTTACTTAAAGCCAGGAATGAGTCTTGGGAAAGCGACACAAGCCTCTCTTAAGACAGTGTTGTGCTTTTTCGACAGCGTTTTGTGAGCATAGAGGAGACAGGCTCCCTACCACGAAGAGTTTAATTTCTGGGGTAGGCAAATAAAGAGGATATGTAGAACAATAAACTCGCAGGGGCCTGATGGTAGTGCAAGAGAAAAAGGGGGATTAGGGGGAGAGACCTGCAGCGTGCAGGAGTGGGAGGACTGGAGCTAAACGTGTTTGCAGATGGCAGTCGGGAAAGGGAGGGATGGCGAAGGCTGACAGCAGCAGAGAAGTCAGGGAGGTTAATAGACTGAATATCAGGAGGGGGACTGAGCGATCAGACAGGAGGGAGGGTGGGAGAAAGCAGGCAATTTCAGACGGGAGCAAATGGCGATCAGAGCAGAAAGGAACAGCCAGGAGGGTGACGGAGACCGTGAATGGGAGAGTCAATCCAAACCTGGAGATGGGGGTTAACAAGGGGGCATTCGGAGCCAATGGGATCAGAAGGGGCATCGGCATGGAGAATGAGATCAATCTGGAGGCAGGCAGGTGTATGTGGTGGTGGGAGGGGGAGTCGTGTCAAGAGGAAGGGAGAGAAAGCAAAGGATGGAGTGGCGGCAGTGGGAGTTGAAAGGCCTGGATCACAAGGGAAAGGGAATGGAACATGGTACATGGGATAGGACTGCCTGGGAGACTGAGGACCCAGACAGAAATGGGGGGTGACCATGCCTCTTAGCCTTAGTCCCTTCCAGTGTTTCCTGTAACGTGGGTTTCCAGTAGTTGTTGACTACAATTCCCATCACCCACAGCTGCAATGGCCTTTGCCTCAGGATGATGGGAGTTATGGTCAGCAACAGGGAACACAGGAGATACTGTTACAGGGAACACTGGTTCCCGCCCACCCCTGCAAGCTATCAAATAGGAATATCCATTGCTCTTTCACAGGGCAGTGGCAAGTTACAGAAGAACCATTGGTTGCTGTTGAGCATGTGCTCCCGCTGCTGCCCCTGCTTCCATGACATCTGAACCTGCCAATACCGTAGGAATATGAACACAGGAAAGTGCCTTGTACTGAGTCAGACCATTAGTCCATCTAGCTGTTTTATCTATGCCAGGGTTGCTCAACTGTGGCCCTCCTGCAGATGTTGACCTACAACTCCCATAATCCCTGGCTATTGGCCACTGTGACTGGGGATTATGGGAGATGTAGTCCAAAAACAGCTGGAGGAGGGGAAGTTGAGCAGCCTTAGTCTATGCTGACTGGCAGGAGTCTCTCCCAGCCCTACCTGGAGATGCCAAGGACTGAACCTGGGACCTTCTGCATGCTAGCATGCAGATGCCCTTCCTCTGAGTACTGGCCTCATCCCCTAAGGGGAATATCTTATAGGGCTCACATGCAGTCACCCATACAAGTGCAAGCCAAGGTAGACCATGCTTAGCAAAGGGGACAATTCATGCTTGCTACCCCAAGATCAGTTCACCTCCCCAGTCCAACTGGACATGAAAGATGCTGAATTTCTGGCTGGTTGTTTGTTTTTTTAAAAATGTAAATATCCTGCTCATATGTTGGTCCCCATTTAAAAACCAGCAGTCTAAAACTGTGTAACCGAAGTGCTTGCTGTGCAACCCAGAGTCGGTTTTTCCACAGTGTCCAACATCTGTTCTGTATGTCAGGAAGTGCAGAAAGGTGCAGAACGTCTTAGTTTGGGACACTACCTGTAATAACAGATCCAGTGTGTAATTTTTGTGAGGATTTTCCCAAAGTGTTGCCAGCCTCTTGGTCCAGATCTTAGTATTATCCCTCTGTGTTTCTTTTGCCCACTTCAAGGCACAGAGACGTGGCTTAATTGTGCTTTGTTCCCAATTGAAATGAGCAGGGACGGGAAGACTATTGTGCATCTATCAAGTCTAACTAGTGCTCAGCATAGTCTCTCATTTAAAGCACAGAATGGCTGGCTATTGTGTGTCCGTCTGGTCTAATTAGTACTCATCATCACTCCCCACCCCATTGCTGAGTGGTTTCCGATTATGCGTGGTGCCAGATTGGGGCTCATCCTGGTTACCTAGACCATTGCTGAGCAGTTTGCTGTTTTATTGTCTGCTTCTTGATATCTGACGGTGTTGAAGGCGAGGAGCTTGCTCATCTGTCAAGCCTCAGCTGCATAGGAGGTTTCCCCCACCTATCTCATGCTGAAGCTGAGGATGACATCTGAGTACAAAGAAACATAGGAAGCTGCCATATACCGAGTCTGGTCCATCTCTGGTCCATCTCGCTCAGTATTGTCTACACAGACTGGCAGCGGCTTCTCCGAGGTTGCAGGCAGGAGTCTCTCTCAGCCCTATATTGGAGATGCCACCAGGGAGGGACTTGGGACCTTCTGCATGCAAGCATGCAGGTGCTCTTCCCAGAGTGGCCCCATCCCTTAAGGGGAATATCTAACAGTGCTCACACATGTAGTCTCCCATTCCTATGCAACCAGGGCAGACCCTGCTTAGCAAAGGGGACAAGTCACACTTGCTACCACAAGACCAGCTCTCCTCCCTGGGTAGGATGTGCTCATCCTTAATCGCTGTTTTATTTTCACAGTGTCTTTATTGAAATCTTATTATTGTTATAGCTAACTTGTCGTTTGCCGCCCTGGAGCGTTAGGACAAAAGGCGGCATAAAAATGGAACGAATAAATAAATAAATAATGAGTGAAGGGGGTGGGGTCAGTATCTCTTTGGAAATCTATTGCTATATTTGGGGCACTGGTTTACAGATGAAAAGAAGAGACCCTTGTTCCTGGAAATGAAGATCGTTGGTATTCTCTGTCTGTTGAGAATGAAGCATCCTTGACTGCATCTAGGCACCCTTTGCTGTCAGACTTTGGCGTGTACAGGGAGAGCTGAACTCTGCAGCCTGGGAGGTTTATGGTTTATCACACTGTCCATCATCTGTTCACTTCCTTAAACAAAAAGTGCCATCCCTCATCTGTATGAGCCCTAAGGGCCTTCTGCTAGTGGCAAGAAAAGTACTATTAATACTATTATATTAAAATGCCCACAGCAGAATCGAAACCAAAAGGAATAGAATGGAAACCGAAGTGTCTTAAAGGCTGGATCTACACAGGAGAATTATCTGGCACAGTCCTCCAGGGACTATACCACTTTTGAACATACTACTGAATGTTCTGCCATGTATGTAACTTCTGACTTGTGAAAAGTTAGCTTATTCCAGAAGCAGAGTTCTAGCCTAGCTTTGTGCCTGAGCTACTGCTTGTCTTTGTGCAGGCTGGTTTCTTTATTTTTTAAAAAAAGCTTCAGAGGATTATTTAAGTATGTGCTTTCTTCCTCACTTGAATTCAGAAGGGGGAGCCTTCAGACAGATTTCAGACACACGCCTGCCCTATGGAAATGAGGTGGTAATGTCACTGGCCAACATGACGGGCAGCCCTTCATTGATGCGAGGGACCCACAGGGGCTGCTGCAGAACTTCAGAGGCAGCCCTGATGCTGTAGCGATGGAAGGACCAGTAAAAAAGTTAAAAACCGGAAGCAGTTTAAAGTTGTTCTGCAGCAGCCCTGTCACTACACCCTCGTGGCTTCCTTTAAAGTTGGGCAGCAGCCCTGATGGGCCCCCAGCATCATGTTGGCCACTGTGTAAGAATTTTAGTACCTAGAAAATGCACATAAGGAACATAGGAACCTGCCTTATACCAAGTCAGAGTTGAGTCCACCCAGCTCAGTATTGTCTACACCAGGGATTCTCAACATTGGGTCCCCAGACGTTATTGGACTTCAATTCCCATAACCCCCAACCAAAGTTCACTGGTGCTGGGGATTATGGGAGTTGAAGTCCAGTAACATCTGGGGACCCAATGTTGAGAATCCCTGGTCTACACTGACTGGCAGCAGCTTCTCCAAAGGTTTCAGGCAGGGATCTTTCCCAGCCCTACCTGGAGATGCTGCCAGGGATTAAAACTGTGACCTTCTGCAGAGCGGATGGAGCTGCTCTGGGAAGATCATCTGCATGTGTGCATGCAGAAGTTTCCATGTGCTCTCCCTGGCATCTCCAAGATAGGGCTGAGAGAGAGTCCTCCCTACAACCCTTAACTCCTCCACTTCCTTCTTCCTTTTCATCTGCTTCTTTCTCTTGTTCTGCCTTTTTCCTCACTCATCAGGCTCATTCATATGGTGATAAATAGGGTAGAAGAAGTGTCTTAGGTTTGGGAGCAGTACACACTTCTGATTTCTGCTCATCTGTGAGTTAAAAACAAGTTAGGAGGCACAGGTAAAGATGGTCTGCTACCTTTTCTCTGAGTAGGACGGCTCCATCCTACCCAGGAGCTGCACACAACAGCTGTTAGAGGTAGGAGGGGGTAAAAACCCTAGCCAATGGGAGGTTAGTTGCTTATCACTTCCTGCACTCCCTACCTTGGTTTTTTACCCAGCAGAAAACGTGAATGTGCACAGCTCCTGAACTTGGGTAGGATGCTTTATCACAGTGTGAACAAGACTATTTTGTTCTCCTTCCCTCGTGCATTCCCATGCCCCCTTTCTCTTCCTCCTAGCAAAATTACTGTAGCAATCTCTTATTTTTCTCTCCCCCCTGCCCTTCAGTTTTGTCTCATTTATCTGATCTCAAAATCACCTGCTCATTTCAGCCAGATCTCCTTTTCTCGCCTTTAACTTCCCCCCTCCTTTAACCTCGTCCCTTTATTAGTTTCCTTGATCTGGCACCCCCCGCCAGTCTGGAAGAAGCAGCTGTTGCGTTCAGTGGCTTCGCTTCGCTGGGGAAGGCAGCATTCCTTCGTTAAAGTGATAATCGTGACTTTCCAAGCGGGCGGTAATTTGACAGTGTGCACCTGTTCCGTCTCCTTTTTATTGGTGACATTCCGGCTTTTCAGTACTATTATATATTTAACTATTGTAATGCCTCTCTGGAGATGACAGCCTTGACAGCCCGAATGATAAAAATCCACCCACTGCTCGACTGGAATAATTTTGATTCCTTGTTGTTGAATGATAGAAAGCATTTTGGCACTCATAATATACACTTGTGGAACCCGTGGGCCTGGCCGGATTTTCAGTGGCTCCAACTTTGTTTGCTTGCCCCTGGGTGCTGTATGCAAGAGAGATGCTAATCTTTGCATTACAGATGATGCTCTAATAACATGCTTTACCTACATCCCGCATTACTATTCATAACAACACCAGGATTAAAAGGGAGCATGGTTTCAGTGTTGCCATTGACTGTTTTTCTCCCATGTTTACTCCACATGGGATTCCAACAGCTTTGCATCTCCCCTTGTTATTATTTATCATCTACGGCACTTCTAATGAATCCTGTACTTTATGGCCTGGATCCAAATAGCCACTTAGGTGCACACAACCCGCTTTAGTGAGCACATTGGTTCCTTTTGAGGAAGTCCCTTTCTTTCAGCTCCTCTTTCCTTTTTTGCTTCTGATCTAAGCTCTTTACACTATATTGGAGGGTGATCCTGAAGATTGTGTGGGTTTGGGGTGTGGTTTGTTAGAAGGTGAAGAGGAAAGACCTGCACTTGGATGTGGGGCTCATAAATCTGCACTTCAATGCTGGAAGCTCATTAGAATAGTAGTTCATTAACATTCTTGTCTGCAAATGATGGGAGCTGAGAGACATGTTATTTCACATGTTACATTCAGGAGCCCTATTCACATGTTACATTCATCACTTGTACAAGGAGTGTACAGTGTACACACATACAGATCTGTACACAGGAACAATTATTCACATGTTATGTTGAACAGATACAGCACTATGCTTTCTTTCTGTATCATGCAGTTGAGGGCCCTGTACCCAGGATCCCTTGCACAATGAATGCAGGTGCAGTCATTCACACCAAGATATGAATGAGTGTACGGATATAAGTGCAATCTTACAACATAATAGGCTTGTTCACATGATCAGAACTTGGGTAGAAGATGCCTCCTACCCAGATGCAGGGGCTATGTACACTCTTGTTTTCTAATTTTATAGGAGGCAGGGAACTTGATTGGTTGCTAACTCCACCTGTCTGTGTTAACATTACAAGGCAAAAAGGGAACTCTGTTTTGGTTGCAATGTCTAGTTTTACTTTTAGGCACACCTGATTTTTCTTAGATTTTTCCCCAGTGTCCTGTCCTAGCTGCCCATGAGTCTGAGTCAAGGCTGAAGTGAGGCTGTGCAGGACCCTGGAGAGCTCCTAGGGAACAAGTTGACGTGCCACTGTCTGAAGGCAGACAGCTCTTAAGTGCTTTGGAGCTCAGACAACTCCTCCCAGACTCTGCCTCATGCCTGGAGTGTCTGACTTTTAAAAGGACCAGCCAAAAACAATGCATACTGGGATCTGGAATGAGCTAAAAAAAACACTAGACAGATCCACCAAACAATACTATGACTAAACTCTATAACAAATAAACACTCTAGTAATAGAAGCAATAGTGATATAATATAAACAATGATATATAAATCACTATTAATAATACCAAATATTAACTTAATGGATAATAATACATGTACAAAATATATGAATGATAAAACCCAATGTCCATACAGTTACAGTACCCCTGTGTATAATCCTTTAGAGAATTTCTTTGTCAGATATTTCAGCATGCCAGCTAGTCTGCTTATATTGGATGTCTTCTAGAGCTAGTCATGAGGTAGAAGTCCTTCTTGAACATTTTTTTAGTATTTTAATTCCTACTGCAACCTCTTAATACCGTGTTTTCCCGAAAATAAGACAGTGTCTTATATTAATTTTAGCCCCCAAAAATGCACTAGGGCAATTAGCGGTACATCAGAAATTACTGCTAGGTCTTACTTTCGGGGTAGGTCTTACTTTCGGGGAAACAGGGTACCTAGAAAACATACACATATTAAAATATGACCACCATAATTATTATATCAAGGCTGACAGGCGTCTTTACATCCACATCGACATTTTGTACATGGATTATCCATTATGTGAATATTTGTTCATAGTATTGTTTGGTGGATCTCTCTAGTGTTTTTTGAGTTTCAAAGGGGGCACTGCCTGGATTCCGACACACCTCCATTCAAGCTGTTCTCCCCTGGCTTGCTGGAGGTGCTGGCATGCTGCTATTAGGGGATGTGGTGATGGAAGAAAGGCTGGCTCTGTGGCACGTTTGGGTCTCCCAGGTGCTGGGCCATAGGGGCCTCTGACCCTGAGGGGACTTCCTCAGAGGCCTTTAGCCCCAGGACTCTCTTGGCTTCCAGTTTGGTGGCATTCTCTAGAGCTGGGGCCAGGTGGGTTTCCCCTCCCTGCACTCCACTGCCTTAGTCGGATCTAGGGTGGAGTCTGGCACCCATTCCACCCCCTCAGTATTGGAGTCACTACTGGGAGAGGGGGTGGCAACTGGTTAGGCCATAACACCCAGCTGGCAACATACTGGACTCAGAAGAATTCGTACCCATGAATAATATTCATGCAAATATTGACTATTATTTTTATTTGTTTGTTTTATTTATTTATTACTATTTATTACTATTATTATTTATTACTGTTAGAGTAATTTGGGTACACAACTTGGTTTTTCCTGTATCCTAGAAAGTAGACTGAAAAAAACTCTATGCCAACTCTAATTTTGATAATGCTTGTGTCTCTGAAACCTGCAAAAGCAGGGCACAAGTCGTTGGAAGTTTGTCGTGGCTATATTCTATTGAGCCCGTTAGAACTAAAGTACACAGCGAAATACTTAAGTCCCAGTTAACATCAGTAGGGTATAGTTTCTCAGCTAATTTTCGTCACAATATATCCAGAAAAGGAATGTGGATAGATCTCTCCTGGGGAGGCACCCTGAAATCCTCTTTGTTCAAATTCCACTTGAAGTAATTTTCGGTTCCAGAACTACTTAGGAATGAAGTACATTCCAATGAATATGAAAAATCTCCAATGCTACCTAGTATGCAAAAACAGAATACCAGCACATTTATGATTTGTGAGATTGTTTATTGCCGTCAGTGTCCATTAAAGTCTATAAATCAAAGAATGACTTAAGGATCCCCTTGAGTAAACAATTTGGCTTTCGGTCCAGAAAATGCCAGTGATTGCTTGGGTGATTGAAGACACCCAAGCAAAGTCCAATAAAGTAAAGGGTTTCTCCACTGATGTCTTGCTCCCCTGTGTGTGTCACGAAAACCCCACCCACAGAGTTGCACAACAGGCCTGCTCCACTCTGACAAATCGCAGAGCCACAATTCTGCAACACGGCTTCCATTGGGAATAATGGAGGCAGTTTCATGGAACTGCGGTTGCGTAATTTTGAGCTGGAGTGGAACAACACTGTTCTGCAACACCATGGGTGGCATTAGACACATGCAGAGGCACAGGAGGTGCTGAACTGCTTATGTCACCCTGCATTGTATGTCAGCCATTATTATTATTAGGCAGTATTCTAGCAAGCGCAGCACATGTGCAGCTAGATTAAGGCACTGCTTTGTGCCACCCAAAAATATATCACTGAGAATTTTGCAGCTCTCGGGGCAATATTTTCAGATGGCATAGGGAAGAGGAGATTGACAAAAATGACCCCCATGTGCGCGCCTGTGCTACATTAGTCTGGAATGCATGGCTATACATGTGCTTCCTTTGCTGTATACATGCAAGGTGAGTCAGGATGTCGAACACTAATTATTTTATTTTAGTTCATTTTATTTTAGGCTAGTTCCCATGATTGTTATTGGGACAGAACAAGCATCCAACCCACATTTGGGAGCTGTGTGTACTAACATTTTGTGTTTGTGTGCAGCCAGGTAGGAGGTGGGGGAAATGATTATATGCAAGCCTGGGGAGGAGGACTTTCCTTCATTAAACGGCTGGGTACAGCTTCTGGGTAGGACGGAGCCCTCCTGCCAAGCGTGAGCCTTCTCCATGATCATCTTCCCCTCCCCCTCCCTAGGTTTTTTACAAGCACACAAACACAAAACGGGAGCACGCACAACTCCTAAACTTGGGTAGGACGCTTGTCCTACCCTATTGCTGGTTGTGAGAACCAGCCTTTTATTTTGTTTTCAAAGGGGCAAATGACAGCCTCACCTGCAGCAATCAATCATACCAGATTATGACTAAAATGCCGTTTATGGGAGTGATCCGGAATGAATACAATGCAGAAAAAAGGAGGAATGCTCACTGGAAGTTCACTGAGTGGTATCTGCAAACTGTTTCCCAACTCAGTTTCTAGGTTAAAATGGCTTTTTGAAATAAAGGTGGAGGTCAGCAGGTTAAGACGTAACAGTGACATTGTAATCCATCATTATTTCCCAACTGTTTGCCTCAGAAGAATTGATGTTCCTCATCACATTTGGAAGAACTGAGGGTTGCTCCTCATGTTGCCGTTTCAATACACAGGATAATGCTCAAGTCTTTCAAAAGGCATGCAAATGGCTCGCTGAAGTGGGGTGATATGCACATCTGGCTCTCGGCCAGACCCATGAACTGCCAAACCTTTGCTGGAGTTTTGAAGTTCACGGGTCTGGCTCAGGGCCAGATTCATGCATTACTCAAACAAAATACTTTGCATGGATTTTATTTTATTTTTTAAGGGTGGGGGTGAAGAGGGTGAGCCCGGCAATACCTTTGAAACACAATGCGAGAAGTGCACCTAAGACGTCCATCAGAATGCTATTGGGGTTTCTGTCGTGCTGAGTAGGCCTCTTGCAAGCTGTCGTTCAAGGCATCAGCTTGGCAAGAGAAGCCATTGAAGTGCGAGGAACTCTTGCTGGAAGTGGCTTTCCTCCCTGCAAATCCATCCTGAATGGCAGGGCAGCGTGTCAAGGGCTCTGCTGGCAGAGGGACTTCATTTGGCAGCGGCCAGCAGCACTGCTGCGATTGCATTACGTTGCTGTCTTCTTTAAAAAGCCGGCACAGAGAGAGTTGAAGCAAGGGCAGGGCAAGGTAGCGGAGGAGGGGAGACATGGGAGGCATCTGAAGGGCTGGGAGAGAGACCTGAAAGAGGCTTGCAGCACTCATGGGACATAGGAAGCTGCCTTATGTTAGGCGGAGGAGGCAGAAGAGGGCTGGTCTCGTGGTAGCAAGCATGCATTGTCCCCTTTGCTAAGCAGGGTCCACCCCGCTTTGCATTCGAATGGGAAAGTACATGTGTAAGCACTGGAAGATATTCCCCTTAGGGGATGGAGCCGCTCTGGGAAGAGCAGAAGGTTCCAGGTTCCCTCCCTGGCAGCATCTCCAAGATAGGGCTGAGAGAGATTCCTGCCTGCAACCTTGGAGAAATCGCTGCCAGTCTGTGTAGACAATACTGAGCTAGATGGACCCATGGTCTGACTCTGTAGAAGGCAGCTTCCTATATTCCTATGTAGGCTTGTTCACGTGGCTGGGCAGGACAAGTGCCCTACCCACCCTTGGGAGCTGTGTACACGGCCAATTTTTGAGCGTGTGCGAGTGAAAAGGTAGGTCAGAGGAGGGGAAAGCAATCATGTGGGAGGCTCCGATGGTGTCATTCTCCCCAGTATATTACCAAGGTAGGTGGAAACGGCATCAATGCCTGCACCCGTTGCCCACATGATCATTTCCCCCTCCTCTGACCTAGCCTCTAACTCACACATGGCTGAAAACCGGGAGTGAGCACAACCCCTGAAGGTGGATAGGACGCTTATCTTACTCACTTAACAGCTGTGTGAACTGTTGTGTGACCTACTGAGTCAGACCACTGGTCCATCTACAGTGGCTGTCCACGGTTTCAGGCAGGAGTCTTTCCCAGCTCCACCTGGAGCAAACAGGGCTTGAAACTTCTGCATGCGAACCAGAAGCTCTACCATTGAGCTACAGTGGCTGCATCCTTTGATGGTATTCAGCCCTGCCCCATTGACCTGTCTGGGGTGCCTTGTCCATGCAACCTCATTTGTGGTAATGGAGTGGAAATTTCAGATTAGTATTAGTGAGGACTGTGTGGTCGCCAGAAGTCAACACCGATTCAGTGGCACACTTTACCTATATTCATGTGCAGAATTCTGAAGCCTGTAGCACTGTTCCCTGTAACAGGGATTCCCAGATGTTGTCAACTACAACTCCCATAATCCCTAGCTAAAGTGAAAATGATGGAGGTGGTATGTGTAGTGGTTAGAGTGTTGGAATAGGACTGGGGAAACTCCATTCAGATGCCCGTTCCGCCATGAAACTCACTGGCCAGCCACTTCCCTCTCAGTCTAACTTGACTCTCGGGGTTGTTGTGAGGACAAAACATAATCACCTCTCTGGGCTCCTTGGAGAAAGAGTGGGATACAAATGTATAAATAAATTAAATAAAATGTGAAGTTCCACCGGTGGAGAGGGGCTTACACCAGACCCTATGCTGTTCCAACCAATCTTTTCCAAAGGATAGGATCATGCCCTTAGTTTTGTTTTATTTTGTTTGTTTGTCTAGATCTCGAAGGAGCGTGCTTGAGTTGATGCAGTTCTGCCTGCTTTAGCTTGTCTGGTTCATTCAATAGGGTGTGTAAACATTGTTGATTTCGCAGTAACTGCATTTTCAATACCACATTAAATGTTCTGTACACGGGCCAGTCCCTGGCAGTCTTGCTTACCCAAAGATTAAACTACATGGGTTCTTTTTTTCTTTTTCTTTCTTTTTTTGTGTGGCAGTAGTTGCTCTTGTGGTATACAAGCAAGCATAAAAGTTGTTGTGTCTTTCATCTCCTTTTTCTCAGCTACAAATGGCTGGCCGTGGAGCTATTTGAAGCAATGCTGCCTGGTTACTGGCCGTGTGTGTGTGTGTGTGTGTATGTGTGTGTGTGTGTGATCACTGTGATGCCAAAGGGAGGTGTACTTCGGCCCTGTTGATAAGTCACTGGTGTGTGGCACGGCAAATCTATAGTGCAGTCCCATTACCCAGGGACCCACAAATCCAGGCTTAGCTCACTAGCCAGCCATTATTTGTGGTTGCCACCAGTCCCCTCAGGTTCTCTTCTGGCATGCAGGCTTAGGGGAGAAGCGGGTCTTTTGTCATTTGCACTAGGATATGGAGGTGGTAAGACACAGTGGAGGCCCTCTCCTCCTGCTCAGGAAGTATCCCTGACCCATTGTTTGTTGGGCCTGTGTGAAGCTCTGATTGGAGCTGAATACTCTATTTATTTATTATTTATTTATTCCATTTATATCTCGCTCTACCTCCAAGGAGCCCAGAGCGGTGTACTACATACTTGAGTTTCTCCTCACAACAACCCTGTGAAGGTTGTGTTAGGCTGAGAGATGCGTGACTGGCCCAGAGTCACCCAGCAAGTCTCATGGCTGAATGGGGATTTGAACTCGGGTCTCCCCAGTCCTAGTCCAGCACTCTAACCACTACACCACGCTGGCTCTACGCCAGCATTACGCAACATTTTTGGAGCCATGGACCGGTACATTCTTTGTGTGCAGTTTCCTGGACCAGCAGTTAGTAACAGGGGTCATCCCCTCACACCCTAACCCCCAGGCACCCCCCAAAACAATTTCAAATGGGGGGCGGGTGCCACCAGGAGCTCTCTAGAGCTAATTTCTAGGCAGGCAGCCCTCGCTGCTGGGATAACACTCATTTAGCTTCCTCGAAATGAACGTTATCCCAGCAGCAAGGGCTGCCTGCCTAGAAATGAGCTCTGGAGAGCTCCTGACAGCAGTGGCCCCCACCAGTTTGAAATTGTTTTGTGGGGTTGGATTAATTCTTCATGGACCAGCACAGATCAGCACTCAACTCCTCACAGACTGGCACCGGTCCATGGACCGGCGGTTGAGAAACACTGCTCTACACAGTCCCCTGGCACCCTGTGGAGGCGACGATTCTCACCGCGGAGCACTGTGTTTGCCCAGCACCAGTGGGGCTCCCTTAAGGGAAACAGGGCCCTTTTGAGCCCCAGCACCATCTTAGAACATAAGAACAGCCCTGCTGGATCAGGCCCAAGACCTATCAGGTCCAGCATCCTGTCTCACACAGAGGCCCACCAGATACCTCTGGAAAGCCCACAAGCAAAAGGTGGCATCGTGCCCTCTCTCCTGCTGTGCTGTTGCTCGCATGTGACTGGCATTTAGAGGCATCGTGCCTCTGAGGCTGGAGGTGGCCTATAGCCCTCAGACTAGCCCTCCATGAATTTGTCTAAGCCCCTGTTAAAGCCATCCAAGCTGGGGGTCATCACCACATCCCATGGCAGAGAATTCCATAGAAGGTCTGCCTGGAGTGATGGAGAATGTAGCCCTTTCCATTGCTGTGCCCACACAGTTCTTCGGAACCTAGGAACTTACATGGAGGCACCCCTGCTAGTTTGGCAAAGAGGCACCTTTTAACGTGGTGATTCTCTTTATTTAGCAGGGGGAGAGTAATTGGCCCTATCCACCCCCAGCACAGGACCTCCAGTGACTGTTGCTGGTGTCTGTCTTATTTTCCTTTTTAGATTTGGGAGCTCTTTGGGGACAGGGATCCATCTTGTTTGTTTATTATTTCTCTGTGTAAACTGCCCTGAGCCATTTTTGGAAGGGCGGTATAGAAATCAATCAATCAATCAATCAATCAATCAATCAAATAAATAAATAAATAAATAAATAAAACAATACCACAGGGATCCATCTTGTTTATTTATTATTTCTCTGTGTAAACTGCCCTGAGCCATTTACCGAGTTGGACCATAGGTCCATCTCGCTCAGTATTGTCTACGCAGACTGGCAGCGGCTTCTCCAAGGTTGCAGGCAGGAATCTCTCTCAGCCCTATCTTGGAGATGCTGCCAGGGAGGGAACTTGGAACCTTCTGCTCTTCCCAGATTGGCTCCATCCCCTGAGGGGAATATCTCACAGTGCTCACACATCAAGTCTCCCATTCATATGCAACCAGGGCAGACCCTGCTTAGCTAAGGGGAGAAATCATGCTTGCTACCACAAGATCAGCTATCCTCTTAAGAGAGCTATCCCTCTCTGTTAAAAGGGCCTTCCACCACTGAGAAAAGTGTAGTGCTGTGCGGAAGCTAGCACAGTGGGAAATGGCTCTCACAGTTAAAGTTTTTTTTGCCAGAGTGGCCCCCACTTGAAAAATAGTGAAGACGACTGCCCTATAGAGTTTCTTTCTGAAAAGATGCGTATGTACTAAAGGCTGCTAGGGTTTGTCCAGACCTGTCCCACTGCTCTTACAAATATTAGGAACATAGGAAGCTGCCATATACTGAGTCAGACCATTGGTCTATCTAGCTCAGTATTGTCTTCACAGACTGGCAGTGGCTTCTCCAAGGTTGCAAGCAGGAATCTCTCTCAGCCTTATCTTGGAGAAGCCAGGGAGGGAACTTGAAACCTTCTGCTCTTCCCAGAGTGGCTCCATCCCCTGAGGGGAATATCTTACAGTGCTCACATGTAGTGTCCCATTAAAATGCAACTAGGGTGGACCCTGCTTAGCTAAGAGGACAAGTCATGCTTGCTACCACAAGACCAGAGGATTACAGCAAAGAATATTTATATACCACTCTTCAACAAAAGTTCCCAAAGCGGTTTACACAGATATAAATAAATTTTAAAAATGGCTCCCTGTAAAAGGTTTCACAATCTAAAAAAGCAACATAAGATAGACACCAGCAACAGCCATTGGAGGGATCTTGTGTTCGTCTTCCCCACTTGTAGATGAATTGGAACGCTTGGTGGCATACAGCTAGAGGCATAACAACAGTTTTGCCTAATTCCCTAAATATTCACAATATTCACTTAGACCCCACCTTCCTTTCCTTATGGATGGCTTGTCTAGGTTTCCTAGGTGGTCACCCATCCAGTCCCTGAACAGACCTAGATCTGCTTAGCTTCAGCAATGCAGCTATATCATGTGCAGTCAGACCATACTCATACCTTTGGCAATTATACCTTTGGCAATTTCAGTACCTTTTCTGGAGCATGTAGCGGAGGTCCTGAGCCATGTTTCGGATGGGTTTTTCTTTTAAATAGCTGGGGTTTGTTTTCTCATGGGCTCTTCTGTTTTGCTCTCGAGGTGCAGGGCATTTGTTAAATTGGCCTTCCTAGGCTTTGGGAGCGCCTTGTCTTTTCTCCGCGCAGCCGTGGCCGGCCTGGCAATCTGTAAATTGTGTGGAGGAAAGAGCAGGTTAGAGATCCGTCCCTTGTCACTTGATATTTGAGGGCTCCTCCATGTGCCGTATATTAGTTTTTATTTTCTGCTGTGACACCTAGCTATGAGCAAAGAACTCTCCAGAGCATCTTAAAAGACAACTTCTATTAAAGATGAAAAGAGTTAAGCAAAATGCAGTCAGTAGATCTTGCAGTCAGAGGGGAGAATATAAGATACAGTGGCATTTCAGAAGCTTTAATTGGGAAGGGAAAGAAGCCCAAGCTGGTGAGATCTGTGCTTTGTTTCTTTTGCTGGAGTTCTTTTTGAGAAGACTAGATAAACACAAGGAAAAGAACGGTGCATGCCTCTCTAGCTTTGTCAGTATATGAGGAATTGCCTTACAACAGATCAGACATTTTGATCTATCCAACCCATTATTGTCAAACTTAACTTCAGTGGCTCTTCATGAACTCAGAGTGAGGCGTTTCCCAGCCCCGCTAATACCATCCAGAGATGATGCTAAGAATGGAACAGGAGACCTATTATATGTGAAGTGCATGAATAGAGCTCAGCCACGGACTCTCCCCTTTGAAGTGCATGAACGATCACTGAAAAACTGTAAGTGGAAAGCACAGCTAACATCCAGTTTAACACTGCTCTCATGCAATGAACAAAGATGCACCCACATATGAAGGTCACAAACAGGCGTAGAAAGCTCACCAGCAACCGCAAGACGACACCCCCCCGACCAGCGGCCCCACTCTGTTGCAAATAAGCACATGTGCACTAGAGCACATACCCTAACCACACCCCCTGCATCAACATCAGATGCAGGGTGGGAGGTAGCAGTAATCGGGAGAGAGACCACTAGTTCCTTGAGTTCAACAGCAAGAGAGGTCTGTTGCTTCCGTGCTCTAGGAACATAAGAGCATATGAAGCTGCCATATACTGAGTCAGACCATTGGTCCATCTAGCTCAGGCCTGCTCAACTTAGGCCCCCCAGCTGTTTTTGAACTACAACTCCCATAATCCCCAGCCACAGTGGCCAATAGCCTGGGATTATGGGAATTGTAGGCCAACATCTGCAGGAGGGCCGAAGTTGAGCAGCCCTGATCTAGCTCAGTATTATCAACACAGACTGGCAGCAGCTTCTCCGGGGTTGCAGGCAGGAGTCTCTCTCAGCCCTATCTTGGAGATGCCGGGGAGGGAACTTGGAAGCTTCTGCATGCAAGCATGCAGGTGCTCTTCCCAGAGTGGCCTCATCCCCTGAGGGGAATATCTTACAATGCTCACACATGTGATCTCCCATTCAAATGCAAACCAGGGTGGATGCTGCTTAGCAAAGCTCTGTTAGAAACTGGATGTTGTTCTAGATGGACCATTGGTCTGAACCAGCAAGGCTCATGTTCTTGGCTTCACCAATTCTGTTTAAAAAGTACTTTGGTTAGTGTGACTAGTAAATACCTTAGAGAGCTGCTGCCAGTCATTTTCTGGGTTGGACCAGTTCTGTACCAGTGAGCTGACTCAAAGGGGCTGTTGTCATCATATCCTACTTAAGGGTTTCCTAGAACCATTTGGTAGACCAAAAACAGGATGCTATTCTGGGTGGACTTTTTGATTTATCAGGGTTCTTCTTACATGTTTCCTTTTTTTTTGGTGGAACATTTCCCCATGGCTTTTCATGTGGCTCTTAATCTGCTGAAACAGCTTATGAGGTCCCCACAGTGTACATGAACAAGGTACATTTGCTCCTTTGCTGGTTACATCACCAGCGTTGTTCATTACAGCACCAGGAAGGGATTTCCTGGCTGGTTACCCATGTTCAGCTTTGGAATGCCTCTGGAAGAGGTATATATGAACCCAAGTGCATGTGAAGTGTGTCTGCAACATTTTGATGCAGAGATTTGACATGGTCTCAGAAATCAAGCACATTTAAGGAACAGTCAACAAGAAATGTTCAAGGAGGCTTAGGGACATAGGGACATAGGAAGCTGCCATATACTGAGTCAGATCAGTGGTCTGTCTAGTTCAGTATTGTCTTCACAGACTGGCAGCAGCTTCTCCAAGGTTGCAGACAGGAATCTCTCTCAGCCCTATCTTGGAGATGCTGCCAGGGAGGGAACTTGGAACCTTCTGCTCTTCCCAGAGTGGCTCCATCCCCTGCTTCTTTTAGAATTGCCACTGGATTTCACCTTCAGTGAAATTTCATACAAACTTTAGAACAATCTTGCTGGATCAGAGCCTAAGGCCTATCTAGATTAGCACCTTGTTTCACACAGTGGCCCACCGGCTGCCTCTGGAAAGCCACACGGTCAGGAGATGAAGGCATGCTCCCTCTCTTTCCGCTGCTCCTCTGTAATTAGTATTCAGAGGCATCCTGCCTCTGAACATGAAGGTACCCTATAGCCATTAAGACTAGTAGCCATTGATGGACCTGTCCTCCATGAATTTGTCTAAGCCCCGTTTAAAGCCACCCAAGCTGGTGGCCATCACCACATCCCGTGACAATGTCTGGGGATTCCATAGGTTAATTGTGCACTGTGTGAAAAAATACTTCCTTTTGTGCTTCCTAAACCTCCTGGCAATCAGTTTCATGGGGCGACCGCTGGTTCTAGTGTTGTGAGAGAGGAAGAACCTGTCCCTATCCCATCTCTCCACACCATGCATACTCCCTTAGCCTGGTTCCTGCTGGTCGTGAGAACCAACAGGAGCCACGTAGCTCCAGGCGGTGGCTCTGCGGCAACTCCGCTTATGGAGCCCACCGCTTAATCTGGGTTTTGGGTGCGAGCACGCCCCCCCAAAACAGGTTATCCAATTGTGTGCAAGCAGCTGTGGATGGCACACTCTGGAGGGGGTGTGTCTCCAGAAATGTGCTGTGCACTTGCGTGGTGCATTACTGGGGCTCCAGGAGAGGGGATGGGTGTTTCCCTTTGCCCGACCCCTGGAGCTGCCGCGCGAGGTGTGGGCGGACAGCAGGATTGCTGCTGCTAATCTGTGCTGCTGCTCCACCTGCCCAGGGCCCTGTCTGCGATTGTCTGCGGGGGTGAGAAGCGCTTTCGGGCTTCCTCCCCGCAGAAGAGGGTAGCCTCCTCACGTGATTGTGAGGATTGCTTCTCATAGGAACATAGGAAGCTGCCGTATACTGAGTCAGACCATTGGTCTATCTAGCTCAGTATTGTCTTCACAGACTGGCAGCGGCTTCTCCAAGCTTGCAGGCAGGAGTCTCTCTCAGCCCTGTCTTGGAGAAGCCAGGGAGGGAACTTGGAAACTTCTGCTCTTCCCAGAGTGGCTCCATCTCCTAAGGGAATATCTTGCAATGCTCACACTTCTAGTCTCCCTTTCATATGCAACCAGGGCAGACCCTGCTTAGCTAAGGGGACAAGTCATGCTTGCTACCTTAGTTGCCTTTTTTCTAAGCTAAACAGCCCCAGACATTGTAGCCTTACCTTGTAAGGAGGTGCACTATCCCCCTGATCAAGGCCAGTTGACCTGATTCCAAGGACACTGTGGGCATCCCAGCCCAGGCAAAACAACCCAAGTATGCCAAGGGAAGCCAACCAGAGTGCAACTAGTGACATTTCTCAGGGGGTTCTGCACTTCTTGACTCCCACCATATGCTGGTGCTTCTGAGAATGTTCTGGAATTAGCGAGCACTCTGGGGGAAATGGTTGCTCTCTGTTGCTGTTTCAGGCATAGTGCCATGCCAGCTTGGGTTACAGTATAGCATTATTAATTCCTTGAAGGAAAGCCACCAAGAAAACAGCTGCTGCTTTTGCTGCTAGGAGCAATGTGGGTGGTAGAGGCTGTGGTTTTGCCTCATAGATGTTGGTCCAGTGGCTCAAAAAATAATGACCCCCCCCCCAAAAAAAGACTGACGGGGCAGCTGTCTTGCGTTTTGATGTGTAAATAGTTTGGGTTTAGCTTTCTTACGGTCACTCAAGATCCACTGGGCAACTGGTAATCGTGATTTGATCACTGCATTTCATTTATTCAAGTCCTCCATCTTCTTTCAGTTGCGAGGCCTTTTTTTTTTAACCATGTCCTGATTCCACTGCTGAGTATCATTGGTGCTGACGTTCCTTGCCCAGAAGTGGCACTACATCCCTGTAAGACGACAGATGATGCTTCTTCAAATGCTTTCATGTTCAAAATGCTTTAGGGTGTTCCAAGGGCATGCCCATAGGGATTCTTGTGCACTGTAGTATGCAATATATGTTTAAAAAAAGCAGATGAAGTAAAATTAGCATCCGTTTGGTGCTTCTTAGTGTTAATTACTCTCTGTAACAGCTGCTTCAGCTTTGCCCTGTTTCTGCTTCCTAGAACCCTATGTGGACATGGGTAGTCTCATCTGGCACATTTTCTACTGTTTGCCTTTCTTCATATTCCTGTGAGGAAGGAAGGGTGCTATCCACAATGCAAAGCATTAAGTTAATCTCCTGTTGAATGATTGCTGCAGGTATTACAGATATAATGAAACGAATCAATATGGTGATGTCATACTATCTCATCACCATTTCTTGGGACATAGGAAGCTGCCATCTGTAGAGTCAGACTATTGGTCCGTCTGGTCCAATATTGCCTGCTCTGACTGGCAGCGGCTCTCTAGAGCTTCAGGGAGACATTTCCCCCTCGGGTGATATGCCAGGAATTGAACCTGGGACCTTCTGCATGCAAAGAAGGTCTACCACTGAGCTACAGCTAACCTGGGTTTGCCACTCAACAAGGAGCCATAGGAAATCTTGGTTCAGTGATGGGTATACCTGTGTCATACGTGTGTTTGCAAACACCTTCTTGTTGCATTCACAGTCTACATTTTCACATGGAGACTTCAACCATCTTAGGGGTACACATGAGAAAAGCATGTCGACTGACATCCTGCCGAATGGTGTAGAGGCACAGGATGAACCTGCCTCTGCACGGTTTAGTAATGCAGAGTTGCACTGTGCACACATGTGGAGGCAAGCCATTTTTTGCTGGTCTCTCCTTCCCCTGGAAGTGGTGCTCCCTGCAGAAGTAGGTCCCCAAGGGTCGCAGGGAGTGCTTCTGGAGGGAAGAGGAATAAGTGAAAAATGGTTTGTTCCTGTGTGTGCAGCTGCATTGGCCCACCATTAGATATGCACCAGTGTTCCCTGTAACAGAGATTCCCAGAAGTTGTTGACTTCAACTCCCACAATCCCTAGCCAAAGGGCACTGTATCTGGGGATGATGGGAATTGTAGTCAGCAACATCTGGGAACCTCTGTTACAGGGAACACTACAGTCTAGTTGTATGTAGGATGTCAGCTGCTGTATAAAGAAGCCCTGGGTTTGATTGATTGACTGAGTGATTGAGTTAGTTAGTTAGTTAGTTTAACACACTTTTATACCACCCAAAAATCACGTCTCAATATGCTGGTCAATATGATCACATACTGTGAAAATGTTAGACTTCATATTTACTCTTCAGTTTTGACAGCCTGCTGATAACGTTTTAATGACCTGCCCTATTTCAGTGTCCTGGGCCAAATCAAAAGACATCACCATGGGAACTTTTCCCACTTTTTGGGCAGGAGACCCATGAGTCTTCCAAGGATTAAATGAACTGAATGCGTTGCATGACACTGTGTGATCCCCCCAGAAAGCCTTGTACTGGCACACCCTAATTGTACAAAAATAGTTGGTTGGTCCCTGTCACAGAAAGGCTCCCAGGCTTTAGTCATTGGGGGAGGGTGGGTGGGGGGAGAAAGAAAAGAGAGACATAAAGGGAAGGGCAGAAGTTAAGTAATGGTTATGTGGGAAGACAAAGAAGCCCTCTGATTCAATTGCTGTCTTGTTGTACTTCATGCCTTGACCACAACCCTAGCTCACTTTTCTTCCTGTTCACTGTCAGTTCTGGTGTAATGCTTGGTGAGCATCCCCATGTCGCTCTGTGTGAGACTTCTTTGGGGATAACCCCTTGGCAGCATCCCAGAGTTCTGATGGATCCTGCTTATTATTTTTCTCCAAGAAAAAGAGAGAGAGAGCCAATTCCAACGCGATGTTTCCATATGTCTAATCTCAGTAGAGGTGGACCTCATTATCCGCACGGGTTCCGTTCTCGTCTACAACCGTGGATAAAACAGAGCAGCAGATAAAGAGAACTGAAGTCAGTGGGAATGGCAACGGGGTGGGGGTACGGTTAGGTTCCCGGAGGGCAAAAAAGTGCCTTAAAAGGCAGAAATAAGAGAAAGGAAATAACGTACCATGCTCTTCAGGTCTCCAGCTGTCCAGCAGTGTCCCCACCCCAAACCCCCAATTCAGCCAATTTTCCAGGAAAGGTTGTGGGAATGTTTTAGTAAACAAAAGAGCCACAAAATGGCTCCTTTAAACACAATGGCCGAAACTCTTTTGTAAACTGCAGTTGGGTCTCCGTTGCCTGGCCATGGATATGTGAGAAGTTGATGTTGAGTAAGGGCCAGTGTACACCATAGGTTGAGCACTGGTGTGCAAAATGGGGGATTCTCCCCATAGCACATGAACCAGGCATCCAATCTCCCATAAGCATGAACTGCCTAAGACCACCAAGGCAAGCACAAAAATAGCAGATGTATGTAACTGCTTGAGCACTCAGCATGTGTTTTTCATCTGCATCAGTGAACTTTTTGAAGAAAATTCAGCTGCCAATTTGAATTTCAGAAGTTCTTAGTTTAGACTAAAATATTTGTTTCAGGCTAAAGGCTCTAGCTGTTTGTGTGTGTGTGTGTGTGTGTGTGTGATGTTTTTTTTTTAGTTTTAAGGCAACATCAATAGTCATTTTCTAAGAGTGTCTGAGGAACAAAAGATAGGGTTAGCACACAGTAGGAATGTGCACAGAACCGGTTCGGAGGCCCTTCATGGGCCTCCAAACTGATTCAAATGACCGCCGTTTCTGCCGGTTCAAAGGCGGGTGTGTGTGTGTGACTTTAAAAGCGGGGGAGGGTACACTTAACCCTCCCTCAGCTTTCCTCCCATGGGCACTCCATTGCAAACTGGTCCGGAAGTAAGCAGAAGTGTGTGAAGTGTGTGCGCACATGCACCAGGTACTTCCGCTTACTCCCGGTCCGAGGAGCAGATGGGGCGGCAGGGAGGTACGCTCCTGCCCTGCCGGACCAGTTTGCAGTGGAGTGCTGGTGGGGGCCAAGCGGAGGGAGGGGTAAGTGCACCTTCCCGCACCCTTAAAGTCAACCCCACCCCCTGCCTTTGAACTTCCCCTGCCCGGTTCCGTGCACATCCCTAGCACACAGTGGCTGACATCCAGAGCAACCTAATGTGGGCATTCCTGTTAGGAGCGTCCGCACAGTGCTAGCCCTGGCACCTCTCCATGCTCACCCAGAAGCACAGGTGGTCTTGAGCAAGAGCACAAATATTTTTCAGCACCCTCGGCACTCCAGAAGTGCTCTCTGTTAGAGAGCAAATGCATCACTGAAGGTCAAGGTGCACCCTCAGTCCTTAGGGCTGCACACATTAGGCTGCTCTGGCATCACCAAAAGATGATACAGATTGCTTATACAATACAAGCATGGCTCATAAGTGAATTTGGCAAGGAAGTGAGAATGGGCTCCAGAATTCTATACCAAATGTGGAATGGCACCGTTTGACTTGAATATCATTTCCCCCCCAAACCCCAGATATGATAATGACTTGACTCTACTCCCCTTTAAGAAAAAGTTAGAGTATAGTAAGTTCATAATAAAAAAATGCAGATTTGTACATCAATATACCGTAGTTATTGTTACAGATGTTTATAAACAAAGTCCAGGGTTTTTTTAAATAGATGTCCAGTCTTCTTTGTTTTTCCTTTACATGTGTAGAATTAATAATTCTGCCACTTTTGAGTACTCTCATCATTTATTGAACCACCTTTTAAATGTGGGGCTTTGATAGATGCCAGTATCTTGCACAAACAATTCTTGCAGTCCTAGCCACATGTTATGTTAATTCTCTATCCTTGTTTAGCATATCAATGATATTTTTAAGAAGGGACAGAGTGAATCTAATGGGGAGTGATATCCCAGTATTATTTTCTATTAAAATCCTAATCTTTTCCCTTATTTTATTTTATTTTACTTTACTTTACTTTACTTTACTTTACTTTACTTTTATTTTATTTTATTTTATTTTATTTTATTTTATTTACGGTAAAAATAAGGTAAAGATGGCACTGCCATTTGGCAGTCATTTTATAATATGGCCTTCAGTCCAACACAGACTTAGTTGCAGTTCAGTCCAAACATGTCAGTGTGCTGGATTGTGCTTAACTGTGTTGGATTGTAGCTTTGGTTTTTATGGCAGATCTCACACCTTTATAGTATACTTGACCCATGTCTTTCATGCCTTGATTCCCTTGTGTATGTTAAACATATCTGGCTATTAACACTCAGCCTGGGTGTCTGAATTAGCATTGGATGTGTAAATTCAATCTTGGCATCCTTTCCTCCTTTATATATTTCTCCCAAGGGGACTCCAGCTGCAGACTGTATTGAAGCAATCATTAATCTATCAGGATTTCATGTATCCCTTCGCAGAGCTTTGAAAAGATTCTCTAGAGCTATTTCCCCCCCTATTTGTTATTTCCATGTTACAGCACATAATGGAAGCCAAAATATGCATAATATTCCCTATTAATCATAAAGATGAGAGATGTCATTTATAAAGCAGGAAACATTTCCAGTCCGACTATTTGGCCATAGAGAGTAATTTCAGGAACGAGGACCAAAAAATGCAGCAATAGAATCCCAGAATTGCAAGACGTTCTCATGCCAGTTGTCAATCATGTTTATGTAAGCATTATGTAAATTAAATGCTGCTGTTAAAATGGAGCTGTTTGCTGTGGCCCTCGCTTCATGCTGCACGTGTGTGTAGCTTTTGGTGCTAACTCGTTCTTGCACTAAAGAGAGGTTACTTCTTACGGCAAACAGATTCTGCCTCTCTCCAGTGGGCAAATGTTCTGCTAAAGCAGGGGTTCCTAATAGGAAACACTGTACCCCTAGAGATGCGTAAAGGGCTTCCAGGGGGTACTCGGAGCATGCTTCCCCATGCTGCAGCCGTGCTATTTGTTCCTCATCCAAGGATTGCTAGCTTGAATCCGATGCATCGGAGTAGTAATACCTAGGAACATACTGGTAGGAAGCTGCCACATACTGAGTCAACCATTGGTCCATCTAGATCAGTATTGTCTATGCAGACTGACAGCAGTTTCTCCAAGGTTGTTGCAGGCAGGAGTCTCTCTCAGCCCTGTCTTGGAGATGCCAGGGAGGGAACCTGGAACCTTCTGCATGCAAGCATGCAGGTGCTCTTCCCAGAGAGGTTGAATCCCCTAAGGAGAATATCTTACAATGCTAACATGTAGTCTTCCATTCAAATGCAAACCAGGGCAGACCCTGCTTAGCAAAGGGGGCAGTTCATGCTTGCTACCACAAGACCAGCTCTCCTCCCATAAGGCCAGTAGTAATAGTAGATAGTCGCCTTTGAAGTCGTCATCCTCCTTCTCAATGTATTCATTGTGGAAGGGAAGGAAACAGAATGAAGACTTCTGCCTCTGATTGGCTGGCTACATGCCAAAGTTAAGCATACTCCTCCCCTCAGCCAGATTGTCCGGCTTCAGAAAATTAGCCCTGAATACTCCCATTGAAAGCCACCTAATGGCACAGCGGGGGAATGGCTTGACTAGCAAGCCAGAGGTTGCCGGTTCGAATCCCTGCTGGTATGTTTCCCAGACTATGGGAAACACCTATATTGGGCAGGAGTGATATAGGAAGATGCTGAAAGGCATAATCATATCCTGCGTGGGAGGAGGCAGTGGTAAATGCTTCCTGTATTCTACCAAAGACAACCACAGGGCTCTGTAGCCGCCAGGAGGCGACACCGACCCGACGGCACACTTTACCTTTACCTTCACTCCCATTGAAATTCATAGGACAAATTCATAGTAACCTCGTGTGGATGTCAGCCAGTGACTGTAAGTAGCCTGTCTCCCTAGCTGTGCACACACAAATTTAAATGTTACTGTTATGAGATGAGCTGCTTCAGTCACTGGTTTACATCTAGATTGAGTTACTCATAAACCAGTTTACCTGTCCTTTTAATTTTGATGGGGGTACTCATGACATCTTCTTGATGTATTATTTACATTTTCATTGCAGAAGAAGAATACAGCTTCTTATGTATTATTTCTTTTTCTTTGTAAACCGCTTTGAGAACTTTGGTTGACGAGCGGTATATAAATAGTGTAGTAGTAGTAGTAGTAGCAGCAGCAGCAGCAGCAGCAGCAGCAGCAGCAGCTTAGTTTGAATGTAAGCCGGTGATTGGAGTAGCTTGTCTCATAACTGTAATGTATGTGTGTGCGCGTGCGCCCAGAGATGTAAGTTTGGGCAGAGTATAAGTTTGATAAACAAACAAACATACATACATTTCTATGGGATACATGAGAAAGGGTATACTTTTTTTTTAAAGGCTGGAAGCCCCTGTGTTAAAGGAATCCTCCTCTATGAATGTGTCTAAAATGTAAGATCTGCATTGGAGGCCCTGCTCAGGGTGCCATTGTTGGATGAAGTTAGGCTAGGAGTTCTCACGCTTATGTCTCCCAGATGTTGTTGGAGTACAACCCCCTGCCCCATCATCCCCACCCACAGTGGCCAAATGCATTGTGGTTTGGGATGATGGGAGTTGTAGTCTGACGACATCTGGGGGCTCAAGTTTGAGGATCCCTGGGTTAGGCCGATCATGACTGACGAGAAAACCTTTCAAGCAGTCATGGCTCTGTTGTGGAATGTCCTTCCTTGAAAGGTAAGAGAAGCACCTTTCATCATTCATCATTTAAGAGAGCGTCTTCTTCGCTGTGAGCCCCACCGCCCACTGAGGTCACTTGAGGAGGTGCGTCTCTAGCTGCCGCCAACTCGTTTGGTGCCTACACAGAGACGGGCCTTCTCGGCTGCTGCCCCGAGATTGTGGAATGCGCTCCCTGCTGAGATACGATCCTCCCCATCTCTGACAATTTTCAAACACATCTCTTCAACCAGGCTTTCTCAGCTTTTTAAAACTTGTTTTTAAATTCTTCTGATTATTTAATTGTTGTTTTACGATGTTTTTAATTGTTAATTATTGTTTTTATGCTTTATTATTTTTGTTTTAATTATTAACTGATTTTAATGGTGTTTTAATGTAAACCGCCCTGAGCCTTTTGGAAGGGCGGTATAAAAGTTTTAATAATAAATAATAAATAAATAAATTCTGAAGACATGTTAAGACCTTTTTGGTCCTTGGCTTTTAATAGCTTTATGATTTTGTGATTTAAATTTTCATTGCTGTTGGGGATTAATGAACTATCTGTAAACCCCCTTGAGAACACATGTTTTTTGGTGATGTACAAATCGTCTAACTAACTAACTAACAAAGCTGCCTTATACTGAATCAGACTATTGATCTATCAAGCTCCATACTGAGGCTATTCTCACGATCAGCCAAAATTGGGCTAGGGGAGCCTAGCCTGATTTCGGCTGATAGTGGAAGCCATTGGGCTCGCAGGTGAGCCCGGTTGCCTCTCAGTGATTAACCTGCCAAACAACCCCTCCCCTTAAACCGGGTTTGCAGAGCGAGCACTACGCAAACCTGTTTTTTTTTTTTTTTTAAATTGTGAGTAGGCCGGCTCCGTGCCGCGGCTTCTCATGAGTAGACCCCCAGAGGGGAGGCAAAAAGCTGCCTCCCAGCTCTGGGGGTCTCTCCGGTATGCCCTGTGTGCTTGCGCAGAGCATACTGGGGCTTCCGGGGGCCACGCGCCCCCGATCCTCCCAGCCCCCGCCGGTTCCGTCACGGAGCTGGCAGTCATGTGGGCCACCGCTGTGGCCGCCCAGAGCAAACTGGCTGGTCGTCTGTGAGGAGAGCGGGCTTAGCCCGCTCTCCTCACAAACCTCATAGATGCTCTTCTCTGTGATCATGAGAAGAGCCTCACTGTCTACTCCAGGGATTCTCAATGTTGGGTCCCCAGATGTTGTTGGACTAACTCCCATCATCCCCAGCCCTAGTGGCCTTTGGTTGGGGATTATGGGAGTTGAAATCCAATAACACCTGGGGACCCAACATTGAGAACCCCTGGTCTGCTCTACACTGACTGGCAGTGGCTCTCCAGAGTTTCAGACAGGAGTCTTTTCCAGCCCTGCATGCAGATGCCAAAGACTGAACCTGTCACTGAGCTTATCGAGCTGCACATCCGCCCCCAATTATTGCTCCTCCCTCGGTGATTGATGTGTGAGTGTGTGTCTGTCTGTCTGTCCATCTTTTGTGCATTGAACATTACACGTTTCAAAACTGGTGTCCCTAAAGAGGGTTTTTCTTTTATGAGGAAGAGTGAAGTTAACCACCCATCTTGCAGTTCTGAAGCTGCCCTAAATCCCATTGAGCGTGGTGGGATTTTTGCTGCCAAGCTGTGCCCAGAATTTCAGGTCAGAATATATTTCTCAAAGGAGTTTCCTGGCTTTGTTTTGCTTCTTCTTCTTCTTTTTTTTGCTTTTCTGATGCATCCGACTCTGGTAAACCTCACAGCCCAAGTGGCTTGTGGCACAGCCAAAAGTAATTTCTCTGCGTCTCTTAACTTGTTAGGGTACAAAATATAACTTGCATGGAAATGCTTGCTGCAGCAAAGCCCATCTGGGCCTGCGAACGACAAGGGGATGATTTCAGCATTTTATGACGTGGATTTTGGCATCCTTTGGTCCTTCTACTAAGCTGTTGCCAATGAAGTCGTCGTCCCGTTCCCCCACTCCCACCCCCACCGCCCACCACCCACTTTAAGAAAAGTAATGTTAGGATATAATTGAAATTCTTCTGGGGATGGGTAAAATGTGACTATCTTGCCAGCCATATTTTGGCCCTTGCTTCCTTTTATTAGTCTCCTGGCATCCCACTCTTATGAAATCTGATTAGAGAATGAAATGGCTTGATTTGTTAAACAGGCTGTGATGGCGCTGAGCATCTGCTTAACCGGCCTACATTGCTCCTGACACATAACGTTGTCCTTTTTCTCTCTCAATCTTGCTTTGCTCAGAGCCGCCCAGAAACTTAACCTGTCCTCAAAGAGAAAGAAGCATCACACACCTTTGCTGCATTCCCACGACTTCTCCATCTATGCCACTAACTTCAGTGGCATCCTGCAGATGTGTCCTCCTCCAGCACCGCCATGCCTTTTGAGAGCTGTGTCAAAAGTCAAGGACAACCCGGGGATTGGAAAGGTATTTGGAGACCTCCATCTCTTATGTCCCCTCGCAAAATAACTGTGAAAGTACAAATGTTGTACAAAAGTACAAAACAGTACAAAAATGTTTGTACAAAAGTACAAAACAGTTCCTGTTTGCAGGAGCCGATTATTTATTTATTTATTTTATGTATTTAAAATCTTTCTATACCGCCCAAAACTTGCATCGATTATAAGTTTTAAATGTTTTGAAGGACTCCCAGGAAAAAAGAAAGGTGCAGGAGATGCTCTGCTGAGGCTAGGGGAAGTGGTTTTGACCTACATAGACTTACATTTGTGTTCCCTACCTGGGTTGGACTGTTTGTGTAGAGTGCTGGGATTGGGCCCCACTGGGTAGCCCGAGTATTTTACCCAGGCAATTACCGGGGTACCTGGTTGTGTGTCTGCTAGGGCTGACTTTGCCTAGAGCGCCCGGCTTGTGGGGATTGCATCTCCTGCCACGGTGCATTGTGGGATTTCTGGAGGCCAGGCTGTGTTTCCCTGGCCTCCAGATTGCCACATTTCTCCCAGCGGTGCCGCTTGTGTGGGTGTGCCAGCAGCTCTGCCAAGAAGATGATGAGGATCATCTGGAGGGAAGGTAGGTGCAATCCTACCCTGCACCACTGCCTCACTCACACGTATTATGAACGACCTCAGTGAGCTTCGTGGCTGAATAGGAATTTGAACTTAGGTCTTCCTGGTCTTAGTCCAAGATTCTAATCATGAAACCAGACTGGCTGTTTATTATTTGCTGGTTCGAATCCCCGCTGGTATGTTTCCCAGACTATGGGAAATGCCTATTTTGGGCAGCAGCGATATAGGAAGATGCTGAAAGGCATCATCTCATACTGCACAATAGTAAACCCCTCCTGTATTCTACCAGAGAAAACCACATGGCTGGACACCAACTCACTGGCACAGCTTTACCTTTAAGTGATCATGTGTTGGTGCGCAGGGCACCCACACACCAGCAGCTTCCCAGCCAGGGTCAACAAACTCCCCATAATGCACTTGTGTGGTGCATTATGGGAGTATTGCGGGCCTCCTGGCCCCTGAAGCTCCCTGCTACCAGCAGCAGCCCATAATTGTCTGGCCGGACAATCCACTCACCCAGCAACGAGGAGAGGATCGTCTACAGGGGAGGTAAGCTTTTCGAGGCGTCTCACCCCTTCAAGCCCTTCTCACAGATTGTGAGAAAGGGCTCTATGTGTTTTAGATTCTGGAGTAACTTGCAGTAGTACTCCTGGGTCCTCAAAAAGTAAGATGGGATTTTTTCCTAAGCACAGACTCACGAAGTTGAAGTTTCTCTCAAGTGCTGTGTCTTGCAGCTGAAATTCTTCAGCATTGACTTCACACTCCCAATGTTTGGAAAGCACTCAATGCTGCTTTTGAATACTTAATGATACAGGTGACTGCCAATTTCCTTTTCAGGGAGGTACTAAAGTGCCTAAGAGAGCTTTGAGCAAATCCCCCCTGAGTGATCATACAAATTAATACTGAGGTCAAGAAGCTTTCATGTCATTGATATTCTACATCACATTTTTGCGTGATCAAACAGTTCTCAGAGCAAGAGAAAAGCTAGGGCCAAAGGAATGGTGCAAAATATGGATGGCTTTGTCCTTCCTTTGTGATGGTTTCTGGGGATTCCAGGGAATGAACAGTAGAATTAATGTTGACTTCTCTTCGTATATTTGAAATGTGGTTAGAAAAGTTTCCCCTCTAATTGTATGGGGACAGGAGAGTAAGAGAAACTCTGTGGCTGTGCGTCTTGAGTGCTCTGCTTATAACACCTCACTAATTTAAGGGTCTTACTGCTTCTAGTATATATGGCTAGTGCAGGTGTGGTTCTACACTGGTGTAGATTCCTCACTCTGGCATGTTTTGGAGATTCACAGGTAGTGATGGACAAACTCTCCCCTATTACACTCATGTCAGATTGGCTGCTTTTTGTTTGTTAATAGTTTTTCAGACAGGGTAGCATTTTTTAAACAAACATTCATTAAGATATAGAAACATAACTGATGAGTCTTTCAGCATAGTTCAATATTTCTCTCACTCAGCTTTATGCAATATATAAAATCCACCCCGTTCCTCAAAACCCTCCTGCTTCTATTTATTTTATTTTATTTTATTTTATTTTATTTTAAATATATTCTAGGCAAACCAACAACAACAACAAAACCCAAAAGACAGGGAAATAATAACAGTGCATCCTGATCACTAATTTCTACAAAAGTATCTTTCGCAGTGCATACAGTTACAGAGGTGAGCTGCTTTATACGGAGTCAGACCTTTGGTCCATCTAGCTCAATATTGTCTGCACTGGTTGGGAGCAGCTCTCCAAGGTTTCAGGCAAGAGTCTTCCTCAGCCCTACCTGGAGATGCCAAGGCACTGAGCTACAGTTCCACCTTCAAGAGTGAAATGGTTCAGCTCATTTCCAAGCCAGTCTGAATCCATTCAGGCTGTTCCCCTCATAAGCACCCAGGTCCTCCCCTCCCTACCATCCGGATCCCCCACTCCCTGGACCCCATTCCTTGTAAACTGCACATATTGGCTGATCTGGCAGTGGTGGTATTTCAGACATAGTGAGAGGGAGGAAGATATTGCTCTCTCTCTCCCTATTCCATCTGGTGCTCGATATGCCCCTATAGCTCGAGGGAAATGTAGTTTTCCCAAGGGCTATTGCATGTGTTGGCTGCAGAAAGGAGGGAGGGAGAGATGTTTCCTTCCTTTTAATCACAACCAGGTTAACATTGCTGCTGCCACCAGCACAGCCTCTTAGTGTGGTTTACAGCGGGAGTGGGATATTGGGGTGGAAGGGGTAGGTAAGCCTGGAATTCTTCCCCAGCTTGGATTTAAATCTGAGTGAATCAAGAGTTTGGGGCTCGTACATGCCCCTCCTTCCTCGAATGATTATTTGGATCCATCAGTTACCTGTTGCAGTGTTTTTAACCCCCCACCCCACCCCCCAGATAAAATTTATCATATTCGAGCTGAACTAAACTCTACAGTTACTGCAGAGTCTACTGTAGAGGTGTCCAGCAGCTACTCTTGTATAGTTAAATCAATGTCAGTTTGTGACTCCTAAGGATGTGGACAAGCTTGTTGGGATTCTTTGCTTTACTACCTGTCTTCTTGATCCTTGCCCAACATGGCTTATACGATCTATCAGGGAGGTCATTGGAGAGGGTCTTGTTAAGGTCATTAATGCTTCTCTGAGGGAGGATAGGATGCCTCCTTGTCTCAAGAAGGCAACTATTAGACCACTGTTGAAGAAACCTGCATTGGATCCCTCAGAATTAGGCAATTATAGGCCTGTCTCCAACTTCCCATGGTTGGGCAAGACGATTGAAAGGATGGTGGAGTCTCCGCTCCAGGCTGTCTTGGAAGAAGCAGATTATCTGGACCTGTTTCAAATGGGCTTTCAGGTGGACTGTGGGGTTGAGACTGTCTTGGTTAGCCTGTTGGATGATCTCCAATTAGGAATTGACAGGGGGAGTGTGACTCTGTTGATCCTTTTGGATCTCTTGAAGGCTTTCAGTACCATTAACTATGATATCCTTCTGTGGCGTCTGAAGGAGTTGGGAGTTCTACTCCTACCTGTTTGGTAGGTTCCAGATGGTGTTGCTTGGAGATTGTTGCTTTTCAAAATGAGTCCTATTGTATGGGGTCCCTCAGAGTCCCCGTCTATCTCCAGTGCTTTTTAACATCTACATGAAAGCACAGGGACAAGGTGCTGGGTGTTATCAATATGCTGATGACACCCAGATCTATTTCTCCATACCAACTTCATCAGGAAATGGTATCACTTCCCTAAATGCTGCCTGGAGGCGGTAATGGGATGGATGAGGGAAACAAAAGGAGGTGTAATCTAAGCAAGACAGAGGTACTTATTGTGGGAGGTCAGAACTTAGGAAGTTGTTTAGATCTGCCTATTCTGGATTGGGTTATACACCCCAAGAAAGAGCAGGCACATAGCCTGGGAATACTTCTGGACCCAAACCTCTCTCTTGTCTCTCAGATTGAGGCAGTGGCTAGGAGAGCTTTCTGTAAGTTTCGGCTGATACACCAGCTACGTCCATTTCTGGAGATAAGCAACCTTAAAACGGTTGTATATATGCTGGTAATATCCAGACTTGACTACTGCAATGCACTCTATGTTGTGCTGCCTTTGTACGTAGTCCGGAAACTGCAGCTGGCAAAGAATGCAGCTGCCAGGTTGTTTTCCAGGGTTACCCAAAGAGATTATATTACACCCATTTTAAAAGAACTATGCTGGCCGCCAATATGTTTCTGGATGAAATACAAAGTGCTGGTTATTACCTATACAGCCTTGAATGGCTTGGGACCAAGGTATTTAAGAATATGCCTTCTTCTTCATGAACCCCACTGTCTATTAAGATCATCTGGGGAGGTCCAGTTATGGTTGCCATCGGCTCGGTTGGTGGCGATTCGAAACGGGGCCTTTTCGAGGGTTGCCCCAGGACTTTGGAACATGCCTCCTAACGAAATTGGAGCCTCCACTTTTCTGCTTGTTTTAAGAAGGACCTGAAGACACACCCATTTAGTCAGGCTTTTAGTTTATAGTTTTAAAGCTTTAAGTTTTAGAGTTTTTATCTGTATTTTAAACTGTTTTAATTGTGCTAATGTTTTAATTACCAAAAATAAAACAGAGACTTGCGTATGGGGTGGTATAAAAATATGTTAAATAAATATTATCCCTGCCCAGTGGCTGTAAGTCCAGGATAGTATTGCAAAGCTCCTGGATTTCCATTGCAGCAATCCTTCTTTGCAGTACCTAAGATCTCGCAGTGTTTGAAGAGATGATTGTTGACTATACAAACATACATGCAGAAAAGCCAATCGGGGTGGTGGTGGGGAATTTCTCTGGTTGGAGTGTGAAATCTAAACATATGTTCTTCTTTAGCAAATTAGGCCCCCATTGATTAGATGGCTGTCACTCACTGGATTCTTTTCCTCTGGTGAAATAATGTCTTTTAAAAAATCTACTAACAGAGCCCAAGAACTAAAGCAACATATTACAACTTGCAAGAATTTTCCCCCAGTGTATGTATCTCTAAATTACCTTGTCAGATGAAAGCTTGCTCTGTGATTGAGTTAGAGAAAAGGCTAGCACTTTAAACTTCAGAACTGTGAGCATTCCAGGAGGATGTTTTAAGCAGAGCTGTGGCAGAATGAATTCAGGGAAGCTAATTCACTGCCTTTTTCAGCAAGGAGATTTACCAGAAGGGCACTCTACGAAGGGCCAAATCCTCAGCCCTCACCAGCTTTCAGGGTAGTTTGCCCCATTTCTACGTTAGTCACTCTCTCGATGAGCTTTTAAATTTAGGACCAAGAAGCGGAGGTACTTTTTCACACAACTTATAATCAACTTGTGGAAATCTCTGCCACAAGGTGTGGTGACAGCCAACTACCTGGGTGGCTTTAAGAGGAGTTTAGATAACTTCATGGAGGAGAAGTCTATCAACGGTTACTAGTCGGAGGGCTATAGGCCACCTCCAGCCTCAGAAGCAGGATGCCTCTGAGTACCAGTTGCAAGGGAGTAACAGCAGGAGAGAGGGCATGCCCTCAACTCCTGCCTGTAGGCTTCCAGCGGCATCTGGTGGGCCACTGTGTGAAACAGGATGCTGGACTAGATGGGCCTTGGGCCTAATCCAGCAAGGCTGTTCTTATGTTCTTATGATTAGCAATTTGGAGGCCTTGCAGCAGGAGAGTACAGGATAACTTCTGTATTCACAGACTGAACACCTGCAGTTTCACGTATCTGTGGTCAAGAGATTGACACCTGACATACATGGAAAAGCCCCCCCGCACAAGGTGTTAATTCCATCTATCTGCGGTTCAGAGACAGCCAGAAATGACTGCGAAGGTAATTTCCGGCTGCCATTTTGTGAAATAGAGCAATTTTGTGGCTCATTTGCTCTATAAGTTCCGTGAAACGTCACAGGGGGGAAAGCTGAAAAACAGACTATTTCTGGCTTCTGGGTGGCATTGCTAGATTGCTGGAGGCCCGCAGAGCATGGTAGGGCACTATTCTGCCCGCTTAAACCTTATTTCCATGTGTCCCGTCCCCCCCATTTTCAGGCCTCTGGGAACCTAACCCCCATGATCCCACTGCCTCAATGACCCAGTATTCACAGTTTCCATATCCATAAATAAAATAATAAATGGCAAAATCAAGGCATGAAGTACATATCTTAGTGACATAACAGCCCTGTTGAGACATTAGGGTTGTTCACATTATCGGTATTAGGGTAGGCGAAGTCTCCTACTCTAGTTTGGGAGCTGAGTGCACTCCCTATTTTCAGTCGTGCATTAGATAAAACAAGGTTGGAGGTGGGGAACTTGATCGTCAGTCAAGTCCCAGCTGGATAGGACAATTTCCCCATTCACCTCGTTAAGAAGGTGGGGTGGAATCTGGTAGGGCGCGCTTGAACTACCCACCTGAGCTTGACTGACAATCAAGCTCCCTCACTCTGATCTTGTTTTTATTTAACAAACTATCAAAGATTGGGAGCATAGCCAGCTCCCCAGTAGGGTAGGAGGCTTCTCCTACCCTATGCCAATCATGTGAACCGCCCTGTTATGTTGTATTTGCATTCAGGTGCCTGGACTCTTTTTCTTCAGGTGCTATCTCCTCCCGGACGTTAGCTATCATTAAGGCTATTCTGACGTTGGATGCTGCTGCTCTAAAAGGTTGCAAGGATGTGCCTCCAAACCGTTCCTGCAAATTTTTCAGCCGGGATGTTCTTCATCTTCCAACACTACTTCTTCATTTAATCTTTCCCTGCACAATTAACTGCAGTAAGGAGTATTTTTCCACTCTAATAACATGGCCAAAATATTCAAATTTTCTTCTTTTAATGATCTTAATTAGCTCTTTCTCTTTTGCCATTCTTCTCAAAACTTCCTCATTGGTAATTCTGTCTACCCATGATATTCTTAATGTATGTTGATATATCCAGAGCTCACAAGATTCTAGTTTGTTCATATTCTGTTTTTTAAGCATCCAAGCTTCCATTCCGTAAAGCAAGACTGAATAGATGTAACACCTCACCATGTAAATTTTCAGTTCTATACTGAAATCTCTGTTACAGAGCAGATGTTTCATTTTTACAAAAGCCACTCTTGCCATTTCAATCCTGGTGTTTATTTCTTGTGTGCTGTCATTGTGTTCATTCACCATGTTCCCAAGCATTTATAATGTGAAACTCTTTCCATTCAAGTGTTGTTGATTGTTAGTTGCAATGGTCCTTTGCTGATGACCATGTACTTTGTTTTTCTCAAATTCATTCTCAACTTATATTCTACACTGACTTCATTTATGAATTCCAAAAGATTTTGCAGATTGGTTATGTTGTCTGCTAGCACGACAGTATCATCTTCATAACGCATATTATGCTTGGACTCATGTGTATGTTTTTGTGTGAATGAGTATACATGTGTTCATTCTAGACATGAACCTAGGTACAGGTCCTGCAAATGTTGGTTACAGATAAAAAGTATGCTGCTGTACAGGCATTTAGCTTAATGTGTGAATAACTGTACTGTGTGTGCTCTGCACACTGTGTGTTGAATATAACATGTGGATAGGGCTTACATAAATCTTTTCATGGAGGCTGTTTTAAGGGATTGGGAACATGTGTTTAGGAATTGTGAAAGAGTCAAGCTGCCCCATACATGCAAAGGCATGTAGCAAAACCCTGATAGACTCCTTTCCTAAAGAAAACCAACTTCACAAGGGGGCAGTTTAGAATAGAAAAGCAGTATAGGGTATGTGTGCATGCATATGTATGTGTGCATGCACTTGCACGTGCGCTTAACCCTTTCATCATCTACTGCTTCTCTGCAGTATTCCCTCCCCCATTCTGTCCCTACCTTAGAATCCAGACATTTTCCCCCTTTCCCTCTTCCTAATAAATTATTGTTACATCTGCTTTAACCTAGGACTTGATAAATCCTAGGCACCAGGGAGCCATGGCACCTAGAAATGTAACCATGGCACCTAGACTAGGATATTCAGAGGCAGAGTTATTTGACAGCCCTGTTTCTCTTCTAAGTGGGCACGTTCAGAATTAGGGCGAAACCTCGGGTAGATGAACCTAAGGTTAATCTGTGAACCAAGAAATCATCCCGCAGACGATCATTCAAACGCAGTTTGGCAAACTCCATCTTCTGGGCAAAGGGACTCCTCCCTCTTCCTGGTCAGCCAAGGCTGCATCCCAGCAAACTCTGTACCGCATATGTCACCAGGCCGCAGGCAAGGCATCAGGGCGTCAGTAAAGCAGCAACCATTGGCCACGATCTTTGAGGGGATGTGCTCAGTGAGGTCATGCCTTTTTGACATCAGTCGCCCACCCTCAGCAGGGAAAAGACATGTTAACTCTTTCCTCATATCACTTGCACCACTGTCCTTGCAGGAGCCCTGCAGCCACACAGTCTCACACAAGCACAATTACTGATATTGGTGGGTGGCGAGGGGCACTAGTTGCCTGTTACTCGTAGAAGGTGTCATGATGATTTCCTAGGAGGAAATATGTATATTGGGGCAGGCAAAGGATCCTGGGGTTTGGTCCACTGACAAAGGATTGGACTCGTAGACCCAGGCCAAGCTGTCCAGAAAGTCCCAACATACTCCTGCCCCCATGTCGGTTGGCATTAGCCTTCTCATAACAGGGGCCAGTCCCCTGGGGAGAACCAGAGGCACCATGTGCTTCGGGTATCTGTTGGGTTGCACTTTCATGAGGTAGGCCATCCAACTCTAGAGATCCGACCGCCCACACAACTATTGGCTCTGTCACGGGAGGCTTGCTTTAGCCTCCCTGTTGGGGGTCTCCTCATGAGTCCCCACAGCATGGAGCCATGCCACAGAGACTCACGGTCACAGAAACGGGGTAAACAGAGAACTCGCTCCACTAACCTCGTTTTAGGGGAGGGGTACTTAGGCGGGCTAGCCGCCACTGAACCACCGAGCTTGCCTGTTATGTCCAAACACTGCCATTATGTTACTTGTAAACAGGATAAAGATAAGCCCATTTACTCACCCTCCTTACTATGTCCATCACTAAGTCTGGTAATGTTGTGAAGTGTTCATTATCTGGCTTCTGATTTTTTGGGCTGTGAAGGCCCGCATTAACCAGGGTTCCCCTTTCGATCAGGCTTGGAAACCAGGGTTTGTAACTCCTGGTTAACGGGACCTGGTTAGCATTAACCATGGTTAGCACAGCTGCAGATCTAACTCCAAACTAAGGCTAAAACCTGCAAGTAAAGGGAGAGGTGAATTTGTTACTTCTGTACCTCTCTCAGTCTCTCCCTCTCTCTCACACACACACGGACAACATGGTGCTTGTAGTTGCCTGCTGTATGCAATATTACTGACTATTGATTAGATGAATGTCGCATAGCAAATTACCCATCTTGCTCCCAGAAAGTGCCACAGACCTAGGAGCTCCCATTATTTTGGCTGGATCCAGTGCAGGATGGTTCTTTTAACTGAAATCATTTTTTGTGGTCTCATTGGGTGCTATTAAATTTAATGTCAGAGTAGTAGGAAAGATGTTTGAAAAGCCATTTAATATTGCCACCGAAAGAAGTTAGATTATGCTCAATTTCTGACATTAATGTGCTACTTAAGATAATTTATCAGATTGTGGTATTAAAAAAAGACATCCTTTTTACAGCAGCTGCCGCACTGCATTCTAATTTGTCTTCTCCCCCTCTCCCTTGTCGAGTGGTAGAGGGCTTTTCCCCCCATGCAAAATGTTATTTTTCCTCAGGTTCTGTTCAACACATGCTTTGTAGCAGCATCGCTTACCCAAGTAACGATAAGTGCTTGTCTTGTTCCTAAGCTCCTGTCAGGGATTTTTTAAAAAACAATTGTTAGAATGACAGAATTTTTTTGTGTCAATTGAAGGCTGTGAATGTATGTGAGTGTGTGTGTCAGAGAGAGCGAGAAAGAGCGAGGATGTGAATCCCCCAACAGGACTCTGAGAAAAGTCACATGTTTTGCCTTTTATCGTTTTTCAAATGACATTTGTTTTGTTTTTATTTTTTATTCTATTCACCAAGTCTCGCTGACGTGATTTACTGATCCTGTAGACTTTTCTCTTAAGCTGCTTGTATGCCACTAATCACTTCTCCTTATGCGATAGTTGTTTGATGGATAACAAATAGCTACTTAATTTTGTCATCTTTATTGCTTTCTTTTTTCCTAATGACTGAAATGCTGCTTTCGATATAAATCATTTTGCTGGCTGGGAAGACTCCCGTCCATGTCTGCAGCTTGGTCAGATATGTCTCCTCGCCCCAGGGCTTCAAAGAGGTCCTCAGTCGACCCTTCTGTAAAATGAGAATAACTGATCTTTCTCACGGGATTGTTGTGAAATGGAATTAAAGAAGCGGGGGGGGGGGGGAGGAACCCATTCTAATTCATGTGCCTTTTACTAAAGGAATGATTAATAAGCATACAAATCTCATCCTCTCTCCAGTTAATACATTTAATGGATGAACTGAAAAGTGGGGAATTGCACTGAAATACATATTTTCTTTTATTCGGTGCCCACTTTCAGACAATAAAATTGTTTTGTGCTTGCCTTTGGGGAGACAGCGAATCAATTCTTGCTTAATAGAGGCCACTTTCTAAAGAGTACAATATAAAAATGTTTCTTTTAGGTTCTCCCAAGGGAGGTCGATAGTCTCTCCTAGCATAGAAATTTTTTGCATATAAATTTGCCATATGCTATCACAGAAGCAGTACATGGAGGGTGTCTAAGAACTACTACAGTAAACCAATTTTGCAAGGGCTATATATCTGTCAGTTGCAATTAAATCCACAAAACACTTTGGCTCGGAGGTAGAAATCTAACTACACGTTATGGTGGCACAAACCATCCATTTAGAATAGGAGTTCTCAAACTTGGGTCCCCAAATGCTGTTGGACTACAACTCCCATCATCTCCAGCCACAGTGGCTATTGTGGCTGGGGATGATGGGAGTTGTAGTCCAACAAAATCTGGGGACCCATGTTTGAGAACTCCTGGGTTATAATATAAGGCTTACTATATTACTATAATTGCAGTGTGGGCAATTTAAAGCTCAGAAGGGGGAGAGAGGAAGGACTGGTGAATTCCTCCCTAACATGTACTCTGCTCCCAACATTTGACCACAGTTGTTTGTCTTTATAATGCGCTTATACAAAACTATGGTGCAGCCATGCCTGGAGTACTGCGTACAATTCTGGTCACCACATCTAAAAAAGAACATTGTAGAACTGGAAAAGGTGCAGAAGAGGGCAACCAAGATGATCAGGGGCCTAGAGCACCTTCCTTATGAGGCAAGGCTACAACACCTGGGGCTATTTAGTTTAGAAAAAAGACAACTGCGGGGAGACATGAAAGAGGTTATAAAATCATGCATGGTGTAGAGAGAGAGAAATTCCTCTCCCTCCACATAACACTAGAACCTGGGATCATCCCATGAAATTGATTCCCGGAAAATCTAGGACCAACAAACTGAAGTACTTTTTCACACAACGCCTAATCGGCTTGTGGAATTCTCTGCCACAAGATGTGGTGACAGCCAACAACCTGGATGGCTTGAAGAGGGGTTTGGATGACTTCATGGAGGAGAGGTCTATCATCGGCTACTAGTTAGAGGGCTACAGGCCATCTCCAGCCTCAAAGGCAGGATGCCTCTGAGTACCAGTTGCAGGAGTAACAGCAGGAGAGAGGGCATGACCTCAACGGCTGCCTGTGGCTTCCAGCAGCACCTGGTGGGCCACTGTATGAAACAGATGCTGGACTAGATGGGCCTTGGGCCTAATCCAGCAGGGCTGTTCTTGTGTTCTTATGTCTCCCAGTAGAAGCCCAACTAGGAGGAAAATGGCTAGGGACAAGGTCAAGCCCCTCATAGAACTGCCTTCTGTGCTTTAAATCATCCCCAGTCCATTTTCTGAAGGCATTAGCCTCTTTCCATTGTTTACTGCTATTGAAGTAAACTGCCTCTCAACCTGTAGGTTCCATATAGCCATCATGACTGAAAGCCATGAATAGACCTCGCTGCCATGAATGTGCCTAATGCCCTTCTGAAGTCATCTAAGCCAATGCCCATCACCACACCTTATGGCACTGAATTCATAAATCAGTTATGTGTGGTCTGAAGAAGTGCTTTCTTGTATCCGTCCTGCTGGTTAGTTGCAATGGATGATCCCTAAGTTGCCGTCTTATGAGTGACCACACTATTCATCATTTTATAAACCTCTGTCATGTTTTCCCTGCACAAACAGGAGGTCAGTTCGCTAGGTTTTCTTTCTTGCATAATCTGTATGGGTTTTGCATTCAGTACAATGTGTTTTTTCGCATATATTCCTCTATTGGAAGAAATCCCCCATGAAGGAAGAAATTGTTAAATCACAATTGAGCTGTTTTGTCTTCTTCTTCTTTTTTTTTTGGTCTGTTTACGAATCTCCTTTATGTATTTTGCTGCATATGCATAAATGAGTGTTTGAAGGGAGGGGAGAGGATTCTTTTTGCTCACTTCAGCATCCATCCACTAATTTGCCCTTAAAATAGTAGGAATAGAAGAATTCAAACTTTTGTGCATATGTGTGTGTGTTTTCCCCCCCGCTTTTGTAATGTTTCATTTTCCTGACTCCTGCTGTATGTTGACAACCAGATAAATGAGATAAAAAGACATTTCTGGGATGTCTGTGAGTCTTTCTCCCATCCACTCCACTGACGTTTAAGTGAACGTCCATTGTTAACACTTCACAGACATACCTCCTTCCCAACCATGTCTAGGAAATTCTAAATTATTTATTTAAACGAAATCCTTGTTTCCTGAAACATATTCAGGATCTGCAGTTATCCTCCCTCTCTTATTCCCTCTTTTTTCTTCATCTGTTTCCACCCCTTTTCTTTTAAACCAAACAGGTTTGGATTTTAATCTGATTTCCCTTAGCAATTCTGCTGACCTCCTGACTCTAGTGGAAATATAGAAACCTGGGCAGTTCAGCAATTTAATGTTAACCTACAGTGTACAAACCCCACGTGAATTACAGAGCCAGTTAATTAGCAAGATAGTTGTGCAATTTGCATAATGCAGACGGCTTCATGAATAAAGACAAGGATCCGTTCTTAGGAGGATGCTGAGTAGCGCTGCCTTGTGCCCACGTTTGTTTTAGGATAATTTGCACAAATTAAAACTTAGTCCTTTCAGAAACCTTCCAGCTTGTTTTCTAAACAGGCAACTTAATTATGATCACAGCATAGGTAATTACTGCACAGCCCTCTTGGACATATTCCTATATGCAAAAAGGACTTTTCTGAGGAGGACAGAGATGTGAGAATCACTCCCCGCTCCCCACCAATCCAGGTGTCAAAGATCCTCTTGAGAGGGACCTTGAAGAGTCTTCCGAGGAACCCGAAGCCAACCCCTCTGTTACCTCTGAGCCAGAAGTTTCTCCAGAACACACTACCACCCTTTGCTCCTCCGCATTCGGATGTGTGACTACATGTGAGCATTGTCTTCTGGAAGATAGGCAATGGGGTCCTAACTCAGTGGTAGAGCTAATAGGAGCCAGAGGGAGGGAGTCAGCAGTTCTTGAGGACCAGCTGTCCAGACTAGCCATCTTTCTGGGCTTATAAAAGGGCTGCTGCTCTCCCCCTTTGGGAGAGCCACTTTGGGGGGCAATGTGGGCAAAGGCCAGGTGGTATTTTTTTGCTTCTGTGGGTTGTTTTTTTTTTTTTTTTTTTAAAAGAAATTGGGGTCTAACATTTTTAGGTCCTGGGTGTTTCAGATGTGTTTTGGTTTGTCTGGGGATGGGGAGACAGGGGTGTGTGTCCACTGACTGTGGAGTGGCTATTCCAGTGGTGGTGGAGAATAGAAGAAGTAAAGTCAGCAGGTCAGCAAGTCGTTACAGGGGAAGAGAAGTCAGAAATCTATTAGCTGTTTCCCCTTCTGGCTGTCCTGCCAGCTCTTTGACCTTGGGGAACAGTGCCAACCTCCCACAGACCCTCAACTTGTTCCTCTGTAATGCCAGGTCTGTCCAGAATAAGTTGGAAACCATCCATGATTTGATTCTGGATGAAGGGGCAGACCTGATATGTATTACAGAGACTTGACTGGGGGAGGCTGGTGGCCCAGTCTGGTCCCAGCTTCTCTCTCCAGAGTACTTTGCTGAGGAGCAGGTGCGGGGAGGTGAAGTGGCTGTGAATAAGAAGAACCTCTCCCTGACCAAGATCTCTGTGGAAGTGTCTGACCATATTGAATGTGTGTACCTAAGTTTGGGGACCAGGGATAGACTGGGATTTCTGTTGGTGTACCAATTGCCCCACTGCCCGATGGAGTCCCTAACTGAGCTGACAGACCTGGTCTAGGGTTTGGCATTGCAGTCACCCAGGCTTGTGGTGCTGGGGGACTTCAATGTCCACTTTGGGACCAATTTGTCTGGCGCGGCACAGGAGTTCATAGCGGCCATGACAACTATGGGCCTATCCCAAAGGGACTCGGGACCGACACACATTGCAAGTCACACGCTTGATCGGGTCTTTCACTCTGATCAGGGTGGTGTTCTGTGGGTGGGGACTCCTGTAATTTCCCCATTTTCATGGACATACCACCATCTGGTTAAGGTTGGACTCACAGTCACACCACACATTCTCAGGGGTGAGGGGCCCATTAGAATGGTCCATCCGAGAAGGTTATTGGATCCAATAGGGTTCCAAGAAGCCTGGAAGGGATTTAGTGTTGGCTCTGCTGGTGATCCTGTTGATGCACCAGGGCAGTAGACATGATCACTCTTAACCCACTTCCAAATTGGCCCCATGGTATACGGAAGAACTATGGGGGCTGAAGCGGCAAGGTAAATGACTGGAGCGCAAGTGGAGGAAGGCTTGACTTGAATCCAACAGATTACAACATAGAGCACATTTGAAGATCTATGCTCTGGCAATACTGGCGGCAAAGAAGCCATTCTTTTCAGCCCGTATTGCGTCTGCAAGTTTATGTCCAGTGGAGTTGTTCAGGGTTGTGAGAGGGCTAGTAAGTGCCCCTCCTCCGTTGAATCAGAATTTGGAACCATCTATTACCCGCTGTGATGTATTTAATGATTTTTGTGTGGATAAAATCTCTCGTATTCGGGCCGACTTGGATTTAGACCCCACAATTACTGCAGTGTTTGAATCGGAGGTATCCAGCGACTCCTCTTATGTGGTCAGGCTGGATCAGTTTAGGTTTGTGACTCGTGAGGAAGTGGACAAGTTGCTTGGAGCAATGTGGCTTACCACCTGTTCTCTTGACCCTTGCCCGACATGGCTAATACTAGCTGGCAGGGAGATTGTTGTAGAAGGCCTAGTAGAGATCCTAAATGCTTCTCTGAGGGAGGGCAGGATGCTTCCTTGTCTTAAAGAGGCAATTATTAGACCACTTCTTAAGAAGCCTGTCTTGGACCCCTCAGAGTTAAGCAACTATAGGCTTGTCTCCAACCTTCTGTGCTTGGGCAAGGTAATTTAGAAGGTGATGGCCTCCCAACTCCAGGCAGTCTTGGATGAAACTGATTATCTAGACCCATTTCAGACTAGCTTTCGTGCAGGCTATGGGGTGGAGACTGCCTCCGTTGGCCTGATGGATGATCTCCAATTGGGAATTGACAGAGGAAGTGTGACTCTATGGGTTCTTTTGGACCTCTCAGCGATATTTGATACTATCGACCGCAGTATTCTTCTGGAGCGTCTGAGGTGGTTGGGAGTGGGAGGCAGCAGTGGTTTTGCATGTGTGTGTAAGTAGCCTCTGTGATTTGTGGGAAGGCTGATGTACAGATGTAGCATGAAACCATGGTTTAGCTAAACAAATCATAGGGGCTATTCATAGGTGCATACAAAACTGGGCTAAGGGAGCCCAGCCCGGTTTTGCACACTCATGTGAACTGCTGGGATCGGGCCAGATCCCAGTGGCACCATGGCGGCCAACCCGCCTGGGACGCCTCCCTCCAAAACGGGGTTAGGAGAGCGAGCAATCTCCTAATCACGGCTGCCAGACTGCAGGGAGCCTAGGGAGGGAAGGGGGATTCCCATGGTGCACTGCACACTCGCATGGCGCTTTATGGTGTTTCTGGGGGCTGGGATGACACATTCCGGCCCCCAACCCTCCCCGCTGCCTGGCCACATGGGGGAACTGTCTGGACGTGCATGGGAGCGTGCCCAGCACAGGATGAGCGATCCTCTGCGGGGAAGGTAAGGCTAACCTGCCTTCCCTGAAACCGGCTCTGGAGCCCTTCTCACCAGTCATGAGAAAGGGCTCATGCTTTTAAACAGATCATGGTTTTGTGTTCTGTCTGAACCCATTCTTTGCTTCAGCTGATGATGAGCAGAGAGGGGTTAAACCAAAGGCTCGTATAGTTTGTCACGTTTTCTTGCAAAAGATGGAAAAAAGAAAGGAACTCAACTTCAAGCAATGTTTGAGGATGGTAGAAATGTCACCATATGTTTCCCTTGAGATTTAAAGTTCGTATAATGCACAGATGGCATGTTATCTATACTTCACTTAATATTTTCTGATAAGTACATGCTCCACCTGAGCCTCAGCAACCATCTTTGGTATCTGCAGATGTGATGGTACAGCGCAAGCGAATGGCATGGTTCCTTGTGCCACAAATAACGTGACAAACTATACGAGCCTTTGGTTTAACCCCTCTCTGCTCATCATCAGCTGAAGCAAAGAATGGGTTCAGACAGAACACAAAACCATGATCTGTTTAAAAGCATGAGCCCTTTCTCATGACTGGTGAGAAGGGCTCCAGAGCCGGTTTCAGGGAAGGCGGGTTAGCCTTACCTTCCCCGCAGAGGACCGCTCATCATGTGCTGGGCACGCTCCCATGCACGTCCAGACAGTTCCCCCATGTGGCCAGGCAGCGGGGAGGGTTGGGGGCCGGAATGTGTCATCCCAGCCCCCAGAAACACCATAAAGCGCCATGCGAGTGTGCAGTGCACCATGGGAATCCCCCTTCCCTCCCTGGGCTCCCTGCAGTCTGACAGCCGTGATTAGGAGATCGCTCGCTCTCCTAACCCCGTTTTGGAGGGAGGTGTCCCAGGCGGGTTGGCCGCCATGGTGCCACTGGGATCTGGCCCGATCCCAGCAGTTCACATGAGTGCGCAAAACCGGGCTGGGCTCCCTTAGCCCAGTTTTGTATGCACCTATGAATAGCCCCCATGATTTGTTTAGCTAAACCATGGTTTCATGCTACACCCCAGGGAAGGTGATACTGGCATGGGTATGTTCACATCACTTGTGCAGTTACATAGGAACACAGGAAGCTGCCATCTGCCAAGTCAGACCATGGGTCCATCTAGCTCAGTATTGTCTACACAGACTGGCAGCAGCTTCTCCAAGGTTGCAGGCAGGAGTCTCTCTCAGCCCTATTTTGGACATACGAGGGAGGGAACTTAGAACCTTCTGTATGCAAGCATGAAGATGTTCTTCCCAGAGTGGCCCCATCCCCTAAGGGGAATCTGTTACAGTTCTCACATATGTAATCTCCCATTTAAATGCAAACCAGGGCAGACCCTGCTTAGCTAAGGGGACAATTCAAGCTTGGTACCACAAGACCAGCTCTCCTGGTCTCCATCTAGACCATTTCCCAGACTGTGGACTGATTCCCAAACTGTGTACTGGGGTGCATTAAAATGCTGCCAGCAACAAATAGCAAAATAAAAACCTTCCAGGATCCCAAGGCACACACCCATACCCCTCTGCTGCGGGAAGATGATTCTGCCCCATCTCTCTGTTGGAATCTGCTTTGGATCATTCAGTCCGTTAGAGACAAAGAATTGCCTGCCTTAATTGTAGGCACACCCAGAACAATTGATTGATTTGATTGATTGATTAAGTGCCATCAAGTCAATGTCAGCTCTTAGCGACCACATTGATAGGTTCTCCCCAGGATGATCTGTCTTCAACTTGGCCTTTAAGGTCTCTCAGTGGTGCATTCATTGCTGTCGTAATCAAGTCCATCCACCTTGCTACTGGTCATCCTCTTCTTCTCTTTCCTCCAACTTTTCCCAGCATTATGGACTTCTTAAGGGAGCTGGGTCTTCGCATAATGTGTCCAAGGTCACACTTACACTTACACACAAATACTGTGGGAAGACTCCACTGGAGGCGAATAGTTCTTACACATTCTAAGGGCCAAATTACTTACCACGAATAGCTTATGATTGGCCCGTCCATGCTTGTTATCTCCCCCCTCCATGGGAATAACACGAGGAGCTGCCTTCTACTCAGTCAGATGATGGGCCTGTCTAGCTCTGCATTGTCGAGGACTCCAACCAGTGTTCCCTCTAACAGGGATTCCCAGATTTTGTTGACTACAAATCTCATAATTCCCAAGCAAAAGCCATTACAGCTGGTGATGCTGGGAGTTGTAGTCCACAACATCTGGGAATCCCTTGTGTCCCCAGCTGCTGTTGGGCTACATCTCCCATCATCCCATCAAAAGGAGAGTCGAGCTGGTCTTGTGGTAGCAAGCACGATTTGTCCCCTTAGCTAAGAAGGGTCTGCCCTGGTTGCATATGAATGGGAGACTTGATGTGTGAGCACTGCAAGATATTCCCTTCAGGGGATGGAGCCGCTCTGGGAAGAGCAGAAAATTTCAAGTTCCCTCCCTGGCTTCTCCAAGATAGGGCTGAGAAAGACTCCTGCCTACAACCTTGGAGAAGCTGCTGCCAGTCTGTGAAGACAATACTGGGTCAGATAGACCAATGGCCTGACTCAATATATGGCAACTTTCTATGTTCCTATCCCCAGACAGAATGGCAGGGCGTAAATATACCAAATACTTAAATAAAATTTGGTAATTCAGATTCATCTAAGTATTTCTAAGTCCTCTTCCAGGAGGTCAGTCATTGCTGGTGTGTTTGTGTGGGACTGGGACAGAAAATGAAACCACCCTTAATATTCCTAAGTGCATCAAGGCATTTGAATGCATGGCAGGCAGGCTGTTTTCCTTCTCTGAATTGGTTCAGTCATCAGTGTGTATAACTGAGATTGCGTGCTTGTGAAAGGAGAGGGGGAGAAAGGTGCAATGAATTATGAAAATTAGGGGCTCGGTGTCAGAAAGATGATGCGTCCTATTTTTATTCCTCGAAATTGCTAGCTTTCTGCAGCTGACTTTGCAAATGTAGCCTTTTCTTTGCTTGGCTCTCCGTCTGCGGGCGGCCATGGCCTTAGGCGCTGAAATCTGGGCTTTCCCCCTTGTTCTTGTTGACTGGGCAGGTTATGACCTTCAGGGAAGCACCTTGATCCCTAGGGCAAGGAATTGTGATTGAGAGACTTTCATCACCGCCATAGTTATGGGCCTGTAGTTTGTGTGTGTGTGTTTTTAATGCTCTCCCCCCCTCACCCTGCTTGAGATGTCCTTTTGATCTCCAATCTCCTCCTCCTCCTCCCAGCCTTACCTGCTTTAATCCACCCCATCTCATGGCCTCACATCTCCCTCCAGAGAGCCAGAGGGCATCCCAGGAAAGGGAGACAATGTATTTCATCCACCAAACTGTGGAATGTGCTGCCTTTTGTAGTCGTCTGGCTGCTTTGACACTGCTTGTCTGAGACACAATGGAGAACTGATGCAGTTTGGGGTGGGGGTGTGTGAAAGACCAGCATTCTGTAAGCTCTGGGCTAGAATATGCAGGTGATTAACCCAGCTTGGAGAAAAATCACAATTCCTCAGTCACTTGAAGCGGGGCTTTAATGTCCCAGAATTTTCTGCTAATCTGCTTGCAGCAGTGGAGCCCCTGAAATGTTGGCTCCAGCACTCCCTCCATCTCTGCTGAAGTTGTTACTCTTTCTTTTACCAGGTGACCCACTACTTCTTTATTCCAGAGCTTGCAAATGCCAGGTTCCAGGGAGCCATGGTGCCTAGAATTTTAACTGTTGCGCCTCTAGACTAGGATATTCAGAGCTAGCTATTTAATAAACTCAGGGACTGGTCTTGTGGCAAGGTAAATTGTGCCGTTGAGTCGGTGTCGACTCCTGGCGCCCACAGAGCCCTGTGGTTGTCTTTGGTAGAATACAGGAGGGGTTTACCACTGCCTCCTCCAGCACCGTATGAGATGATGCCTTTTAGCACCTTCCTGTATTGCTGCTGCCCAATATAGGGGTTCCCCATAGTCTGAAAAGCATACCAGCGGGGATTCGAAGCGGGCAACATCTGGCTTGCTAGTCAAGTCATTTCCCGCTGCGCCATTAGGTGGCTTGGTCTTGTGGTAGCAAGTATGAATGGTCCCCTTTGTTAAGCAGGGTCTGCCTTGGTTTGCATTTGGGCCAGTGACTGCATCTGCTTGCAGGCAGAAGGTCCCACGTTCAGTCCCTGGCCGCTCCAGGTAGGGCTTGGGAATGACTCCTGCCTGAAACCTTGAAGAGCTGCTGCTGCCTGTCAGTGCAGACAATACTGAGCTAGGTGGACTGATTCAGTAAAAGGGAGCTTCCTGTGTTCCTAATAAAACCTTTATTTGTCCCAGGCGGCCCTGTTTCTGTTCTAAGCAAGATACTTGGAAAGGGGACAAAAAGAAGCCCATTAACCTCCCCCCTCCACAACATCCATTACTAAGAGGCGGGTCTCATGATCAGTGAGACCCGCTTGGAAAGAGTTTGTGGGGAGAGTGGGCTACGCCCGCTCTCCCCACAGACAATCAGCAAGTCCTGCTTGGGCAGCCGGATTGGCTGCCCACACGACTGCCAGCTCCGTCACGGAGCCGCAGGGGGCTTGGGTGCTATTGTAAGTAATGTAAGTGCTATTGCTATTGGGAGTTCGCGGGCCACGCGGACCCTGGAATTGCCAGCATGCCCTGTGTGAGCGCATGGAGCATGCTGGAGAGACCCCCAAACCGGGAGGCTGCTTTTTAGCCTCCCGGTCGGGGGTCTCCTCGTGAGGTGGCGTGGAGCTGCCACGCAGCAGCACACAATCCATTAACCCCGGTTAGCAGAGCGCTCGCTCTGCTAACCTGGGCTAAGAGGAGGGCTTCTCAAGCTGGTTAGCTGCTTGTAAACCACCAGGCTCGCCTGCGTCCCTTGTCTGGCTCCTAACTTTTGGAGTTGGCTCCTAGGAACATAGGAAGCTGCCATATAACGAGTCAGACCATTGGTCCATCTAGCTCAGCAGGGGTGTCGTTATAATTGAGCAGAGGGGGGCCCCCTCCCCCTGCTCCACCCCTCTCTATTTTCTTCAATCTCTCTCTCACTCTGAGGGGCTGCCGGGGAGAGGGATGAGCCTGGTCCTCCTCTCCCCTAGCTACACCACTGTAGCTCAGTATTGTCTCCACCAGTGTTTCTCAACGTTTTTGGAGTCATGGACCAGTACATTATTCGTGTGCAGTTTCCCAGACCAGCAGTTAGTAAGGAGCATGCCCCCCTCACCCCCACTCCCAGGCAACTCCCCCAAAAAACAATTTCGGGCAGCTCTCTGGAGCTGATTTCCAGGCATCACTCACTGCTGGATAATGTTCATTTTCAAGGAGCCGGCCCGAAATTGGTTTTTTGGGGTGGGTGGTTTTTATTAGTGATGCCTCACGGACTGGTATCCAATACCTTGCAGACCGGCACTGGTCCATGGACTGGTGGTTGAGAAACACTGGTCTATACAGACTGGCAGCAGCTTCACCAGGGTTACAGACAGGAGTCTCTCTCAGCCCTATCTGGGGGTGCCAGGCTGGGAACTTGGGACCTTCTGCATGCAAGCAGGCAGGTGCTCTTCCCAGAGCGGCATATCTTCCAGTGCTCACATATGTAGTCTCCCATTCCATTGCTAAGCAGGCGGACCCTACTTAGCAAAGTGGACAAGTCATGCTTGCTACCACAAGACCAGCTCTCCTCCCAAGATCAAAGAAGATGTCTCAAGGCATTGTTTGTTTGTTTGTTTGTTTGTTTGTTTGTTTTGATCCACACCCTACCCAAGTCACAATCCTCAAGGGGCTAGTCACATTTCCATATTGCACTCATTCTCAAGAGAGCAAAACGGGAACAATGTAGTGGTTCATTTTCTTGCACAAGAATCCCCTTCCAAGCTCCAGCCCTTCATTGGAAATGGGAGTAGCAAGAGTACTGATGAGAAAAGAGGACTTCTTCTGCATGGTCTCTGTGCATCATACTAATGGGATCCATGCCTGCTCAGAGACCCACATTTGCCCTCCTAGAGATTGAGAGAGCTGTGTTAGGCGCTCCCAATAGCTCCACCCCTATTGTATCCATACGGCACACATCCCAACTTAGTACCTCAGTTTTTCACCCACCACCACAGTGATTGTGTCATTTACATATGCTCGGAGGAACTGGGGTGATTCACACGATCGTCCCTGGCCGGGGGTGGGGAGTTGCGGGAGGAAGGCCTACCTTCCCCCTAGGTGACCAAACTGTTCATAGGAACATAGGAAGCTGCCATATACTAAGTCAGACCATTGGTCTGTCTAGCTCAGTATTGTCTTCACAGACCGGCAGCTGCTTCTCCAAGATTGCAGGCAGGGGGTTCTCTCAGCCCTATCTTGGAGAAGCCAGGGAGGGAACTTGGAACCTTCTGCTCTTTCCAGAGTGGCTCCATCCCCTGAGGGGAATATCTTACCAGTGCTCACACATCAAGTCTCCCATTCGTATGCAACCAAGGCAGACCCTGCTTAGCTATGGGGACAAGTCATGCTTGCTACCACAAGACCAGCTCTCCTCTCTCACCGTACCTCCCATGCACTGTACAGTCCATCCTCACCGTACTTCCCATGCGCCCACATAGGCAGCCCTGCCGTGCAGCTCTGTGAAGCATGGACTAGGGCAGAGGGATCCGGGGCTGGAACTTCTTGTTCTGGCTTCCAGGTATCCTTAAATGCAGTGTGAGGCACATGTGTTGCATTGGGCATTCCCCCATCAAACAGGCGCTCTACACCAGGGATTCTCAATGTTGGGTCCCCAGATGTTATTGGACTTCAACTCCCATAATCCCCAGGTCCAGTGGCTTTTGGCTTGGGATTATGGGAGCTGAAGTCCAATAACATCTGGGACCCAATGTTGAGAATCCCTGCTCTACACGATACCAGGGTACCTCAGCTAAAAGCCAGGTTTGTTAAGGCCTTTGAGTCCTTGAGGATCCCGCTGCTTCCCATGACCAGCCTAACTCTGCTTGGGGCAGTCCAGGGCGAGCTCCCTGCTTGTGTGTAGAGCCTCACGGAGCCAGGTCTCATGATCAGTGAGACCTGGTTTGGTGGGGTGAGTGGGGAGAGCTTAGCCCGCTCTCCCTGCAGACGATTGCAGAGGGAGCCCTGGGTGGCCAGATCGGCCGCCCACACAATTGCCGGCTCCGTGACGGGGCTGGGGGGAGCGGGGGCCTCACGGCCCTTGGAAGCTCCAGCATGCCCTGCGCAAGCAGGCAGGGCATGCTGGCGAGACCCCCGGAGCTGGGAGGCGGCTTTTCACCTCTCCTCCGGGGGGGGGGGGGTCCTTGTGAGTAGCTGCACCGCGGCTACTCACAGTCCAGAAGCCTGGGTTTGCGGAGCACTCGCTCCACAAACCCCGGCTTTGGGGATGGCTTCAAAAGCGGGCTAGCCGCTTGTAAGCCACCGGGCTCACCTGCGAGCCCGGTGGTTTACACGATCAGCCAAAATCGGGCTGGGCTCTCCTAGCCTGATTTTTGCTGATTGTGAGAAGAGCCCCACAGTCTTCTTGCTATGTATGTTTTCAGGGTTGAATTTGCGAAGACTGAATTCAGTCCTGGCTTGACAGTATCTGTTGCATACAGGAAGAAACCAGTTGCCTCTCAGAAGGCCATAAGCCAGCAAATGATATTTAGAGGCATTCTGATTCTGAGCTTGGAGATAGCATATCCATTTATAGATAGCGTTTGTTGTAAACTGCCCAGAGTTTGGGGCAGTGTACAAATATACTAACTAAATTAACTAAATACAGCCGTCATGACTTGTAGTCATAAATAAATACCTCCATGAATTTATCTAATCTCCTTTTAGAGCCATCTGAACTCATGGCCACATCTTGTGACATGAATTCCATGAAGTAATATGCTGCGTGAAGAAGTCCTTTCCTTTCTCTGTCCTGATTCTCCTGCCAATCCATGTCATAGGATGGACCCTGATTTTAGTGTTACTGCAGAAGGAGAAAAACTACTCTACTACTCTAGGAAAGACCTGGGATGGATCCTATGGCCAGAGCTAAACAGATTGGGCTGAGACCAGCATTGCTGTGTATGTAAATCGGCTGTCATGGGGCATCGCAGGCAGTGTTCCCTCTAACAGGGATTTCCAGATGTTGTTGACTACAACTCCCATAACCCTCAAGCAAAGACTATTGCAGCTGAGGATGCTGGGAGTTATCGTCAACAGCATCTGGGAATCCCTGTTAGAGGGAAGACTGATCCCAGGGCAAGGCACCTGTGGATCAGACCTCTTTTTGGCTAGCCAGGTGACCATGTGGGGCAGGTGGGGGGAGGATGGATATGTGTTAAGTGGGGGGGGGTTGTCAGAGGGAGCGCTCACACTCTTGGTTCATGGCAGTTGCCAGGCATGGGAAATGTGTTGCTGAGGGACCCTTCCTCTGGGATTTCATGCATCTAGCAACTGGGCTGAGTGACAACGGCCCTCCAGCCCTTCATGCATGTCTCCATTGCCAGACACTCTCATTGGCAAATAGGGACATAGGAAGCTGCCATATCCTGAGTCAGACCATAGGTCCAGCTAGCTCAGTATTGTCTACACAGACTGGCAGCGGCTTCTCCAAGGTTGCAGGCAGGAATCTCTCTCAGCCGTTTCTTGGAGATGCTGCCAGGGAGGGAACTTGGGACCTTCTGCTCTTCCCAGAGCAGCTCCATCCCCTAGGGGATTAGCTAAGGGGACAAGTCATGCTTGCTACCACAAGATCAGCTCTCCTCTCAATGTTAGTGGGAGGAGCTTGCACACAAAACCCAGGTTATACCAGTGGCAGAATTGGACGACACAGTGCCACCTTCTAACCTCAGGATTCAGCAGCAAAACCCACTACAAACTGAAGTTTCAAATTCAGGCTTGGGAGCGGAACTGACGGTTGGTTGGGTGATGAAACCCCGGTTTGATGCATTTGGATGACCACAAATCCAAACCTCTGGCATGTTTATCTCTGGTTTGGCATTATGTCCAAACGCAGCCTATATGACTCATTATGATAGATATCTCTTAGTTTCTAGATTCAGAGTATCAGTCTTGGCTCACATCATTTCTTGGACTCAAGGTATTGTTCTGAAGACATACGGAAGAAATTTCTAATGCTGAAGGTAGCATCCTCTTGGGGTCAGGATGAAACATGATGACCTTAGTAACCGTTTGTGTTCTAACCATAAAGCGTCATAGAAAGGAAAATATGGTTTATCTGTGTATTTAGAGAGCTGCATGCACTTAAGAGTCTTCTTATAATGCAGTGCATTTTTTGAAGTGGCAGCCTCTTCTTTGTATTTTTGCACAGCAAAGATTCTTTCCTGTGCCCCCTTGGTGGTATGTCAAGGTTGGAGGAAGCTCTCTAGCACATACTGCTAGCTTCATACAGCTTTTATGGGGAGGCAGTCCTAAACGTGTCACCTACAATACACTCTTTCCCTTTTGAAGCAACTGCTTCTTTTATTTTAAGCCTCGCTTATTTTTTAGGACTGTCTTTTCATATTCGTATCAACATGGGTGGATGCGGAGAGGGGGAGAGAGAAAGCCAAGCACTGAAATAAGAGGGCCACTTTTCAGAGCGAACATGTCTGAGGGATGCCATATTCCTAGCAGTGAAGTTCTCTCCCCTGCCAGCCAGAGAAGCTTCAGTGGCTATTTAACCCCTTTGTTCTTTGGAGAAAAATGTACAATGCTGCATGCTGATAAATATTTCCTGAGATGGGTAAAATGTGCAATTATATTTGGGGACAGCATAAGCTTTCTGGACTGGTATCCCTTTGAGGAACACGTATTTGTCTGTTCTAGTGTGTCAGTGTGCTGTTCTCAATATATTTGTCTGAGCCAGACTTTGCATGTCAGCCTTGGTTGCTCTGTGGTGTATTTGTTGGGGATGTTTTAGTCCAGGAGCCAGGTCCACAAATTCTGGCCATCTCTACCATCTCAGGGAATGAATGCTCATAGTGATTTTAGGCAATGTCTACCACCACCACCACCCCAAGAGATGGAAAGCAGGTGATACTGTTGTTTGCACACAGTTTTCTCTGTTATCACTTGTTCTTTATTCCTACCCCCAAATGAGGGTAAAATTGCAGTCATTATTGCACAGAGACATTGAGGTCATTCACACAATCAAAAACTGTGTTCTACCCGGTTTTGGGAGCTATGTGTACTCCCAATTTTTGATTGTGTGAAAACAAGGTTAGAGGAAAACCTGGGTAGACGTGATTGTGTGGAAGCAAGGTTAGAGGGAAACCTGGGTAGCTTTTTCTCCTACCTTGCTTCCACACAATCACTTCTACCCAGGTTTTCTTCTAACCTTGCTTCCACACAATCAAAAATTGGGAGTACACACAGCTCCCAAACCTGTGTAGAACACAGTTTTCGATTGTGTGAATGACCTCAGTTTTTGATTGTGTGAATGCCTTCATAGGGTGTGGGTGAGAGAGTTGTGGTAACTAAGGACAAATTGTTGTAGTCTCTCCATGGAGTAATCTTTGGAGAACATTCCCGACAATTTCTGTCTATTTGACTATTTATTTATTTATTTGGCATATTTGTATACCACCCAAAATTCACGTCCCTGGGCAGTTTACAATAAAACAGCACAAATTAAAAAACAAAGTTAAAGCATCAAAACAATTAAAAACTGTGATAGATTCTGTAAGTCTAATTGAAAGACCTAATGAATACAAGGCTTTTCTCACGAGCAGACTGACGCAGGCTCAGGCTGCCCAGCCTGGGATCTGCGTGGATCCTGGCATTGACCACCAGCAGACCCAGCTTTATACCCCAGCCTTTTACCGAGGTTAAGGATGTGAGTGCACCCTTAACCCCTGCTCTGAGGTTGCATGACACAGAGGAGCTATTCTGACAGAGGAGCTAGCCTCTGCTAGGCCGATTTCTGCTGATCGTCAGAACCACCGGGCTCGCAGCCAAGCCCAGTGGTTCTGGAGCGGCTAACCCGCTCCTGTAGCCCGCCCCTTAGCCCGGGTTTGCGGAGCGAGCACTCCGCAAACCTGGGCTATCTGCTCGTGAGTAGCCGCGGTGTGGCTCTGCGGCATGGCTACTCGCAAGTAGACCCCTGAGCGGGAGGCGAAAAGCCACCTCCCAGCTCCGGGGGTCTCCCCAGTATGCCCTGCGCGCTCGTGCAGGGCTTCCGGGGGCCACGCAGCCCCCACTCCCCCCAGCCCCCGCAGGCTGCGTCTCGGAGCCAGCAATCGTGTGGGCAGCCGATCTGGCTGCCCAGGGCTCCCTTCCCGCTCACTGCAAGAAACGGGGTCTCACGGATTGTGAGACCCGGTCCAGAGACAGGCACTTAGAGTGCCCGTCCTATGGGGGTATCCCCCAATGTGCCATGCTTGTTGCATGGTGCATTGTGGGATACGTGAAGGCCAGAACACATTGTCCCGGCCTCTGGAGATCTACACTGCGTGAGCAGCACAGATCGAGGTGGTTCCTATGATCAGTGGGAGCCACCTGGGGAACCACCTCTCTTCGCACATGAGCAGACAGTCTGCTCTGGGCAGTCACAGCGGCTGCCCATACGACTGCCGACTCCATCACGGAGCCGGCAGGGGCTGGAGAGTTCGGGGGCCACGCAGCGCCCGGAAGCTCCAGCATGCCCTGCGCAACTGCGCAGGCCATGCTGGAGAGGCATCCAAGCCAGGAGGCTGCTTTTCAGCCTCCCAGTTGGGGGTCTCCTCGTGAGTAGCCGCAGCACGGAGCCACACCGCGTCAACTCATGACTGCAAAAACCGGGTTTGCAGAGCGCTCGCTCTGCAAACCCAGTTTAAGCACCAGACTACTTAAGTGGGTGACCCACTTAAGAACCACCGGGCTTGCAGCCGAGCCTGGTGGTTCCCACGATGGTAGAAAATTGGGCTAGCAAAGGCTAGCCCAATTTTCTACCATCGTGTGAATAGCCTCACCGTGTAGGAGTGTGGACTGCGCTTCCCGCTACTGTTGAAGGATCATCCGGGGCGAAGGTAAGTTTCATGCAGCCTTCCCCCCGCCTGCTCCTGCTCCCCCCTCCCAGTTGTGTGCATAGCCTTTACATGTGTCTTAACAGTCTTTTTAAAAGCTGTCAGAGATGGGGAGGCTCTTATTTTAGCAGGGAACACATTCAAAAGCCTCAGGGCAACAATGAAAACCCTGAGGCTATTCCCACGATCACTGGAAAGCGGTTAAGCTCCCTTAGCCCACTTTCCAGTGATCGTTGGAACCACTGGGCCCATGGGTGAGCCTGGTGCTTCCAAGGCGAATAACCCGCCTAAATCCCCCTACCCTTAAACGAGGCACACAGCAACACCCAAGTAGACCCCCGACCGGGAGGCTACAAGCAGCCTCCTGGTCTCGGGGGTCCCCCCAGAATGCCCCACATACTCACGCGGGGGATCCTGGGACTTCCGGGGGCTGAGTGGCCCCCGATCCCTGCAGCCCCCACTGGCTCCATGATGGAGCCGGTAGTCGTGTGGGCGGCCAATCCGGCCGCCCACGGCCGCAGTAGTGATTGAGGCGACTCTCACGACCGCCAAAAAGTGGGTAAGGGAGCCTAGCCTGTTTTTTCATGGTTGTGTGCTACAATGGGAGCAGCACGGCTCCTGGCAGCAACCCCCCGCTAATTCCCCCTCCCCTTAGCCCCGGTTAGCAGAGCGAGCGCTCAGCTAGCCTGGGTTTTTTGGTCATGTGTTGCCGCAGAGCAGCACCGCACTGCAGCAACACATGAGGAGACCCCCAGTCGGGAGGCTGCAAGCAGCTTACCAGGTTCGGGGGTCTTTCCAGGATGCCCCGTGTGCTCGTTCGAGGCATCCTGGAACTCCCAGGGGCCGTGCGGCCCCCGATCCCCACAGCCCCCACCAGCTCCGTAATGGAGCCAGCAGTCGTGTGGACGGCTGATCTGACTGTCCAGGCCTTCCTGCCTGCTTGACTTCCCGTTGAGACTTCCTGGTGAGACTTCCTGCCTGCAAACCACTTCCCGGTGAGTCTCACTGACTGTGAGACTCGCCTCCCTGTCTGCAGGGAGAGCTGACTAAGCCCACTCTCCCCGCAAAGTCCAGTAAGGCTCTACACGCTGCTCGTGTGTAGATCCTCCCTGGGTAGCCACCAGATGAGTTGGCGGCAACTGCAGACGGACCTTCCCAGATAATCTCAATAGGCTGCAGGGTTTATAACAACAACGGATATTTATATACCACTGTTCACCAAAAGCTTCCAAAGTGGTTTACACAGAGAAATAATAAATAAATAAGATGGATCCCTGTCCCCAAAGGGCTCACAATCTAAAAAGAAAGACAAGATAGACACCAGCCACAGTCACTGGAGGTCCTGTGCTGGGGGTGGAGAGGGCCAGTTACTCTCCCCCTGCTAAATAAAGAGAATCACCATGTTAAAAAGATGCCTCTTTGCCCAGTTAGCAGGGGAGAGAAGGTGTTCTCTTAAATGCTCTGGACCTAAACCATTCCTCTGACAATATTGATAAAATTATATTGTAGTTTTTGTGTGTTTAAAACTTTTAAAAGCTCTTAAAATACTATTGCAAGTTTGTTTGGTGCAGACCTGATGGTCAGGACGATAAAAGCATGATAACACACTGAAAACTGAAAGTCTTGCAATGCCGTCACCTATTTCCCATCCCTAGGGGTGTAGACCTGTCAAAAAATGACCATGAGCATTTATCCCCCCTACATGGTACTGGCCACCTCAGCTTCTCATGTACTATTGCATTTGCGAAGTGGGGACAGGTGCATGGAACGTTCCATCTCTAAAGACAATGGCTCGTGGTGAGCTCCGTGTGTCCACTGTGCGGCTGTTGTGTACTTGGAAGTCTTGTTGGTTTTAGTGGCACATGGGCCAGTGGTGTGCCGGCATGCTTTAGCAGACTGAGTCCTGGATTTAGACTGGGAGACCTGGATTTGAATCTCAGTCACGAAGCTTGGGCCAATCTCGGGGCTCAGGAAATCCACTAGTCTACTTGTCTGTGACGAGTGAAAAATTATGCCTGATGCGTGAAAAAGATCCTGATGAGTAACGTACCAACAGAAATGTACCAAGTAAATTTTTTTTGGTCTGGCTCCTGAACAGAGCCAACATTTCTTGACCCCTGGCCAATCTCTATAGTCTGGTTCACATTAAAGATGCCAGTCAAGTTGGCCAGGTTCAAGCCCAGAAACGAGCTTCAGTTTAAAGATGAAGCAATACTGAGAATGCCAGAATTTTTATCTGGCTTGAATTTAAAGTCTGAGCTGAGGAATTCCTGACCTCAAATAGTTAACTTTAAAAAGAGAGAGGAATATTTAGCTTGAGAAGCTGTGATCAGTTGTCACCGATATGATTCTCTTACATTTAGTACAGGGAGAGCAACCGACCCTATCCAGCCCCAGCACAGCATCTCTCCAGTGGCCATTGCTGTTGTCTAACTTGTGTTTCTTTTTTATTGTGAACCCTTTGGTGGACTGGGAACCACCTTATTTATTTATTACTTGTCTGCGTAAACTTCTTTGGTAAGTTTTTGTTGAAAAGTGGTATTTGAGTATTTGTAGTAGCAGTAGTTAAAAGCCAAATCCATTCATTCATGATGACTTGCAGGTGAAAGTGATGGTGAGGATTTGCCCCTCGCAAGGAACACATGACACATCGGAATCCATGTCATTTCTGAAGGTGGACCCACGGAAAAAGCAGATCACCCTTTACGACCCGACCGCAAGCGGTCCTTCCAACACAGGGCACCGAAGAGGAGCTGTGGCCGTCCCAAAGATGTTTGCCTTTGATGCGGTCTTTCCCCAGGATGCTTCCCAGGTACCGGAGCTGAACATATGAAGCTAATCATTTGGGTCGCTGCCACGGCATTTTAATTCTAGCAAGAGAATTTTTTGCAGCTTTTAGGGGATTTCCCCCCCTTTGGATTAGTTGGTTTAATTACTGGGAAGGCATGCTAATTAATAGTCAGTGCGCAAGGTCTCACGCTGGTTTAATTTAGCCCAGATGTGAAATTAAGAAGCAATATCTGTGGAGATAATTCTACTCAGTGCCTACTTTTCCCTGTACTTCCTTGTGTTATTTAAAGCAAAACACACATACAACAGTTGCAGTTGCTGTTCAAATCAATGGGTGCCTCTAAGGCTCAGTTTTGGCAGAGTATTTCTATGCATGGGGTTATCTGTGCTTTCTCAGGAAGTATTTTGCGTCAAGTGGGTGCTTCAGGTATTTAGCTGAATAGAAATGTCGTTTTCGTAGCATGGCTGCAGGGCAGTGACGCTGGCGTTCAGCAATGTGAGCTGCAACTTGCTTAGGGGTATGCTTGCTTAGGAGTATGCTCAGGTCTGGGCTGCACACACAACAGAAGTCGGTGGTAGTAATGCTGAAGTGGTTGAATGGACTGTACCACTCCAGACTGCAGGTGGGGGAGATCACAGTTTGGAATGCTCCCCTGTGTTGGAAAACTCCCTGTAAATAAATAGAACTAGCAGAGGGAGAAAGGATTTATCCTAGCCCTCTCTCTGAAATACCAATTTTCTAGTTCCAGATATATATTTTTTCCATGGGGAAGCATGCAAAAATGTGATCTCACCTGAAATGATGATGATGATGACATTTTATATCTCGCTCTTCCTCCAAGAAACCCAGGGCGGTGTACTACATAATTAAGTTTCTCCTCACAACAACCCTGTGAAGTAGGTTAGGCTGAGAGAGAAGTGACTGGCCCAGAGTCACCCAGCTAGTATCATGGCTGAATGGGGATTTGAACTCGGGTCTCCCCGGTCCTAGTCCAGCACTCTAACCACTACGCCATGCTGGCTCTGATGCAGTCTATCCTATCACTTCATGATGCTGCCATCTCATCCCTACTTCATTCTATTGTGTGCGTAGACTGGTCCTCCGTTTAATTCAGTGGGGGCTAGAAGTAAGTATTAAGAGCACTGCACTTTATTTATTTAGCTAGCACATTTTTATACCTCTCAATATATAAATCTCTGGGCAGTTTACAATTTTAAAACAGAAAAACAATTAAAACAGCTAAAAATATAGATAAAAATATCTTTAAAACTTAAACTTTAAAACTAAGGACTAAAAGCCTGATTAAACAAGAATATTTTCAAATTTTTCTTTAAAAACATCCAGGGATGGGGAGGCTCTAATTTTGTTTGGGAGGGCATTCCAAGAGTTTCCAGAACCTAAGGGGTATACTTGTGGGTCAAATGGGCCATAAGCCAGAATTTGGCTTTTTTAAAGCCAAATCTGGCCACCTGAAGGGCAACCCTAGAAAAGGCCTGGTTTGCATGCATAGGACTGCTGTATATCATCTGTGGAGATAGTAGCGAAGTCCAACAAACCAGGACAGTTTGCAGTGTAAACCAAACTTTACAAGATGTCCCAGAATACTCTGAAAGATGCATGGATACCTGGGCAGAGGTGCAGGGGTTCTCAGTACACATGTGAGTTTCCTAAAAAAAGGTTTCCTAAAGATAGACATTCTTCTTTAAAATGCTGTGCTGAATTGTGGTTGGACTCCAGTGCTTCCATTCATGCCATGAATAGCCAATTATTGATTCCTAGAGCAGCAAAAAAGAGGCAGGGCCATAGCTCAGTGGTAGAGTACCTGCTTTGCATACAGAAGGTCCCAGCTTCCTGTCTCCTGGAGAATGCTGCCCATCAGAATAGACGATACTGAGCTAGATGGACTAATGGTCTGATTCGTGCAGTTCCATATTTTCAGAGGGTAAGGGACTAAACTGAAGTATTATTTTGTTTCTTTAGGACCACCTCACTGTTCCCTGTAAGAGGGAATCCCAGATGTTGTTGACTACAGTTCCCAGAATCCCTAGTTGCAGAGGGCTTTGGCTGCTGGGAGTTGTAGTCAACAACATCTGGAATTTTCTGTAAGAGAGAACACTGGACCACCCCCTCCAACTCTGTAGATTATCCCTTCCCCCCTCACTCCCCTTTTCATCCATTATTTTTTATTTATTTATCTTTACATTTATATACCGCCTTTCGTTAAAAGTCAACTCCAAGGCGGTATATAAATGTAATTTTGTACCTCCTTTCCTTTGACTGAGGGCTAAGGAGAGTAATATAACCTTCTCCTTAATTCATATTTTCCTCTTCTCTTATTAGTTTGAGCTGCATGTTCAAGTTTTTTTTTAAAGGTTTTTTGCTAACAGTGAGAAAAAATGATACTATGCTCAATTTAATTTATCAAAGCCCAGTGCGTCCTGGGCTAGTCTCAAATGGACAAACACTATCCTCTTCTCCCTTGGGGAGAAGGCTTGAATCTCACCAAGACAAAGAGATGGTTCACACATGATGACCAAACCATGATTTCACTATGGGCTCACACACTGACGATCAGCAAAAATCGGGCTAGATCATCAGAACCACCGGGCTCGCAGCCGAGCCCAGTGGTTCTGGAGTGGCTAACCCGCTCCTGTAGCCCACCCCTTAGCCCGGGTTTGCGGAGCGAGGAGAGTGGGCTTAGTCCGCTCTCCCCATAGGTGAACTGCCACTCATAGCTGGGCGGCCGGATCGGCTGCCCACACGGCTGCCGGCTCCATCATTGAGCCGGCGGGGGCTGAGGGGATTGGGGACTACGCGGCCCCCGGGAGTCCTAGGCTGCCCCGTGCGAGTACACGGGGCATCCTGGAGGGACCCTCAAGCCCGGGAGTCTCCTTGTGTATTGCCGCAGCGCGGCAGCACATGAGCAACCAAATGGGGTTAGCAGAATGCTAGCTCCGCTAACCTCATTTAAGGGGAGGGCTACTTTAGGTGGTTTGCTACCGAGAGCCGTGTAGCTCCCGTGGCAGCAAACGACCAGGAGAAATCAGGCTAGGCTCCCTTAGCCCGATTTCTCCTGGTTGTGTGAATAGTTTCTGTGTGTTTATGACAACCATATTTTGGCCATTAGATATATGCCAGGCCAGTGACAGTGACAACCAATTGGGTAGAGGGCAAGAAGGAGAAGGGACTGAACCAAGGACTGGTTGAGATAGGAGAAATAAGTGGATTCTGAGCTGGGAATCGGAAGCAGTGGACATTTCGCAACATGGCTGAGCAATTTCCATTTATTTGGAACACTGCTTTTAACATCAGCTATGGAGAGCAGAAAAAGCAGTGTTAATGTCAACTCAGAATTTAAACACATCAAAGAGATTATACTTTGGACATTGGATTTAAGTTGCTTTTCAAACTAGAGCAAAACCTCATTTGGAATACACATCTGACTTTCAAAATCCTAAGTATTTGACCATTTTAAATATTTGACTGGCTTTGAAGTAGAGCATATAGTTCTTACCAGACTCCCTAAAGAATTAATTGGCAAAATGCTCAGTTTTCTGACCTTTTAAGGAAAAACTAGTTGACCCTGCACAGAGCATCTATGCAGTTGTGCACTGAGCCTGTGGCATTTTCCCGCAGCTCTCTCACTCGCTCTCCCCCCTCAGCTCGCTCGCTCGCTCTCCAGCTCTCTTGCTCGCTCTCCCCCCACAGCTCTCTTGCTCGCTCTCCTCCCCACAGCTCGCTCGCTCGCTCTCCTCCCCGCAGCTCACTCGCACTCTCCCCCGCAGCTCGCTCGCTCTCCCCCCCGCAGCTCACTCGCTCGCTCTCTTCCCCCGCAGCTCGCTCGCTCTCCCTCCCGCAGCTCGCTCGCTCGCTCTCTTCCCCCGCAGCTCTCCCCATTGGGCGGGCCAGGGCCAGGCCATCCCGCCGCTGTCTCTTACCTCCTCCTCCCGGCTGGTAGGGCTTTGCCTGCTGTCTGCCCACCTCCTCGCCGCTGCCATTATTTCTCCCCGCCACCACCTCATCTTCCTGGCCAGCGGGGCTTCGCCCGCCATCCACCCACCTCTTCTGGCCAGAGGGGCTTCTCCTGCCGGCCCTCCACCTCTGCATCCTGACCGCCACCATTATTTCTCTCTGCTTCAGTGCTGGAACTCTCGCACACTCTAGAGCATCTGCGCATTGATACTCTAAGGAGATCTCACCTTAGAGATCTCCCCACTCTCACCTGAGCTGCACTCCTCCTCCTCCTCCTCCTCCTCCTCCTCCTCCTCCATCCCATTGCTTCCATTCACCTCACCCTTCTTGGTCATGGCTGCAGCACTGCTTCCGCCTATTGGCCAAGCTTCAGCCCCCATCCCTAGAGACCTCCCCACCCTCACCTGAGCCCCACTCCTCCCCCCAGGAGCAGCAGCAGTGGTTGACCGGGCCATTCCTCACTGCTGCTGCCACCATGGCCGTTTGTTCCCCTCAGGCCACTGACAGGCCCAGGCCCATCCCTTGCCTGCCTGCCTCCCTCTGACAATGACCTCATTAGTCCCAAACAGCAGCAGTGGTTGACTGGGTCCTTCCTTTTTGATAGTGCCACCATGGCCACTCATTCCCCTCAGGCTGCTGACAGGCTCAGGCCTGTCCCTCGCCCTTCCTTCTGTCTCTCTTCCCCCTCTCTTCTTTTTCTCTCTTTCTCTCTCCTCCACTTGCTCTTCCCTACTCTTTCTTTCCCCTCCCTTCATGTTTGTTCTCTCTCTCCCTCCCGCCATGAGTTAACAGATTTTGTTGATCTTGTTTCCTCATTTAATTCACACAATGGCATCCTCCTTCTCTTGAAGGGGCTCTTTCCTCCCTCACGACCCATCTTTTTGCAGACCCCTGCCTGCTATCCTTTTATAGATAGATAGATAGATAGATAGATAGATAGATAGATAGATAGATAGATAGATAGATAGATAGATTCCTCTCCTTTACAATCAAGAACATCTTCCGACCAGTAACAGTTGCATTCCAACTGACCTTAACCATCACAGGCTCCTCTTCCTTGTCTGCATAGGGACTCCCCACTGCCCAATCACCACAGTGCCACAGGCTCCTCCTCCCTATCTGCATATGGACTCCCCACTGCCCATTCAGGTGCTTCTGCTTGCAAACTCTGTCAACCAATCACCTCCTTTCTACCACGTCCCCACGCATGGCCCATCTTGGAGAATTAATAATATAGATATGGATCTAGAATGCAAAAACCCCAAATTTCCCCCACACTTCATTCTAATACATTTCCCCCCTTAGTACTGGAGGTCGTTCTCACTGCCAGCTCTACCTAGGCTAGCACAACTCTACCCAGGTAGCTGCTCATGAGAACCACTGGGATGGGTCCCGATCCCGGTGCTCCTCCGCCGGGTGGCCTAGGTTTTTTTACCCGGGCTAGAAGTGAGGTGGGAGGGCATGCATGTGGGCAGCTGACAGCCATTTAAATGATAGAGACCAGGGGAAGGAGTGACCCGGCCTTTAGCATTTCCACAATGCATTGAGCTGCTTGCACAGTGCATTGTGGGACTCCTAGAGGCTGGACTTTGTTTTCCCAGTTCATTCCTTTCATCCCAGTTCTGCTAGTTGTGGCACTCTAGCATTATGCCACACTTCTAAATCAATCAATGCACGAAGAGTTGAATTCAGGGAGTTGCGACGGTCAATAAACCATAAACCATGTTCAGTAGCATCTTGCAGGATCATGCACTTTATCTCCCAGTAGCCTTGACCTTGTTTAAGGATTACATTTGTACTAGCCTTAACCATGGCTAGTTAAGGGGAGGGGAGCAGGGATCCACACTTGCGCAGTGCATCATGGCATTTCCAGGGGCTGGGATGACACATTTTGGCCCCCAAGCCTCCCTGCTGCTTGGTTGCATGGGGAATCAACTGGCTGTGCGGAGAGCGCACAGAGATCTTCAAATATTCTCATTCGGGGCACTTGAATTCATCTCCTCTCCACCATGCCACCATCTAGGGGCGTTCCCTTGCCGTGTAGCTGCCGCTATAACTGGGAAAACACGGATGAACTATTATATTGGCCCCACGCTTCAACGGATAGCATTTTCTTTGTTACTGAGGTCATAAAATTGATACTCCATGGGAGCCAGGGTAATGGGATAGGAAACTATTGCAGGCGAATACTGCAGCTTTTATTAGAGAAAAAGAAATTGAATGTAGCTACTAAAATAATATGACTAATGCTGTGAAATGTGCAAAAATGTTGTATTTGGAACCATCCCTTTTCATGTTGAAGGCGCAATCAAGCGCAGACCAGTACCGCCTCTGTAACTGGCTTCCCACCTCTCTTTCAGGCGGAGGTGTGCTCAGGAACAGTAGCAGAAGTAATCCAGTCTGTCGTGAATGGTGCAGATGGTTGCATCTTTTGCTTTGGTCATGTCAAGCTTGGTGAGCTCCCAAATTCATTACAGTTAATTACTATGTCAGCCTGGTAATTACATGCTGTCAGCTCCTGAAACAATAAACCTGGAGTATATGAATAGATTAGAATTTCTTTTTAATTAGCTTTGCAAACTTCTCCCGCTTTATTTCTGTGCTGGGACCTGAAATGTATTTCTTTTTCTTTTTAAAAAAATCCATTTGAAAAAGGGTAAAAGGCAGCCCCATGTATCTATATATTAGCTTCTTCAGGAATCGGTTTTTTGTAGGGACAGGTGGGACTCCATTCAAACTATCCAAGAGGCCTTGAGAAATTAATTGGCTTTGGACAGAAAAAGTTAGCCATGAAAAAGAAATTAATTGAGCCAAATACCAAAGGATTAATAATGAAATGTGAAAAAGTCACTCTTTACATCTGTTCTCTCCCATTGTCTATAAAATGTGTGGTGTTAACTATAATCTAAGGGCATGTTTGAACAGGGTGGTTTTTTTTCCAAGGTCCTGTATCAGATTTCTGAATGCCAGATGGCATCCACTCATAGCCCGTTCCTGGCCTCCTAGCTGGGGAGAGCTGCCCAAGACTCACGGGGTTAGTGTGGGTGGTGCAGTTAATGGATTTGGAAAACCTCAGGGCTGGAAGAATACTTCCGGTTCTTAAGCTCCACTTCTGAGTTGGTTACAGTGGGTGTTCTCAAGCTTGGATTGCCAGATGTTGTTGGACTGTAATGTCCACAATTCTTCAGCCATTGAAAACCCAGGTATGAAAACCTGAGGATTACAGGGGAAATCAGTTGAAGGGCCACTGAGGCGCTTCACATGATTGCTGTGAAGCGCCTCAGTGAGGTCTGCGGGGAGAGTGGGCTTAGCCTGCTCTCCCTGCAGACAATCGCGGCAGAGCCCTGAGCGGCCGGATCAGCCACCCACACGACTGCCGGCTCCATCATGGAGCTGGCGGGGGCTGCGGGGATTGGGGGCCATGTGGCCCGTGGATGTCCCGCGCGAGTGCGCAGAGCATCCTGGAGAGACCACCAAGCCCGGGAGGCTGCTTGGCGCCTCCTGGCTAGGGGTCTACTTGTGTGTCGCCACGCATCGCGGTGACACTCGAGCAATGAAATGAGGTTAAAGGAGCGTTAACCTCATTTAAGGGGAAGGTGTTTTAGGCGGGCTAGGCATCTTGGGAGCACCCACGAGCCCAGTGGCTCCCATGATCGGGCTAAGATCCCTTAGCGGGATAAGAAGCGGGCTAAGATCCCTTAGCCTGCTTTCCATTGAGTTTGGGAATAACCTGACTGCCAGTCAGTGTAGACAATACTGAGCTACATGGACCAATGGTCAGTGTAAAGCAGCTTCCTATATTCCACTGTCGCTTTGTAAGTCAGGATGTCAGCCAAGGTCCCCAATGCCTCACTTACTCACAAGTAGTTCCCATATTTCTCTCTATGCACATGAAATGTGCAGGAAAGGGAGGTGCAGGTACTGGGAGGGCCAAATGGGAAAAAAAAACTTCCTCCAGTACATAGGAACATAGGAAGCTGCCATATATTGAGTCAGACCATTGGTCTGTCTAGCTCAGTATTGTCTTCATAGGCTGGCAGCGGCTTCAAGGCTGCAGGCAGGAATCTCTCTCTGCCATATCTTGGAGATGTTGCCAGGGAGGGAACTTGGAACCTTCTGCTCTTCCCAGAGCAGCTCCATCCCCTGAGGGGAATACCTTACAGTGCTGACACTTCTAGTCTCCCATTAATATGCAACCAGGGTAGAACCTGCTTAGCTAAGGGAAAAGTCATGCTTGCTACCACAAGACCAGCTGTCCTTTCCTTAGACATGATATAGTAGAAAGAACTGTGCTAATGAGCAGAACAACCCCCACTCCCATGCCGGGGGGGCTAGCTGACACTGAGGTTATGGCTGTATCCTTAATGGGCCAATTGGGCTTCCCCTTCCCTTCCCTCTAGGCAAATCCTACACAATGATCGGGAAAGATAGCTCTACGCAGAGCCTTGGGATTGTCCCTTGTGCTATTTCATGGCTCTTCAAACTCATCAACGAGCGCAAGGAAAAAACCGGGACCCGTTTCTCAATTCGAGTGTCTGCTGTGGAGATCAGTGGCAAAGATGAAAACCTTCAGGATTTGTTATCTGAAGTAGCCACCGGCAGTCTTCAGGACGGACAGTCTCCCGGGGTTTATCTGCGAGAAGATCCGATATGTGGAACACAGGTATAAGATCTCGGGGCAGGTTTGAAAGCTTGGCTTCCCCTTGTTTCCTGTTATCCCCCCCACCCCACCCTTCAAATTCCTTTTATCTGACAACAATTCTCACCATTTTAAAAGATGATATTTTTTAATTGCTTTTTCATTTTTAATCCCCAGTCCCAGAGTGTACATATTTGTTTCCATTAGCACCCTAGAGGCTTTCTCTGTTCAGAGAGGGGAGATCGTTCACCTCATCCTAATTAGTTGTTTTCTTGTTTATATGCCAGCTTCAAAATCAAAGTGAATTGAGGGCCCCGACAGCAGAGAAGGCTGCTTTTTTCCTCGATGCAGCGCTGGCGGCCAGGAGTACTAGCAAACCCGAGTGTGACGAAGAGGACAGGAGGAATTCACACATGCTCTTCACTCTCCATATCTATCAGTACCGCATGGAGAAGAGTGGCAAAGGGGGAAGTACGTTGGTCTGACTGCAAATCACTTTATTCTTGTGCTTATTTTTAGACTGACATTCAGTTGCATTATAACCCCAAATTAGGTGGGCAGGCGGGTTAAAACGTGTTTTAATGTTTGTTGCTTTTCTGATAGTCTGCATGTCATTTTAAACTTAGAGGTCATTCACACAATCCAAAACTGTGTTCTACCCGGGTTTGGGAGCTGTGTGTGCTCCCAATTTTCAGTTGTGTGGAAGCAAGGTAGGAGGAAAAACTGATTGTGTGGAAGCAAGGTAGGAGGAAGAGCTACCCAGGTTGTCCTCTTACCTTGCTTCCACCCAACTCAAAATTGGGAGCACACAGAGCTCCCAAACGCAGGCACAACATAGTGAGCCGGGTCTCACGATCAGTAAGAACCGGTTCATAAGAGTGAGCGGGGAGAGCGGGCTGAGCCTGCTCTCCCCACTCACAATCAGAGCAAGAGCCCTGGGCGGCCGGATCGGCCACCCACATGATTGCCAGCTCCATGACGGAGCTGGCGGGGGCTGGGGAGCTCGGGGGCCACATGGCCCCTGGAAGCTCCAGTATGCCCTGCGTGAACGCGCAGGGCATACTGAGGAGACCCCCGGAGCCAGGAGGCAGCTTTTCGCCTCCCCTCTGGGGGTCTACTTGCAAGCAACCGCGGCGCGGAGTAACCTCTTGCTCCACAAACCTGGTTTTAGGGCAGGGGTCGTTAGGCGGGTTACCTGCCTAGGAACCACCGGGCCCGCAGCCAAGCCTGGTGGTTCACACGATGGGGCGAAATCGGGCTAGCAGAGGCTAGCCCGATTTCACCCCATCGTGTGAGTAGCCTCAGTGAGGCTATTCTCACGATGGGAGAAAAACGGGCTAAAGGAGCCCAGACCAGTTTTCTCCCATTGTGAGAAGCCCTGGGCTCACGGGCAGTCCTGGTGGTTCTCTGGCAGCTAGCTCGCCAGTGAAGCCCTCTGCTTAAACAGAGTTAGCGGAGCAAGCGCTCTGCTAATCCCATTTTCCTGATCGTGAGTCGCCACGGGGTGGCTCCATGCTGTGGCGACTCGCAAGGAGACCCACGCTGGGAGGCTAAAACGAGCCTTTGTGCGGGGTGTCCTGGGACCTCTGGGGGCCAGGTGGCCCCTGATCCCTGCAGCCTCTACCGGCTCCATCACGGAGCCAGTAGTCGTGTGGGTGGCCGATCCGGCTGCCCAGCAGCGAGCGACTGCTTGTCTGCAGGGAGAGTGGGCTGATCTGCTCTCCCCACAGAACCCTCTCAGGCACTACACACAGCCTCAGTGAGCCCTTTCTCACAATCAGTGAGAAAGGGCTAGTGGGGAGGAAGCATTAATAAGCTTACCTCCCTGTGGACGATCAAGGGCTCCTTCTTGTGCAGGCAGATCTCCCACCCAGGTGATTGCTGACTGCTACCAGCAGCTTGAAGGGTCAAGGTGCCAGGATGCATTGCCCTGCCCTGGAAACTCCCATAATTCATCACACCTTATGGGGATCCCCCCTCCCCAATGCTGACTGGGAGTCTGCTAGGCCTGGCTGCTTGCCAGGTGATCAGGAAAGCGGGGTTAGGCGACCACTTGCTCTCCTAACCTCTTTTAGGAGGGTGGCTCCAGAGGAGGGTTTGCCGCCGAGGCACTGCCGGGATCGGGCCCGATCCCAGCAGCACACACGCACAGGCAAAACCCAGCTGGGTTTCCTTAGCCCGGTTTTGTCTCCACGTGTGAATAGCTTCAGTTTCTGATTGTGAGAATGACCTCGCCAACTAATTTTAAACCAGCCTAATGGTCAAAAGAACCCTGGGAATATTGATTTTTCTAAGAGAGTTGTCAATTCTCAGTCTTTGGGGAGAGGTTGCTTGCCCTCTCAGACAATTATACTTCCCAGCTTAGTTCCTTAGTTCAGAGCCTTGACTATTAAACTGCGTTGAAACTGGTTTAAATGTATATAGTATAGACATGCCGTTAGAAGAACACAAAAGGAGTGGGTGGGAATCAGAGCTTGGAGGAACAGGGAAGGTTGGTTAGGACAGTATCGGCAAGACTGAGCTCCAGTTTCCTGAAACCTGAAAGAATTACTAGATGGGCAAAGTATCAATTTCAAGTTATAAAGATGGTTGCAAGTGGTCCGGATCTTGCTGTAGGTATCCATATGGTGTTTTCTGTAGAAGCACTGGTTAAGAAGCGGAAAGGGAGTCAATTCCTTGCTCCAGGGGTTCTCAAATTTGGGTCCCCAGTCCTCGGGAACATATTTTCAGTTAAGGGCTTCTGGGGGATGGAGAAATCATTGAAATCGTGTGTCCCCCGTACCCTAGCACCAATGCTTCATTAGTCAGGACGCCAGCCTATAGGACAGTTCACATGATTGTTAGTTGGTTAGGAAATCTATCTTACCTGAGTTTGGGAGCTGGGCACACCCCCTTTTAAAAAATTGTCTCTGAGTGCAAAACAAGGTACGAGGCGGGGAGTGTGATCATTTGCCAAGTCCCAGCTGGGTAGACAAGCCTGCTTTCCCAGATTCAGTCCCCAGCATTGGAATGAGGTGGGAGGGGAAACCGTCCTACCCAGCTGGGGTACTGTTTCTGTGAACTGCCCCACTGCATGTCAGTTTCATTCAGCACTGTCTTGTTTTAAAACTTTTGTTCATTCCCTTCCCCACCGCCCTTCAAAGCGTACCTCCAATCAGTTCTCCATTTCCCCCCATTTTGTCATAAAGGTGGGACGGTGAGAATTGATCAGGACCAGAATGGATGAGGACAGCTGCTGAAAGTTTTTGTGTTATTTTACAACCCTTTCCTAGTAATATTTCTATCTATCTATCTATCTATCTATCTATCTATCTATCTATCTATCTATCAATCAGATTTGCATACCACCCCAAGCTTTCGTCTCTGGGTGGTAATAACCCCTTTCACTCTGCTTGTGTTTGTGGCTGAGGTGTATGGATCCAGTGATTAGCAAATGCTGCCAGTTCCCTGAAGTTTGCATTTCGTTGATACATCAGTATCACTGCGTCTGCCATTCAGCACAGAGGTGGACCAGCGATTAACCTGTGTTGTCTTTGCTTTGCAGTGTCAGGTGGACGCAGCCGTTTGCATCTCATTGACCTCGGAAGCTGCGAGAAGGTGCTAAGCAAGAGTCGGGAAGGAGGGGGTTCCCTCTGCCTGTCCCTGTCTGCCTTGGGCAGTGTCATCCTAGCCTTAATCAATGGTGCCAAACACGTACCATACAAGTAAGTGGATTTTCCTTCCCACTGGTTTAATGGAGAGGTATCAGACTCATGGGCTGACATCCTGACCGATGCTGTTAATGCAAGGCCGTTGTGCTAAGTCCGGTGAGCTGGTCTTGTGGTAGCAAGCATAAATTGTCCTCTTTGCTAAGCAGGGTCCTCTCTGGTTAGCATTTGAATGGGAGACCACATGTGAGCACTGTAAAATATTCCCCTTAGGGGATGGGGCCGCTCTGGGAAGAGCATCTGAGGTTCCATGTTCCCTCCCTGACATCTCCAAGATAGAGCTGGGAGAGATTCCTGCCTGCAACTTTGGAGAAGCTGCTGCTATCTGGGTAGATAATACTGAGCTAGATGGACCGATGGTTTGACTTGGTATAAAGCAGCTTCCTATGTTCCTATGGAGCTTGCGTTCCAGACTAGTGTTGCGCTGTTGCAAATATGTTTGTGCTTGCGCAGCAAGGTATGCAATCCGTTACATGTTTCATATGTTTTGCAGGGAGCTTTTGCACAATAGCACAATTCTGAAAAATCCCTGTGACACAATGCAGCAACAATATCTTCTTGCACTAGCACAACTTCATTTGTTGCGCAACTGCAGCATTGGAATGTCGGCCATGTTTTTGAATTTAGTCTGCTTTTCAGTAAGTAGCTTCAGATGGTCTCTTAATGATGACATGCCGTCAGAGATGATACAAGGTTTCTAACCCCTGTTGAATCCCCCACAAAACACCAGAATTTCAGTGAATTGCTGGGAAGGAATACTGGGAAGGTTGCTCTGGCTGACATGCAGAACAAGGATATACCAGTGCAGCGAGAGAACAGCCTAATGGAACTTCCCAACTAACTGCACCGGTGCACTGGGGAAGTGACAATTTTTGACGCCTTTCCCAGAAATCCCTCTGTACCACTGAAAATATGCCCCTGAAGATCGCACAACCCTCGGGGACATATTTTGGGTGGCACTGAAGGCTTCTTGGAGAAGGGGAGGGCATCAGAAATTGCCACTTCCCTATTGCACCAGCTCTCTTGCTTTGCTCTGTATGTCAGCCACTGTTTCGAGTCTTGCACTCTTACCAATACATTACACTGGCTTTGAAGTGTTGTGCCCAGCTTTTCTGTGAGCCTGAAGCTTCCATGCACGGGTCTTTGGTCAAACAAGTAGTGCGCTTAGAGCTCCTAAAGAAAGAATTGTACGTACCTCAGGCTCCCACATTTGTGCGTCTGCTTTGTCCCACAGAGACAACAAACTGACCATGCTGCTGCGAGAATCGCTCGGGAACATCAACTGCAGGACAACCATGCTAGCTCACATCTCCGACTCCCCAGCCAATTATGCAGAAAGTCTCATGACCATTCAGCTGGCCTCGCGCATCCACCGAATGAGGAAGAAGAAATCGAAGGTTGGTGTGCCAAAGTAACAAAGCCGTGTGGCATTGGAAAATAATTCTCTTTGCTCCGCAGAGGGAAATGTGGAATTTCTAGATAATATGCCTCGACTGCCATATCTTGACCCGGAGACCGTACCTGCTGTTTAATTCCTCTGAGAAAGGAAAGTGGGTTGCAGCCCCAGTGTCCCTGGCACCGGGAGTCAGCAAGCTCAGTCAGGATGGGTGGGCTGGCATGGCCCTGTCAGTGAAGCACAAGGGGTTTTCCTCGTGGGTGCTCAGCCACAAGGATCCATCAAGGGCAGAGTGGACGGCACCCACATTAGAGAGAACGCTTCTTCAGGATTCTTTGGGGTGGGAGGATCTCGCAGGAGGAGAGATCCTCGTAAGCCATCTTGCTAACTATCAGGAGACAAATAAAACAAGATCAGTGATAGGAAAGGTAGCCCAGCACTGGGGCTGTCTCCCTGCAGGCTGTGAGGCAGGGACAGCTAAGGAGGCAGCCCCCAGGAAAGTGGCTTATAGGGCAAGTGGGAATAAAAGTGCCAACCTCTGTTCTGATGACAGAGGCCCCTGCAGGAACATGAAGGGCTGCAAAAAAATATCCCTCTCCCCTTTGTTTCTGAAGTGTACACCTAAAACTAATGTTCTAGAAATTCCTTAACTAGGGGTGTGCAGAACTGGTTTGACCAATTCGAACTTGAACTGGACCGGCCTCAAAAAAAGGCGGCCGGTCCAAGTTCAATCCGAACCAGGCTTGGTCCAATACAGACCGGTTCGAGGTCTATGTGTGTAAAGAGGACTCTGGTAAGGATTCCCCTTTTCAAGCAAAGAGGTGGGGGGATACTTTAAAAGTGTTCTAAGGGTGGAGTGTGTGTGCGTGTGTACATGCCAGAGGGCACCTTACTGGTTCTGTGGTTGTCATCATCAGCGGCTCCTCTAAGCCCTGTCGGCGCTATCTCCCTGAAGCGTGGGCCAGCAACAGCCCGGTTCCAGCCTCTGCAGATGCACGGAGGTAACGCAAATGGTCCCCACACATCCGTGGAGGCTGGAACCGGGCTGCCACCAGGCTGCGCTGCTTAAAGGGGGGTGCCGGCGGGGCTGGAAGGAGCCACTGCTGACAATGATGAAGCCAGTAAGGTACCCTCTTGCTACCCCAGCCGCCCTTAGAACACTTTTTAAAGGGTTCCCCCACCCCTCGAGCACAGCCCTCGAACTGGGTTGACCAGACTGCCGGCTGGTTTGATCAAACTGGCTTGCAGACCGGTGGTTCAGTTCAAGTTCAGTTCACATTCAGACCGAGCCGCCTGAACCGGTTACGTGAACACCCTGACTATTAACAGATCAATTTCTTTTGCTGACTGTGTTCCAAACCAAGATGCAGTTCTGATTTATTTATTTTTTTAATGACACAGTAAAGTGGGAAGTCTTTCTCTGTCTGTCCCAGTAGGTCTGGCAATAAGGGCACTAGGGAGGAGCCATTGTGGCTGGGGATGATGGGAGTTGTAGTCCAACAACATCTGGAAACACAAGGTTGGGAAGCCCTGCCCTAGTTAATGCATCTAACCTTGTTTTTCAGCAGACATTGAGGTCATTCACACAATCGAAAACTGTGTTCTACCCAGGTTTAGGAGCTGTGTGTATTCCCAATTTTTGATTGTGTGGAAGCAAGGTTAGAGGAAAACCTGAGTAGAAGTGATTTTGTGGAAGCAAGGTAGGAGAAAAAGCTACCCAGGTTTTCCTCTAATCTTGCTTCCACACAATCAAAAACTGGGAGTACACACAGCTCCCAAACCTGGGTAGAACACAGTTTTCAATTGTGTGAATGACCTCATTGAGGCTGTACACACGATCCGTGTGTAGAGCCTGGGAGGGTTCTGCGGGGAGAGTGGGCTTAGCCCACTTCCCCCGCAGCCATGCAGTCCTGGGAAACCAGATTGGCTGCCCACACAACAACCAGCTGTGTCATGGAAGTCCCAGCATGCCCCATGTGAGTGCACAGGGCATTCTGGGGGGACCCCTGATACCGGGAGGCTGTTTGTAGCCTCCCGGTCAGGGGTCTATTCGTGTGTCACTGCGCGCCGGGAAACGAGGTGAACAGAGTGCTCACTCCATTAACCTTGTTTTAAGGGGAGGGTGTTTTAGGTGGGTTAGCCGCCTTGGTTCCCACGATCACTGGAAAGCGGGCTAAGCTCCCTTAGCCCGCTTTCCAGTGATCGTGGGAATAGCCTCATTCTGTGGTAGGTGAGTGTTCCCTGACCCCATGAGTTCTGCTGTTCCAATTTGTAATTTGATTTGGTTTTGTTTTAATATGCTTTTGTCTTTTGTTTTAGCTGATTGTTGGCTGTTTGGGGGGCCCTTTTGAGAGCTAAAAGATGGGATCTAAAGTAGCAAATAAATGAATAATGCTAAATAAAATGCATTTTTATTCTTTTTATGAATGACAGTATGCATCCAGCTCATCTGGAGGAGATAGCTCATGTGAAGAGGGCCATATACGAAGACCTCCTCACCTGAGACCATTTCACCCAAGGACCGTAGCTCTTGATCCTGACATTCCTGTACTGAATATTTCCAGTGAGCCAGATTATTCCTCGAGCAGTGAGCAGTCCTGTGACACTGTCATCTACGTTGGTCCCAATGGCACAGCTTTGTCAGACCGGGAGCTGACGGATAACGAAGGCCCTCCCGAGTTTGTGCCCATCATCCCTTCCCTGAACAAGAAGAGAAGCAAAGACAACTTTGCTCTTGCGAAAAGCTCCGACAAAGACCATTTCAAGTGCAACACATTTGCAGAACTGCAGGAGAGGTTGGAGTGCATCGACGGAAGTGAGGAACCCATGAAGTTTCCTTGCGGTGAGGCCCCCCCGGCATCTTCCAGCAGCCCGCTCCCAGCAAGTGCAGAAAATGGACAGTCTAAACCCAAACCATCCTCTCCTCCTGGAGGATTAAAAAAACCACCTTTGCCGGAAACGGGGGCTCCTAAAAAGGGGCATAACCTTTACTTCCAGCACAACGGTGGTTGCTCTGAAAAGAAAACCCCTCCTTTAAAAATGGAACAGGCCAAGCAGCAAAGCAAGCCTGAAGGCAAGAGAGCAGATTCAGATGGGGAGACCATTTCCAGTTCCTACCAGTTACCAACGTGTCATGCTCCGAGGAGTCAAGAGCCCAGTCAAGCCACTGCTGAACCCATTGTAAAAGAAAAATCCTCATACGTGAAGAGGCCTTTGCCCAGCCCTGCCCCTCCACCCCCACAACAACAGGAGTCTTCCCTGAAGACCAAGCAAAGCTATTTGGAGTTTGAGCACAACAATGCAATCAGGACTCCACCTGTGGGGATGAGTAAGCAAGTGACTAACCTGTCGGAACCTAACGCCAGAGGAAGCACATTTTCGGCAGGCAGCAGCACTGAGCACCAAGGAGATGGCATAGAAGTCCATCGATTCCGGTCATCTTTCCGAGGCAAATGCTTTGACCGGGATATATTGACGACGACGGTGACTTTGCAGCAGCCTGTAGAGCTCAATGGTGAGGATGAGCTTGTCTTCACAGTGGTCGAAGAGCTGTCCATCAGCGGCATCTTGGATAATGGACGGCCCGCCAGCATCATCAGCTTCAATAGCGACTGCTCGCTCCAGGCCCTCGCATCTGGCTCCAGGCCAGTTAGTATAATTAGCAGTATAAACGATGAGTTTGACGCTTACACCTCCCAAGCAAGTGCTACGGGTGTCAATATCGATATTGTCGTGCCCTTTGCCGAGGATCCGTTTTCTGGCGGCAGTAGACGTTCCTCCATCAGCTCGTGGCTCAGCGAAGTCAGCATCTGTACGATCGAAAGCGGCGGAGGCCGGTCGGGTGACAGTTTTCTTGCTCAGTCCTCTTACAGCTGTGGCAAGTCCGAGGAGCCTTTTAACTTGGGTTCTCCGAATGCCCTGGTTCCCTTGAAAGCTGCTCTGAACGACAGCGGGTTTTGCTTCTCGGAGCTGGAGAGCGAGAGCATGAGTTCAAGCCAAGCATCTTCAGGGGTCAACAGAAGCCCTCAAAACTGCGACTTAGCCAAAGCATCTCAGACAGAAAGTGCTCTTTGCCTCACTGACCAGCCAGCAAAGGTTAGGCCCCCTAACTCACAAAGCACACTGGTGATAGAAACCATACACTCGAGTCTTCCCCGGAGAACAAAAACTACCTCATCTTCGCCCCACAAGACCGCCACCCTTAGTTATAAGGAACTGCAGAAGCCACCTATGATGTTTGAAGATCCCTGGTTGGTTCGCAAAGACGACCGTTTGGACGCAAACACTGCGAGACTGTTGCTGTCTCCAAAATCTCACCTCTTTGGTGCTGAGAAGCAGCTGGCCAAATCCGCCCAACATCCCGGCAGTTCGGCAAGGCCAACGAAATCCCAGACGATGCTCACCTGCTCCCAGAGGGTTGTTGATGGTTGTGAAATGGCCTGCAAGTCTTCCAGTGGTGCTGCTAAGAAATCGGATGCCCTCGCCAAAATGCCACAGCTCAAAAGAGGAGCCACTACACTGGGTGTGGTTGCAGTGTCGCACAACAGTGCTACGGATGGCATGAGCCGAGGAAGTGCTGAAGCCAATTTTGCCACTGGCAGCCTGAAGAAGAAAAACGGGCAGCAGAAATCGAGCATGCTACCCAGACCGAGCGGGACGATACCTCCAGCACCCCCCGTGCGCAAGTCAAGCCTGGAGCAGAAAAACGGTGGGATGCCAAATGGTGGAAGCAAAGCTGCAGGATCAGAGCCTGCTAGGGCCGTGACAGCCAAAAATGAGGATGTCGATTTGCGATTGAGGGCAGGGTTGTGTCCCAACGAAAGCACTGGTAGCAGATGCAACCTAAAGGGAGACCACTCTTTGCCAAAAGCGACCTCAAGTCTGAAGGCGAAGGCGTCAAAAAGTGAAGCTGCCCATCGCTATGGGAGCCACATGTCCCTAGAAAGATGTGACAGCCTGGTGTCTGTAGGATCCAAGGCCAGTTTGGCTCGTGAAAATGGCAGCGGCTGCATGAGCAATGGCAGAAGTGGCCGGTTGGTCCCAAGGCTGGGTGTTCCTCCCATTGCTTCTGGCCTGACATCCCCTCCATCATATACCACGCCTTCACCCTGCAAAACCAGTCAGGCCAAGTGTACAGCAAGCCAAAAGGCTCCAGCAAGTGGGAACAAAAGCCGCAGCCTTTCGGCCAGCGGGTCCAAGTCTCTGAGCAACTCTGTGAAATCACTGGCGCAGTCCGTCGGGAAGACCTCGAGCATCCCTTTGAGTGGGAAGGCAACCCCGCGGTCCATGCAAGGTGTCAGCAGCAAACCCGGCCGGGGCACCATCATGGGGACCAAGCAGGCCATTAGGGCAGCCAACAGTCGGGTCAATGAGCTGGCATCGGGGAGTTCGGTCAAGATGAGCCATTTCCGAGGTTCGACAGACTCAGATAGCGGCAACGACAGCGGGATTAACCTGAGTGATGAGAAGTCACAGGCCCTGGTACTTCCATCTCCGTACAGCAAGATCACTGCTCCGAGGAGACCCCAGCGCTACAGCAGCGGGCACGGGAGTGACAACAGCAGCGTCTTGAGTGGGGAGCTACCGCCAGCAATGGGTCGAACTGCTCTTTTTTATCATAGTGGTGGCAGCAGTGGCTACGAGAGCATGATCCGCGACAGCGAAGCCACTGGCAGTGCATCCTCGGCGCATGATTCCATGAGTGAGAGCGGGATGTCTTCACCAGGTCGCATGAGAAGTTTGAAGTCCCCAAAGAAGAGGTCAACAGGTAACAAACAATCCCCACCCCAAGATAAGAATTCATTTCCTTGCATTGAAATAGGGCTTAAACAAGTCTGTGAAAACATGGGGTGTGAGGGCACAGCTTAGGCCAGAACTTTGCAACTTCGGCCCTCCTGCAGATGTTGGCCTACAATTCCCATAATCCCTGGCTATTGGCCACTGTGGCTGGGGATTATGGGAGTTGTGGTTCAAAAGCAGCTGGGGGGCCTAAGTTGAGTAGGTCTGGCTTAGGCATACGTGATGCTGCCTTATTCAGAGTCAAGCCGCTGGTCTGTCTCATTTAATATTGTCTACAAGGATTCTCAGTGTTGGGTCCCCAGATGTTATTGGACTACAACTCCCATAATTCCCAACCAAAGGCCACGGGGGCTGGGGATCATGGGAGTTGAAGTCCAATAACATCTGGGGACCCAGCGCTGAGAATCGCTGGTCTACATTGACTGGCAACAGCTCTCCAGGACTTGAGACGGGTTCCCCTCAGCCTTTTGTATGCACAGCCCATGGTTTACCACTGAGCTATGGCCTCTCCCCACAGCCATGCCTCCCACAAGGTGGCTGATAAAATGTTTTCCCAGACTAGTCCCCCAAACGGGATGTGTATCAAGGCTGCAATACATGAGTGGCAAGTGAGAGGCATGAGATCGGCATGCATGGTCAGAAGAAAGGTGCTGAACTTGAAGCCTGTGCTTTTGATTCCCAGGTCCTGCCACCACATCTGTTTTAGCTCATGATGGGTACTGTAGGTTTCACATTATGAGCAAGTTGCTCATAATTATCATATTGCATTGGTGGGGGGGGGGCAGTGTTTTGCACGTCAGAATTGCTCCACCCTTCGGGAGGCATGGGAAGTAACCATATACAACAAAAGCTCACAGGAACTTTGAGCACCCCTCCCATGTGATCTCACTTCTGATGTTACTGAAGTGATGTGGGAAGTGGTCACAGAGGAGTAGCCATGCTTCTCCCAAAATATAGCAGCTAACCATTTGTTGCAGAAAAGAACACTCTGCACATGCTCAGAAGCACTCAGACCTATGCAGATGCAAAATATATGTGCCTGGGGTTGTAGTTCAACAAGATCTGGAGAACCACATTTACCCAGCCCTTCTCTATGATAAAGACAAATACTGGAGGGTCAGGGGACTCTGACCTGGGTGGATTCATAAGAATAACCCTGCTGGATCAGGCACAAGAATGCCCATGTAGTCCAGCATCTTGTTTCACACAGTGGCCCACCAGTTGCCTCTGGAAGCCTACAGGCAGTAGTTGAGGGCATGCCCTTCCTCCTGCTGTTACTCCCCTGCAACTGGTACTCTGTGGCATCCTGCCTTTGAGGCTGACAGTGGCCTATAGCCCTCCGACTAGTAGCCGATGATAGACCTCTCCTCCATGAAGTTATCCAAACCCCTCTTAAAACCATCCAGGTTGTTGGCTGTCACCACATCTTGTGGCAGAGAATTCCACAAGTGGATCGTGCATTGTGTGAAAAAGTACTTCCGTTGGTTGGTCCTAGATTTCCCGGCAATCAATTTCATGGGATGACCCCTGGTTGTAGTGTTATGTGAGAGGGAGAAGAATTTCTCTCTATCCACTTTCTCCACACCATGCTTGATTTTAGGGACCTCTATCATGTCTCCCCGCAGTCGTCTTCTTTCTAAACTAAATATCCCCAGGTGTTGTAGCCTAGCCTCATAAGAGACGTGCTCTAGGCCCCTGATCATCTTGGTTGCCCTCTTCTGCACCTTTTCAAGTTCTTCCCTGTGTAAAAGCTGGAGTTCTGTCTTGAGGTGAGGCTAAAGACTTCCCAACCACACCTGTGGCAACCACTGGTCCATCTAACTTAATATGGTCTTGCTTAGTATTGTCTTGGGATTAAAAGGGGGGGGGGAGAGAAAAAACCTTCAAATTAACATAACTGTTCCTTTAATATGCTATATTTTGGGGCTATTCTGATGATCTGCAAAAATCGAGTTAGGAGAGCCTAGCCCGATTTTTGCAGATCGTCAAAACCACTGGGCTCGGCTGCGAGCCCGGTGGTTCTAGAGCGGGTAACCCACTCAGGAACTCCTGCCCCAAAAGCATGGGGGCATGGTTTTCAAAATCATGAGTAGCCATGGTGCGGCTTTGCGCCACACCTACTCACAAGTAGACCCCCGGAGGGGAGGCGAAAAGCCGCCTCCCAACTCCAAGGGTCTTCCCAGTATGCCCTGTGGCCCCCGAGCTCCCCAGCCCCCACTGGCTCCATCTTGGAGCCGGCAATCCTGTGGGCGGCCAATCCAGCCGCCAGGGCTCCCTCCCCGCTTGTGAGCTGGGAGAGCGGGCTTAGCCCACTCTTCTCGCTCACCGCCCCAAACCGGGTCTCACGGATCGTACAATCCATACTCTGCTAAATTGCAAAGTATCAGTCTTGTGGGTCTTTGTACAAATCTCTGACTGGCAGATCAGATCCCCTGAGTGAAAATTAAAGGGATAGAAAAGAATTTGTTAAAAAAAAACCCACAATGCACTAAACTTTGTGATTAATGCTGCTAATTAACTACAAACCTAAGGCTTTCATTAGTTGTATAGCGCATTTAGACAATCAACTGAAATTAGAAATAGATTGGAGATTCACTCGTGCAATCAGTTCCGAGCAGCTTCCTTGCACATAAGTGTCTAGCACGCCTAACATGCCATCCAGCACTGACAGAAAAGAATCAAGGTAATAGAGTTTGGTAGTGGACAAGTCGAGTTAAAGAGCAAACCACGTCCTCAGAATCTTGAGGTGTGTCTCGCTAAAGTAGGGCTTTTTTCAAGACCATTTTGTTGAGTCTTTGCAAAACTTGCCTCAAACTAGGTGTGCAGCTAATTGCGTCAATAAGAGGCATGCTTAGAGCCGTAAATGCTTCTTGATTGATTCAAAGAATCCGCAGGGGACGGTGGTTCTGTCTGGGACAATGGCAGACAGGTGGGGAACATTAGTCCTTTTCCATCACTCTGTTTTTCCATTGAAATCCCTCCCCAGCTGCTTTTGCTCCTGAAGTAGCTATCTTTAGGTAGGGTTTGTTTGTGTGTTTCTGTGTGTTTGGGGAGACCCATGGACAAATTCCCGCTCAGCCGGGAGGTTCATTGGATGACCTTCAGGTGTCTGACGCTATTCAGACGGGGAGGCTATTCTCACAATCTCAGAAAATCGGGCTAGCCTCCACTAGCCCGATTTTCTGCGATCGTGAGAACCACCGGGCTCGGCTGCGAGCTCGGTGGTTCTGGAGCAGGTAACCTGCTCAATAACCCCTGCCCTAAAACCAGGTTTGTGGAGCAAGCACTCCGCAAACCTGGTTTTGAAGATCATGAGTGCCCACGGCGCAGCTTTGCGCCACGCCTACTCACAAGGAGACCCCCGTAGAGGAGGTGAAAAGCTGCCTCCCGGCTGGTTTGTGCTAGTTTGTGTCCCCCAGGGTGTCCCCTTTGCTGGTTTGTGCTGGTTTGCAAAGGGGACACCCTGGCTTGCATTCAAATGGGAGGCTACGAAGCTCCCATTAGGAGGTTAATTAGCTTAGGCGACTAAGGAAGCCCAGCCCAGTTTTGCCTGCGCATGTGTACCCCTGGGATCGGGCCCGATCCTGGCAACGCCTTGGTGGCAAACCCGTCTCCACAGCCTCCCTCTAAAACAAGGTTAGGAGAGCAAGCTCTCTCCAAACCCCATTTTTGTGGTCGTCTGCCAGCATTGGCTGCCCGCTAGCCCTCTACATGTGTGAGCACTGTCAGATATTCCCTTAGGGGATGGGGCCACTCTAGGAAGTGCATCTTCATGCTTGCACGCAGAAGGTTCCAAGTTCCCTCCCTGGCTTCTCCAAGATTGGGCTGGGGGAAACTCCTACCTGCAACTTTGGAGAAGCCGCTGCCAGTCTGTGTAGACACTACCAAACTTGGATGGACCAATGGTCTGTCTCGTAGAAGGCACCTTCCTATGCTACCTCGCAGTATTTTGCTGCTTAGCTGTCAGGGCTCTTCTCCAGGTCTGGGATTCCACTGAACTCTCACACACCTTCTGCAGCTTCTTCTTCAGTCTTCTTGCCTCTCTCCCTTCGGTCTTTCCCGCCATCCTTTTTCCAGCCCATCACCCTCTTTCTCCCTCTTTCCCTCCATACGAGAGAAATTGGATGAGAGAAATTGGACAGAGAAAACTCTTTCTCAGCTCTGCTCCCCGCCCCCCAGTAAACTGCAGACAGTACACTCAACAAACAGAGAATCACTAAGCTCAGCTCGCCATCTTCCTTCAGCTAGGTGCCCTGGTTAACCACCCAGTTTTCCCCACCCCAAAGGCTGCCCATGCTTGCTCTAAGACTAAAATGGAGCTGGGAAGAGCCATGTAGGTTGTTCTGAACTGCTTGGAGAAAAGATGGATTGCAAATGTGATAAACAAACTGGATACGCACACACAATAGGGCGGCACTTCCTGGTCGTGGTAGCCAATTGTCTTCATTCTGCGACCAGTCAGTTTCAAATCCTTGACTTCAGCCTTCATAGCTGCTCTCTTTTCATAGCACATCAACCTCTTAAGTCGCTCCTGCAAATCAATATTAACGGCTGTGTAAAGTTGCACACATATTGAGAAGGTATTACGGGCTGATGGATTTGTATGTGGTGTTGCCCCAGGAAATGCTATATAAGGTCTCTTCGAAAATGACAAACAGTTTCTTTGTTCAATTGGAATTGTCCTCTGTCAATAAATTATAGCGTTCCTTTTGGAGTGCTTAGTGCGCTGACATCCCTAATATATTCAGAAGTTATTGTAGGGTTTAGTTCAGAAAATAAAGATGAAGGAAGGAGAGCACAAGAAAGCTCCACACTTCCGCCTTTTCCTCTCTCCTCTATTATTTAGGAGAGTGAGAGACAGAGGAGCACAACACCATTGGTTCTCCTGGACCTCATAATTGGGAGGATAACATACACTGAATTTCTTGTTTCAAATCTCAGCTAAGCCCGGGAGACTCTCTCTCTCTCTCTCTCTCTCTTTCTCTCTCCCCCTCTCCCATTTTAGATGATCACTGACGTTAATTGGCAGTAGCATCAGAAGAAACAGAAGAAGGTGTCTGATATACTGTGCAACGTTACATGCCTATTGCAGAAAATGTGCACACAGCTACTCAAGTGCATCCTTCCTCAAGCGCGAAAATGGCATAACCATAGCTTTGTTTTCAAAGGCTGTACTGTGACATGACTCAGCATAATTTTTGCACTTGCGCAAGAGTGCTCTAGCGCAACTGCGCAAATGTTACATTGCAATGCACACATAACATTGCACACACTGAGGCTATTCACACGATTGTAGAAAATCGGGCTAGCCTCCGCTAGCCCGATATTCTACAATTGTGAGAGCCACCAGGCTAGGCTGTGAGCCTGGTGGTTCTTGAGCAGGTAACCCACTCAAGTAGCCCACCCCTGAAACTAGGTTTGCAGAGCAAGCGCTCCGCAAACCTGTTTTTTTTATCGTGAGTAGCCGTGGTGCGGCTCGCGCAGGGCATACTGGAGCTTCCGGGAGCCGCACGGCCCCTGAACTCCCCAGCCCCCACCGGCTCCGTCATAGAACCGGCAATCGTGTGGGCGGCTGATCCGGCCTCCCAGGGCTCCCGCCCTGATCGTCTGCGGGGAGAGCAGGCTTAGCCCACTTTCCCCGCTGAGCTTCCCAAACCGGGTCTCACTGATCGTGAGACCCAGCTCTATGTCAGCAAGTACTTTTTCATGCAGTGCTCAGTTCGCATACAGAATTTATTGCCCCAAGATGTGCTGACAGGCACTAGCATACATAGCTTTATAAAGAAGGCTTACATGGCTGTTAGCCACAATGGAGAAAAATGGAGCCTCTGTGTTTAGAGGCAGCATACCTCTGATTGCTAGATTTGTTGTGGTTGTCTTTCTTATGCCCTGGTGGGTGAGTGAGAGACAGGAGAGTACAGCACCATTGGTTCTCCAGGACCTCTTAATAGGGAGGAAAACATTGACTGAATCTCGCCTAAGCCCCAAACCACTCTTGCATTCAGCTCCTAGTTGGAATATGGAGATAACTCTGCTCTACCTTATAGGGGCTCATACCCTGATGAATGTTGCACATGTGTAAGAACGTTTTGCACACACAAGGGGGCAGGGCAGATTTTTGCTGATCCCCCTTTCTAGATTTTTGCTGATCCCCCTTTCATGAACAAAAAATAGTGGTTTGGTTTGAATTTAGATTGAATTCAGCTGGGTAAGAACTGTACTACTTCTCTTTCTGCCCCTGCCCGGCCACCCATTCGCTGCTGAACTGGCCCAGTTCAAGTTGAACCAGTTCGACAGCAAACGGTTCATGTAACCCATACCCTTTTCCTCTGATGCCCCTCCAAAAATATGTCCCTGAAGGGGATGGGGGGCATAGCTCAGTGGTAGAGCATCTGCATGCTTGCATGCAGAAGGTCTCTGGTTCAGTCCCTGGCACCTCCAGGTAGGGTTGGGAAAGGCTCCTGCCTGAAACCTGAGAGAGCCGCTGCCAGTCAGTGTAGACCATGTTGAACTAGATGGACCAATGATCTCACTTGGTATTAGGCAGCTTCCTATATTCCCGTGCCCAACCCAGAAGTCTGCTTCTTGGTCATATTACAGTTTGACGGAATGTTGGGAGAAAAAATGTGGAATGCTGGGTAGGGATGTGCCCGAAGCGCAGTTCGCGTCATTAGCAAGCACATCCACGCGTGCGGCAAAACACGGGGTTACTGACCATGCAAATGGCATCCACACATGTGCATGCTAACAGCGCGCGGGGCTTTTTGGGACATTCACTGCCTCAGCAGGAACCCAGAAGGGCAGTGTGGAGAGTAGGTAAGCACATGCTTTCCGCAGTTTCCTTTCTAATTTCTCTCAAAGTGCTCGAACCGTGCTTCGAACCACGGTTCCCTTAATGTTGGGAACGGTATATAAGTATCACAATATCTAAATGGTAAGTGTAGCTGGGTGTAAGCATGTAAGCATTAAAAAAAAAAACTGGCTTTGCTAGGGAAAGAATGCACAAGAGACTCCCTTGACTTCCCCCCACTGTCCATCTCAGGTTTCCAGCGCCGTCGGCTGATCCCGGCTCCTCTGCCCGATTCCGCATCCCTGGGGAGAAAGCAGAACGTCACCGGCCAATGGGTTGATCTACCACCCTTGCCGGGCACTTTGAAAGAGCCATTTGAAATTAAAGTTTATGAGATTGATGATGTGGAACGATTACAGCGGCACAGACAAGAGGAAACGGAGGTCAGCACATATTTTACAGCTATGAAAGACAATTTAACTTGCACAACATACCAGGCCGGATCGTTGCACCAGCTCACGGCATTCGGGGAGAATGGACTGCAATTAAAGTGCTATCATTATCAATTTTTACAATTCATATGTTGGGGTGCCTTTCCCATAGAAAATAATTGCTGTCTGCCATTAATTGTGTTTAACGTGGCTGATGGAGTGAGTGGAGAATATCAATTAATACGTTACGAGAAGGCTTTATAATCATTGCCTGCCTGATGAAACTTTATGGGCTTTCTTCTTGGAAGGGTCATTAACTCTTTATGTAAATGGCGTAAAGTACTCCGGTTAGAATTCTGTTCCATTCAAGATGTTGCGAGTTTAATTTACTTGTAATTGGCAAAACAGTCCAGTTAATTCTGAGTTGGTGACAGCAAGGCAGGTGTTATTTGGGTACGATATTTATTTATTTATTTATTGAAAACTAAACTCTTCTTCTCTCATTCCTTTTCCAGCAGCCTTTCCAGGATGTTGAAAAAGTAAGTCATGTCTTTAGATTCTCCTAGCTCTGTAATATAATATTCCTTATTATCATCCAGAACTAGATGATCAACAAGAAGTGTGGAATTTCCAGTATCATGTTCACTTCTGATGTGCAAAGTGGAGAGAGGCCACTGAAAGGGAACAGAGCACAGTATATAGTAGGGGCATTTGCAGTAGAGAAGCTGAAGGCAGGAAGGGTACATGTGCACAGTGGAAGGGGGCATTTTTATGGGAAAAACCATGGTGGAGGGCAGGGGGAGAAAAACCGTCTCTCCTCTCCCCTGCAATTCCTTCAAAAGAACTTAATAAGGCCTATCTAGTCCAGCATCCTGTATCCCACAGTGGCCAGTGTTCCCTCTAATTTTTTTCATCTGTGCACAAAATGAATTGGGTTCTGGGCAGCAGTAGCACAGCAGAGTGTGCTCACATGTATTCAGAATGGGGTCTTCCTAATTCAACGTGAGTGGGATCTACAATTAACTGAGCGGACATCAAAAAAATTGTGTGTGCGCGTGCATGCGCACGCCAGAGGGAACACTGAAAGTGGCCCACCAGATGCCTCCAGGAAGCCCCCAAGCAGGAGATGAAGGCATGTCTCCTCTCCTGCGGTTGTTCCCCTGCAACTGCATTTCAGAGGCATCCTGCCTCGGAGCCTGGAGGTAGGCTACAGTAATCAAGACTGGTAGCCATTGTTAGCCCTGTCCTTCTCCTACTTACTTTTTCTCTGAGTCTAAGCTTCCTGATGAAGTGGAGAAAAGTAGCTGGTGGGGAAGTAATACAGAAGAAAAGAGGCTGATGTGGTTGGGGAGTAAGGCAGAGTGGAGGGTAGCTGGTCTTATGTTAGCAAGGATGAATTGTCCCCTTTGCTAAGCAGGGTTTACCTTGGTTTGCATTTGCATGGGAGACTACGGAGCTGTTCTCACAACCAGCCTTACCCTGCCTGGGACAGCCCAGGCAGGGTTAGGATGGTTGTGAGAAGAAGCAGCAGGATCCCTAATGCTCATATCTAACCTGGCTGTCAGCTGAAGTTATGTGAGCACTTGCAACCTTAACCCAGCAACTGGGTATCGTGTGTCTCCTTGGACTGAATTTACTCCAGGAGATACAGAGATGAGCACATAGAGTGCCCGACTGACAGAGGAATCCCCAGTGCAACTGTGCGTGCCGCGTGTTGCCTTTTGGGATGCCGAGAGGCAGGAGCAACAAGTTCCGGCCCTGGATGCCTCCGCCCTGCTTCCTGCAGCTCCAAGCAGGGCTGCCCATGTGGGCATGCGGGAGGCGTGCCAATGACGACCTGCTTGGTCATCTGGGGGAAGGTACGTGGGAAATAGCCTTCCCCCTGCACCCTCCCTGCCGGCCCAGGGTGACTGTGAGAATTGCCCCAATATATGAGCACTGCAAGATCTTCGCCTTAGGGCATGGGGCCGAGGCTCAGTGGAAGATCACCTGCCTGCTTGCATGTAGAAGGTTCCAAGTTCCCTCCCTGGCATCTCCAAGATAGGGCTGGGAGACATTCCTGCCTGCAAGCTTGGAGAAGCCGCTGCCAGTCTGTGTAGACAGTACTGAGCTAGATGGACCAATGGTCTGACTCAGTAGAAGGCAGCTTCCTATGGCTCCCCACCCTCCACCCCTTCTGCAGCTTCCCCCTGTAAATACTCATTCCACCTCCACTTTCCATATCAGAGGCAAACGGGGTGCTCAGAATGCCTCATTCTACCCATCTATCCCGTTTTAATGTTCCTAACTAAGTTATATTTACTCCTTGCGCTGGGGGAGATAACCATTTCTGTACATATGGTTGTAATTTAAGAGTATCTCAGGGAAGTACATTAACTCAGAGAACGGCAATAAATGCCTTAAGTGCTCATAGCGTGCCGCTTTTATTAGATTAGCATCCTGTGGAAGTCCACTTCCAGCGGGGGCGGCGGAGAGGAGAGAACCCTTCCGCTCTTCAGTGTGACTGATTTGTGCCGCACATCAGTTGTTGAAGCTGCACATTATGAACTATAGTTTTTTTGGGGGAAGAGGTAGAAGCAGGAAGGCCAACAAGAATCACAGACTGCTCACTTTTATCTCCCCAAAGGGCCTGATCTATTTCAATACCAAGCTGAAAATCCTGGAGAGGCGCCACCAGCGGATTCGAGAGGTGAAAGCGAAGCACGAACTCCTGAAAGACGAGTTGGAAGAAACCAAGTGCAGGTTGATGTTGGATCCAAACAAATGGAAAGGAGAATGTGAGTGTTTCTCAGCAGATCATGGCAAATGAGGTCCCTGGGTGCAAACATCAGGTGCCCAGTAGCTGCTGGCATCTAAGAAACTGAGCCTGGGGATTGCATTTTGAATTATGGAAGCGGGTAGAAACTGAAGTGGGTGGGTTGCTTTATCCAGCGTGGCGTAGTGGTTAGAGTGCTGGACTAGGACCGGGGAGACCCGAGTTCAAACCCCCATTCAGCCATGAGACTTGCTGGGTGACTCTGGGCCAGTCACTCCTCTCTCAGCCTAACCTACTTCACAGGGTTGTTGTGAGGAGAAGCTTAAGTATGTAGTACACCGCTCTGGGCTCCTTGGAGGAAGAGCGGGGATATAAGTAGTCCGGAAATTGCAGTTAGTCCATAATGTGGCAGCCAGATTGGTCTCTGAGTCATCTTGGAGAGACTATATCACTCCTATCTTAAAACATCTATAATGGCTGCCGGTAAGTTTCCAGGCAGAGTACAAGGTTTTGGTTATAACCTATAAAGCCCTAAACAGCTTGGGTCCTGAATATTTAACAGAACGTCTTCTTCACCATGAACCACACCGCCCATTGAGATCATCTTGAGAGGTTTGTCTGCAGTTGCCACCGGCTCATCTGGTGGCTACTCAGGGACGGGCCTTCTCTGTTGCTGCCCCGAGGCTTTGGAACGCACTTCCTGCTGAAATAAGAGCCTCCCCATCTCTTACAACTTTTAAAAGGGCAGTCAAGATGCATTTGTTCAGCCAGGCTTTTAATTAGATACTGTTTTAATTGTGTTTTAATAGTTTTAACTTTTTACTTTTAGTTGTTGATATGTTTTAATCTTTTATAGTTTGTTTTTATTGTTTTGTAAACCTCCCAGAGAACTTGTGTTTTGGGCGGTATAGAAATGTATTAAACAAACAAATAAATAAATAATGTAAAGTAATAATTAAAATAATAAAATAACCCTGGTTCACACTTCATCTATGCTTGCTCAGCCCACATTCTGTACTCTCAGCCTATCTTGTAGTATCTTTCCATAACTGCTTTCCGTAACTCCTTAAGGAGAACTGTTCAAGGGAGGAGAGCTGGTCTTGTGGTAGCAAGCATGGATTGTCCCCAAGAGTCCACCCTAGTTTGCCTTTGAATAGGAGACTACATGTGAGCACTGTAAAATATTCCCCTTAGGGGATGGGGCTGCCCTGGGAAGAGCATGTGCATGCCTGCATGCAGAAACTTCCAAGTTCCCTCCCTGGCGTCTCCAGATCTCTCCCAAATTCCAAGTTCCCTCCCTGGTGACTCCTGTCTGCAACCTTGGAGAAGCCACTGCCAGTCTGTGAAGACAATACTGAGCTGGATGGACGAATGGTCTGACTCAGTATAAGGCAGTTTCCTATATTCCTATGTTACGTTCTGAAGCAGCATTTAGGTGGCTTGCCACACATTCTGTTCCTGGAAGTTTTCTTTCATAGAAATTCAAAAGCATCCCTAGGCAACTAGCAGGTCCTGCCCCGCCTTCTTCCTCCCCTCCCCACTCACCAGCATGCTCAAGTCCCTGTATCTCCATAACTTGTATCTGGGTCCTAGAGAGCCCATGTTTTGTGAGCATTTTTGCACCTCTGCTCACACTGGGTTGAAATCAACGGGACTTTCAAGTTGCAATGAATTGATTTGCAATCCTCTTGATGGCAGCTAGATTTGTAATAAGCAAAGGATGGAAAGAGCGGGGTGGGGGAACTCCATTGATCAAAGAGTGATTCGATAAAATTTGGGACATGCAAGTTATGCACGAAATCTCTTCACAAATAATAAAAAAATCAACCCTCAATCTAAAGATACTGTATTTACCCAGATACAAGACAACTCTGAATTTAAGATTACTTCCATAAAAAATTAAGGTTAAATACAGGTTATACCTGTATTAATTCAGAAGGAAGAGATTTAAGACCATTTCTTGTGGCAAAGAACTTGGGGGGCGGGAATCTAGTCTTGGATTCAGGAAAATGCAGTAACTCTGAACCGCATTGGATACCTTTCTTGAAGTATATTAGCAAGTCTAAAATAACACACAATAAACCAGGTTGAGATCCATCCTCATTTATTAAAAAGCCGAACAAAAAGGCTCCTTGATCTACACTTGACACAATTGTATTTAAAGCATTTGTATAATGCTTTAACCTGCTCAGAGGGCTTCACACACACAGAAGTCATCCACACAATCGAAAACTGTTTTCTACCCGGGTTTGGGAACTGTGTGTGCTCCCAATTTTTGATTGGGTGGAAGCAAGTTTAGAGGAAACCTGGGTAGCTTTTTCTCCTACCTTGCTTCCACACAATCACTTCTACTCAGGTTTTCCTCTAACCTTGCTTTCACACAATCAAAAATTGGGAGTACTCACAGTTCCCAAACCTGGGTAGAATACAGTTTTCGATTGTGTGAATGACCTCATAATCTCAGTAATCCTTACAAGAACCTGGGGAAAACATGGTGTCTGCCAATGGGCTAAGGAATTTCTCTGCCTTCCCCCCATCATCGAAATCTCCCCCCCCCACCACCACCCATTTTCATTGCCTGAAAAGGGGGCAGAGAAAATTGGGAGGGCAGGGGAGAATTTCAGATCATCTTTAGGTAGACCACAACACAGGGATGTAGGAGCATTCTGTGGTCAAAGACTGGCTACAAAGGGTCTCTGCAAACATCTTGCCTGTGCTAAAAATAAGTGTTAAACCATCTTAAGTATGTTGGCCCCTTTGATATTCTGTTCATGGTCTGTTCTGGACTCTGGTGGCACTCAAAAGGGCTCCCCTTTGATCTCCTGCCCACTCTTCGGAGTGGCTCCAGCTTCCCCTTTAATCATTATATCCCTTCAGTGAGTTCACTGTGACTCAGAGCAGTCAGTTGCCTGCTTTATTTATTCCGCTGTGCTCTACGTCAGAACTTGGCCTTATTTGTACAAATCGCTATGAACGACTTGGCTTTCAGCTTAGGATGGAACTCTAGATAATTGCATTTAATACGGGGTTTCCATGACAAACGCCCCCCCCCATGTCGTGTTCCACCCTTCCCTAGCCATTAAGGCATTCAGATACGCATTACAGAGTCTTCTCATGTGAGTTCCCCACCCCATTCCTCATCATTGCCTGCCATTTATTGAAGCTATTCGAGCAGCCTAACCTAGGCTAGGACAACGTAGCCTGGGTTAGGCTGCCTCCTTGCCAGCCCTCCCTGTCCTCCCGGGAAGTGGTCATGTGCACAACCTCTTCTATTCTATTCTATTCTATTCTTCCTCCAAGGAGCCCTCACCACAACCCTGTGAGGTAGGTTAGTCTGAGAGTTAAGTCTGAGAGAGCCAGAGTGGTGTAGTGGTTAGAGTGCTGGACTAGGACCGGGGAGACCCGAGTTAAAATCCCCATTCAGCCATGAAACTAGCTGGGTGACTCTGGGCCAGTCACTTTTCTCTCAGCCTAACCTACTTCACAGGGTTGTTGTGAAAGAGAAACTCAAGTATGTAGTACACCGCTCTGGGCTCCTCGGAGGAAGAGCGGGGTATAAATGTAAAAATAAAAAAATAAAAATAAGTGTCTGCTCCAGAGTCACTCAGTGAGTCACCCAGTGATAAAAGGGACTTAGACAGATTCATGGTGGACAAGTCTATCAGTAGCTACTAGCTTAATGGCTGTGGGCCATCTCCAGCCTCAGAGGCATGATGCCTCTCCATACCAGTTGCAGGGGAGCAACAGCAGGAGAGAAGGCATGCACATACCTCTTGCCTGTGGGCTCCCCAGAGGCATCTGGTGGGCCATTCTGTGAAACAGGATGCTGGACTAGATGGGCCTCCTTGGGCCTGATCCAGCAGGGCTGTTCTTATGTTCTCATGAGTTTCATGGCCAAATGGGGATTGGAACTCAGGTCTCCCTGGTTCTAGTCTAGCACTCTAACCACTACTCCACAGGGGACTGCATAGTGATGTCATCACAAAAAGATTAAATGTGTGTAAATGACATGAGGAAGGGGATGCAAATCGACATAGAGGATGAAACTCAGCCTCGGGCTGCTGTTGGGAAAGGGCCATAGCTCAATGGAAGAGCATAGGCTTCCCCAGTCATATCCCTCGTAAATCCAGGTAGGACTGGGGAATATCCATCTGAGACCCTGAGGAGCTGCTGCCAGCCAGTGCAGCTTCCTCTATAACCTATTTTATTTCCTGGAATGCACCAGGAAAACATCATTCCTTGATGCATTCTGGGAAAGAAAATGATGGCTGCTGCCACCATTCTCTATAGAAACTGCAGTGTTTTTCAGTTAAGCGGGAGGAAGCCACCCTGGTGCTCTTGGAAAGTCACTCCCCCAACATCAAAATCATGTTGTCACTCTTGTGGGTCTCTCCCCCAGCCCGCGGGTCCAAAGTGTTGGATGCTGTCTTCCATTTTCAGTGAAGAGTATTTCTTGGGTGGAAATGGAGAAGGACTTCCAGCCCAGCAGTATCCCTGATATACAGTTGTGTGGCACATCACGCTGGGTGGAGCTAAACCTGAGGCCAGTGAGATTCAGTTCTTGCTCTCCACCAGTGTTTCTTGTAACAGGGTTTCCCAGCTGTTGACTACAACTCCCATAATCCCCTAATCAAAGGAAATTGCAGCTAGGGACGCTGGGAGTTGTAGTCATCAGCAGCTGGGAATCCTGCTTACAGGGAACATGGCTGTTCACACCATTTAATGGGTGAAGAGAGCCAAACATTTTGATTCCTCAGGAGAGCTCTGTTTGGATACTGAACAATTTCTTGTCTTTCTTTTCACACCAACAGTTGAGGTTGACCCTGATCTTGATAAGGAGTCGCAAGATTATCTGGAGGCGTTGGAACAAGTGACTGATGAACTGGAGCAGTGTGTCAATGTATGCAAGTCACACGTCATGATAGTCACCTGCTTTGATATTGGAGTGATCTCCGATACCCAGGATGGAGCGCGGGAAGTGGAAGTTTGAAGGTGGTTTGCAAAGGACTTGAGAAGACGAAGCCAAACTTTCAAGAGATGGGAGTGGGGAAATATGTGTATTGGAAAGCAGAGAGGGGACGTGAAGACTTAATGCGACAAAGAATGTTGTCGAAGCCTGAAACTGTCAAGGAATTAGAATGTTCTAAACCTTTATGGTGCCTCAACAACTGATGAATTGTACAAAGACCAACCTGATTTCTAAGAGAGGAAAGCAGAAAAATAATCTATTGAGAAACAACTCTGTCTGAAAAGCAAAAGTGCCTTTAACATTCATTTGTGACTTGTTTTCTTGATTTTTTTAATTTGTTGCTAGAACTGAAACCAGCAAACCTAAGCAGACCATAAAATGTATTCCTATGAAATATTTTATACTGTATAGTGTAATTTATGACTATATGTAAAAACAAAAAATTGTAGCAAAAGCAATAAGTAAATTATGTTTTCATACCTGAATTTGCCTCCTTGTTTCACGGAAAAGCTGGTTTATGTAGCAGAACAAAAGAAAAATTTGTATTATAATTGCTTTTTCATGGTTTAGGATTTGAGATATTTTTATGAACATTTATCTATTGGAAAGGTGTATTATGAGATTTCAGAATGCTCGGTTTGTATTCAGTTTTTGTACTCTTCCTTTTTCAGATCACAATAAACATGCTTTTCCCATGTTTTCTATACAAATATTAGGGCTGAAATGTTTAGTTGATTAATTAGTTAGATTAATCAATTAAAAACCTTTTGATTGATTAAAAAGGTGCCTCCAGATTAACGAGACATCAGAGTTTTTGAATTATTTTTAATACTAGTACTTGCAAAAACTGAAGATGAGGACCATCATAAGAGAGACATTCCTGGTTCTTTTTCTCTCATGAACAGGAATCCCTCTTCTAAAATGGCGGCTGCTGCAACATGTGCATGATTTGAAATAAATAAATGTGTTTTTCTTCAGAACTGTTTATATTCATATGCAAATGTGTGAGGTTTCAATCTATTAATGAAGAGGTTCTCCAACCTTGACATCTCGAGATGTCATTGGACTTCAGCTCCCTTCAGAAGTCCAATGACATTTGAGGACTCGAGTTTGAGAACCCCTTCATTAATGTATGTATTGATTAATGGATTGCAACTCATAAAATTGACCAAGATTTCTTTCATCGGATGGCGGTCCTAATCAATATATCAACTGCTTAACTATTTCCATGGACCGTATTCCTAAAACCGCTAGAGTAGACCAGTTGAAGTCAGTGGGAATACTCCAAAAGTGTAAGCAGTCAGAGGGCCAATATTTACATGATATGCTGGTGCATGCACTTCTTTTAGTCAATGGTACTTTGGAAGTGGGTAATTTTCAGCAAGAATCTTTGATAAGTGACAGAGGAAGGTGTTTCACCTCCCCCCCGCCTTTCACTGCAACTAACCTTCCAGTCCCCGTTCCCCCCACCCCCCGGCCGCTGGGGAAATTCCAAACATGTGTTTACTCCTGCAAACATGTGCCTTTGGCCATTGTGGCAGAGTATGGTGGAAGTCACAATCTAATAGCATCTGGGGACCAAATTTGAGCACCACTGTCGTAGGGGAACAAGGGAGAAGGAGGAGTTGAGACCAAAGAGAAGCAGACAGGTGCAGGATAAGCACCACCTCTCCACCACCTTTATTGCTGAAAATCACCCACTCCCAAACCAGGTTTGACTTAGGGCAGATTCACACAACATGGACAAAACTGAAACTCTGGTTCCCAGAATCAAGTGGGGAGCCTGACTTTCATTGGGGAGGCTGGAAGCCAATATTGGTTGTGTTGTCTGAACGCACCAGTGCCAGCTCTGCCAGCCTAGTTACAGGTCCAGAACTGGCATCTGTAACCAAGCGTTTAAATCGGTTGCAGATGTCGGTTCTGGAACCATAAGTAGGGCTGATGGGTCAGACACTGGCAGGCATGGAATGCACGATTAAAGTTGGCTTCCAGTCCCCCACCCGTTGGGCGCGCTGCCAAACTGGGAACCAGAGATTAGGCTTTTTCTGTGTCATATGAACCTGCCCTTAAAGCAGCTATCAGAATGTTAGTACGTGCATTGGAGTGTAACATGTAGTTTGGCCCTAAACCTAACAGGTAACCTCATTCATCACTGAATTGACCACTTTCCCCAGAAATCCTTAACCCAGTGGCTGACATCATAAGCCATCTCCCAACACGCTCTTACACACACTCTGGTCCAGTAAGGTTTTCCACTAGAAAATCTCTCCTCCCTTCAGATAACAAGCCAGTTAATTTACCAGATGATAACTGCTTGATGAGGAGAGGTGGGGAGAACCTTACTGGGTTGGAGATTTCAGGACTGAAAGTTGCTGACTCCTGCCTTAATCTAACCCAAGGAACTCTGTAACCTACACTGTGGCTTCTCTCTCTCTCTCTCTCTCTCTCTCTCTCTCTCTCTCTCTCTCTCTCTCTCTCTCTCTCTGGAATTAAGACTTATGTTTATTACCAAAATCACAAGGAAGTGGGGTAAAAATGTTTTTCCTCTCTCTTTTTTTTAAGTAAATATTAAGTTAGGTCCATATTTTTGTATAGTTTTGACAATAAATATAGCATTTGCATTTTATGAACTTTTAAAGACAAATATATCTTTTTACAGTTTTTCTAAGGAAGGCAAACTCTCAGGATTGTTTCTATACATGCTGCATGAATCTTGTGCTTTTTTTGAAGGAAACCACTTTTAAGGTGGAGACTGTTGATAAATTGTTGCCAAACAAAACTTTTGAAAAGGTTTGATAGTGTATGTAATAATCGCATTTCATAAGGAACCATATTTTCTGATCATCTTGCTTTGTATGGGGTTGGTTGTTTCCCCCCACAAAATCCTTTGTATAAATGTATACTATGATGGCTTGCTTTGCTTTTTCATGTGAATAAAAAGATCTATTGTTAACCTTTCTTTTGATTTTGACATGAAGGGTACTATTCTGTTCTGGGTACTGGCAGTGGTGGGGGTGGTCTTTTCATGAGGCAAGGAGAGGCAGTTACCTCAGGCAGCAGATTACTGGAGTGTTAACAGGGCGGCAAGAGCCACCGGCCCCCACTGCTGCTATTGGAGCAGCCCTACAGGACTAAACTGACCCCTTGCAAGGAGCAAGGGGAGAAAGAGAGAAGGAACATAGGAAACTGCCTTATACTGAGTCAGACCATTGGGCCATCTAGCTCAGAATTGTCTACCCAGACTGGCAGCAGCTTCTCCAAGGGTGCAGGCAGGAGTCTCTCTCAGCTCATCTTGGAGATGCCAGGGAGGGCACTTGGAACCTTCTGCATACAAGCATGCAGGTGCATTTCCTAGAGTGGCCCCATCCCCTAAGGGGAATATCAGTGCTCACATATGTGATCTCCCATTCATGCAAACCAGGGCGGACCCTGGAACCTTCTGCATGCAAATATGCGGGTGCTTTTTCCAGAGCAGCCCCATTACTTGAGGGGGATATCTTACAGTGTTCACACATCTCCCATTCAAATGCAAACCCAGGCAGACCCTGCTTAGCAAAGGAGACAAGTCATGCTTGCTACCACAAGATCAGCTTGCCTGGCCACCCTCCACTCCTTGCAAAGCTTGTGAAAAGCACAAGACGAGGCTGCTGGCAACCTTCCTGTCTCCTGTACCAATTTCAAAGCTTGCAAGGGCTGGTTTTGAAAGCTGGCTGGCCCCCACCAGGGGCTTGGAGCAAGATATTTGGCCCTGTCCTTCAGGTACCACAATACCTTGGGCCGGTGGGGAATGGGATAGTTACAGTTCTCATCCTCAAAAGCTGGGAAAGGGAGCATGAATGAACGCCAGCTGGAACGATAAATTAGCTAAAGGTAAAATGTGTCATCAAGTTGATTTCGACTCCTGGTGCCCACAGAGCCCTGTAGTTTTCTTTGATAGAATAAAGGAGGGGGTTTACCATTACCTCCTCCTGTGCAGTATGAGATGATGCCTTTCAGCATCTTCCTAGATTGCTGCTACCCAATATAGTACCAGCATGGATTCAAACCGGCAACCTTCTGCTTGTTAGTCAAGCATTTCCCTCCTGTGGCACTTAAGGCTACACACAGATATTCTGATGTTCAGAAAAGTCTGGAAGAAGAGGCTGCTTCACACAATCCTAGTTAGGTTGGGACAAACGGCCTACCCTAATATGGGAGCTGTACACAGTCCCATTTGGTTATTATGCGCAGGGCGTGGGGAGCAAAGTCGGCAGTGGTTGTGTCAACTCCGGGCATAGGGTAAGACGTCTCCTACCCTATTCATCATCATGAGAACAGCCCTAACAGTCTTTGTAAATCTCTCTCTCAAATAGAGGACATAAAAGGTTGCCCAGAGAATTGAACCCTCCTTATATTAGCTAGAACACTGGGATTTGTAAGCATGTAGCATAAGACACAGACTGCCATGATGAGCAGAATGCCAAGGATGGCTCTAAACTGCCCATGCAGCTGTGAACATCTAAAGCGGCACCCACAGTGTTCTGCAAAAGCACGCTTCTGCTCATATTTACAACTAGTGATTTAAAGCCCATTAAATTAACGGGCGCTAGTAGCCTTTCTTTCTTTCTTTCTTTCTTTCTTTCTTTCTTTCTTTCTTTCTTTCTTTCTTTCTTTCTTTCTTTCTTTCTTTCCTTCCTTCTCCCTCCCTCTCGCCCTCCTTTCCTTCCTTCTTTCTTTTTTCTTTCTCTCCCTCCCTCTTTCCTTCCTTCCTTCTCTCTCCCTCCCTCTCCTTTCCTTCCTTCCTCCTCCCTCCCTCCCTTCTTTCTTTCCCTCTTTCTTCCTTCCTTCTTTCTCTCTCTCGCTGGGGGACCCGCCTCACCGCCTTGGCCCTCGGCAGGGCCCACCCCCGCTTCGCCGCCCACCCACTGCCCGCCTCAGCCCTCAGCAGGGCCCACCACCGCTTCGCCGCCCACCCGCCTCACCGCCTCGGCCCTCGGTAGGGCCCACCACTGCTTCGCCGCCCACCCGCCTCGGCAGGGCCCACCACCGCTTTGCCACCCACCCGCTGCCCGTCTTGGCTCTTGGCAGGGCCCACCACCGCTTCTCTTCCCCCGCCACCGGAGCCGCCGCCTCTGCCCTGGCCGTGGCCAGGCTGGACCCGCCGCCGCCTCTGGCCTCCTGGCCGGGTGGAGAGTGCCGCCCCCGCCACCCAGAGTGCCACCCGCCCCCGACGTCTCTCCCTTCCCTGCGGCCGGTCCGGACCCGTTGCCGCCGCCTCTGTTCTCCTTGCGGCTGGTCCGGACCTGCTGCTGCTGCCCCTGTTCCTTTTGGCAGGCGGGCCAGACCCGGCACCGCCTCTCCGATCCCCACGGCTGGCCTGGACCCGCCGCCGCCGCCTCTGCCTCCCTGCGGCCCCCGCCACCGCCTCTGCCCTCCCCGTGGCCGCCTCTGGCCTTTCCGCGACCGGGCAAACAACCGGCCAACATGGCCGCCTGGTGCCGGCGGTCGTGTCTCCCTCGGTGTGTTCTGGGCATGCGCTCTGCGCATGCCCAGAACAGCCGAGGGAGACACGGATGCACACAATTCAACAAAGACACGGACGCACGCCAAGGACTTTATTATAGAGGATTGCACAATGATATTTCCATCAGAACTGCATCAATGGAAGCCTCGTATTAGCAGAAGCAGCCATAGGATGACTGCATAAACATGGGCTTAGCCAAGGGCTATTTTATCCACAGGGGTAAACTTGGATATGGACTGAACTTTGAAGAAACCTGGACTTTGAAGAAGAAAGAAAGAAAAGGCATTGACGCTTTTGAACTTTGGTGCTGGAGAAGACTTTTGAGGATACCATGGACAGCCAGGGAAACAAACAAATGGATTATAGAACAAATCAATCCAGAACTTTCACTCGAGGCACAAATGACCAGGCTCAAACTATCATACTTGGGACACATTATGTGAAGACCCAGCTCCCCTGAGAAGTCTATAATGGTGGGGAAAGTTGAAGGAAAGAGAAGAGGAGGATGACCAGCAGCAAGGTGGATGGACTCGATTATGACAGCAATGAATGCACCACTGAGAGACCTTAAAGGCCAAGTTGAAGACAGACCATCCTGGAGAGAATAAATAATAATAATAATCTATCTATAATAATAATAAGAAGAAGAATCTATGTGGTCGCTAAGAGTCGACACTGACTTGACAGCACTTAATCAATCAATCAAACCTGGATATATACCATGAATATATACACAAATGGAAGCTGCAGCCAATCTCAGCTCCTTGACAAGTTTAGCTGTACGATTCACATGCTTGGTTGACTAACACTTTGTCTGTTTAGGGATCTGCATAAAACATCTCGGGTTTACATCTAAACAATGTAGCATGTGAAAGGTCGGAAAGAAAGCACCTTGTATAAGTCCACCTGCAACCCCTCCTGAACAGAGACAGTTCTGGCCTCTGCTATTCGTACTCTGGTAACCTCCAGATTAGACCACTGTAATGCACTGGGCTTGCCTCTGAAAACTATTCATAAACTTAAATTGGTTCAGACTACAGTTGTTGACCGGGACTGATCAAATGGAGCACATTTCAACAGTTTCATTGGCTACTAGTCAATTTCTGGGTGTTTTCACCTTTAAAGTCCTATCTGGCTTGGGACCTGGGTATCTAAAGGACCATGGCTCCCATGTGACCTGGCCTGAATGCAGTGCTCAAATTATGAAGGAAGACCATAAGAACGGCCTTGCTGGATCAGGCTCAAGGCCTATCTAGTCCAGCATCATGTTTCACACAGTGGCACAGGAACACAGGAACAATCTGCCATATACTGAGTCAGCCCATAGGTCCATCTAGCTCAGTATTGTCTACCCAGACTGGCAGCGGCTTCGCCAAGGTTGCAGGCAGGAATCTCTCTCAGCACTATCTTGGAGATGCTGCCAGGGAGGGAACTTGGAACCTTCTGCTCTTCCCAGAGAGGCTCCATCCTCTGAGGTGAATATCTTACAGTGCTCATACATCAGAGGCCCACCAGCTGCCTCTGAGAAGCCCACAGGCGTGAGGGCATTTCCTACTGTTCCTCTCTCCTACTGTTGCTCCTCTGCAACTGGCATTTAGAGGCATCTTGCCTCTGAGGCTGGAGGTGAGCTATAGCCTTCAGACTAGTTGCCATTGATAGACCTCTTCTCCATGAAGTTATCCAAACCCTTCTTAAAGCCATCCAGGTTGTTGGCTGTCACCACATCTTGTGGCAGAGAATTCCACAAGTTGATTTTGCGTTGTGTGAAACCTTGTTTATTAAAATACCTCTCTAGAGGGGCTTGCTTGGCATCTGATATGAAGACTTATTTGCCTTACTAATCTGTTTTTGGCTCTGCTTAATGCTGTCGTTCTTTTCTTAGGCTGTGCTGCTGTGTGTTTGTTATTATTTTATTATTGTTGCATTTGTATTATTCGAAGTATACATCATTAGTTGCCCTGGAAGTCTGTGTTTTATACTGAAATCTTTTTGTGAGATTAATATTTTTTATAATTGGAGGATTTGCCTGACTCGAATCAGATCTCTGATGTGGATGCTTCTCCTGAGTTCAGGCCAAGCCCAGAGTGAACCATCTAGACTTAAATCATTAATCAATTTAAAATCTCCTTGAGATAGATAGATAGATAGATAGATAGATAGATAGATAGATAGATAGATAGATAGATGATACCATATTTACCCAAATAGAAAATGACTCTGAATTTAAGAGGACCCCCTTAGAAACAGAGGTTAAATGGAGCTCATAGAAGTTGAATGAAGGTTTTACCTGTATTTACTCAAAAGGAACAGGGCTCTGAATTGAAGATGACCCCCCCAATTTCTAACATCAACAAACTTGAAAAAAAGCCTAGTCTTGGATTCAAAAAACTCCAGACAGACAGAGGGATGATGGAGAAAAATGAACCCTGATCAACATATACTTTCTTCTTCTTCCATATGTATGAGGGTAAGAACAATTTCCAGCAATCTGCAGAGCATCCTTATCCAGGTCTGCATCGTCCTGCCGTTGTTTATGTATTTTTGAAAATGCACACCAAATGCCTCTGGGTAGGCATGCATAATTAAATCACGTATGGTGAATAATTCAAAAAAATATAGAAGAAGGAGATTAAATCCATTAAAAGTTAAAATTACACAGTTTTAATTTTCTAATGTTCTCCTGAGACTGTTCCATCCCCTTCGCTTCTGACAGCTTGTCTAACCTGATCGTGATCTCACATCGCAGGCTATGGTTTTGAGTCTTCGGCTCTTGGCCAAAGTGACTAGAAATGACGGGAAAACAAGCCCCTCCCCCAATCAAGCAGGGCCTGCTTAGGTTGTTTTGGACCACTTTGCACAGTTTCCCTAACCATCAACTAAACAATACCCTGCTGCTGTTTCCTTTCTCGCCTGCCTTGAAATCTTTCCCTGATTGATGTCTTTCTGTGGCCTATATTATTCCATTCCTGAATGTGTGGCTGTCACGGAGGCAAATAGCCTCACTTGGCCACAAACAACACTACTGTGCAAGTTTGTTGATTCAGACTGCTACATGCCTGCTCTGCTACTGCTTTGAAACTCAGGGCAGAGTTGTGGAGGGGAGGAGGTTGAGGAAGCCCAGTCATAACAGAGCGAACCTGAGCAGTAAAAATTGAACCCATTAAAGAGGCACTTGAGACAGTTGTTTAAGAGCCCAAAGCAAGTAAGCTTTAATTGGAAGGGGATGTTACATTTTGGGCTAGAAAGCCTGTCCTCTGCTAACTGAGCAAAGAGGCACCTTTTTAAAGACCTACCTGTTCGACCTGGCCTTCCAGGGTTTTTAAATTGTTTTAAAGGGTTCTTTATCGGGTTAGGGTTAGGGTTAGTATGTATGTATGTATGTATTTCTGTGTAAAGCACTTTGGAAGCTTCTGTTGAAAAGCGGTATATAAACATTGTATTGTATTGTATAATGCACCGTTTGAGTGCACGGTGCATTGTGGGTATCCCCTGTCGCTGGCCGGGAGCCCTGCGGTCTGCCAGCCCCATCTAGGCCCATCGAGTCCAGCATCCTGCAAGCTGCTGATGCTGGCAGACGACTGGAGAAACAGGGCTAAAGGATCACTGGCTCTCTTCACCCCATGTAAGCTGCGGGCTCCACGGGTGAGTTTGCTGCAGCGGCGGGGCTTGCCTGACTCCACCCGCTCTTGGCTGCATGTGAGAACAGCCTCAATGTACTGCTTATCAAAAGGTTTATTAACTAAATAACAGTAAGTACGAAGGCATTCAGCATAGCTGTTCCTGGCTGATATACTCTGCAAAGAACCATAGCAATAGCAATAGCACTTACATTTACAGTGGTCCCTCGACTTACGAAGCACTCGACATACGAAGATTTCGACATACGAACGACAAAAAATACTGGAAGTCGTTGCCGGTTTAGATGCGGCTTCCTCGACCTACGAATTTTTAGATGCGGTTTCCTTGACTTACGAGTGTTCCGGACCTCCGTGGATGCACTTTTCGACTTACGAAAATTCCGACCTACGAACGTGCGTTCGGATCGGATTATCTTCGTAAGTCGAGGGACCACTGTATATACCACTCTATAGCCGGAGTTCTCTAAGCGGTTTACAATGATTTAGCATATTGCCCCAACATTCTGGGTACTCATTTTACCGACCTCGGAAGGATGGAAGGCTGAGTCAACCTTGAGCCCCTGGTCAGGATTGAACTTGTAACCTTCTGGTTACAGGGCGGCAGTTTTACTACTGCGCCACCAGGGGCTCTTGGCATACCGTAGATAAGAAAGAGGTGCAGGCACTGCTGCGAGGCACTCTAAAGCACAGCCTTGCTGCTGCAGTGGTGGATCTGCTCCATGCCTTCTAAACATTGCGTGATCGCAGTTGCACCACTACTCCTATTATTCTCCAAGGCAGTATTGTATTGTATTGCATTGCATTGCATTGCATTGCATTGCATTGCATTGCGTTGTATTTATTTGACATAATTTTATACTGCTCAAAACTCACGTCTCTGGGAGGTTTACAACAAAGCAAGCAAACAACCAAACAGAAAAAGTTAAAACATTAGTTAAAATAAATGACAACAAAAATCAAAACACTGGATAGAACAAAATAAATGATACAGTAAAAGTTAAAACTTTACAATTTAAATTTTAAAGCGACGTTTTAAAACCATGTTAGAACTATTAAAACAATATTTAATTAAAAGCCTGGGTGAAGAGATGCGTCTTTAAAAACTTTTAAAAAGTTGTCAGAGATGGGGTGGCCCTTATTTCAGCAGAGAGCGTGGCCCAAAGCTCTGGGGCAGCAGCGGAGAAGGACCGTCCCCGGGTAGCCACCAGACGAGCTGGTGGCAACTGCGGATGGACCTCTCCTGATGATCTCAGTGGGTGCTGGGGTTCATAAACGAAGAAGACGGTCTCTTAAAGTAGAGTAGCATTGCAACTGTGATTGCACAAGGCACGGAGTAGACCTACCTCTGCAGCAGCATGGCTGTGCTTTAGAGCAGGGATTCTCAACGTTGGGTCCCCAGATGTTATTGGACTTCAGCTCCCATAATCCCCAGCCCAGTGGCCTTTGGTAAGGATTATGGGAGTTGAAATGCAATAACATCTGGGGACCCAACGTTGAGAATCCCTGCTTTAGAATGCCTTGCAGCCCTGTGTATTTCCTTTTCCTTGGATCTACGGTTCTGAGTGGTATGTCAGCCAGGAACTGTCATAGCTAATGGCTTTGTACTTGCTGTTGTTTGGTTAATTAAACCATTGTGGAGAATGGGAGAAACCATGGGGACTCAGCTTGTGCAACCGCCAGTCAAGATAGCACTGCTTCCATACACACACCCGCGGAGGCGCCGATGGCTTCCTGCTCTGTCAGCCTTCATCTTTAGTCCTGTGAAACAATAGGGCCTTTTACACAATCATATGGGGTTGGGTTGGTGGAGAACTCTTACCCTAGTAGCAACAGACAACCAGAATCTCTGTTTGGGTCAGCAAACACAGGACACACACACGAGTAAGCCAGGTGAGGCATCCGTTGCTGAATGCCTCTCTATGAAGTATAGAGAGTCCTCCAATGGCTTTGCAGGTCTTCCCAACATGCTTTGCCCTGCCAGTAGACTGCAAAACTTCATTAAATCAGTGGCTGCCCTCTGATTGGCCATGAAGGGGCAGGAGGTGGGCCCAGCCTGGCTGAAGCTGCTACAAGCATAGGGTCATACAGTGTGCTGTGCAGAGTGGTAATCATTTAATTTTATTGACTTATCGATTTGAAATATTTATACCCTGTCCCTCCAGTCCACTACTGCTTGGGGATGCTTACAACGCTAATATAACAGATACAATACAGAATAAAAAATTAATTAAATTAAAGAAATCAAAAGACCAGGCTAAAACCACAATTAATATTCACAGACGGCAGCCCCTGTGGCCACAGCTCTAGGCCTACTGGTGCTAGAAAAGGTAAATTGATCCACACAACCAGAGAAGTAAGGTCCTCTCCTCCTAACTTGGTTAAGAGCAGGGTACAGAAGCTGGGCTACCCTGCTTTGAGCAACCTTGGATGGAGGGATTTCACACAACCATGCAAACCGAGGTAGAATGCCTCCTACCCTAACGTTCAGGGTTGTGTGAACAGGCCTAATATAATAGAGGTATATCATACGAATGTGAGTCCATGCATCATGCTTCATAAGAGTCTGTACAGTAAGTAGCCAATGATGAAACTGAGCTGGAGAAAACATGACAGAAAGACAAAATGAATTGATCACATTCAGCTTAGTTTAAAAAATAAATAAATCCTATGGTCCAATCTAAACTTCCAGCTGTTTTTCATGGCATTAGCATTGGAATCCCTGCCTGCAGACATAAATTCCAATTATTTGTCCTTTTGTATTCATACAGTTATTTGCAAAGATAGCAATTACTCAGAAGGTAAACAGCCTAAATTACAAAATCGTTATGCACAAGGCTATCAATTAAGTGAGATCAATCCTAGCTGCAAAAAGAGAACACCGTAGAGACAGCTAGATCAATCGGCCCATATCTGTTAGTGAAAGGGAAGTGAAGGCAATGCAGCCTGGGAAGTTTAAAGAATGGATGCAGGAACAGCTCTGTTACTGGGCAAGAAGAGCAAGGAATTCAAGGGCACACTAGACAACCAGCATGCTAAACGTGGAATCTGTGGGTGTGTGTGTGTGTAATCTTAAATCTTTACCCCCCAGATTAATTAGCAGAGCACTAAAAAAGCTACCCACTCCAGTTTAAGAGTATTTGTAGAGTTTAGTTGTTGCAGCTATTTATAGAAGACACATGGAGATTCTTCTAGAACTAAATACTCAGTATTTATTGGTGAAGTACACTTTGGATAGGAAAGACCTAACCCTAATATACATAATAAATAGGTAGGGGGAGAGAGAGATGTTTCCATCTGCTCTCTAAGAGGAAAGGAAGGAATTCTGACTCAGCATAGGAAATACCTATATCAGGGGTCATAGATTAGAGACAGGTAGAACAGCTAGGGAGACCCTTACTCACTATCTCTATTCTCAATGCCCCTAGTGGTCATTAGGATAGTTGGTGCAAAAGGTCAATGCACTGGAAGTCCATCTCCAACAGAATCAAGGGTAAAGGGAGAACATGGTCATTCCTACGACCAGCCTTACCTGGGTAGGACAGGGCAAGCCCAAATAAGGCTGGTCATCTGCAATGCTGGGATCATTCCCTACCCCACCACCCATCCCCTGAGTAGCTCTGATCCACAACCCAGACTGATAGTGAGATAGGAGGGCAAGTGCGTGCCACCTACCTCACACCCTGGTCACGTGGATTACCGCACTGCGCCAGCTGCTCCCAGGCTCCTGGCAACCATATTTATGATAGAGCTGAGGGGAAGGAGCAGCCAGGCAGCACCATATCCCTTCTGCGGTGCATTGTGGGATATCTGAAGGAACCAGCTTCTTCCCCACCTCCCGATCACCGTGTGTTTTGCTGCTGTGGGTGTCTTGATGGCGAAGCCTGGATCGGGCTCTGATCATCTGGAGAAAGCAGGTAGGATCCTGCCTTCACCCTCCCCCCGCCCATCCCCCTGTGGTTGTGTGGATGATCTTGTTTTCTTTCAGGTTACCCGGCCATCATGTGCAGCAGCAGATGGATGGCTCCATGAGCATCCATGGCAAGCTGCCCCCTCCCCACCATTCATGCTGGGCTCCTTAAGAGCTCCACAGAGCAGCCCTTTCCCTCCCTTCCTTTTAGCAAGCTGGGAACCGTAGTTCTCCCAGAAGGCAAAGAGATCTCCTAGCAGTGGCTGACATACCGCGCGGGACTACATCAGCCCAGCAACACTGCGTGGGCTCAGTTTGTGTTACATAAGAGGAAGCCCACCAGAAAGTATGAGCTTACTCTTGTGTCATGCGATCTCGATGCCTTTGGCATTTACACAACCTGTGCAAATCGCAGAAATGTAATGTCACTAGGCTGACATACCGCTGTGTAGTATGTCAGCTACTGGCTGCCCTCCAGGCTTTTGGCTTTGCCTGCTGCATTTCTCTGCCCGCCCCACACCCAAATGCTGGCAACTCAGTGGATCATAGCTACTGAACCCCAGTTCATAATTCAGTGGGGGGATATTGCTGAAACTACTGCTGTTCTCCAGTGCAGGGGCGTAACTATAATAGGGCAAAGGGAGACAGTTGTCTGGGGGCCCACTGCCTTGGGGGGCCCCCAGAGGCAAGTCACATGACTGACTCCCCCAAACGCGAACCCGCCCGGGCTTCCTTCAGTTGTATTCATCCTCTGAAATTGATGTGAGTGTTAAGACCTGGAGCTACCAGAACAGCATGTCTTTCTCTAGCACCATTAAATGACTTGCATCGTCCACAATTTACAAAACCTTAGCTTCAGTGAGGGGGGGGGCATTTTAAAACCTTGTCTCTGGGCCCACTCCAACCTTGCTACGCCCCTGCTCCAGTGCTGCAATCCCAATCAGAATCCCACCCCCTCCCCATGGCTGTGATGTGCTAAAATGGAAAGAGATGGGAGATTTGGTTAAAAATCTCTATTTTACCATCTTGTTATTTATTTTATAATATTTTCATCCCACCCTTCTTCCAGGGAATGTGTGCTCCCCATTTTATCCTTGCAACAACTCTACAAGTTAGGTTAGGCTGAGAAGGAATTACTGGAACATAAGGAATTTAGGGAGATGCCTTATCCTGATTCAGATCATTGGTCCATCTAGCTCGGTAATGTTGAGACTGACTGCTTCTCCAAGGTTTCAGGCAGGACTCTTTCCCCAGCCATACATGGAGATGCCAGGAACTGAACTTTGGGCTTTTTGCACACAAAGCAGATATTCTACCACTGAGTAGAGTAAATTTCCAAGAAAATTTCATGGCTGAGTGGGAATTTGAACCTGGGTCTCCAGAGTCCTATTCTGACCACTACAACACACTGGCCTGTCTACAATCCTGTACATAGATAGGAAGTAAACCCCAATGAACAAGGTGTGATTTTATTTTGAGTAAATATGTACGAGTAAACATACATAGATTTGGGCTATTTGTAATTCTATAAGCAAGGTGGGGATTGGATTGTAGTATCAAATCAACTGAACTTTTATTTGGCAATCCATGCTGATGTGGAATAAATTACAGCGGTTCAGAGTTAATTCAATGAAGCCTGGAGCTGTTCCACTGATTGAATTTGTATTAAGGCCGCCCCAGAGTCAGGGAATTACGAGTTGTAGCCTAAATGTCTGGGGAGAGGAGAGCTGGTCTTGTGGAGGTGAGCATGAATTGTCTTCTTTGCTAAGCAAGGCCTGCCTTGGTTTGCATTTGGATGGAAGCCTACATGTGAACACTGTAAGATATTCCCCATAGGGGATGGGGCTGTAGCTCAGTGGAAGAGCATCTGCTTGCATGCAGAAGGTCCCAGGTTCAATCCCTGGAATCTCCAGGTAAGGCTGAGAGAGTCCCTTACTTGAAAACCTGGCCAGTTAGCATGGGCAATATTGAGCTGGATGGATCAATGATCGGGGGAAGGACCGTAGTTCAGTGGAGGAGCATCTTCTTTGCATGCAGAAGCTTCCAAGTTCAATCCCTGGCAGCATCTCCAGATAGGGATGGGAAAGACTCCTGCCTGAAACCTTGGAGAGCTACTGCCTGTCAGTGTAGACAATACTGAGCTAGATGAACTGATGGTCTGACTCAATATAAGGCAGCTTTCTGTGTTCCTATGAGTTCAGGATGAGTCCCTTTAATGAGAATACAGGTGGCCCTCATGTATCCACGGTTTCATGCATCCACTATTGGGTCTTAGAGACCCAGTTTCATTATCCGTGGATAGAAAAATGGGTGAAATTCACCTGTCTGCAGTTTTCAGTGGCCAAGAATGACTTCTGATGTAATTTCCAGCTGTCATTTTCTAGGAGAGAGACATTTTGTGGCTCTTAAACTTTTTTGAGGGGAGGGTCAAATAATCACTTTCAAGGTTTGGTGGGGCATTGCTGGAGAGTTGGAGACCTGGAGAGTAAGGTACTGTCCTTTTCTTCTCTTATTGCTTCCCCCTTGATTTGCTGCCCCCTTTTTATTGCTTAATTGCTGCCCCCTTTTGATCCCCCCCTTTTTTGTTTAGGAACCTAACCCCCCGCCCTCCAATTCCCATTGACTCAAGGTTTTGTTATTAGTGGTTTCCATATTCACACCTATAGACAAGACCGGAACTCTGGCAAATAACTGGGGGCATCTGTATGAAATACCTCTGCACCGAACAGCACAGGCTGGGGCGAGCCGAAGGCAGAAAGCAAAACACAGCTTTGGCGGACCGATTTCGTTCGTATCAAGATGAAATATAGACATGGAAGAGAAGCAGAAAGCCAAGAAGATTGAAATTTCCCCTGCAGCTTTTTGGGAGACAAACAGTCAAAAACAGTCCACAAAATAAAGTTAAAATAACACATGAAAATAAATCCATAAAGAGATGCTGCCAGCAGCTGATGTGTGCACATATTTATCCAAGAGCATGTGGTTTTGAGTCACTGGGGCTTATTTTACTCCCTGCTGTATAGGCATAATCTTTCAACTGTCCCTTGTTGCTAGGGCAATCGTGGATTTGTTTTTTAATACTTGAGTGCTGCTTTGCTTTTCGGCTCTCAGCTTGCCAGCTCCTCCCTGCTCTGTGTACAACTCAGAGTGTGGTTCATATGGTCAACGGAAGGAGAGGATGGTTCCCTGCTCCAAAAGGACTCTCAGTCTGAAACACATACACACATACATACAGGAGAAACCAGCAAAGCCCCAGGAAGGGATGCTCTCCTGGGATAGGAAAATAGGAACGTAGGCAGTTTCTTTATACCAAGTCAGACCATTGGTCCATCTAGCTCAGTACTGTCTACACCAGGCCTGCTCAACTTAGGCCCCCCCAGCTGTTTTTTTTGGACTACAACTCCCATAATCCCCAGCCCACAGTGGCCAATAGCCAGGAATGATGGGAACTGTAGGCCAACATCTGCAGGAGGGCCGAAGTTGAGCAGTCCTGGTCTACACCGACTGGCAGCGGTGTTCCCAAGGTTCTAGGGAGGAGCGGGGCGGATTAACACATAGGCAAGATAGGCACTTGCTTACAGAGGCACATTTTGAGGGGCGGCAAATTTTGAGAGTGGTGTGCAAGTAAAGGGTTTGGGTCGGGGGGAAATTAAATCTTCCTTCTCTACCTTTTAAAAACCACTGCTGCACATCAGGATGGCGGATGGAGGGTGGTGAGAGCTCCTCCCATGAGCCTGCCTGCCTCCCAAATGACAGGTTGGGCTATTTTCGGGGCTCTCTGCACATGGGGAAAAGATTTAACTACCCCACACCCAGTCCCTTACTTGTAAAGAGGAATCCTTGCCGGATTTCCCTTTATAAGTATCGCTATTGAGACCCTCAAGCTGGGGCAGCAAATCTTTGTTTGCCTACGGGCAGAAAAAAAGTTTAATCCACTCCTGGGGAGAAGTCTCTCTCAGCCCTACCTGGAGATGCTGTCAGGGAGGGAACTTGGAACCTTCTGCATGCAAGCATTCAGTTGTTCTTCCCAGAGCGGCCCCGGCCCTAAGGGGAATATCTTAGAGTGCTCACATGTAGTCTCCCATTCAAATGCAAACCAGGGCAGACTCTGCTTAGCAAAGGTGAGAACTCACACTTGCTACCAAAAGACCAGAGGGAGAGTTCCTCTCCCCACTGCTAAATATAAAAAGAGTTGCAAATGAAGAGACGAAAGTCCCACAGTGCTGTAAGCTTATTTATTTGAGCCCAACGCGTTTTGGCCGAAGCCTTCTTCAAGGGCAAGATCGTGGACTACCAAAGTTGATGGAGCACGTTTGCTGCTATCTTACTAAGGCGAGCTTACAATTAGCAGGAGTCCTATGCAATGCTTAATGCTCGTAGGACCTGTGTGTGACCCATGCAATGCTCAGCACCTGAGAGGTGTTCCGAGATGGAGGAACCAGTCCCAACACTGTGCTTGTGCAGCACACAAGGCTGTGCTGGTGCACGGAGATTTCATTGCTGCTGCTTGGAAATGTGACTATGCAGACAAGCCGCCTTTAAAACATGGGGCATGCAACATTAATCTGGAATGCAAACTCCTGGCATAGTAGCTTCCATACTGCATAAGGGCACATGGGCAACTTGAGCGTTGCTCACGCCCCTACATTGTTTGAGTTGTGTGACATAATGCTTGCTATTTCCAATGGATGGTGCACTGCACAGCTCCATGCATGGCACCCTTACCACTGGGCATGACTACCTTGTGGCACAGCCTTCTCTTAGCTGTTTACACACACATAGGAGCGAGGGTGGTGTTCAAGCCACCCATGTCCCCTTGAGTAGTATCTATCTATCTATCTATCTATCTATCTATCTATCTATCTATCTATCTATCTATCGGTGCCCCAAACTTCATCTCTGGGCGGTTAACAATAACATAAAAACAAGTTAAAAACATACACAAAAAGGTAGAACAATTTAGATAATTTAAAATCAAGCACAGATTAAAACCTAAACATTTAAAAAGCTAAAAAAGCTTGGGTGAAGAGGTGGGTTTTCAAATGCCTTTAAAAAACATTAGTATGTCAGCCACTGCAACTGATTGATTGATTAATTGTCCAAGTTCTACACCGCCTTTCACCAAACTCATCCCAAGGCGGTTTACAGGAGTGCATACAATTGCATAAAATCACATTAAAATCCACGAAGACCATAAAGAACAGAGAAACACCAAAAAGCAGTGGCCATTAAAAAAACACAGAGCAGCCGGAAAGCAGAGAGACTGGCAACCCCTAAGAGGTAAAAGCCTGAACAAATAAAAGAGTTGTTAGATGTTGTTTTAAAAGCAGCCACAGATGCCAGAGAATGGGCACCCACTGGGAGAGCATTCCAGAGCCAGGGGGCAACAACAGAGAAGACCCTGTCCCACTTCCATGACAATCAAGCCTCCCTCAATGTTGGCACATAGAGCAAAGCCCCCTCTGATTAGGTGGCACAGGAGCATTGCACAGGCACAATGTTAGAGTGCTGGCCACCAAATAGCAGCATAATAATAATGCACATGTTTCATAGGGTCTTTTATCAGGGTAGACATTTCAAAGTCTCAAAATGAGAGACCATCTGGCCTATTTGCTTCCATTGCTTCCTGGCCGATCTTCAGTGAAAAGGGTGAGTGTTTGTTCTGCACTCTTCTCCAGTGGTAGACATCAGCCTCCCATTTTGCATGTTCCACTAGAGTTTAAAAACAAAACAAAAAACTTGGAGCTTGTTAAATGCAAAATTGGAAGCTCACAAATGTCTTCCATGTGCGCGGTTCAAGAAAATATTCAAAACAGATGCATATATATTTAAAAACCAAATGCCACCCCAGGCTACATCTGCTCACCTGAAATGTGACCACTTTGGGGGAAAAAACAATCCCATTCAACAGCTATTAAGCACAGTGTTTGGATCATGGAAAGCCAACTGTCGTCTAAGTTCAAGGATGGGCTTGGTTGCTTTCATTAAAGTTCTCTCGCAGAAAAACCACAAAGAGAAACACTGTGAATCAGCAAGCTCAGGTTGAGTTCATTTTATGTTCTTGGAACACATAAAGCCCTAACCCAACAGTCTTGGAAAGAACACAGCTTTTTTTTTTTTTTTTTGGTTTTTTTTTTTGCTGAGTGATCTAACCAGAAAAAATGATGAGGCTTTATGACAAAAAGAAAACCAAAATCCCAGAATCTCTATGGAGCAACATCCATTAGGGTTATGTTCTGCAGAGTAACATAGTAAACATAACAATCGTTCACATGAACATCTGCAGGAATATACCCACTTATCTGGGAGTAGGAAAGCTTGGTTGTCTTTGGTAGAATACAGGAAGGGTTTACCATTGCCATCTTCTGCGCAGTGTGAGATGATGCCTTTCAGCACCTTCCTATATCGCTGCTGCCCAATATAGGAGTTCCCCATATTCTGGGAAACACACCAACAGGGATTCTAATCAACAGCCTCTTGCTTTCTAGCCAAGTTACTTCCCTGCTGCGCCATTAGGTGGCTTATCTGGGAATAAGCTCCATTGAATTCAGTGGAACTGACTCCATCTAAGGAAGCAACTATGGGTGTGCAGAACTGGTTCTATTCTAACCTGGTTTGAATAGAACTAGCCTGGTTTGACCACTCTGTATTCAAATCAAACGAGACCTCAAAAAAGGTGTGCTGGTCCAAATTTGAGCTGAACCGGCCGTTTCTAATGAACCAGTTCAGAACCAGTCTGGCAGTTTGGGGGCATGCTTGTAATAGGCATGCCCCCTCAAACTGCTGAACTGGTTCTGAAGTGGTTCGGCCCGGTTTGACACTTGGACCGAACTGGAGGCTGGTTCAACTCGAACTGGTTTGGTCCGGCGGTCTGGTCCGGCTCAAACTCAAGCCAAACTGCCAGAATTCGTTCATGCACACCCCTGGGGCAACTGCTCCTTTGTCTTCCCGTCTAGATGCCCATGGTAGCTCAGGGGTCCTGAAACTTGGGTCCCCAGATGCTGTTGGACTACAACTCCCATCATTGCCAGCCAATGGGGGAGATGGGAGTTGTAATCCAGCAGCAGCTGGGGACTCATGTTTGACAACCCTGGCTGTAGTTAGTAACTAGTGGTATATTATTGTGCCTTTTAAAATACACATCCCCTCTTGTAGCTTCTTATAGAACACATGACTTACCATCATCAAACAAACCTAGAGGGATTTGCTTTCATCACTCCTATTCTTAGTGCGGCCAGCTCCTATTGTGAGCAAGGTTACTGTGAGGATAAACTAGGATAACTCTGCCTTATACTTTCTGAAGGAAGACTAGCATACAAGGGTGATGAATAAGTCTCCCACACCCTCCAGCAAAGAAATTGGATGGGATGAGACAGGCTGACAGCCAGATAAAGTTATTCATGTAGTCCCACTGCAATTAATAGGACAACTTAGTCATGACAGAGCCAGCGTGGTGTAGTGGTTAGAGTGCTGAACTAGGACCGAAGAGACCTGAGTTCAAATCCCCATTCAGCCATGATACTTGCTGGGTGACTCTGGCCCAGTCACTTCTCTCTCAGCCTAACCTACTTCACAGGGTTGTTGTGAGGAGAAACTTAAGTATGTAGTACACCGCTCTGGGCTCCTTGGAGGAAGAGCGGGATATAAATGTAATAATAATAATAATGATGATGACGACAGACATGCCCCATTAATTTCAATGGGACTACCCATGAGTAACTTAGTCTGATTGTCAACCAGCATTAGGATCTCCCAGATAGGAGCTGGCCACACTAGGAATAGGACTGATGAAAGCAAATCCCTGCTATGTTTGTTTAGAGAGGAGGAGCCATGTTTTCTATCAAGAAGCTACGAGAGGTCAGATTGTATTGAAAATGCACAATAATATACCGCTGATTACCTTATTTAACTGAATCGAAGATGACCCTGAATTTAAGATGACCCCCTTAAAAAGTAGAGCTTAAATACACCTATACCTGCATTTACTCAAAAGGAAAAGGCTCTGAATTTAAGATGACCCCCCGATTTCTAAATATCAAAAAACTTGGAAGAAACCTAGTCTTGGATTCAGGTAAACACAGCACTCACTACAGCAGGGGTACTCAAACATGAGTCTCCAGTTTCTGCTGGATTACAGCTTCCATCTCCCCCAGTGGCTGGGGGCGTAGCAGCCAACCTTCCATGCAGGGGAAAAAAAAAAAGAGCTGACATATGGGGTGGGATTATTCAGCCTACTTGGTTACCATTTTCTCTTAGCTGGCTGAAGCGACCACCTCTATTGTTCAATTTTTTGGATGGGTTGCCCCCACCGTTGCAGCCCCCTTCTGCCTTGGTCTCCCCTGCCACCACCCCTCGCTTTACCCATTGAGTCTGCTGGCCTCTGCAGCCTCCATGGCCAGAAAATTGGCCCACGGCGTGGTATAATGACATCATCACCCAGCGCCCAGGCTGATATCATTATACTGCACTGTGGGCCGATTAGCTTCCCTTTGCCGGATACAGTGATGATCACAGCTGCAGATCCAAGTGGCAGGAGGGAGAGTGGCAGCTTGAGGCGGGAGGCAGTAGGAGGCGGCAGGCCTGCAGCGGGAGGTGGCGAATGGCAAGGCGGGTGGGTGGTCTGGCCAGGCCTGGTATGATAGAGGCAGTGGTGCAGGCCCAGCGTGGTGGATGTAGCAAACAGTGGGGCCTGTGGCAGCTTCCTCCAGCAGCCCCTCTCCCTGCGGAGGCCACCAGTGGCCCATGTTCTTTTCACATGGCCACACAGTTGTAGTTATGCACACAGGACTGAGTAGTCAACAAGAGCTTGCTCTTTGTCAGCCTGGAATCAATGGCTTTAGACCACAGAGTCAGCCGGGAATCATCAGCTTTACAGGGCCAGGTAGAACCTTATTGTCCCTTTTTGCCATGTGATTCCTGTTAAGTTGATAGCTGTAATACCCACTCTGACCACAAGCAGTGGAGGTGCCGCTGCACAGCAGAGAAAATTATAGGCCAGATTCAGACAAAATAGGAAACCGGAGGTCCCTTCAACACTGGTTTCTGAAGCTGCACATACAAATTCGGAAGGGCAAAAAGGAACCTGTGGTTTCCCTCGTCAAACTCCACTCTTGTCAGAGTGGAGTTTTGCTGCCCTTAACGCTGTGCCAGCGTTACATCTGAATGCTGTCACCATAGTTTGGGCCCCACGGAACTGGACTTGAGGGAGGAAGCTCCTCCCTCACTCCAGCCTGATTGGCTGTGCAGGCTGTCCTTCTGTCAAGAAGGAAGCCCACTCAGCCTGCCCCTCCACCTTTCTGCAGTCTTGCTGACAGCAGAGGCAGCTCTCCCTGTTGTCCGAACGCGGATGGGAGAATGCAGGGAGGAGGCACAGAACCGCGGGTCCATTGGACCTGCGGTTCCATATTATATCTGAACTGGGCCATAGGAACTTGTTTTTCCAACCACTGCTACAGCAGAGTGGAAAGTAAGGCAAGCAGAACCCAAGCAGGCCTGCTCAAGTTCCCCCCCCCCCGCTGTTTTTTGACTACAACTCCCATAATTCCCAGCCACAGTGGCAAATAACCAGGGGTTGTGGGAGTTGTATGCCAACATCTGCAGGAGGGCCAAAGTTGAGCAGCCCTGCACTAGATTTTCTAATCTGAGAACGTTGGTTCCATACAGTCCTGTAGTTGGTGATACTTGGTACTGATCTAGTGTGTTCCACGGTTGTTCTAGAGATATCTAGGAGCTTCTGCATGCCCATTGTAAGTCTTTCTAAGCATATCTTAGTAGCTTCAGATGAATTTTAGCAGCAATTAAAGAAAAGGGAAAAAAACTCTGTCCCACTAATTGTGGAGGCCATCTGCTGGGACCAAACTGCTAGGTATTGTCTTAAGTGTGCGTAATCCAATTTCTGTGTGTGAATGCTGCCTTTAATCTCCACAAGGCTCACAAAATGAGGCATCTGTTTCTGAATTTAAGTAACTGAGACTAATCAGACTAATTTGACTTTTTTTTAATACCGTTGAATTAATTGATCAACCTCATTTTGAGGCAGAAAGGGCATAAATTGTTTACGTATTTCATTTTTTTCTTCCAGAAAGCACAGAAGCAAATCTTTTAATCACTTTTCATGAGGATACTCACTGGAAATCTGGTGCTCGTGTTTCTTTTTTGAATGCAGAGAGCAAACTTGGGTTGGGATGTAGAGTCTCCAGTTATTCTTACTCTTGGCAGAAAAATATTGATAAGAGTGTTGCTATTAAGATTCTGTAATAGCGCAGCAGGGAAATCACTTGCCTAGCAAGCAAGAGGTTGCTGGTTTGAATCCCCACGGGTATGTTTCCAAAATATGGGAAACACCTATATCAGGCAGCAGTGATATAGGAAGGTGCTGAAAGGCATAATCTCATACTGGGTGGGAGTTGACAATGGTAAACCACTCCTGTATTCAACCAAAGAAAAGTACATGGCTCTGTGGTTGCCAGGAGTCGACACCAACTCGAGGGCACAACTTTATTTTACTTTACTTTATATCCATCCTCCTATATCAGTTATGATTCCACCTGAAGATAATTGGATTGACAGTTCAGAACAAACTGGTTTTTGAAATTTTCAAGTTTTCCAGCATAACTTACCTTAATCATGTTTCCTATTTGGAGTCTGGACAGAAAGTTTGGATATAAACATTAAAACAAACACAGTTACTTGGTTTTAGAGCAAACATAGACCTTTCCAAGGCTAGCACAGGTCTGGAGGTTCTCTGGAGTGCTAATCTGACTCCGGACAGGCAATTGGGGAGGAGAGCTGGTCTTGGAGTAGTGAGCATGAACTGTCCTCTTTGCCAAGCAGGGTTCACCTTGGTTTGCATTTGGATGGGTGACTATATGTGAGCACTGTAAGATATTCCTCTTAGGGGATGGGGCCATAGCTTAGTGGAAGAACATCTGCATGCTTGCATGCAGAAGGTCCCAAGTTCACTCTCTTGCATCTCCAAGTAGGACTGGAAAAGATTCCTGCCTAAAACCTTGGAGAGTCAGTGGCAGTCAGTGTAGACCAAGCCTGCTCAGCTTTGGCCCTCCTGCAGATATTGGCCTACAATTCCCATAATTTCTGGCTATTGGCCACTGTAGTAGAGGATTATGGGAGTTGTAGTCCAAAAATAGCTGGGGGTGGGGCTAAGTTGAGTAGGCCTGTTGTAGACAATACTGAGCTAGGTGAACCAAAGGTCTGACTCAGTATAAGGCAGGTTCCTATATTCCTGTATTCTTAATCTCTTGCCAAAGGCCCTCTCTGTCATTAAATTATTTTTTTAAAAATCACCGGGGTTGGGGGTTGAACTCTGCACATGCTTAATGGCACTCATTCCAAGTTGCCACCGTTAAAAAACAAACTGCAATCACCTTGACCCTGCAGAGCAGCCGTTTAGCCCAGTGCTTCCTTCCTAACCTGCCTGTCAGTGGCCAGGGGCAGTTCAAGGCCTCTCTGCACAGGGTACCAAGTGTTGCATCCCTCCTTGCGTGCACCTTCCTCCCACTCTTTCCCTCCATTTTAAAGTGGGGGGGGGGAGAGGGCAGGAGGTCATCTTGCCGCCTTGCTGGCATCTCAATAAGCTGCTGCCTGAGGCGACCGTCTCATGTCGCCTCATGGAAGGGCTGCCCCTGTCAGTGGCTGCTCAGTAACTTGGAGCCCTTTTTAGTCAGAAAGGCCTGTGTCGGCACACATGTCTCACCTCCATGTCGTGTGCTCCAGCAAGTCAAGGTGCTGGTTATTACCTTAAAGCCCTTAATGGTTTGGGCCCTGGATACCTGAAGGACCGCTTGCTTCTAAGGGCTTCTGCCCGCCCAACAAGATCATCAGAGGGGACCTTTGCTCCATGTGCAGACACTGAGAGAGTCTAGATCAGGCCTGCTCAACATAGGCCCCCCCCAGCTGTTTTTGGACTACAACTCCCATAATTCTCAGCCACAGCAGCCAATAGCCAGGGATTATGGGAATTGTAGGCCAACATCTGCAGGAGGGCCGAAGTTGAGCAGGCCTGGTCTAGATTGTGGTGTGTATGGGACAGGGCCTTCTCTGTTGTTGGCCCCAGACTCTGGAATGCTCTCCCAGTCAACGTCCGCTCTATGACATCTGTAGCTGCTTTTACTTTCCTATCTATCTATCTATCTATCTATCTATCTATCTATCTATCTATCTATCTATCTATCTATCTCTCTATCTATCTATCATATTTCTATACCGCCTGATAAGTACATCTCTAGGCGGTGCATAAAATTTTAAATATTTAAAAGTTACGGATTAAAATACATGACAATCAAAACAAGAGAATAAAATAGATATTAAAACAAGTTTTAAAATCATTAAAATTCATTTAAATTAAAAGCCTGCACAAACAGGAGAGTCTTGAGGTTCTTCCCAAAAACAAACAGAGAAGGAGAGCTGTTTTTAAAAAGCAACTCAAGAGCTTTTTATTTACCCAGGCTTTTACCTCCTAGAGGCTGCCAGGTTTCTCAGATTTCTTGCCTCGTTTTCTTTTTAATGGTTTCTAGGTGTTTCATGGTTTTAACGTTTAATTGATTTTAAGGTTTTGAATGTAACATTTACGGAATTGTATCGTAGTTTAGGTTTTGTAAACCGCCTTGAGATGCATTACGAAAGGTGGTATAAAAACTGAATGATAAATAAATCACACACACACACACACACACACACACACACACACACACACACACTATGGCCATGGTCCCTCCTCTAGAGCTGAAAAATATCCCATGTAACCACCACACATCCCACATCAAAGCTACCAGAAGAAAGCAATTGTAGCCACCCTTTGTGGGCCTGACGTAATATGGAATGGAGCCATCAGAACCTGAGTGCCTACAGCCACCATCAGGCTCTTCCGTGGCTGTCAGCAACTAGCAGGACAGTAAAACCAAAGCACTTGGAGGAGCTATGCCCTTGGGCATGCCTGGCATACTTCTGGCACACTCCTAATAATGTTTGCTTAGCTTCTGTCATTTGCTGTTGAAGGGGAGGCTCATGCCATCTCCTTGGCAGTGGCACCGGTGCTAACATTTTGCCAAACTAACCTGATGCTCCTTTTTCCCTTTCTGTCTCCTTCGCCGCTATTACAGAGTCAGATTCACAAGGAGATCTTTTGCAGGCCTGGGGTGGTACTGTGTGTGGATAAAACCGACAGGCAGGTTGTGAATTTAAAAGCCTAAGAGCAAGGTTATCAATCCGTTGGCTTTGCTGAACACAGACAGTGCAGGAGAAAGCTATTTTGAACATATGAGGCTACTGTCTACTGAGTCTGACTGTTGGTCCATCTAGCTCAGTACTGTCTGCTCTGACTGGTAGCAGTTCTCCAGGATCTCAGAGAGGGGTCCTTCCCAGCCCGACCAGGAGATGCCAGGGATTGAACCTGGGGCCTTCTGCATGCAAAGTAAGTGCTCTGCCACTGAGCTACAGCTGATCCCCAAATGCCTCAGGATTAATATATTGTGGGGAAAGGGTCATAGCTGAGTAGACATGCTTTGCATATGGAGGGTCCTAGACTGCATCTCCAACTTAATAGGATTAAGGTCCCCGATGATGGGAAAGACCTCCGCTGGAGACCCTGGAGAGCTGCTGCTGATAGGAGTTGTTGCCAGAACCTAAGGGGTATACTTGTGGGTCAAATGGGCCGTAACCCAGACAGCAGCTTCATACTGTATATTACAAATATGAATATGGCTAATGTTTATATATTGCTTTTCAACAAAAAGTTCCCAAAGTGGTTTACATAGATACAAACAAACAAATAAAATGGCTCCCTGTCCCCAAAGGGCTCACAATCTAAAAGAGAAGCATAAGCTAGACACCAGCAACAGTCACTGGAGGGATGCTGTGCTGGGGATGGATAGGGCCGGTTGCTCTCCCACTGCTAAATAAAGAGAATCACCACTTTTCAAAAGTGCCTCTTTGCTCAGTTAGCAGGAGACAGGGGACATATTAAGATGCTGATCCATCCAGACTTCCTTACACTGACTGTTACAGCTTCCTACAATGTGTGTGAGAGAAAGGCAGGCCTTGTCTATGCACTGAGGTTAATGAGATGGTACAGTGGATTGTACCACTTCAGACTGCAGGTGGAGAAGAACACGCTTAACAGTCTGATATATAAAAATAATCCCTGCAAGATGAGCTCTAGCATATCAGGGAGAAGGAGAGCCTTCCTCTTGAGGAAAGGACTGTGCTGTGTTGGTTTTCTACTTGTAGATTTCTTTCAGAGCATACAGGAACATTGTTTGTTTGTTTTTAAAGGGATCCTCCACCTACTGCGGTTCAGTCCAGGCCGCCACTTCTAACTCTGCTGCCTTATTCTATGGCATGTACGGATCCAGCCATAATCAGAACTGTCGAGACAAACACTGTAGCCCTGGCCAATCCAGATGCAAGAATGTCAGAACGCGGCTGGGGTAACCTTGTACCAGGCGCTCTCTCTTAAGGTGGGAACCAACATTCCTCCCAAGTGAAACCTGAAGAGAAACTGAGGAAGAACTGAAATGCAAAGAGGAATGCCAGGATTCCTCCCTTAGCCAAAACATCAGCTGAGTCTCTCAGAATAGTCGACTTCGCAGAGCTGTGGTGAGGATAAAATGGGTGGTTGTAGGAAACTACGGCCCACACAGTGACTCAGTGAACCTCCTGTCGACATGGCAGGTGGACACTTTAACCTCTGCCGCTTGGGAAGGCGGGGAGGCTCTGTGTCTACTAAAGTGACCCTATCAAAGAGAATTGTAGCAATAACTTCTAATGACATAGAGGCGAGTCTCACGATCGGTGAGATTCGCCAAAATGAGGTTTGCAGGGAGAGCGGACTCAGCCTGCTCTCTCTGCAGATGAGCACTGCTGCAGCCCTGGGCAGCCAAATAAGCCACCCACACGACTGCCGGCTCTGTCACGGAGCTGGCGGGAGCTGCAGGGATCGGGGGCCACGTGGCCCCCGGAAGTTCCAGCAAGTTCCAGCAAGTGTGCAGGACATGCTGGAGAGACCCCTGAGCCCGGGAGGCGGGGGTCTCCTCATGTGTTGCTGCTGCGCGGAGCCGCAGCACGGCAGTACACAACCACAAAACCCGGGTTAGCGGAGTGCTCACTCCACTAACCTGGGCTAAGGGGAGGGGTAGATAAGCGGGTGACCCGCTTTGGGGAAACCGGGCTCGCCTATTCCCACGATCCATGGACAGCGGGCTAAGCTCCCTTAGCCTGCTTTCCACTGATCGTGAGAATTGCCTCATAGTGAGACTGTTCTCACAATCAGCCAAGAGTGGGCCAAGGCAGCCAAACCCGCACTTGGCTGCTCGTGAGAAGCAGTGGGAGGCAAGCGGCTGCCACTGCCATGGTGGCGGCAAACCCGCCTGCGGAGCCCTTCTTCAAAATGAGGTCAAGAGCGCTCTCTTAACCTCATTTTTTTGGTCATCTGCCAGGCCCAGTTGCTTGCAGCCAGGGCTGGGAGACTGCAGGGTCCCTGGATGGCGTCGGAGGATTCCCCACAATGCACCATGCACTTGTGTGGTGCATTATGGGAGTTTCAGGTGGAAAGGTGACACTTCCCATCCCCTAACCTTTCATGCTGCCGGCGGCTACAGGCAATTGTGTGGGCCAGTATTTCTCAATTGCCGGTCTGCGGACCGGTGCCAGTCTGCGGACCAGTGCCAGTCTGTGGACCAGTGCCAATCCGCGAGGCATTGGGTACTGGTCTGTGAGGCATCACTAATAAAAACCACCCCTCTAAAAAACAATTTCAGGCCGGCGAGAGCTCTCTGGGGCTCATTTCCAGGCAGTCCTCACTGCTGGATAATGTTCATTTCACTCGACCCCCTTGCTAACTGCTGGTCCAGGAAACTGCGCACAAATAATGTACCGGTCCACGACTCCAAAAACACTGAGAAACACTGGTGTGGGCGGGTAATCCACCTGCCCAGGAAGAGAAGAGAGGACATCTGCAGGGAGGTAAGTGCTAGAAGCCTTCCTCCCCACTTTCCCTCGAGACCTTTCTCACCAATCGTGAGAAAGGGCTCGGTATTTAACCCAGTACCCACAGCACCCACTCCCCCTTGCACTCTGCCCCGCTGCCTGAGATGAAGGACAATATGGTGCCCCCTATCTGAGGATGGGTGCTCAGCAGGCCATGCTGCCGAGGCAGGTGGGGCACACAGGCACTCTCAGGCTATGCCCCCAAGTCAGGCAGTGGGAACAGGCGTGTTCCTAGCTTGCACTGAGGAAGGAGTGGGGAGGGATGTGCCCCAGCAGGAGTGAGGAAGGGCAGTGGCAGTGGACAGCAGGGATGCCCATGGAATGGCACCCATGGTGGTGAGGGCCAGCCCTTGCAGGACATTAAGGCAACTATCTCAAACTGCCTCATAGAAGGATTTTTTTTAAATTTCCCAAGGAATTCAGGGGATTGTGTGGGCGATGCTGGGAAGTGTAGTCTTTTTTGCAGTGGATGCAGCCTCAGAAAAGACTAAAAACCCCAGGAGCAACCATGCTATTCCTGGGATTTCATGGAGAAAAATCCTTTTAAAAGTCAAGCTGCTCCCAAACAGTGTAGAGCAAAGGGGAAGAACAGAGGCTGGTCTCCTGTTCTCTGTCAAAGCTCTGAAGGGCCATAGGGTGTGGCTCAGTTTGCTTCAATTCAGTCCCGCTTTGGCCCCCACCAGGTGACACTTTGGTCTGGGCTGAAGGGGGTCAAAGTGGGCCAAATCCAAATAGGCTGCTGAAGCTTCAAACAGTCATATATAGGTTTGAGGCAAACATCTAGCAATAGGAAAGCATGAGAAGCAAAGCAAGCAGGCCCGTGCAGGAACACAAAAGTCAGAATTGGGTCTGAACTGATCTAATCTGACCCCACAAATGTTGGTTCTGGGTCCTTTGGACACTTCTATATGTCAGAGTCAGGACTGAGGTCGAGATTGGGGTCAAAGTCGGAGAAACCTCAAAACATGTTTTTAAAGTAACCACTGATAGCACTTAGCAATAGCAATAGCACTTACATTTATATACCGCTCTATAGCCGAAGCTCTCTAAGCGGTTTACAATGATTTTAGCATATTGCCCCCAACATTCTGGGTACTCATTTTACCGACCTCGGAAGGCTGGAAGGCTGAGTCAACCTTGAGCCCCTGGTCAGGATCGAACTTGTAACCTTCTGGTTACAGGGCGGCAGTATTACCACTGCGCCACCAGGGGCTCCTCACTGTGATACTCACTGCGAACCCAGAAGAAAAGTAATCAAACACCAGAGAGTCACAGGGGAAGCGATGTAACACCAGGGCATCACAGGAGAAACCTGGAAATCAGTTTTGTGAGTGAAAAATGGACTTAAAACTTTTTTAAAACTTGTAATTATTTATTTATATTTATTAATTTATTAATTATTTTTTTAATTAAAAAAAAATAAGATATGCACATGTAGGTGGACAGGCAGAAAGGGCAGTAGACGAGGTCCTCCCTCCCCCACCCACTCACAGCATGCTTGCTAAAGAGAGGAGAGCAGATTCTGACTGCTTTTTGGAGCTCTGGAAAGCTCCGATTTTTTTAAATTAAAAATTATTATTATTGTTGTTGTTTACACAGTCAGACAGGTGTTATTGACTGGTTTGTTTTATCCAGACAGCAAGTCCTTCCCAAGGACCTGGGATGGCTGAATTTTATTGTCAATGTTGTTGTTGTTGTTATTATTAGTCTGATCCAAACTGGGCTGGCAAGTTCAGGTTTGGAGTAACAGCAGGAGAGAGGGCATGCCCTCAACTCCTGCCTGTGGCTTCCAGCGGCTTCTGGTGGGCCACTGTGCGAAACAGGATGCTGGACTAGATGAACCTCCTTGGGCCTGATCCAGCAGGGCTGTTCTTGTGTTCTTATCTTCTTAAACCCCTCATGTACAACCTTACTGATCCAATTTTGCACAGGCCTAAAAGCAAGGGCATTGCCAAACCCGAGGTGTGTGCGTGCGTGTGCGTAGGAGAACAACTCCTTCGTGAAATGCAGGCCAAGCTCTTTGCCTCTGACTTCCTCGCCTCCTCTGGCTCCAGGAACGGCACGATTCACATTCATTTTAAACATTCATCTTAAACTGCCATCCCGGCAGACAGATCCTTTTAATGTCCCCAGTATTTCCAACGCTCCTGGGAACACGGTGGAACTCAGTTTTGCTCAACTCAGCAGCCTGCAGAGCGTGTGTGTGCCTCTGTGAGGTAAGCAGTGTTCCTGGCTCTGAATAAATTACGACATGTGTTTGAGAATCAGGGTCCTAATTAAAATTGGCATTTGGGTGCTGCCTGCTGGTTAGCAGGCCCCCTTGCTGAAAAGTAACATAATTTGCGACACTAGGAGACTATGGCCAGCAGAGCACAGTGTACTCGGAGTCTATAATAAAGCCACTCCATCCTGCTTTAATGCAGGTTTAATCATCTTCCAGGCCTGAGCTCTGGGCTTTTGATCTATGGAAGCCTTTCAGTGAAGATGGGGACAATCCAAAGGGACGATAAGAAGCGTTGTGCTTTGCATTACTGCTCAAACGATGCCTTCCAGCAACCGAGGCCGCCCGTTCTGGTCTCAAGGCAATGCTTTGTCAACTTCCTTGGAACACAGAGTGCAGTGGCATAGCCAGTGGAAGGGTGGCCCATGTCCCTCCTGCTGGCAGGAAATGAGCTCGGGAGAGCTTGCATGGGATCACCGGGCCATGCCCCCTTTGCACATGACATCACACGCAAGGAGGGCCCCACCCCAGTGTCCCTCCTTTTCATTGGCGGCCCAGGTTCTTTGAACCCTACCGCACAATGGTGGCTCCGCCCCTGACAGAGCGCTATTCTGGCTTGTTGGTCCTTTGTGGACCACAGAATTTCCATATGAGCTGATATGAACAGGGCTGGTGTCGGGGACCAGCATAGCTGGGCAGTTGCTGCCCATCCACTGCTGATCCCTGAGGCAACTTCTGGGCTCTCTCTGTGGGGACAGCGAGAATACTGACTCTCTGAGGAGATGGAGATCTTGAGGAAAAACTAGACTGGGGAGAGGGAGAGTTTATGAAGTGATAGAGACAAGGGCATAAGAGAAAGGACAAAGACTGGGAGGCTGAAGGGAGGTGAAACTGGCATCCTTCCACTTCCGAGGAGCATTTATTCAGCTGCATGGTCAACACCAAGGGGGAGACGGAGGTCTGAGAATGGCAGACAAGCCTGAGGATCTGCTTTTTCACTTACTGTGGGTTTCAAAAAATGGTGGGACTCCAGGTTCCATTTGCATTCATTGATTGATTGATTGTATTTCTATACTGCCTAGTATAGAAACCTCTAGGCGGTTTACTGATTAAAACATAATATAAAATAAAACATTTAGAATTCATAAACATAGCTAAAAATCACAATAGATAAAAACACACATTAAAATTTGAAATTTAAATTTCAGTTACAAGCCTGGGAAAACAGGTACGTCTTCAGGGACGTACCATCTTCTGTCTTCAGGGACAAAGAGGGACGTCTCCAGGGACGTCTTCAGGGACATACTTTTACCATTGTGAAAAGCAAATAAAACCTCAGAAGTCTTGAGGCCCGCTGTTTCTCTCTCTCTCCTGTTGTTGAGGAAATAACTCTAACAAGGCCCAGAAGAGGTCAAGTCAATCTGACATGTTGTTTCTCGGATTGGCACAACAGACATATGTGTAATGTGTGAATGTTTACTCATTTGTTTAAATTGGCCTACAGACATATGCATTTTCACCAGTTTATGATTTCTTTGCATTTGCCTCTGAATTCATTTCTATGTTGGTCTCTGGAGCAGGACCAGCCCACCCACTAGGTAGATCTAGGGAGTTGCCTAGGGCACGGGTTCTTGGGGTGTGTGGGGCAGGTGCCCACATGCCCACTGTGAATAGCCACCCTCTGCATCATGGCTGGGGTGGTGAGCAAGGAGACTGCCATTGCCGCCCAGCTCCACGTGGAGTCCACACCTGCTGCACATCCCCTCCCCACTGCTCACCTGGCTGCGGCACATGCGCATTGGTCAGGTGAGCAGTGGGGCGCATGGTGAGGGCAGAGGGCAGTGGCAGGATCTTAAAAGGTATTATCTCCTTCTTCCCTGGAACCCCAGCCCCAGCCACCAAGTATCTTTGGCAACCCTCACATTCAGTTGAATTTATATTATGTATATTACAGAATATAATAGTCATTGTATGTGGTGTGTGTGTGAGTGTGTGTGTGTGTGTGTGTGCCAAGGTCCTACTTTGCCCAGGATACCACAAATCCTAGGACCAGTCATGTTCTGGAGAACTGGTCTTGTGGCAGCAAGCATGAATTGTCCACTTTGCAAAGCAGGGTCAATCCTGGTTTGTATTGGAATGGGAGACTACATGCGAGCATTGTAAGATATTCCCCTCAGGGGATGGGGCCGCTCTGGGAAGAGCACCTGCCTGCTTGCATGCAGATGGTTCCAGGTTTCCTCCCTGGCATCTCCAGATAGAGCTGGGAGAGACTCTTCCCTGTATCCTTGGAGAAGCTGCTGCCAGTCTGTGTAGACAGTTCTGAGCTAGATGGACCAATGGTCTGACTCAGTATAAGGCAGCTTCCTATGTTCCTATGGAGTGTAGACTCTGGGAGAAATGGGAGAATGTATACAATTTCAGGGAGTTTCAGGGGACCCACAGCAAACAGCCCTCCATGCCCCCTCTCCTACCTGAGAGAGTCACCTGCCACAAAAAGGCTATAGGCACAGAGATGGTCTCAGGAATCATGGACCTTTCAACTGGCCAGCAATTCCAACTCCTAATGCTGGCCCTGTACTTGAGCTGCAGCTCTTCTACAATAAATCCCAGTACCTGCATGCAGTTAAACAACTTGAAGTTTGTTTTTTTTAAAAAGAGAAATTGTTATTGTCTGTTTATTAACACATATCGCTTTAGAAGCCAGTGCAGCATTGCATATTGCTTAAGAGAAGAACATTCTACAGCAGGGGTGGGGAACCTCGGCCCGCCAGCTGTTGTTGAACTACAACTCCCACCATCCCCAGCCATTGTGGCTGGGGATGATGGGAGTTGTAGTTCAACAACAGCTGGCGGGCCAAGGTTCCCCACCCCTGTTCTACAGTGTGCTGCAGGGGGCTTAAAATCAATGTTATGACCTGTTTATCCCATCCTTCCTCTAAGGAGCTCAGGGGGGCATACGTGATTCTGCCCTATCTGTGTTATCCTCACAAGGTAGGTTAGGCTGAGAGATGGTAACTGGCCCAAGGTCAGGCCACCTTTGGATATCATGGGAAACCTGAAGCTAACTCACCTCCGATTGGCCTCTTGGACGGATTTGCACATAACACAGAACCTCTGGTCCAATGGACCGGTGGTTCCACTCCCTCCCCACTCTCCTCTCTGAATTTGGACATAACGGAGAGCAGAGAACCTGCAGTCAGCAAGGCTGCAGATAGGAGAGGGAACTGGCTGTGCAGACTTCCTTCTTGCATGAAGCCTGAACAGTCAATCATGGCCAGAGAGAGGGAAGAGCTTCCTCCCTCCGTTCTGGTTACAGGGAATGCAGCCTGCAGTTCTGCATTCGGACGTCATGCGGGCTGCGTTCAACCTCGGGTTGGGGTGGCGAAACTCACTACAACCTGAAGGGTCAAATTGGAGTTTTAAAAAAGCAAACCTAAGGTTGCTGTCCTTGCGGAACTGGCGTTTCCTGCATTTGGACGTACAGGTTTGGGAACCTCTGGCCCCTTAAACTCCAGTTTTGTGTTACGTGTGAATGGGCTTCTATGATGTCCGAATTATTGGAACTACGGTTGCAGGACCCAACTGCATTTCCTATCTCTCCCCCAAAGCTCCGATTTCTCCCCTGGTTTGCAGTAAGGTACACTTACCACACCGAGGGACTGGAGGCTCCAATGTTTCGTCCAGATTGGGCAACTCGCGCAAGCCAGAGTTAAGAGAGGAAGCTCCTCTCACCACTTACATTCAACTGACTGCTGTGGATTTCCTTCCAGGTGACTCAAAAGCAAACGAGGGGTCCATTGGACCCGCAATTAAAGGTACGTCCAAAGGCAGCCTCAGTGAGCTTCATGGGAGTTAGGATCCGAACTCTTATTTTCTTGCGTAATAATGTTAAGTGGCCTGCATCTTCAGCCAGGTGATTGGATGCAATGCAAACTTTCAAACAGTTCCCTGCACATGTGGCTGTCTAGGATTGCAGTCAATGTAACCGTAAAAATAATACATACATACATACATCCATACCACCCCCCCCCCAAAAAAACCACCCCCACATATTTGTGTTTTCAAGAAGCGACTTTCCTGGGCAGTGAAGTTCTTCTGAATTGCTTTTTTGCTGACTAGGAGTTGCTTCTCTGCATCCTTTAACAGGGCATGCAATCATTCTCTTCTGTTTCAGTATGCCATAGACATGGGCACCTTCCTCCTTGTAAAGCACAGAGGGCTGCCTACTCATGTGGTCTTTGTATTTTCTCACTTTCACCATCCTTGTAAAACTGCAGGTACATTTGTACTTTAAAAGATGTTAACAATCCATTTTTAAATGTGATTTATACTTCCAGTATACATAAAGACTGCTATGAATATGTGTTAAATATACATTCCATTTGGCCGTTTCTGCATTCAGTGTGAATTATGTGATATGGTCGGGAGATGAAGAATGCATTTGGCTTAAAGAATTCTTTTGATGTTACAGGATCTAAAGGAGACTCTAATATGCTGGGTGTGATTGCACCATGTTTGCAAAAGTCTGCGATGTGGCCAGGTGTTTCATTAGTTGCTGCGCCTTTGAAAGTCAGGCCAGATTAGACACACAGAGCTCTTATTCTGGTGTGAATGAAGAGCAATGCTAGCAGGTTACAGGTTTTGATCCTATCACACTGGTAAGGAATAGAGAAGGCCTAATATGTGTCCATTTGGAACAAAGTCCTCCAGTTTGTGATACGCTCTTCAAAACAGAATGTAAGAAGATTCCAGGGTAAAGGAGTAACAGGACCAGATGCTTCAGTAACAGGGCCACCAGCTTTCTTATTAAGACATCAGACAAATTCCTAGAGCAGGCCTGCTCAACATAGCACCCCCCAGCTGTTTTTGGACTACAACTCCCATAATCCCCAGCCACAGTGGCCAATAGCCAGGGATTATGGGAGCTGTAGGCCAACATCTGCAGGAGGGCCAAAGTTGAGCAGCCCTGTCCTAGAGGATGTCTATCAATGGCTGGTAGTTATGATGGGTATACAGGACCTTTCAGTTCAGGGAGACATAGGAAGCAGCCTTATAACGAGTCAGACTATTGGTCCATCTAGCCCAGTATTGTCTGTACCACTGAACCATGGCCCCGATCCCCTAAGAGGCATCAGAGGCAGGATGCTACTGGATGCCAGTTGTAGGGGAGCAAAGGCAACAGAAGAATATTGCTTTCAAGCCCTGCTTGTGGGTACCCAGAGGCATATGATTAGCCACTGTGGGAAACAGGAATCTGACTTGAGTGTTGGGATCCAGCAGGGCTCTTCTGGTATCCTTATGAAATACCTGATGGTAGAACAGTATCCCACCAGAATCTCCCAGAAGAGATGCGGGATAGTGCTGCGGCCACAGATGGGGCTCATATCACTCACACTCTCTGTTGCCTCTGTGTTGGTGGCATTGTGGGGCAGGCAGCACTTCACCCTGGGCAGAGGCGGTGCCAGACTACATTGTGCCCTAGGCAAGGCTAAGTACTTGCACCCCCCTAAAAAAAAATAAAAATCAACTTCGATTTTCAAAAGCAGATGTTTTGTAGAAAAAATGAAAAGCACAAAACTTGAAACTGCTAAATTAATTTTAAATTGCAAGAATAGGTAATACATCAATTTTTGATTATCTTTCTCAAATACAAAAGAGACTATTTTGGCACACAAATCATTTTGATTGATTTGATACACTCTGCGCCCCTTTGAGGTCTGCGCCCTAGGCGGCTGCCTAGTTGGCCTAATGGTAGCACCTGCCCTGACCCTGGGGCCACGAGTGCCTGATCTCTCCCATAATCAAGCTGTAATCACTGCAACGAAGGGAGGGGAATATATGGCTGTATCTCGGTGGTAGAGCATCCTGGGTTCAATTCTTGGCATCTCTGGGTTGGGCTGGGAAGGACCTCTGTCTGAAATCTTGGAGTGCCGAGCCAGTCAGAGTAGACAATTTGGAGCTAGATGCACCAGCGGTCTGAGTTTGTATAGAGATGCTTCCTATGCAGAGAACTTGGAGTCTCAAACAGTATCTGTTTCCTCTCTCCTTTCACATAATATGTCCAGCTATTCACACATTAATGTTGAATGCAGATACAGCACATGACAGCTCTTTTCTTGTCCTATCTCACTTTTAACCTGGGTAGCCGATCTGAGCTATCCTGGTTCAGAACTGCTGGGTTGGGAGGACTCCCATTGCCCCAGTTGTACCACAGATTCCTGGGTTAACCTCCTTCTACCCAGAAATCTGTGATCATGAGAACAACCCTAATGTGTAGGACTCTTGCCTTGAAGGCAGGATGGCTGAGTACCAGTTTTTTTTAAAAAAACATTTATATCCCACTCTTCCTCCAAGGAGCCCAGAGCGGTGTACTACATACTTGAGTTTCTCCTCACAACAACCCTGTGAAGTAGGTTAGGCTGAGAGAGAAGTGACGGGCCCAGAGTCACCCAGCTAGTATCGTGGCTGAATGGGGATTTGAACTCGGGTCTCCCCGGTCCTAGTCCAGCACTCTAGCTACTAAACCACACTGGCTCACCTCAGGAGAGAAGGGCATGCCTTCATCTCTTGCCTGTGAGCTTCCCAGAGACACTCTGGGAAACAGGATAGCTGGACTAGATAGGCCCTGTTATGTTATATAGTCCCACTATGGATAATACAGGGGTCAGCAACCTTAACTACAACTCCCATCATCCCAGTAACAATAAATTGTGGCTGGGGGTGATGGGAGTTGTATTTCAACAACAGCTGGAGAGCCAAGGTTGCCTACCCCCGGGATAATATAACCAAACTGCCCCTGTACACACATGGTTAGGGATGGAAATGCACTCCTCTTGCATCCAGGGCATGGCTTCAGTTTTCATAGTTATTTGGGGCGTAGTTTGTGTGAACCATCCCCTTGTATACAATCTGTAGTATATAGATAGCAGGCTAAACTCTGGCGAGAGCAGCAGATAAAGTCCCCTGTTCAATGTCAGATGTGTACAGTCAGAAGGCTCTCAGATAGGAGGGCTGAGAATGACCCTCTGAGGACTTGGACAGCCAATTGGAGCAGACCATGCTGATGGGTCATTGGCTGTCTGAGTAAAAGACTTCTCCTAATACCCATAATCCTCTGCTTTAGAGCTTTTCCTCTTACTCTCCTAAATTCCATAGACCTGACTAAGACAAGGTAATCAGAGACACTCGAACTGTAAATGCTGCTGCTTAACCAGATCTTCTGTTCCATGAGGTCATCTTGATGACTGACTGATTTCTTTGATACTTGTCCAAAAAAAGAAGCAGTGTAGTCATTATCTGTCTACAGAATTATCAGCAATGGGGTCTGGGCATGTATCATTCTTCTATTTTTAGAACTGAAATGACATGAGATGGGGAGGAGAGGTTGACTTAAAACCAGAACCGAGAGGTTGACATAATCACTGGAAAGTACAGTTTCTGGGGTTGGTGTCTTTGGGTTTTGGAAAAGTTTAGATCTTCAGAAAATTGGTAACGGAGCAAACTCCTCTTCCTTGCAGTAGAATCTAGATTGAAGAAAACAACAACAACAACAGAGTAACAACGACAACGGAGTAAAATAGACTAAGTTAGTATTACATTAGTTGACATTCCAAATCAGAGCATTGGTCCATCTAGCTAGATAGACTGACCTGCAACAGCTTCTCCAGTAGCTCCTCCAAGGTTCCAAGGTAGGAGTCTCTCCCAGTCCTACCTGGCCATGTCAAGGATTGAACCTGAGATCTTCTGCCTGCAAAGCAGTTACTTTACCACTGAGCTATGGGCTCATTCCTGTGGTACTGGTGCTTCGTTCATCAGGAAGTCAGTCAAAGGAATTAGATATCAGTGAGGGCAAAAAAAGCCAAGGACGGTGAAGGCCAAGAATGAGAAGGGAAAATGGTGGTGGAAAACACAGCACTTAATAGCTTAACTCCAGAGTACTTAAGAGAGTCCCTCCCTTGTCATGAACTCTGCTGCCCATTAAGATCATTCTGGGGAGGTCTGGTTATGGTTTCCGCCAGCTCGTTTGGTGGCGATTTGGGACCTGGCCTTCTCTGTGGCTGCCCCAGGGCTCTGGAATGAACTTCTTATCAAAATAAGAGTGTCTCCATCCTCCATCTCTGCTTGTATTTAAAAAGACTCTCAAGATGCACCTGTTTCCCCAGGCTTTTAGATAAAATTAATTTAAAACCATTTAATAATTGTTTTTATTCTATAAAATTGCTTTAATTGGTTTTATTCTATTTTTACATTTGTGGTATTTTTACACATGCATACTGCCTAGAGATACACATATCAGGTGGCAGATACAGAGGACTGATAAATGAATAGAATGTGTTCTTGGTGGCTGGCATACTGTGCGGCAGGAGTGAACAAACCTGGCCTTCCAGCTGTTGTTTAACTACAACTCCCATCACCCCCAGCCACAATACCATCATCCCCAGCCACAATAGGTTTGCCCACTCTTGCTGTGCAGGGGGAATGCAGGTGGTTTAAGCAGCACCCACACTCCGGCACATGTGTAAATGAACCCCTCTGATGAGACTGCACAGCAGGGAAGCAGCGCTGAGCAGTTAGATCTCCATGCACAGTTGCATGATGCAACACCCATTATTTCCCAAGAGCGTCTCATTGCACAACTCAGCACATGAAGCCCTTATCGAGCACAGTTACCTGGTAGTGCAGCAGAGGTATTAACACATGCCAGGGGTGTGGGCAGTGCAGTCTCCCTTCTGCCAGGGCTGCGGAACTTTGACCCTCCAGTTGTTGCTGGATTACAGCTCCCATCATCTCCAGCCACATTGGCCAATAGTCAGGGCTGATGGGAGTTGTAGTCCAGCATCTGCAGGAGGGCCAAAGCTATGCAGCCTGGGAGCTTCGGAAGCTGCCTTCTTCCGAGTCAGACCATTGGTCCATCGAGCTGAGGATTGTCTACCCAGACTGGCAGCAGCTTCTCCAAGGTTGCAGGCAGCAGTCTCTCTCAGCCCTATCTTGGAGATGCTGCCAGGGAGGGAACTTGGAACCTTCTGCTCTTCCCAGAGCAGCCCCATCCCCTCAGGATAATATCTTACAGTGCTCAGAAAGATATCGTTTTCCATTCAAATGCAACCAGGACAGACCCTGCACAGCAAAGGGGACAATTCATGGCTTGCTGCCACAAGGCCAACTTCCTTTATGCAGTATGTCAGCCAGTGTGGAAAATGGTCAACAACTGGAGTGAACTTGAAACTGCCGAAGTCACTTTGACTCAGCCCTAGCTCACGCTTGAACAGTGAGCGTTTGGTGTTCTGCTGCTGCTAGGAAATCCCGCAGTAGCTTCCTGCTTTTTACAAGCCTGTTAAAAATGGCATTGTGTAGGCCAGTCCGCTATCTCTTCTGTTTCATCTGGCTGTTACAATTGCTGCTTGGGAGACTATGGGCAGTGTTGTCTGTGATAAATGCCGTCCTTTCCTCAAGAAATTTGTGCCAGCGATGACAAAGGGGCAAGATTCTCTGAAGAGCTTTTAAAGAGATATTAGAAGAAGAGGATCAGTGTATTTTTACAGATGGGCTGTCAATGGAGAGGTTATTGTAGTCTTGCTGAGTGCATTATTTATAGTGCTTGGGCCTTGTGAATAAAAGAAAGTATAAATCTCCAAACCTCACTTCTGCCCTCTTCCCTTTATACAGTTCTTTTTCATTGGAATAATCCTTCATCTCTTCCTCACATGCTGCAGTTTTAAAAGCTCAAATCCACAAAGGGCTTTCCCATGGTCTGCCCAGCCACAATGATCACATACACAATAGCTTAAGCCTCTTGTATATGCGGATCTCTCTTAGGTCTGCACAACTTGTAACTCACCCAGCCAAAGGCAGCCCAACTGCCATGAATGGGGTCTTTCCACAAACTGGATCACCCACTTGATTTCACCATCCCAGGGAAGCCCACAGGCCGGTTGGTCACCTTTGGCTTGGTGGATCACAAGTTATGCAAGACATTCAAGCTCATGTCTCACCCACAGGTATGTAGGTCTATGTGCAGATATTATTTAGGTACTCTCCCTCCAGGGGTGTAGCTATAATTGAATGGATGTGTTCAAAGAACCCGGGCCCCGCAGCTCCTGAGCCCCCCCACAAAACCCCTCCCTATTTTCTTCATTATTTCCCTCTCTCCCCTAGCCATGCCCCTGTCTGTCTCCCTCCCTCCCTCCCTCCCTCCCTCTCTAACTTATTTCGATACCGCCTGATATAGACATCTGTCTCTGACCAGTTTGCAATAAAACTGTACAAATTAAAACAGATTTAAAACATTAACACACTCTCTCCCCCCCTTTAGAGAATGTGTCTTTAGAGATTTTTTATAAAGTTGTTGGAGATGGGGTGAGGCTCTTATTTCAGCATGGGGTGCATTCCAGAGTCTGGGGGTAGCAACAGAGAAGGCCCATTGCATGGTGCACCAGGGGCAGAGCTATAATAGGACAGAGGTGTTCAAAGAACACAGGCCGCCCAGCTCCTGGGAGCCACCTGACTCACTCTTCATCCCAAGCTCAGGCCGGCCTTATTCCCAGCTGACTTTGTCATTAGCTGCATGTCTCCTTCATTTTGCTCCCTCACTCGGAGTGAGGGAGAGAATGAAGGAAACACATAGCCAGCACTGTTGCTGGCTGATAAAATGATGTTACGTGCAAGGGGCATGACTGGTGTGTGCAAGGGGCCACTGGGGAGAGGGGCAAACATGAGCCTGCCCTTCCCTAGCTAGGTGTTTGGGTGCACATGTGGTATCACAAATGCCAGAGGGAGACCCTTTGTACTCGCTCTGTGTGGCATCTATCTGGGTATCAAGAAGACCAGCTCCTTCCATATGAATCGCCCCTGGTATTAAGATCTTCATTTGAGGACCTTCTTCAGTTGCATTCAGGTGGTTAACGTCTGGGAAGAGGGACCTTTCAGTGGTGGCCAGGGTTGGCTTGTTGCTTTCGGCCATGAGAGGCAAACACATTGTGCCGTACACTCCTTTGCTGGCAAACTTGGTGCTGAAGTGATAGCAGGAGAGAGAGCAACCAGTGATGGTGACAAGAGGCCAGACAATGGGACGGGATGGAGCTGTAACCATCGGCGAGGGCAGAGGGCACTGAAGATGAGGCCAGCACAGGGGGAAAAGAGGTAGCCTCTGGGCTAGTTGAATTGGGGGGCAGGGTCAGCAAGGAGGGTGGGATGACATCAACACTGACTCTGGCGAGGGGAAAAACACATACCATATTTACCTGGATTCAAGACTTGATTTCCCCCCAAGTTATGTGATGCTAGAAACTTGTCTTCAATTCAGAGTCCTGTTCCTTTCAAGTACATACAGGGACAACTTGTATTTAACCTCTATTTTTAAGGGAGGCCATCTTAAATTGAGAGTCATCTCCTATTCGGGGAAATACGGTAGGGAGGGCAGAGAGGAGGCTGGGGTGGCCGTAGGCAGATGGGTGATACCTGCAACAGGGAGTAGGGTGGGGCGCGAGCACTCAACGCCCTGTGGTGCATGTGCTGCTGGAAGCCATCATCTCCCCTTGCCTCATGTGTGAGCTGCTCCTGGCAGGGGTGTCTGTCTATGGAATCCCCGTGCCAGAGTGATGTACCTGACACCTTCGTTGCTAGATTTTATTTGTCCGGAAATAAAACCTGTTTTATTTCCTCAAGCTTTTTAATGAGTAGGAACTCTGATTACTGAGTTAGAAGGAACTAACTTAATCCAACCTCATAGAGTTGGATTAATCTTAATCCTCTCTGTAGAGAGGAGAGCTGGTCTTGTGGTAGCAAGCAAGACTTGTTCCCTTAGCTAAGCAGGGTCTGCCCTGGTTGCATATGAATGGGAGACTAGAAGTGTGAGCACAATAAGATATTCCCCTCAGGGGGTGGAGCCACTCTGGGAAGAGCATCTAGGTTCCAAGTTCCCTCCCTGGCATCTCCAAGAAAGGGCTGAGAGAGATTCCTGCCTGCAACCTTGGAGAAGTCACTGCCAGTCTGTGTAGTAGACAATACTGAGCTAGATGGACCTATGGTGTGACTCAGAACATGACAGTTTCCTACGTTCCTAACCACTTCCCTGTGCTGAGGGCTTCTTTCTGCAGTGGACTGGGCATGGAGGGGAGGGGGACACTTTTTTTTTGCATCTCTCCCCTGCCTGTTCCAGAATCCCTATCCACTTGTATAAATATATTCCCGAAGGCTGCATTACCCTCAGGGACAGATTTATGCTTGTGGAAAGGGCTTTTGGAGTGGAGAGATGTGAAAAGTACTCCCTCTCTGTGTCTGGTGTTTGGATCATGTCTGCTGCTAGCAACTGTTCTGCAACCTTTCTGCAGGCCACCTGGATGCAGCTCGTGGACCACTGGACCACAGCTTGAGAACCTCTGGTCTAGGCAAATTGTGGGCAGCTTCCCTTGGGGAAAATACTGAGGGAACCAGTGGGGGAGAGGAGGGGGAAAGGTTTTTTCCCTCTGGTAAGAGAGAAAGAAGGGGGAGCCCTACATCCTGTTAAACTTGGTTGGTGCAAGGAAAAGCCACTGCGGCTGGAATCACCATGCATTCTGCAGACCAACCAAGGAAGGTTTCCAACCAATCGGTGAATAAAGTCCTCCCTGCATGTGCATGGGGTTGACTCCAGGTTTGTGAGGGCCCTCAGCAAAATGACCATCAGTGAGCCCTTTCCTTTGCCGTGGAGGTTAATGAGGGCTTACCGTTGCAGGATGAGTGGTGCGCCCCTTCCCTTAGCCACTGCTGGTTACTATTTTCCCACACAATGCCCTCAACAAAACATAATTCTGGGGACCTTGTGGGGACAAATGGTGGCCCCCATGAGTGACTGCCACTTTCTCCTCCAAAGCCCTAGAATGGTGCTACATTGGGGGTCATATGGGGCGAAATGGCAGCCACCAATGGCCAGGCCCTTTCCAGAGGGGCCACAACAAGCTTGGATAGATGTTAGTGGTGGGTCGTGCCAGGTTTCTGGGTCTCCAGGAGCTGCCTGCTGATGCTGAGCCTGAATGTATAGATCTTGGATCTGGGACATTTGAAAATGTTCTTCCATCTCATGGGACATAGGGGCATGGGAAGCTGCCATATACTGAGTCAGACCATTGGTCTATCTAGCTCAGTATTGTCTTCACAGACTGGCAGCGGCTTCTCCAAGGTTGCAGGCAGGAATCTCTCTCTGCCCTATCTTGGAGAAGGCAGGGAGGGAACTTGAAACCTTCTGCTCTTCCCAGAGTGGCTCCATCCCCTAAGGGGAATATCTCCCAGTGCTCACACATCAAGTCTCCCATTCATATGCAAGCAGGGCAGACACTGCTTAGTAAAGGGTGGTCAGAGAGCTGGTCCTGTGGTAGCAAGCATGAATCACTCCCTTTGCTAAGCAGGGTCTGCCTTGCATTTGGCTAGGAGACTACATGCGAGAGCACTGCAAAATATTCCCTTTAGGTGATGGGGTTGTCGCTCATTGCAAGAGCATTTGCATGCTTGCAATCTGGGTCCAGTTTCAGTCCCTGGCTTCTCCAGGTATGGCTGCAAGAGACACCTGCCTGAAACCCTGGAGAACCTCTGCCAGTCAGTGTAGACAATACTGAGCTAGATGGACCAATGGTCTGACTCTCTACAGATGGCAGCTTCCTACGTTCCTATGTTCATCTGGCGGCACGAAGGAGGGAACTCCAGAAGTGAATGTCTGCCTTGTGCGGATGATGAGATGCAGTGCCCCCAGCTAGAAATGCTGGCAATTGCTCCTGCAACTAGCAGCCAAAGATGGCGAGAGGGAGGGAGGTGGGGAGAGGGTCATGGAGGGTCATTCCCCTCTCTGTCTTCCCCCTCCCTTCCTTTGTGGCTCCAGGGCTGTAGACAGAAGCAAAGTACATGGAACACACCCTGAGAGGGCCTGCAAGCACCCTGTGGGCAGAGGCAGCTGCAAGGAGACAGAGCCTTCGCCAGAGCCAGACAAAAGGTGAAGAGGATTAGTTCTTAGTCCTCGGGTGCTGGAACAGCTTACACCTCTGAGCTCAAGCTGAGCTGAAGGGCAGGGAAAAGGGGATCCAATGCTAATTTGCTTAGCCCAACTTTTCCTAATTTGGAGTGGATTTTTCCCTGGCTAGGACGGCCCTTCATTCCTCCCCCCCACCCCACCCGCCCGCCACCTCCAAATTCTCCAGCTGCCACTGGTGCGGGATGTATGTCAGTGTTCCTACATCAGATCTCCGTTGGCTAAACAAAATGGCCTGCTGAATCTTCCAGCCACATCAGAGGAAGAGCAAATCCACCAGACTAGACTCCTGTTTCAAATGCACTTGCGTTCAGATCACAGGCGGCCATAAAATAGGTGAGCGAGCCGCCTCCGAGAGTCTAGCGGAGGGGAGATTTTTACGAGCATACTTTGGTTAAGTAACTGCTGTGATCTTGCCTACTGAGTCTTGAAATTAAAATGTAAAAAAGAAAAAGAGAGAAAGATGCCCATAAGCAACCAGCAGCTGAACTGGCTATGATTAGGTGGATTACTACTATTATTGAAGCCAACAAGTTGCTATCTGTTTAGTGTGCCTTAGCACATTTTGCAAGGCATACAATGGAAATTAAATGCAGAAGGAATAGTGTGCGTGTGTGTGTATTTGTGTGTGTGTAAACCACTTGAAATACTATGGGAAGAGTATAATCTTGGTGGAATTTGCATGCAAGCAAAATTCTATAGCATGTGATTGCTGGCAATTTGTGCAGTCATGTTTGCTGGAGTGACTAGATTGTTAGGCAGAGAACCAAATCCCCCTCACAGTGTGGCTTGGATTAATTACCATCTCTCTGCCTAACCCATCCCATGAGCATCTTTTGCTGCCAGATTCCACCTAAAATGGGATTGGATTTGAAATTTGGGGCTTGCTACATTTTTGGTACTCAGTGGTATCCTCATCACTTCCATTGGATTGTGGCTTGTGTCAGGGGGTGGGTTCCGAAAACCCACCAAAAGTCCAGTTCCTTCAGATCTCTGGTTCCCAGGGAATGCATGCTCCCAGTAGATGCATGTTGTCTGAACTCACCAACCTCTGGTTCCTGAGTTTTCCACCCAACATTCTCCACTCAACTCCAAATTTGTGTTACAAATGGGTGGAGAACATCCAACGAATGTCAGGAGGAAAGCTCAGGAACCGGAGGTTGGCAGGTTCAGATGATATGCCCGCCAGGAATACACCTGCTCAGGAACTGGAGATTCCCATGAACCAGAACTTCAGTGGGTCATCTGGGAGCCTCCAGATGTTGATGAACTACAACTCCCATCAGCCCCAGCTACAATTTATTGTGACTGGGGATGATGGGAGCTGTAGTTCAGCAACCTCTGGAGGCTCCCAGTTTTGGAAACACTGCCTTAAGGGATAGGCTCAGTGGAAGAGTATCTGTGTACTTGCATGCAGAAGCTTCTAGGTTCACTTTGTGGGATATCCAGGAATTTTTTCAGACAGTGACTTTACCACAACTTTACTTTGGGAGGGTGTGTGTGTGTTCACATATCGGTTAGATTTACCCCAAAGTCCATGCAATATTTCAGAGAGCACACCACACACGTTTCGAGATTCTCCTTCCATATCGGAAGCTAACCCGATTTATGTCCAGGATTTTTAAAATCCTCTTTGCGTCGGAGTATCTGTTATGCCCCGATCTCACAGTAAAGCCTAGCGGTGAAGCCTGCTGTCTGAAAAAGCTCCAGGTAAGGCTGGGACAGAATACTGCTTGAAATCTTGGAGAAGCCACTTCCAGTTGTGTACTCTCTGGCTTAATCTTTAACAAATAGCTCCAGAGTTGTAAATTAGATTAAAGTCTTTAATATTTATTTATTTATTTATTTATTTATTTATTTTTGCATTTTTATACCGCCTTTCGTTAAAATATAGCCCCAAGGCGGTTTACAAAAGTTAAAAACATACAATAAAAACAACATGCTAAGAGTATAAAAACATATAAAAACAGGCATAAAACAATACAACAAATAAAATAATAACAACATTTAACTTAACATTTGCTATGCTTTTTGCTTCCCACCAGGCTCTGTCTCTGAGTCTTTGTTTTGTGCGGGCACTTCCTGTCTCTGCTGCCACTTCCTGTCTCTGCTGCACAGACTGCTGGGATCTGTAGTACTAAAGGAAACTGTAAGCAGCTACATTACACCAGTCAGTGCAGATCATATGCTTGTTCTCATGACTGGCTCTACCCAGGCTAGGCAGTCCTACCTGGGTAGAACGGGTTTTGAGAAGTACTGGGATCAGTCTCCATCTTGGTGCTCCACAACCAGATAGCCTGTTTCTTTTTTTAACCTGGGCTTATGCTGAGGTAGAAGGGTTTGAGTGCTCCCTTCTATTCCACTCCCTGGCCGTGTGAACACTTGGGCTGCCTGCAGCTTGAACGTTCACAAAGCTGGGCGGCAAGAATGCCCAGCAGCAGGGGAATCCCCCTGTTACATTGTGCAGTGCATTGTGGGATGCTGGAGGACTTCCTCCTCTGGCTTCCAGCTCCACCGCTCACTGCAGCACTGCTTGTGTGCCACACAAGTGTCAGAGCCCACTGAGGAGGATGGATCATGTGCAGGGAGGCAGGGAGGAGCCTCCCTCCCTTCCAACCCCCTCCAGTGTGGTCGTGAAAACACATGGTTGAGTAATTTAACTCGGTATAAGGCAGCTTCCTGTGTTCCCATCTTATGAAGAAATACCCGAAGCCACCTTAATTATTTTTATTTTTTTAACTGGTCGGTTGGTTGGTTGGAAAGGAAGGAAGGAAGGGTGGGTTACATCAGGTCTGGATTCTTATCTTTGAATGTCTTCCAGTACATGGCTAGGTGGCACCATGAATGTGAAGTTTAGCTAGGTTTAGCTGAAAGAAAGAAAGAAAGACAGGTCTATCAATGGCTACTAGTCAGAGGGCCACCTCCGGCCTCAGAGGGAAGATGCCTCACCTCTTGGCTGTGGGCTTCCCAGAGGCATCTGGTGGGCCATGGTGTGAAATGGGATGCTGGATTAGAGAGGCCTTTGGCCTGATCCAGCAGGGCTTTTCTATATTCTTAAGACAGACAATGAAAGGGTAGTGAAAGCCACCACCTGAAGAATAAGTTCTTGTAGCACCCAATCCTTCCTAATGAAATATTGAGATCTAATGTCTAAGTTAATTTGCAGTGCTTTTGGTTTTAAACCTATAGGGCAATCTATTTTAATGATGCTATATACCACCAAATGCTTAAAAAATAAAAACAAACGACGCTTTTTATAAGATGAATTTGCTTTGTTTGCATAAAGAAAAGCGGGGGGGGGAGGGAGAGAGAGAGAGAGAGAGAGAGAGGAAAACCTAAGCACTTAATGTCCAGAAGGTTTGCTTTCCCAGGAGCTCTCTGAGTGTTCATTTAAATAAGATTTCCATTTGTGTTGCATTAAAGTTGACAGAGGGGAAACAAATGAACAGCCATCTGCTAATCAGTTTATTTTTTTATAATAAAAACAAAGCTGCAGTTTGCTCATTCAAAGGGCGCAGGGAGCTGATCTGGAAGGAAGCAGCCAGACTGAGAGATGGGGCAAGGCTTCTTCAGCCAAACAGTGAGGCATAGTGTCATTGTTAGGGTTGGGTCTGATGGTACGAACTCAGTTGCCAGGGCCTGGGTGAGTGAGGAGTTAGCTGTCAGCACTGGGCTGTAGGCAGTAGATTCGGAAAACACATGCTGAGTGTGTTCTCCGAAAGACTTGAGCCCACACTGGAACTGAGCAGATCCAACAGTGTGTCAGGGCAGAGGCAGGAATCTTTCACACCATGGCTGACGGAGGAACCTAGGAAGCTGCCTTATATCAACCCAGACCATGGGTCCATCTAGCTCAGTATTGTCTACACTGACAGGCAGTGGCTCTCCAGGGTTGCAGGCAGGAGTCTCTCCCACCCCTGTTTGGAGATGCCAGGGTGTTTACCTGGTACTTTCGCATGTAGATGCGCAGATGCTTGTCTACTGAATCATGGCCCCATTCACTACAGTGCATATCTCACAGTGCTCACATATAGCCTTCCATCCAAATGGGAACTGAGGCAAACCCTACTTAGGGCAAAGGGCACGATTCATGCTCCCTATCACAAGACCTGCTCTCCTCCCCCAGAGGAGGAGATTCTCGCTGTGTGGAGAATTGTTGATGGAGGGGAAAGGCGCCCACACGGCTGCAAGGCACTCTAAAGCACACCTGTACTGCTACAGAGGGTGGAGGTGCTCCTTGCCTACTAAGCATTGTGTAATTGCAGTTGTGACACTACTCCTATTCGGAATGGGAGTAGCATCACATCATTCCCAACTGAAGTAGCATTGCAACTGCAACTACTCAGGGGAGGAGAGGAGTTTGACTCACTCCAATTATAACAGAGCCGTGTGAACCGTAAAAGTTGAGCCCATTAAAGAGGCGCTTGAGAGTGTTGTTTAAGATCCAAAAGCAAGTACGCTTTGTTGCGGAAGTTGCATACTTGGATAGAACGCCTGTGTGCCTGAGCTTTATGTCTTCATAGGAGAGAGAGAGAGAGAGAGAGAGAGATTACAGGAGAGAGTCTGAAGAGCAGTCTGGGTGCACGAAAGGTGGAGTGATAGGCCCTGAGAATATCAGTCGACCAATCAGAGAAAGCCAGATCAGAGAGAGAGAAAACAAGAGGGAAAATAAAGAGGAAGACCCTTCCTCACTGACACTACTCCTGATGCCCTCAGTGGTCACTAGGGTCAAAGGTGCTAAGAGTCTATGTTGCTGGAGCTTCTTCTCCAACAGGGAAGTGGATAGCATCAAAAGCAGCAGCTTCTCCTTAGATGAGAACTTCTGCCTGGCTGCTCTCTTGCTGCACTGGTGCACCCTTGCTCTGGATGTCAGCCATTGCCACCAGATCTTCAAACCGCTGAAGTGCAGTTCTGCAGTTACATCACGCTTGTGCACAAAAAGCAGTTGCCTGGGATGTTCCAGTGTGCAAAACTTCCCTTGCCACCAGTCTGGGGGGAAAGGATGGCTTGCCATTCCAGACCAGTGGTGCTGGGAGCCTCCTTCTGTTTTGACACATTTCTTGAAGCAAGCCTTGCTTCTGCCTTAGCGAAGATCTCAGCCACGCTGCAGCTCTGTAGACAAAACCCAGGTTGGGTTAGGAACATAGGAAGCTGCCATATACTGAGTCAGACCATTGGTCTATCTAGCTCAGTATTGTCTTCACAGACTGGCAGCGGCTTCTCCAAGGTTGCAGGCAGGAGTCTCTCTCAGCCCTATCTTGGAGAAGCCAGGGAGGGAACTTGGAACCTTCTGCTTTTCCCAGAGCGGCTCCATCCCCTAATGGAAGATCTCATAGTCTCACATGGAGTCTCCCATTTAAATGCAACCAGGGTGGACCCTGCTTAGCTATGGGGACAAGTCATTCTTGCTACCACAAGACCAGCTCGCTCGGTAGTTCTTGGAGGGAACATTTCTCTACATGCTCTCTCTCTCTCTCTCTCTCTCTCTCTCTGGTCTAACTTAATGCAGAGCTCTAGCTGAACCAGGACATAGCTCTTGGCAAGTTTCCGACCATCACATGGTCCAGAGCAGCAGATGGGAAGGAGTGTGGACTGTGGACCTAACACCTCCTTTGGACCAGGGAGGCTCATGACAGCTGGAGAGGGAGGGAGCACAATGGAGTCCATAAAATGTGGGGTGCACGTGCTATTTGACGCCCCTGGAAATGGTGCCATTTCATAAAGCACCAAGTACAGCAGGGGAATCAGTTGGCGATGGAAATAAATCAGGCCGTGCAGATTTTAATGTTTTCCTGTGACAGTTTGGATGATGGATGTGCGTTCCACCCAAGCACATAAATGTTTTATTTTGGGAGGGTGGCATAGCACTTTTCATGACTGGAATAGCATCAACCATGTTTTCGTTTTGACATGCTGTGATGAACCTGCCTGTCTCTTCCCCTGCTCCCCATAACCTTAACTCCAGTTCCCAACACAAAGGCTAGAAAGGTGTTGTCTATTGAAGCTGGACTATTGATTTCAATCTCCACACAAGTGCTGGGTACTAAGCTGCTGCCCCAGGTCATGACATTCTGCCTGATGAAGTACAGCATCTAGGGGTACCCCCTCCTTTAGCTCCCCTTTCTCTTTCCCCACACTAAAATCAGTAGCGGACATACTGTGCAAGGGTGTGTCAGTCTGGCGCTATTGCACTCATGCTAGTTGCCCAACTGTGCTAGCTCAGCAGACACTGAAAGGGCTCATTGTGTTACACAAGGGTCAGCCCATTGGAAGTGAAGGGCTTGCTCCTGTGTAATGCCACCTGCACGAATGTAATGACCGTAGCATGCTGTGTCAGCCACTATGGTGCAATTTCCCCTTCCTTCCTTCCTTCCTCTCTAGGTGGGGGCTGATGTGCTGCCCTTGAGAATTGGCTCACAATCTGCCACCTGAAGCAGCCAATTTCTCCTTTTATTAATGGCAGGGCCAGCTCTGCTAAACTAATCTATTTGCAAGGGTATATGCAACCCTGCCAGCAAGACACCTAACACAGGCTTGCAGCAGGGTTTCTTTAAGACTGAGAGAAGAGCAGCAGGGAGTGTTTCTGAAGATGGTGTTGTCCTTAAGGGGACAGAACACAGTTAATTTACTGTGTCTGAACACCACACAGTATGTACCTAATTTTTCAAATGCCCGGACAGAAACAAGAGAGGTGATGCATAAACCCTGAATTTAAACCCTGAACCTCTTAAAAACAGAAGTTATACAGGTTATACCTGTGTTTACCCCAAAGGAACCACACTCTGAGTTTCTAACATCATAGAACCTGGGGAAAAAAACACTAGACTTGGATTCAGAGAAATATATTATGTGTTGGCCTTCTAAGAGGATTATGACTTATATCATGAGGACTAGGAACATATGCTTATAGAACATTGGCAAATATGGTGATCAGTTAGACCCTAGTGATGGCGACCAATTTTTGTTGATTACCTGCCATAAATTTCTGCAGCCCAACTGGAGTAACAAGTAAAGCTAGAAATCAATCAATACACTTTTCTTTGGAAGTTGTGCAGTTTGCCACTTAGGACCACAGGGAGTTTTCAAAAAGTGAAATGCAGTCACTGCAGAAATTGCCAAGCTAGGAGTCCCCCTGCGGTTCTTTTACACAAAAAGTTCTCTGCAGGAAGAGGGGTAGTTTCTCACAGAGACTGGGGGAACACGAAGGCACTTGTTAAAGGGAAAATTTTGCTGCTAAGCAGAAAAGTGAAGGCTTTGGAGAATAATATTACAAGCAGCAACCTTTGGATACTGAGCACTGAGAAATCGCTGACTGCATGGAAGGGCCTGGTGGGATTTATTAGAAGTTTTGCTAAAAAAATCTATGTACTGATGTCAGTTTTGATTCAGAATCTCCCTTGATGGTTAAAGCGCTAATTCACATAGATTGACCCTGGAATATGACATGACCTTAAAATTGCCGGGATTTTCTCCCCTAAAGGCTTATAGCTTCCTTTTATTTTCTACCAGCCAAATTCTATGCATGTTTACAAATAAGTAAGTCATTTCATATTCAGTTGGGCTTACACTCATAGGAGTGTGTAGTCTAAGACATAGACTACAAAGCTGGCTGTCACTTGTTGCCTTGCTATGAACCCTCCTTCCTTTCTTGTGCCTTCTCCTGTTTGCTGATTGGTTGAAATACTTGTTGGGAATTCTCTCTGGTAAGAGATACCCTTCTATTACAGCAGAGTGCACAGAGGCAAAACACAGTGGAGTCTGCCCTGGCATACTTGTTTGCTGAGAGCAAAAGAAACTTTGAGCCAGTTCATAGTTTCTAAACAATATAAGGAGTCTTTATTGGAGAACTCCATTCTAGATAGGTAAGTGGAGAGATAGAATATCTAGTTTAGCTAGCTAGCTGGATGCAGAAAGATGTTGCATGCATCTCTGCACACACATAGTGCAGAGAGGGGGAAGCATGTGTGTTAGGAAGAAGAGAGGAAGACAGAAAGGGAGGCAGGAAGGAAGGAAGTCCCTGAGAGTAGCAAACTACATATCAAAGAGATAGTGTCAGAGCAGTAGAGAGGAGGAATGACCAATGTCTTGACCCCTCAAGCCCTCTGACTCAATGGTCTGTCCCCCTCTCTCATTAAGGCATGAGGTAGCACAGAGTCCTTCACTTCCAACAATACTTTCATGTTAAAAGAAAAGAAAAGAAAAAAAGACATGTGAACATTTTATTTGCTGTAAGGGAAGGATCAGTCATAGAACACTGACAAACAACAGGAATGCCGAGAGGGTTGTGCAATGGAAGATAGCCAGGGGAGAACCTGGGCTGAAGGGTAGAGAAAGATGGTGGCCAACCTAAGAAAACCTTCCAAGTTGTGCAGCAGCCCCGACATTCCATCCTAACGTCGATGGAAGGCGGCCCGTCATGTCAGCCCCTAAGTATTGGTGAGGAAGCTACAGAGTGGTGATATAAAAGCTGAATTTCACAAACTGAATCAAAATAATCTCTAATTGCTCTAGTTATTTGCCTAGCATGTTCTATAGCTTACATAAGAACACAACAAAAGCCCTGTTAGATCAGGCCAAAGACCCATCAAGACCAGCAACCGGCTTCACCAAGTGGCCAGCCAAATGGCCAATCAAGTACACCAGAGAAGCCTGCGAGAGAGGAAGAGAGGGCAACAGCCCCCATAACATCAGTACAGCTGAAGAAGGCGGAAGCCGAAATCCATAATATCTGTCCATAATATCTATCAACAATAAATGTATTCCTATTTTTTAAAAAAATTATCGGCATCTTTCCAGGATCCAGATAATATGTGTATTAAAAATCATCTCTCTCTCTCTCTCTCTCTCTCTCTCTCTCTCTCTCTCTCTCTCTCTCTCTCTCTCTCTCTCACACACACACACACACACACACACGTATGTTGTAATGACATGCATTTCTCCAGTTTATCCTTGCCTCCTCTCCCCACACTCCTCTCTGTTCTTTCCCTTGTGTTGTTTTTAGATTATGAGCCCCTTGGGCCTGTCTTCTTCTAATTTGTTGGAAAGTGCAGTGCATATAGATGGCAATGTAGTAACAGTAACAGCTATAATGTGTGATGGTACAGGATGCTGCACAATACTAACATCTCCTGTTTTTTCATCATCTGCAACATGCACTGGGCAGATCTGTGACATGTTGCTGCTTGAAGAAGAGCACCTCTCTTTTATTTTTTCCATATTAAAATCACATTGCCAATTCCTTCCCTCTTTCAAATCTCTCCCCCTTCCTCATAGAATAGGAAGGAAGGGAATGAGAAAAAGAAGTGTAGGATTGTTTCACCTTTCTTCCTCTATAGGCCAAAAATGGGGCGTGTGCTGGGTGGGCTGCTATAATTCCAAGGGTAAAAGAATCAGGATTCTTACAACTTTTTCAAGGACTGTAGCCATAAAGCAAAGTTTCAAGCCACCTGAAAATATATACCCACTTTATAGATCATGTCTGAAATGGGAGTGGAGAACTGGTCTTGTGGTAGCAAGCATGACTTGTCCCCTTAGCTAAGCAGGGTCTGCCCTGGTTGCATATGAATGGGAGACTTGATGTGTGAGCACTGCAAGATATTCTCCTCAGGGGATGAAGCCGCTCTGGGAAGAGCAGAAGGTTCCAAGTTCCCTCTCTGGCTTCTCCAAGATAGGGCTGAGAGAGATTCCTGCCTGCAACCTTGGAGAGAAGCTGCTGCCAGACTGTGTAGACAATACTGAGCTAGATGGACCTATGGTCTGATTCAGTATATGGCAGCTTCCTATGTTCCTATGCAAAATGTGTTGGTAATTGGATCAGAAGCAGTGCCCCCAAATTCAGATTTTCTTACGGATGTACAGTCACTCCCTGCTAACCACGAGGATTCCATTCTGGGAAAACCTCACGTTTGGCGAATTCGTGGTTGGCGAACAATAGAAAAGCATTGGATAAAGGGGGTTAGGGGAATCACGGTCGCAAAAAGACCGAAAATACAGAAAAAAATGATCAAAAAATTGCCAAAAATCACATTGATTTTTGATAAGAATCCCTTTATATCACTATTGGTCAGCAAGAGGAGTGAGGGGGGGGACCCCCAGAAATTACCCCTGAACCTTCAAAAAATACCCCCATCTCCCAGAAATCATTCCAAACCTCCCCCAAACCACCCAACCCTCCCAGATAACTCCCCAAAATCATGACCCCCCCATTACAAAGAAGAAAAAATCTCGCCAAACTTGGGTCACAGTTGGTGAGATCTGTTATAATTTCCCAGTCGTGGATATTCATGAGGGATGACTGTATTTTGCACATTTCAGGCCCTATCTATAATACTTAAGGGTTTCGTAAACATGTGGCTTTATAGTCGAAGATATTCTCTTGCCAGTTGCTAAATACATCAACTTGAAAATTTGCTTATGAGTGGCTTGAGCACTGCCCGTGCCTCTGTACCTGAGAAAACAGCTGCAGTTCGCCACCCTGCTCCGTGGCTTACATACAGCACAGCGCAGCACCCTGCCCACCCTAGACACACGTATCTTGTCCTTCCCCAAACTTTTGGACACTTCTAGCAAAGAAGGAGAGGCTCTGTTGCTACTAAGGAATGTGTCATCATCGTAGTGATTGTTCCCAATGGGAGACTCATTGCTAGAGTGACCCCTGCTAACTGGGCAAAGAGGCCCCTTTTAACGTGGCGATTCTCTTTATTTAGCAGGGGGAGCGTAACTGGCCCTATCCACCCCCAGCACAGGACCTCCAGTGACTGTGGCTGGTGTCAATTGTATGTTTCTTTTTAGATTGTGAGCCCTTGGGGGACAGGGTTCCATCTTATTTGTTTGTTATTTTTCTGTGTAAACTGCCCTGAGACATTTTTGGAAGGGCGGTATAGAAATGAAATCAAATAAATAAAAAAATAAAAAAATAAAAAAATAAATTAAAAAATTAAAAAAAAATACACACCTTAGTAGCAATGGAGCTTCTTCTCCTTCGCTAGCAGCGTTCAGGGAGTTTAATGATGCAACAAGAGCATATGCCTTGCTCTTTGATTGGAACATAGGAAGCTGCCTTAGACTGAGTCAGACCATGGGTCCATCTAGTTCAGCACTGCCCACACTGACTGGCAGCGGCAGGCAGGAGTCTCTCCCAGCCTTACGTGGAAGTGCCAGGGATTGAACCTGGGACCTTCGGCATGCAAGCATGCAGATGCTCTTCCCAGGGTGGCCCCACCCTCTAAGGGGGAATATCTTACAATGCTCACATGTTGTCTCCCATCCAAATGCAAACCAAGGTGGATCCTGCTTAGCAAAGAGGACAAGTTCATGCTCACTACCACAAGACCAGCTTTTCTCCCCTAAGGGCAGAGCACTGCGCTGTATGTAAGCTCCTATTTCCAATGGGCGACGCATCACATAACTCCATGCATGGAGCCCTTTCTTCTGAGCACCACTGCCCTGTGACACAGTCCCACAACAGTTGCTTATATGTGCACAGGGCATGGGCAGCCCCCAAGTCACCCATATACCCGCCTTGTGCAGTACGTCAGCCACTGTCCCTTTATGCATTCCAGGAATTACATGACATTCAAATTCAGGCTAACCCATGGACATGGTTCAACATCTGGGCCTTTGAATGCTACAATACTCACTTCAAGTCCTGCAGTTCCCAAACTCAATGTGTTAGTGCCTCCATAGCCCTGCTGATGAAAAAGAATGGAGGTGGGGTGAGCATTTGTCCACTGGATTTAAAAACTGGCTTACACTTGTACTCTACATTTCTGGAGAAGACAGGGGCGTTGCAGGCTCATGCCCCTACCGCAAAATATTTTCCGCACATTTCTTCCCTTGTGGGAATATTTTAAAAGCAATTTGCTCGGGGGGATTTTTGGGTGGAACAGGCAGCTGAATGAAACAGGTGCACTTACCTACTAGCAAGCTCTGACAGAATACTTTGCAAAGGCCAGGTAACTTTTGAAAACCTTTCCTTTGGAGATCAAACTTAAGCTTGTTTTTTGAGGGTGTGTGTGCAGGCTAAGATGCATTCATACCACTTGGAACACTCTTGAGGGCCAAATTGCACATAGTGCTTAAAGTATAAATTGTAGGGACGTTACCAAATTCCTCTCTTGCCAAAAGTCATGATGGAATTAACACAGGAACATAGTAATCTGCCTTACTCTGAGTCAGACCATTGGTCCATCTAGCTCAGCAGGCAGGAATCTCTCTCAGCCCTATCTTGGAGATGCCACAGAGGAAACTTGGACTCTTCTGCATGCAAGAATGCAGGTGCTCTTCCCAGAGTGGCCCCATTCCCTAAGGGGAATATCTTATAGTGCCCACATGTAGTCTCCCATTCAAATGCAAACCAGGGTGGACTCTTGGGGACAATCCATGCTTGCTACCACAAGACCAGCTCTACTCCCATGAGAGCTGGTTCTGGTCTCCCCAGCAAATCAAATGTTATAAGATATAGGCATGTTGGTTGATTCTATGAATCCTGTATGTTCTGCAGATCAATGGCTAACATGATGAACAACTCCATTGGAGACAGTTTGACTTGTGGCCGCACTGTTGCAGACTCCAAAGCAGCAGCTGTAGAGAACTGGAGGTAGTGCTCCAAACATTACTGTATTTATCCCCATGGCAATAAAAGGGAATACATACAGTAACATGAGTAGGTACCACTGGTTCTCTATAGTGAAACTGCTGCATCTGGGTCTGCAGCGGCGGTGCTGCAAATAGTTGAACCATCTCCATTGGAACTGTGCATCATGTTGGCCAGTAAATGCATTGTTTGCAATGTATTATTGCACAAGCTAAGGACATAAGAACAGCCCCGCTGGGTCAGGCCCAAGGCCCATCTAGTCCAGTATCCTGTTTCACACAGAGGCCCACCAGGTGCCACTGGAAGCCTACAGGCAGGAGTTGAGGGCATGCCCTCCCTCCTGCTGTTACTCCCCTGCAACTGGTACTCAGAGGCATCAAGCTGTTATGAAATACATGAAAACACTTCAAAAATCTTGCTGACACGCAGAGCAAGGATGTACCAGAGCAGTGAGAGAGCAGCCTATCAGAATTTTCCAATTAATGGCACCAGTTCAGCAGGGAAGAGACAATTTTTGATACCCTCCTCTTCCCCAGGAAGCTCTCTGTGCCACCCAAAAATATGTCCTTGAGGGTTGTATAGTCTTTGGGGACATATTTTTGGGTGGAGCAGGGGGCTTCCATTGGAAAGGGAGGTTGTCAGAAATCTCCCCTTTCCTAGTGACAGTTAGTTGGGACGTTCTGTAAGTCTCCTCTCTCACTGCACTGCTGCATCTTTGCTCTGTATTAGGGGTGTGCATGAACGATTCGTGCTGAATAGATTCGTATTCAAACCGAACCACGTTTTTTGGTTCATGCAGACCCCTACTCTGTATGTTGGTCAATATATTTAAATTCATATTTAAGTGTGGATTTAAATACAGAGGCCAATATGAAGACTAACATTGTTCACATGCAACCAAGAAAACATATCTGCAGCTGCAGCGACCTGGGGCCATAGTTATATGTGCATGGATCACTTCCAGTGGAAGGGGAGATCAGTGGAAATTGCCTTGGATGCTCAAGTGTGCATGCTTCACAAGAAGGCTCAGAGCTGCAGCATGTGTGCTTTTTTTTTTTTTTTGGCTTGCATATGCACAGCATTAGTCTGTATGTCAGCCAAATTTTTTTCCAGTGACCAATAAATAAATAAAATTCCAGGAAATTTTAGCAGAAGAGGGTGAACATAAGAACAACCCTGCTGGATCAGGCCCAAGACCTATCTAGTCCAGCATCCTGTTGCACACAGTGGCCCACCAGATGCCTCTAAGAAGCCCACAGGCAAGATGTGAGGGCATGCCTTTTCTCCTGCTGTTGCTCCCCTGCATCTGGTATTGAGAGGCATCCTGCCTCTGAGGCTGGAGGCGGCCTATAGCCCTCAGACTAGTAGCCATTGATAGACTTGTCCTTCATGAATTTTTCTAAACCCCTCTTAAAGCTGCTGGAAGTCACCACATCCTGTGACAGAGAATTCCACCAGTTGATTATGCCTTGTGTGAAATAGTACTTCCTTTTGTTGATCCTAAATTTCTTGGCAATTAACCTGGAGTGGAACTGAAGTCAAAAGTAACAGTGACATTCCGATGGGATGTAAATGCTACATCTTGTGTGTTGTTATTATCTGCTAAAAATAGAGGGGAAGGGCATGGAAACAAAAGCTACTTTGATTAGAATTTTAGGAACTACACTGATTGTTCTTAAGAACCCTTTTTAACAAAATCAAAACAGAAAGGATTAGACAGACGAGATAACAATCTGAAATGTGCTCTGAATCCTTAGTATGAAACACACCTTATTCTCACCTTGGTAGAACGACAAGATCAAAAGGGTATAGCCAAGAGGTATAATTTTCTCCTCTTTTGTCAGATCCCCAAATGTTAAATGCATATCCTTTCCCAGCAGCTCTCTTACAAAAGGATGAAATGATCAGCAATGAACTTCAGTCTATTAAATGTCACCTCCCCCCCAAAATACGTAATTACCACATGCATATTAAACCAAGGCAGTCCTTTCCTTATGAGATCCCATTTTTACTAGCAAAAGTATGACTGAATCTTAATTGGATAGGAAGCGTAACCTATAAATCAAAGCGAACTCCCAAAGTTTTACTAAGTGCAAACACAATGATGTTGCTTCTAGAAAGGGGTTCTCCTTTGTGAAGAAATTGCCAAAGGACATAGAAAGTTCCTTGGAGACAGAATCAGAGAACTGGAGGGGTCTTCTCGTGCTGCAAAGGAGAGTTTTATTCAGCAGAGGATGTGTGTGTGAGGACAGAGTGGCTCATTAGGAGTACATGGAGACTGATGCTTAAGGTCCAAAAGGTTGATCAGGGAAATTGCATGGTAGGACAGAAAGTTTGTGTCCTGCATCTAGCTACCTCATGGTGCTGGGGAGGGAGGGAGGAAGTAGGCTGTGAATTTCAGTCTACCTGTCAGATGTGCTCACAGCAGAGACAAAGAGTGGAAACAAAAAGGATTCCCTTACTCACCACCTCTACCCCTAAAGCCCCTAATAGACAATAGGATAAATGAGTGCAGAGTGCCGAAGCTTGAGGAGTCACATCTCTAACATGTTGGCTTTCTAGTCCTATCTCCACTTGGCGCAGGAAAATCAGATTTAAAGCATCCCCAACAGATGTAGGAAAATATGGGGGGATGTTAAGAGATGTTTGTAAGGTCAGTTTTGAATGACATTGGGCAGGTTCAGACATAACGGTGGCACCTAAGTAGGAGAATACGGATGGTTCATGGCAAGCACACACTCCCGGTACTGCTACCACTTCCGTGTTGTCCGAACCACCAACTTTGGGGGGGAAATGCCAATCATCTCCGTCACCCAACATTCACCCAACATTTGAAATTTACATTTGGAGCTGAGTGGAGAACGTTGAGTGGTGGAGGGGAGCCACTTGACATTGGGGGACAGGTCTATCAATGACTACTAGTCCGGTTCTTAAGTACAGAAGAACTGCCAGATCCTGGTGGGCATGAACCTGGAAATGTTGGGTGAAGAATGCCAAGTACCCGCCTCTGTCCCACATTGTTTGCCCAACTTCAAATGTTGGTTATGAATGTCTGGCAAAAGTGGGTATCTGACATTCTCCATCCAACTCTTCCAGAAATGGCCATGCCTGCCCACTGGCCACCCGCTGATCTGCAGATACATGGATTTAACCCTTTAATTGACATTTCCCCCCTCATGTATACTGAGGTCGGGTGTCATTTAGCCTACTGTGGATATGCAAAACTCTGGATGCTGGATAGGCAAATAACGAGGTCCTACTGTATTAACTGAGGACGGCTGAAAAAAGAGCATGTTGGTCTCATCAGTTGGATGAAGATATGGAGGCTGCACAGGTGTGTATATGTGTCTAAATAAGAGGGGCTTCTAGGCCTCATGAGTATCAGCTGATGCATGGCCGTAGAGGTGGCTTACCAAGTGGATAGTGAATGTTAATACTCAGCCAAGGAATACTCAGCGATGGAAACTCACTGGGTGTCTTCAGAAAAGCCTCTACCTCATTGCGTAATCTACCGCAAAGCTCCAGGGAAGAAAGGCACATGAACTTAAAATGGCTTGGAGGGAATTGTGTGATGCAAGAAGCAAAGCTATTATCAAAACATGCTTCTGTGTGGCAAAGGTATTGGATTTGCTCAGTTTAATAAAATGGATTTGCTCAGCTTAATAAAATACTACGATGACGACGATGACTACAACTACTATGGAACAGCATCCAGATTAAGTTAGTCGTAACTAATTAACAGGACTTAAGACAGTCATCACTACCCATTTCAATTCTGCCTAGTCACGACTAACTAGTTAGTCGTGACTAGGCTACATCATATTAATACATCATATTAATACATATTAATACAATTAATACATTAATTGGATACATCATATTAATAATGGCTTACGTTTCCCACAGCGTAATGCAGATGTTGTAGAACTGCCCAGTGTCCACACCACTGCAGGGCTTGAACCCTCAGGTTTGTAGTGAGGCTTGCTGCTTCAAACCAAGGGTCCAGGGAGCCTCCTTTTCATCCAAATGCAGCACTGGAGGTTGCAATTGGCCGGACTGGAGTTGAGAGAGGAAGTTCCTCCCTCCCTGATTGGTTGTGCAGGCTGCCTTTCAAGCAAGAAGGAAGCCTGCACAGCCAGCTCCTTTGCCTCTCTGCAGTCTCACTGACTGCAGAGAGGATGCTCTCCTGAACATCCAAATGTGGACGGGAGAGTGGGGGAGCGGGGGCACACAAAATAACCAAGGAATCATAGAATGTTAGAGCTGAAAGAGACCTTGGAGGCCTTAGGAACATAGGAAGCTGCTTTAGTGTAGTGGTTCGAGTGCTGGACTAGGACCAGGGAGACCCGAGTTCAAATCCCCATTCAGCCATGATACTTGCTGGGTGACTCTGGGCCAGTCACTTTTCTCTCAGCCTAACCTACTCCACAAGGTTGTTTTGAGGAGAAACTTAAGTATGTAGTACACCGCTCTGGGCTCCTTGGAGGAAGAGTGGGATATAAAATGTTAATAATAATAATAATAATAATAATAATAATAATACTGAGACAAATCATTGGTCCATCTAGCTCAGTATTGTCTTGCTTTGTGTCCAAGGCAGAATAACACAAAGCTGTTTGGGACATGGGTGTCCTTTGATGACTGTGTGTCACCATTATGTTACAATGCCCCTTTAGTGCTCACTCAGTGGCTTTAGGAGGCCCACAGTTACATGCCAATTTGGCCTATGCCAGATGACATGAGGCTGCCCTTGGATCATCAGCCGATTAGCAATGCATTGGACACCTGGAGGCTGGGGGTATAACGGGGCATGGAGATTCCAATGGAGTCTGCCTGTGCTAACTCAAGGGAGTCATCTGTCTCTGGAAATGATTAAAATATAATGCTGAACTGATCAGAGCTAATTCTCAGATTATGAATCCTAGGAGGAGGTTTGAAAGCTTTGTCCCTCTGTGCCATGAAACAGGTTATTAACCTTGACAATGAGTCCTCCAGACCCTTTGGATTTATGAGCTATGCAACTCTTCTCTGCTCTTCGAAACATAACTTCCCTTCTGCTCCTGTTAACAAAGATCAGAAGGAATCACAAATAAATCCCCATGAAAGCTTTCCCATCCGCTCCCCAGGAAAACCTTCAGACAGCGGAGATGGGGAAGGCGAGCTGAGGGTGTCCCTGAAAAGCAGCAAATAACAGGCAAGACTCATCCCTTAAAGGCCAGGACAAGTGGAGCTTTGTTGGATGTCCAGGTGAGAGTTCCCTCATACTGCAGCTTTGAAACGCCTTCATATTTTTTAGATTGTGAACCCTCTGGGGACAGGGATCCATCTTATTTATTTATTATTTCTCTGTGTAAACCACCCTGAGCCATTTTTGAAAGGGCGATATAGAAACTGAATTATTATTATTAACAACAACAACAACAACAATAATAATGCAGTCGAGAAGAAAGAAAAACAAGTTAAAATAATCGACATAGCAATACCAGGTGATAGCATAATAGAAGAAAAAGAAATAGAAAACATAACAAAATACAAAGATCTACAAATTGAATTTGAAAGGCTGTGGTAGAAGAAGACTCAAATAATCCCAGTGGTAATTGGCACCCTAGGTGCAATTCCAAAACACCTTGAAGAGCACCTCAACACCATAGGGGCCACAGAAATCACCATCAGCCAATTACAAAAAGCAACTTTACTGGGAACAGCCTGTATTCTGCGACAATATCTATAATAACAACAAGAACAATATTGATAATAAAATCCAGCCATCCCAGGTCCTTGGGAAGGACTCGATGTCTGGATAAAACAAACCAGTCAATAACACCTGTCTGACTGTGTAAACAAGAAATAATAAAAAATATAATAATAATATGAACATAACTAGCCAAAATCCAGACTAATGCTATGCTTGTGCATTGTACAAAGTCGCACTAGGACAAGATAGTTCCTTGGTTGCATGGTCTATGGCAGGCCTGCTCAACTTAGCCCCCACAAAACTGTTTTTGAATTACAACTCCCATAATCCCCAGCCACAGTGGCCAATAGCTAGGGATTATTGGAACTGTAGGTCAGCATCTGCAGGAGGACTGAAGTTGAGCATCTCTGGTCTACGGGCACGGCATGGTCTTTGGGCCACATGGTCTATAGACTACAGCATGGTCTATGGAGCACATGGTCTATAAACCACTGCATGGTCTATGAGCACATGATACAGCCACCTTGCTGAAGCTAAGCAGGTCTTGGTGTTGTCAGTGCCTGGATGAGAGACCCATGTATACCACCATTGGGGATGGGGCTGTAGCTCAATGGCATCTGGTTTGCAAGTTCATCCCTTGGCATCTCTAGGCAGGGCTGGGATTGACTCCTGCCTGAAACCTTGGAGAAGCTGCTGCTAGTCAGTGTAGACAATACTGTGCTGGATAGACCAATACTCTGGCCCGGTATATGGCAGCTTCCTGTGTTCCTAAGTCATGGGGATATTTGAAGTTGTGTTCATGCACTCTTGCACAAAAGCTCCCTATGAGGAAGGGGTTTCACAGCAGGAGGTACACTGCTTCATTGCACAAGCATAAATATGTCCGCACTAACACAACACTAGTCTGGAACATGATGTAGCACATGCTAATTGGAGGGCCAATGGAGCTGGCAAGGGTCTCTTGGCTCCTTTCCATTTGCTGTCTCTCTTCAAATGCAATCTTGGGCTGCATTTATTAACAGATGCATAGTGTCCCGATCACGAGAAGTCACCATTTCACTCTATTCTGCACTGGCCAGACCTCACGGGGAATATTGTGGCCAGTTCTGGGGGCCATTGATATACGGGAAACAAGATGGCGAAGGGTCTGGAAATGGAGCTCTATGGGGAACAATGGAACTTGCTGGTATGTTTAGGCTGAAGAAGAGATGACAGAAGGGAGATGTGAAGGCCGTCTTCAAATATCTGGAGGGCTGTCACCCAGAGAATGAGTGGACTCTGTCTGTCGCTCCTGAGGGCAGCACTAGAACTAATGGGCTGAAATGACAAGGAAGCAGATTGAGGCTAGACATTAGGAAGGACTCCTTAACTGTACAGGTTGTTAGATAGTGGAACTGCCTGCCCTGTGCAGTAGTAAGCTCTCAACACTGGAGGTTTTCAAAGAGGCTGGGCAGCTATTTGTCAAGGATGCCAGAGCAGTTTCCTGTGCAATCCTGAGCCAAGGATTGGACTAGAAGGTGAGGAGAGCTGGTCTTGTGGTAAAGGTAAAGTGTGCCCTCAAGTTGGTGTCAACTCCTGGTGCCCAAAGAGCCCTGTGGTTATCTTTGGTAGAATACAGGAGGAGTTTACCATTGCCTCCTCCCATGCAGTATGAGAGGATGCCTTTCAGCATCTTCCTATATCACTGCTGCCCGATATAGGTGTTTCCCATAGTCTGGGAAACATACCAGCAGGGATTTGAACCAGCAACCTCTGGCTTGGTAGTCAAGCATTTCCCCGCTGCGCCATTAGGTGGCTAGGGTAGCAAGCATGAATTGCCCCCTTGCTAAGCAGGGTGTACCCTGGTTTGCATTTGAATGGGAGACTACAAGTGAGCACTGAAGATATTCCCCCTCAGGGGATGGGACCACTCTGGGTAGAGCACCTACACGAGAGAGACTTCTGCCTGCAGCCTTGGAAACTTGGATAAGCCACTGCCAGTCTGTGTAGACAATACTGAGCGAGATGGACCAATGGTCTGACTCAGTAAAAGGCAGATTCCTAATGTTCCTTAGGCATTCAAGCTCCCTTACAGCTTTAACATTCTATGATTCCTTGGTTATTTGCTGAGGTATTAAGTTGCTGAGAGTGGAGGCCTGGCTCTTCACAAGCTGCTCATTGCTATGTGAGCCTAGTCCTGTTGTGGGCACACTAGCTGCACAATGCAAGCTGCACAAATGTGAACATTACAAAAACTCTGCTCCAGGAGAGTAAGCCCAGTCCTTTTAATGGGCTTAGTCTCATGTAACACCATTCTTACAACTTGCACAAGTGTGCAACAGTACTAGGCTCACACACTATTGCAAAGTATGTGGGCCTAGGCCTCCTAAATCCACTGCGTGAGCACGAAAGGGGCATAGTAACGTAGAAATGACCCACAGTCGTCAAAGGACACCTTGTCCCAAAGTGCTTCGCGTCCATGCCAAGGGACGCAAGCCAGAATGAAATGTCAGGATTCTTATCCGACACAATGGGCTTTTCGGTGGATTATTTTTGCCCTGTCAGCAACACCTGGTCTCAAATGACCATCCTGTGGAGGAAAGATCAAACACTTTTCCCTCTACCAGCGAGCAACGTGGTTATTAAAAAGGTTTCTCTGGTATAGCTTGTCCCTGTCAGAAATCGAAGGTCATAAAACGAAGCAGCCAGGGTTTATTTACTTCCACCCTGCTGCTCTAATTAAAGGGTCAGCGGCAACTCGAGACTTCCAACCCCATTTGGTTCTCTCTATAAACCTTGACAATTTATTCCGAAAGTGAGCGCAATGGCCACAACATCCTTTTGCTGGTGATCAAAGACTTTGAAAGATCAGCAGATTTGCTTGCTGCTCCCCCCCCCCCACAGCCCTTTCTGCTTCTCTTGGGAAAGCATGGTTTACAATTAAATTAAGTAACTGCATTTAAATAATAACCAAACACCTGACCTAAACAGAGGGGAAGGACAGGAAGTGATTTTGCCAGGGGTGTGAGATACAGTGCGAGGGGTTGGGTTTTTTTTGTTACTAGCAACTTATTAAACATTTTCATATTTTAGCATTCAAAAGAATAAAATCATAAGAAAACAACAACAACAACAACAACAACAACACACTGATTACCTTCACCCTCTCAACTTATTATTGTTCACTCAAAACATACCGTGAGAGTTCATTTATCATTTTTTAAAAGCTTATTGTCATTTAAGTGCTTTGAAAAGAACAAAACGGGGAAAATATTGATCAATAGCACTGAGCAAAACTTACTCACCATCCTTCAAGAACATTTTCAGCATTCCTTCCTAGGGTTGAGCAAATGAGTATTCTATTGTGTGCCACATTTGCCTCATTTTTTACCTCCTCCAGCTTCAGATCCTCTGCCTTCCATCCATCAATAATGAAATTATTTTTTTCTCCTCCACAAGTATGTACAGACAGGTTTACTTCAGTATATGGCCAATCTCCTGGGTTGTGGAGAGCTAGCATGCCATCCAAGATGGTGGGTACTTGCCCACAGGAGGAACACAGGAAGCTGCCATATACGTACTGAGTCAGACCACTGGTCCATCTAGCTCAGTATTGTCTACACAGACTGGCAGCGGCTTATCCAAGTTTGAAGGCAGGAATGCCAGGGAAGGAACTTGGAACCTTCTGCTCTTCCCAGAACAGCTCCATCCCCTAAGGGGAATATCTTGCAGTGCTCACACATCTAGTCTCCCATTGATATACAACCAGGGCAGACCCTGCTTAGCTAAGGGGACAAGTCATGGTTGCTACCAAAAGATCAGCTCTCCTCTCACTAGTTCACTAGTGAAAGCTAGTGAACTAAGGCTGGATGCAGTTATTCCATAGCTAAATCTGATCAGATTGAAACACTACATCCCTACTCCTTCTAAAGAAGCTGTTTATTTTAAACTCCTGCATTTGATCTTACTATCCACTGTCTTCAAAGACATCATCATATAGCCACATTTGACTGGTTGTGTTGACCTGCATCATTTTATTTTCCAGCATCCAGTGATGTCATTACATCAGATACAGCATTTTGAAAATCATCAAAAATAGGGCGGGTGGTGGTGGTGATTGATTGATTAAGTGCCATCAAGTAAGTGTAGACTCTTAGCGAACACATAGACAGATTCTCTCCAGGATGATCTGTCTTCAACTTGGCCTTTAAGGTCTCTCAGTGGTGCATTCATTGCTGTCGTAATCGAGTCCAACCACCTTGCTGCTGGTCATCCTCCTCTTCTCTTTCCTTCAACTTTCCCCAGCATTATAGGCTTCTCAGGGGAGCTGGGTCTTCGCATAATGTGTCCCAAGTATGATAGTTTCAGTCTGGTCATTTGTGCCTTGAGTGAAAATTCTGGAATGATTTGTTCTATGATCCGTTTGTTTGTTTGTTTTCCTGACTGTCCATGGTATCATCAAAAGTCTTCTCACACACCAAAGTTTAAAAGCGTCAATGATTTTTCTATCTTGCTTCTTCAAAATCCAGCTTTCACATCCATAGAGTGTCACAGGGAAAACCATTGTCCAAACGATTCTAATCTTTGTAGGTGTAGACACGTTACAGCATCTAAATATCCTTAGGAACATAAGAACATAGGAAACTGCTATATACTGAGTCAGACCATTGGTCTATCTAGCTCAGTATTGTCTTCACAGACTGGCAGCAGCTTCTCCAAGGTTGCAGGCAGGAATCTCTCTCAGCCCTATCTTGGAGATGCTGCCAGGGAGGGAACTTGAAACCTTCTGCTCTTCCCAGAGCAGCTTCATCCCCTGAGGGGAATATCTTGCAGTGTTCACACATCAAGACTCCCATTCAAATGCAACCAGGGCAGACCCTGCTTAGCTATGGGGACAAGTCATGCTTGCTCCCACAAGGCCTCCATTGCAACCCTACCAAATGCTAGTCTGCGGCATATTTCTTGACTGCTAGATCCTTTACTGCTGATGGTCGATCCAAAAAGGCAGAAGGTATCCACCACTTCAATGTCTTCATTGTCAGTTCTGAGGCTGGTTGCTGTACCTGTTGTCATCAGTTTAGTCTTCTTTACATTTAGTCATAGTCCCATTTTTTTACTGTGCTCCTTGCCTTTCATCACTAGAGCTTGCAGATCATCTGCATTCTCAGCTACCAGAGTGGTGTCATCAGCGTAGTGCAGATTAATGATGTTTCTTCCTCCAACTTTAAAGCACACTCATCTTCTTCCAATCCGGCTTCTCTCACTATATGTTCAGCATAAAAGTTGAACAAAGGAGGAGAAAGTAGACAGCCCTGTCTTACTCCTTTGCCGATCTGGAACCAGTCTGTTTCACCATGTTCCGTCTGGACTGTGGCTTCCTGTCCCGTATATAGGTTTCTCATGAGAACAATGAGATGTTCTGGGACACCCATTTTCCTAAGGATATTCCACATCATGACATGGTTGACCCAATCAAAGGCTTTTCTGTAGTTAATAAAGCACATATTGACTTCTTTCTCGGGGGAGATAGAAGGCAGTAAACCCAGCTATTACTGCTTGTGAAAACTCACAGGAATCCTGCCAACCAAGCTCATTCAAATGTGTGTAGCCATACTTTTGTACCTTGTTCTTTACTAAGGTAGGATGGAAAGAGGAGCCATCCTACCTCAGAGTTTGATCATGTGTCAACATTTTCCTCTTACAGCAGTTCCTAGCAGCTGGCCACCATGTTTGTTAGAAAGCACTGTGGCTAGAGGGGCTACTATCTGTGAATGTGCTGCTCTGAAAAGCACACTCTATGGTCCTTTCCTAGCAATGGCTTCAATAGGGCTGGGCCCATTTCTGGCTCCTTTGCGGGCAAACAGAGGATGGCTGATGCTGTTATGGGGATTTCCAGTCTCCAGCCAGCACAATGTATTGGATCATTCTTTTGATCCTTGGAGGACCCAGGTCCCAGATTGTAAAATGGAGATCTCAGCCGCATTACTTGTGTGTGTGCTGGGCTTGCAGAGCCAAACAGGGTCTATCTCATCTGTCTGGACCAGGATGGGAGCTCTTTCTCCCACAAACTGCCCCCAGATGCTCACGTGAAAGGCCTTATTGTCTCTCAACACTTGTTTCTTATTTCTAAAATGGAGCTTTAGTGACCTGACCTACTTGAGAGGTGTGTTGAGTAGAAGAAAATCATCCTACGCATTTTGCAAACCAGAAGTGCTGCATAAATGTATTGGGACAGAATTTGGTCAGCTAATAAATGACCCCCTCTTCTATTTTGCTTTGCACAAGTTTCTCTCACACAGTGCTAAAACAAGCAGTGCCCTCTCAGTCCATATCCTGGGTGCTTTCCAGACTAGCTGCTCATCAGCAGCAAATTGCCTCTGTTCGGGCAAGTCGCATTCGTAAACAGCAGGGGGAGCAGTCTCATGGAAACTAACAACCCGAAAAAACAGCAACTTTCCCACGCTGGATATACAACATCCTAGCTCTAAATCGCAGTGATTAAATTCAAAACAAGGCATTGGAAATGTGAACGGTACCTTGCTGCCCTCACCGGGGCTGCAATGTCATGCTGCAGGAAATGTGGAAGCACATTTCCGAGATATGTCCTGATCCTGTTGTAGGGTCTAGTCTGGAAAGCGCCCAGGAAACCGAGGGCAAATCTGCACATTATGGGAAGCTTAGGGTTGTTGCCCAAACTGCCAACCTGTCTTGAGTGTCCTGCATTACATATGGTGCAACATACATCAGTTGAAATACAGCGCAGTACCCTACCAATGGAAGAGGGGGGCACCTGTGCTGACTCTGTGTGAGTCCAAACGGCATCTTTGCTGCTAACAAACATGGAGAGCTTCTGTGGCTCCTAAGGGTTGCCTTCTAGCTGCAACGACAATGCTCCTATCATTCTCACTGATAACATCATTGCTGCACCTCTGATGCAATCCTTAGGAAGCTCTCCATGTTTGCTAGCAGCGGTGATGTAGTTTGGACTCTCAAGGAGCCAGCGTGGGTGCCCCCTCTTCCATCAGCAAGGCACTGCACTGAATGTCAGCTACTAGGTCCTGACATCATTATGCTGAGCATTTCCCCACCCTTGCTGGTGAGAGCCAAATAGGTCAACGGGGTGGTGACATCAGGACATGGGCAAGTTTGACTAAACTGGGCAAATTTGATCCCGCTCATTTCTGAGTCAACCTGAATTTGGCCTCACTTTTCCTCTGTAAGCCTCCGTATGGGCCAGGAGCAATGGAATCTACTGTGGTAGATTCCAGCAATGGCGATAGGAAAAGAAGGAGGCCTTTCCTTCCCTCCCATCTCTGCCAGGCACTGGTGCACTAAGTAGGTTCTGATTGCTCTTGGGAAGGGTAGTTTTCCTAAGATCTACTAACACCACAGTAGCCCTTTGGAAAACTATATTTCTCAAGGGCCACCAGGTTGCTCCTGCTAACTGAGCAAAGCTGCATCATTTAAAGTGGCGATTCTCTTATATTTAGCAAGGGGGGATGAGCTGTACCTATCCAACTCCAGCACAGCATATAAATATTTATAACAGTAATAGTAGCAAGCCTTGAATTAATCTCCAAATCATTTGGAGCCTCTAATGCTCACCTCTTCTTTTGAGCGAAGCATTCAGAGTGCCCAAAGCTTGCATCCAGGCTCCAGCCAAGTAAGCATCTCAGGATCTTAGAGCAAAAAAACTTTTCATACACGGTAGGTGCTGAGATGCACGTTCCATTACCGAATGCATTACGGAGTCAAAGCCTCATCTAAGCAACCCTTCCGAAAACCTTGTTAAATCGCTGGCGGTCTGTCCTTTTAATTAAAAACAAGCTGGCATTTACGACCACACGCAATCAAGAAATGGAAGATTTTATAACCTCTTTTTATCTCCTGACAAGTGGGGGAGGAAAAAATGGCTTGTGCTGGTTCACCCAGGAACATCACCTAGAGGGAGGGCAAAGGCAAGTCAATGTGGGTTTTACAGGCAAACGCGCTTTCCCTTGCCACCCTAGTTTTGTACAAACTCCCAGACCCCCTGACCATGGGCACGTTTGAAGTAAAGCTAATCATAGATTGCCAGTCGAGAGTACCAATCTTCTGCAGCCTTGTGTATAATAAACTAACCGTACATGCATTCTAATAGCACGTTGCAGGCCATTTTGTTGTGAGTCTTTCCCTGCTGGTAGTTTTCAGGCTGCTTTCCCAGCATGCATCAGCATGAAGATGAATAACTCGTTTCCCCATTATCCCTTCTGAATACCAGACTGCAGCATCGGCCTGAAATGAAGGGTCTGCGTTGCTTTTGATGGGTATTGGTGTAAGCAGCATATTACATTCCACAGCAGTGTTTTTAAAGCTGGGGTTCTCTCTCAAATTCGGCAGCATGGTATTTTATTTGCAGGAGGGGTTCACACATAATGGCAGTGAGCAAGGGGATAAGGGGAAAGGTCATGTGTGGACTGGTATCTGGTTGAAGGACAGGAACCAGAGGGTAGGAATAAATGGACAGTTCTCACAATGGAGGCAAGTAAGAAGTGGGGTCCCCCAGGGATCGGTACTTGGACCAGTGCTCTTGAACTTATTCATAAATGATTTAGAAGCTGGGGTAAGCAGCAAAGTGGCCAGATTTGCAGATGATACTAAACTATTTAGGGTAGTGAAATTCAAAACAGATTGTGAGGAGCTCTAAAAGGATCTCTCTGAATTAGGGGAGTGGGTGACAAAATGGCAAATGTGGTTCAGTGTAAGCAAGTGTAAAGTGATGCATATTGGGGCCAAAACTCCTGACTTCATATATACGCTTATGGGATCTGAGTTGTCAGTGACTGACCAAGAGAGGGATCTTTGGGTCATGGTGGACAGCTCATTGAAAGTGTTGACTCTGTGTGCGGCAGCTGGGGAAAAGGCCATTTCCATTGTAGTGATCATTAGGAAGGGGATTGAAAATAAAAATGCTAATATTATAATGCCCTTATACAAAACTATGGTGCGGCCACACCTGGAGTACTGTGTACGATTCTGGTCACATCTTAAAAAAGGACATTGTAGAACTGGAAAAGGTGCAGAAGAGGGAATCCAAGATGATCAGCGGCCTGGAGCACCTTCCTTGTGAGGCAAGATTACAGCATCTGGGGCTTTTTAGTTTGGAAAAGAGACAACTATGGGGAGACATGATCGAGGTCTATAAAATCATGCATGGCGTGGAGAAAGTTGATAGAGAGAAATTCTCCCTCTCACATAACACTAGAACCAGGGGTCATCTCATGAAATTGATTGCCAGGAAACTTAGGACTGACAAAAGGAAATACTTTTTCACAAGCGCATAATTAATCTATGGAATACTCTGCCACAGGATGTTGTGTTGGCCACTAGTTTGGATGACTTTAAAAGGAGCTTAGCCAAATTCATGGAGAACAGGTCTATCAATGGCTACTAGTCTGGTGGCTATAGGCCAATATGCCTCTAAATACCAGTTGCAGAGGAGAAACAGCAGGAGAGAGGGCATACCCTCAGCTCTTGCCTGTAGGCTTGCCAGAGGCATCTGGTGGACCACTGTGTAAAATGGGATGCTGGGCTGGATTGGCTTTGGTCCTGATCCAGCAGGGCTGTACTTATGTTCTTAAATACGGAAGAACTGCCAGTTCCTGGTGGGCATGTACCTGGAAATTTGTAAACCGCTCAGATATGTAAGTTTTGGGTGGTATAAAAATATGTTTAAATAAATAAATAAGTAAGTAAGTAAGTAAGTAAGTAAGTTGGGTGGAGAATGCTGCGTACTTACCCCTGCCCCACATTCTTTGCCCAACTTCAAATGTTGGTTATGGATGTCTGGCAAAAGTGGGTACCTGACATTCTTCATCCAACTCTTCCAGGTTCACATGATTCAGAAATGGTCATGCCTGCCCTCTGGCTACCAGTGGTTCTACCATCCTTACTTGCGTCCATTATATGTGAACCTACCTGCAGATTAATTAGTGTGTGTGTGTTGGCTCTTCCAAACAGGCCTGAGTTCAAATGCTTACAAAAGAAGAAGAATAAAATCTCTTACATATAAGCCACAGAGGCTGTTCAGGTGAGCAGCCCTTCTCAGGCTTGGAAAGCACTGGGATCGAGATCGATCCCAGTGCTGTCCTCCTGGGTATCCTGGGGATTTTACCTGACCATTTACCTAGGTAAGATGATTCATCCATTTACCCAGGCACAGGCATGCAGCCATACATTTATAGGCATGCAGCCAGGCACAGGCATTTACCCAGGCATGCAGTCCGAGCAGACACAGAGCCAGGTGCCTAGAGCGCCCAAATAATGGCGGGATCCTTCAATGTATCGCACTCATCACGTAGTGCATTGTGGGATATCTGGAAGCTAGGACACATTTTCCTAGCCTCCAGAAAGCCACACAGCTCCCAAAAGTGCTAGTTGTGTGGGCTCATGGGCTGCATGGCTCGGGACCATTCCAGATTGTCTGGGGGGAAGGTAGGTGCTATCCTGCCTTCCCCGCTCCCACCCTCCCCAATGCTCTCAAAAATGTTATGAATGACCTCACAGTGTCCTTGGCCACAATAGCTGGAGGCCGGGAGTGATGGGAGTTATCGTTCAAAAGCAACAAGTTATCCAAGATGGTATCTATGTAAGCAAATGTGCACACAAACACTTGAGCCTTGCTGGGTGACCAATGGAACCTGTCATGTGCTCATTCTCATGGGCACCAAAATGGTTAGGATAATTGGTATGAGCCAATTCGGCCATTTGGTGCAGCCCTCAGGTGCACATTTTCAGCTGCTGGATGGCATTTCTGGAGGAAGTAGAGATAGGAGAAAATCACCTCTCCACCCTCCACACTCTGCGCTGTGGTACTCTGGAAGTTCAGTGCAGCATGGGCACAATTTCATGCATGGACACTTCCTTAGGATGGATATAATATAATATAATATAATATAATATAATATAATATAATATAATATAATATAATATACCCAAACCCAAACCCAAACCCAAACCAAACCACTAGCTGGCCCGGGCGCAGAGCATCTGTGTCTCTAGTTCTCCCTCATTCTCAGCCCCTCATTCTCAGCCCTCCCCCTCCTCTTCCCTCTTCCCCCCTCCAATGTTTTCTCTCTCTGTCCGGCTTCCTGGCTGTCTACTTCTTCCAGCGGCCCGCAGCTTCCCCCCCTGTTGCTTTCTCTCCCCGCTGCCACCGCTTGCTCTCCTCCCTGCTGTTTTCACTTTCTCTACCCTCCACTGCTTTTGCTTTCTCTCCCCCGCCTGCACCACTTTCTCTCCCTGCCTACCCGCCTGCCACTCACTGGCCTGTCTGTTAGCCTTATGTTACCTGCTGCCGTCACTTTCCACAGATAGCTAGAATCCTAGTGGCTTTGCAGCATTACTCCTCAGTTCAGAGCATGGGGAAGGAGAATGGGAAGTGATTTTCACTTCTTTCTCCTCTGCAGAAGCCCTCTGTGCTGCCAGGAATATGTCCCTGAGGGCTGTGTGATGCTGTAGTGCAGCTGATGTCTGGCTCCCTGCGAGGGCAGAGCTCTTGTACCACCCTCATAAAACTGTGGAGAATGTCGGTCAATAACAAGAACAAAAATAATGGAGGCCAATGTGATTTGCACCCCTTGGTGATGGAGGGAGGGCTACAGGTCCCTGTACTGAGGGCTCTTTCTAGAGTGGACTGGGCATGGAGGGGAAGGGTGGAGTGATTTCTGCTCCTCCCCCTGCTGCAAAAGACTTTTCTGCTTGTATAAGTCTGTTCCAGAGGCTGCATGACCCTTAGGAAGAGGGATTTTGGAAGGCAGGGAGAGACAAGAAAACTACTGCCCCTTCCCATTTCATGCTTGTTTCACTTAGGAAAGAAGCCTTCAGTGAAGAGATGCTGAAGGCTTCTTGTGAACCTGCCGCCTCCTTCCATCCCAGGACTGCAGATCATGTCAGCCCATGTTATCATTATTCATATCAGTTATGGATAGCAACTCCATCAAGAAACAAATAGGTCTAATAGCAATAGGCCAGAGCAATGCTAGCTTGTGGGATGGAACTATTTATTTGCTTTGGCTGAGCTTTAAATCTTTGCCTCTTTAACCTCTGGCACACAAGCAGAGAAGATCTTGTTCATTCAAGCCAGCTCCTCAGCTGGTGCCTCATTGACAATACCCATCTGGCCTCACCGATTCCAAAGCCAACAGCAAGAGTCTGCTTGCACCCAAATCTAATTTTCCAAGAGAAGGAAGTCAGCTGCTGTTGTGCCGCGCATTTGCAGCTGATGGTTGGCTCTTCATGCCTCAGTAAGTGATATTGGCTAGGAAGGTGGTTAGTCGGCTGCTGTCCTGGCTAGCAAAGCGGTATTGCTGGCAGCCACATGGCTGATAAAGAGCGGAGTTATAACATGAGCAAATAATGATACACAGCAACTGTTTAAGGGTCACAAAATAGAGTAAATAGCAACACATTGGCTTATTTTAGTGTGGTTCAGCATCATCCTTAGGACAGAGATGGGCAACCTTGGCTTCCCAGCTGCACAGTTCACTGCACAGTTCAACAACAGCTGGAGAGCCAAGGTCGTCTACGCTTGCTTTAGGACAGGGGTTCCAAACCGGTTGTTACTCCAGATGTTGCCGAACTACAACTCCCATCACCCCAGCTACAATTTATTGTGTCTGGGGATGATGGGAGTTGTAGTTCAGAAACAACTGGAGTACCACAAGTTGGGAACCCCTGCTTTAGAATAGTGACTTGATGGCTTTCATTGTGATGGATCGCTCCCTGTCCAGGGAAATGGAATAAGCAAAACGATACAGTGTATAGGATCCCACTCGCAGATCACTCCAATTCTTCCTCATCTACACTGGCTTCAATTCAAGGCCTGGGCCTTGTATGCACCAGGGAGAACTGCATCCATGTGCTTTTCCCTGTACTTTAACAGCTGGCGACATGCCCTCAGTTTTTTCTTGTTTACTGATGGGAAATTGGCTGGGGCATAGAGTAGGGCTGTTTTAGTGGGGGCACCTGAAATTTGGACACTTCCTCTGAATACCTCTGAATTCGTTCTTATTTATCACTGTCCCTCTTAAAGTATGGTGCCCAGAATGGGACACAGTATTTCAAAGGAGGTTTAACCAGTGAGGAATACTATTACTTACAGGCTTTGTTTAATGCAGCCTAAAATTGCATTAGCTTATTTAGCAGTCTCATCACGGTGCCGGCTCGTATTGAACTCATGGTTCATTAAAAGCTAGATCTTTTTTTTTTCTGAGCCCAGTTCCAAATACCAACTCATGTGCTCAACAACATCATGCTCAGCAGCATCCCATGTGCTAGGAGCCCTGGGATATGTTTCCTGGGCACTTGACATCCATGGTATGAACTCTGACACCTAGAGAACAACATTTCCTAGTCTCCTAGATGCTGCTGGAGGGATTCAAAATGGCCTTAGGCAAATTCATGGAGGGCAGGGCTATCAGTGGCTGCTATAATCTAGTGTCTTGAAGGCTATAAGCATAGGGGAGCAATGGTAGGAGGGGAGGTGTGCCTACATCTTTTGCCTGTGGGCTTCTCAGAGACATCTGGCAGGCCACTATGTGGAACAGGAAGCTGGACTAGATGGGTCTTGGGCCTGATCCAGCAGGGCTATTCTTATGTTCTTATTCTGTGGCAATGTTTTAGGTGTCAGGGAGAAAGGGAGGTGCACCAGCTTGACTTCCACACGTCAATCTGGAAAATATCTTTTGATGGGATAGCCGGCAAGGCGTAGTGGTTAAAGTGTTGGACTAGGACTAGGGAAACCCAAGTTCAAATCCCCATTCAGTCATGAAATCCTCTGGGTGACTCTGGGCCAGTCACTTCTCTCTCAGCCTAACCTATATCACAGGGTTGTTGTGAAGATAAAAATAACCACATACACTGCTCTGGGATCCTTGGAGGATCTTTAAAATATAATGTAAAGAAATATAAGCAAACAAAAAGTTCTGGTAAGAACTAATCTGCCTACTTTCCTTTCACTATAATCTTAAATGATCATTACCATCCTTACAAGTTAGCTTCAAGCGTTCATGTATCAGCCATCTTGAGGTGGATGACATCATCACAAACTATGCCATTGAGGTGTCCCTATGTGTCCCTACAACTGTACCAAATTTGGTTCAAATTGTTCCAGACATTGTGAAGCAAACCTGGGTGATTCATAAGCTTATTTTCCTTAAGGAAAATAGGCTAAAAATGGGCACTGCACTTGGCTTGCAACATAGCTGATCATTAAAAGCTGGACAAATTTGTATTTCAAACCAGGTAAATATTAATTTTTGTGACATCCCTGGCACTGCCTAGCCCTCACCCGGAAAGCGTTTAGAGCTTCTGTTAGCCAAAGAAATGAACCCCTGGACACTCCTCCCACCTAACTATTAATTAATTAATATCTTATTTGTGAGGTGGGGAAGGGGCTTCTTTTTCTTATACGGAGACATAATCGAGGCTCACATCACTGGGAAAAAAACCTCATTAGTTCATCATTGAACACAATTGTTTTCCGAGGCCTCGTGTCTACCTCCAGTCACCTCCACCGGGGTTACAATTCCACCAGGTCTGTGGCCTAACAGATGGTCCTACCTAATGAAAAGAGCCCTTTTAATTAGTTTGTTTGAAGAGGCGCGCTCACATGGGTGGGAGCTCCCAATAAAGTTTCAGTGACCAGGATCTGTGTTGCTGGCTTCCAGCAGTTGCCATCTGCTTGGTGGCAGAAAGTGGCGAAGAGAAAACAGTTCGTATTTCCCACTTCACTGAGCTGGAAATAGGTTTAAAGGGTGTAGCTCCAGACGTTGGGTGAGGGCCGAGGGAAGGTTTCTTGGTGGCTGCCGACAGCAGTTCGAAAGCTGTTACCTCCCTCCTTCCAGAACTCGGATTACAACAGTTTATCCTGCTATCTCTAACAACAGGATGAAAAGCTGCTTTATGGAAGCAAGGCCTCTTTCCGTTCTTTGAATGTATGAGGATATCTTTCAGCTTATTGGCTAAGGTTCTTACTGAGGCTACTGCTACTGGCTTCTTAACTTGAACTGGAACAAAAAAAATCTGCTCTGCTTTTACATAATTGCTAAAGAAGAGTCAAAAGTGTATGAAAGGTTTAGCGGAATGTCACAAGGCTAAGGAGAGATCTCGAAAAGTCATGGAGATTAGCTCCATTAGTTGGAGATATCTAAGAGTGACCATCGCTAGAAATGGAAAGTAGCTATTAGTAGAGAACCATGCTGCATCTAGATGGATTTGCTGTATCTATTGGTCCTGTTCATGAACACAAAAGTCAGGATAGGGTCCTACTCAATCAAATCTGCTCCCACAAATTTCATTTCGGTGTCCTTTGGACACTTCTGTACATCAGGGTCGGGATCTGAGTTTAGATTGGGGTCAAGATCGGGTTTGAATCGGGGTCAGAGTCGGGCAGACCTTCAAACGTATTTTAAAAGTAACCGCGAATACACCCTGTGAATCTGGGAGAAAAGTTATCTTATGCCAGAGAGTCGCGGGGAAGTGAGGTAACTTCAGAGAATCTAAGGGGAAGTGATGTAACACCAGAGAATCATGGGGGAAACCTGAAAATTGGTTGTTTGTGAGTGAACGGGCTAAAAAACTTGGAAAAAACTTTTAAATAATTAGATATGCATGGGTGGGCTGGCGGGCAGGCAGGCAGGCAGATAGAGGGCAGAAGATGGGTCCTTCCCCAGCCATGATCACTTTAAAAAAAAGAGAGATTATTGACACCGTTTGGAGCTCTGGAAAGCTACAATTTTTTTGCAAAAGGGATTGGAGTAGTCCGATCCAAACTGGGCGGGCCGAATTTAGGTTCAGACTCTTTCTGAACCCCAATTTCGGTAAAATCCAATTTCAGTAAAATAAATGATTTTGGTAAAATCCAAAATCCTCCGATTTCAGTAAAATCATATCTGATTTTAATGATTCAATTCTACACAGGCCCATTATCTATGTAAGCCCTCCTCCTACAATATGAGTACAATGAATATTTATATACTGCTTTTCAACAAAAGTTCCCAAAGCAGTTTACAAGCATATAGGCCTGTCTACATGCCGGGAAAAGGCTTGCAAATGGCTTATTTATTTATTTATTTATTTCAATATACTTTCTTTTGACCTAGAACCACAGCGTGGTAAACAAGAAGTTAAAAACACCTACAAACCCAACTAAAACCATCAAAAGGAGGGACTGACAATAAAACTGCTAATATTACAATGCCTTAAACAAATCAATGGTGTGGCTACATTTGGAATACTGTGCACAGTTCTGGTCAGCGCATCTGCAGTACATTACCAAAAACAGATAAAATGAGAAACCAGTTCTATGCTGGGCCAGCAAGCAGCTCCAACATATGAGCCAGTAACGTTCATATTAGGATTTGAAATCTGAAAGGGCTGTTAAAGGAAATGTAATTTATCACAGGGCGGTGTAACAGATCAGGTTTCAGAGGGTTGGCATGTTTATCAATATGCTTGCAATCACCTTCCTGCTTGTGATCAGTGTGCCTGCGCTATTCTTTGCAATGGTTTTTATATCCGTGTCCCTTCCCTATGATTAAGGTTTAGTATCTTTAAATGGGAATTCCTAGGCACTGGACGCTGCTGGGTTTTATGTGCTCATAAATTAAGCACTTGTGGCTTTGAAGGGAGGGTGAATAAAAAACAGCAGTTGATCCGTACACTTCACCTCTGTCTGGTGGTGCTGATTCGGGTTACGTACCTCCAACCACATACATAATGGGATAAAAAATCCCCCTTTGCCTATCAAGGGGTTCTGACAAAGTAAATGGTTTAATGATTGTAGCCCTTTGTCACTGCAGCCATGATTTCTGGGAAGCGAGCTGATATAAAACACATTGGCCCCTTGCCTGGAGCCTTGGTGGCATCTCTCCAGCTGGGACCTTTTCTGAATGGATCATGTTGAGTGCTCTGAAGTGCTGTTGGCTCAGGGCAGAAATATCGGGTGAGATTTATGCACTGGGAGATCTCCTACTTAGCTGAGCTTTGACCAGCGGTGGCTGGTGCTCGCTGGGCCGACGGGTGGGTGGAGAGCAAGGAAGGTTATGGCTTTTGGGGAGGATACGCCTCTGTGCGCTTAAACAACTCATTACTACCAGGCAGAGGTGCACCTAGGTAATTTTGGAGCCTGGACCTAAAGGCCTTTGGAGCAACCCCCCCCCCCCCCCCGCACAGGTTAAGTAAGCATTATCTCTACACACACACGCGATATTTTTAACACAGCATTTTAAACACATTTATAATGTGGTCACACAACCTGGGATAGACTAAAGAGGATTTGGGGGGTCCCAGGGTGTGTGGACTTCAGCCCAGAAATCGAGGGGTAAGAGCACCTCTGCTACCAGGTAGAGTTATTTTGATTGGTTCTACCAGTCACTGAGGTTTCTGCCCCTCAGCTTTACAAAAGGGTAGAGTGGTGAGGCAATTTAGACATTCTTGTTCTGGTGTGTAGTGGGGGAAAACCACAGTTTTTCCTATTGAAACCAGTTCAAAAAACAAAACAAAAAGCAGCCCACCAAGAAAAAGTGTCCTTGGTTCAAAATCATAATTCCAAAACAGTGCAGTGATATCAAGTAAAAATATAAAATGTTCCATTGAGCAAGTGTAGAAGGAAAGCACTGAAGAACCAAGTCCAATAACCTATGTAAAGTAGGCTCAGCAACAGTCTCAAAGGGGTGCAAAGGATAGCTTGTCCCAAAGCTCCCCTCTTTCCTCGGCAGAAGGCTTGGCTTCCTCACTGCCACAACCTTGCCATGCCTAGCAGTTTCACTCCTATGCTGCAGTGATTCCCGCTCAGTGATGTCAAGCTCTCTGCTAGGGATGTGCACGGAACCGGTTCGGAGGCCCCTAATGGTTCTGTCGGTTCGAAGGTGGCGGGGGTCTCCCTTTAAGAGTGGGGGGGAGGGTGCACTTACCCCTCCTGCCGCTCCCCCCCCCCCCGTCGTCAGTTTTTAAAAAAGCCCTTTGGGGCAGCAGCGTACCTTCCTGCCACCCCGTTGCCCTCGTCTTCTGGATATGACTGGAAGTTGCCGGCGTGCCTGTGCATGCGCAGGCATGCCACTGACTTCCAATCATATCCAGAAGACGAGGGCAACGGGATGACAGGCAGGTACGCTGCCGCCCCAATGGGCTTTAAAAAAAACTGATGCCGGCGGGGGGAAAGGGGTGGGAGGGCTAAGTGCACCCTCCGCCTGCTCTTAAAGGGATACCCCCACTGCCTTCGAACTGCCCCGCCACGGTTCCGTGCACATCCCTACTCTCTGCCCCTGACTGCCCCTAGCCAGCTTTCTCCTGCAGTCTGCTTGTCTCTCCACTGTTCTAGCGCTGCTCTTGTCTCCGAGATGGCTCTCTGAGTCTTATGCCTACTAGCTCTTACTCCAACTGATAACTGCTGCAGCCAAGTCTCCTTTTATTCTCTCTTTCCCTTCCAATTTTTCTAAATGAGCCAATCAAAGCGAACACGTTCCCTCCATTTTTAAAAATATAGCCAATCAAATCAAACCCTCTCCCCACCCCCCAAGTTACACAGCAACACTCTTCTCCTCCCAAAGCAAACTGTAGAACAGGAGCTGTGATCCTTTGACCCCTGCACAGCTTCTACACACAGAACAAAGGGAATAAGCACTTGCATATACAATACAACAATTTAAAAAACACAAAGAGGGAGTAAAGACCTCATTCCTTTACAGCTTTAAAGCAGCAATTTCCCCTGCTACCACCACTTGGCTGGCTGAGGCGCAGGCTCAGTGGCGATTTGAGGGTTGCACCAACTGGTAAAACTTTGAGGGTTTACTTTGAGGGTTTTTTTAAAACAGAGTGCAACCTGCAAATGCCCCCCCCCCAGCCAGCTGAGCAGCAGTAGTGATGGTGATGGCGGTGGGGTGGGGCAGCTGCAGAGCAGGGGAAATTACCATTTTAAAGGCATAACCTGCCTTGCTCACTGTTGGAAGTGAAGGACTCTGCGCTGCCTCATGCCTCAATGACAGAGGGGGACAGACTAGTGAGTCAGAGGGCTAGAGGGGTCAAGACATTGGTCATCCCTTCTCTACTGCTCTGACACTATCCCTTTGATATGTAGATTGCTACTCTTAGGGACTTCCTGCCTGCCTTCCTCCCTTCCTTCCTCTTTCCCTTTCTTCTCCCTTGCAACACCCATGCTCCTCTCTCCCTGCAGCATGTGTGCAGAGATGCAGAAACCATCTCTCTGCATCCAGCTAGCTAGCTAGATTGGCGATCATATCTCTTCACTTTACTATCTAGAATGGAGTTCTCTAATAAAGACTCCTTATATTGATTTGAAACTATGAATTGGCTCCAAGTTTCTTTTACTCTCAGCACACACGCATGCCTAGGCAGACTCCGTTGTATTGTGCCTCAGTGCACAATGCTGTAATAGAAGGGTATCTCTTACAAGAGAGAATTCCCAACACTCACTGCCCCCACCCCCCAATCAAGTACTGGCCACAACTGTCTTAGATGGCTTTAAAAAAGGGTTAGACAAAATCATGGAAGATAGGTCATAGGAAGCTGCCTTATACCCAGTCACAGGGGCGGAGCCACCATTGAATGGACAGATTCAAAGAACCCGGGGCGCTGCTCTTCACGGATCGTGCCTGGCGCCCCAGGCACAAGCTTTGAAGTCAGCTGCTGGGTCCTAGAAAATGAGATTCATGTCTTCCTCTGCTTTATCAAGCAGCCTTGATCAGGCATTCATTTTTGCCTGATCAGCCCTGAAAGGGCTCAGCCCTTTTGACCAATAATGATGGGCCCCCGAGCCCTCTGCCCCCTTTCTCCCATGTTCTGGGGCCTAAGGGGCAAAGTGGGAGTCCCCTAGCACCAACTAGGGAGAAGAATATGGAACATCGATGGGCCCAGTTGTGCAGTTTCCTCTCTTGATAATAGGAATCAAGAGCAGGTCTTGAAAAATCAGGGAAGCAAAAAAGTTTTATAAGACCGTAAGCAGGCATATGACTAGAGGAGAGTCGGTTCATGTTTGCCCCTCTCCCTGGTGGCCCCTTGCGGATGCCAGACCCACCCTCTGTGTGTGATATCACATGCATGGAATGTGAGCTGAAGAGCTGGTCTTGTGGTAGCAAGCATGAATTGTCCCCTTTGCTAAGCAGAGTCCACCTGGTTGCATTTGAATGAGAGACTACATATAAGCACTACATATTCCCCTTAAGGGATGGGGCCATAGCTCAGTGGAAGAGCATTGGCATGCTTGCATGCAGAAGGTTCCAAGTTCTCTGGCATCTCCAAGGCAGGGCTGAGAGAGATTCCTGCCTGCAACCTCGGAGAAGCTACGGCCAGTCTGTGTAGATACTGCGCTAGATGGACCAATGGTCTGACTCAGTAGAAGGCAGCTTCCTATGTTCCTATGTGGCCAGCACCTGGAAGGGCCCACACAGCCCTCTGGAGCTCATTTCCCAGCCAGCTTTGTTGTCAGCTGCATGTTTTCCTCATCCTCCCCCTTGCTCAGGGGGTAGAACAATGAAAACACACAGTGGACAATGAAGCTGGCAGGGCATGAGGCCAGCTGGAGCTCATGGGGAGGGGGCGAGGGGTGAGCCAGGTGGCTCCAGGAGCTGAGCGTCTCATGTTCTTGGAACCTGTCTGCCCAATTATAGCTCCACCCCAACCATAAGATGAGCCCTGCTAAATCAGAGCAAAGGTCCATGTAGTCCAGCACAGATGAACATTACTGGGGAGTGGGGCCTATCATTTAGAGACCACCATCTCAGAAAAGACCCTAGCTAACGTCTTTCATAGTGCTATGAGGGCAGAAGAATGGCTATGCTGAAGACCCAGCACAGCTGTAGGAGGAAGTTATTTTTGTTTTTCTCCCTTCCTTCGAAAGCCCTTTTCACTTGCAAGAATATGTTTCCAAGGGCTGCATGACCCTCAGGGACATATCCCTGGAAGCAAGCAAGCAAGCAAGCAAGCAAACAAACAAACAAAACACCCCCCCCCCAAACAAACAAAAAAATACTTTTGGAGGGAGGGAGAGAAAGCAAAAATTGCTCCCCCCACCCCATGCTGGGTTGAAGAACAGACCTTCAAGCCACTCTGTGACAGTATTGCCTTTCTTCCACCATTGTAGCACTGGAGAGAATATGGGCCTCTCTTTTCAGTAGCCACTGCAAATCAATCTGCAGTCTGTGGGTCAAGGTTGTAACCCATTATATGACAAAGTGTTGGGATGATGTCCGATCCCTGTTGTCTCCACAAACAGAGGCATTTCAAGAAACAGCATCCTGCATCACAGCAGCCCCTGCCGTCCCTTTTATTAACATTGGGAGGATTAAATCCTGCTTGACCCTTGGAAGTCTGAAAACAGTTTTACATGCATTGGTAACATCCCAATTGGATTAGTCTAATTCCTTGTTTGTAGCTCTGCCAGCATCCATTATTACGGAGAACCTCCGGCTTCAGAATGCAGCGCTAAGAATGATCTCTGGCTCTACCAAAATGAACAAATTAAACAATCCAGATGTCTCTTCAGTGGCTCCCTGTTTTAACCAAATTGATTGCAACATCTGTTTTTTGTCTGATGGAAGTCTGCAAGGATTTGGTCTTTAAGCGGCTGATTGAACGCTCCAGTGTCTGCCCGAAAGACAAATGGCACAAGGTACTTTGGAACTCCCTCCCTGGAGAGGTTCACCAGCCCTCTCCTCTCTGGTGGAGTTTTTAGATGGCCGGTAAAAAATTATTTATTTCCGTCAAGACTTTCCCAGCATTTCGGCTCCCAGACTCCCATCTGCCGCTTTAGTCATTACAGCCTGTTTTATGGTGGCTAATGCATTGTGTGATGTTTTCATCTGATTATTTTGGTATGATGCTGCTGCTATGTCTTCATTCTTTGCTGTAAGCAGCTTTGAAGGTCTTAGGGTGGGAAAAGCAGCCTATACATTTAAAGATAAGTCATAAATAAAGAGATGAAGGTGGCTGCTTTGACAAGAGGAATTAATGCTACAATCCCAACAGGCTGATCTGCATATATCTGTAGTATAACTAGATTTAACCCAATGTTTTAACTCAATATTTCACATGCCAAGTCAAAATGTCAGTCCAGAGACTGATATCAGTACCGTACAGAGCAAAATAGGAGACTGCCACATACCGAGTCAGACCACTGGTCCATCTAGCTCAGGACTGTCAACACTGACTGGCAGCAGCTCTCCCAGGCAGAAATCTTTCCCAGCCGTACCTGGAGATGGAAGGGATTGAACCCAGGGCTTCAGCACACAAAGCAGATGATTTACCACTGAGCTATGGCCCAATCCCCTAAGGGAAATATCTCACTGCGGATAGCAGTCACATGTAGTTTCACATCCAAATGCAACCCAGGGGGGACCCTGCTTAGCAAAGGGGACAATTCATGCTCACTACTGCAAGACTGGCTTTCTGGCAGGGGTTAATGAGCCTGTAGTGGATCCAATGGACGTTTCCATGGGTAGGATCAGTAAAAAGAGCCTGGAGGCTGGAAGAAGCTGTAATTTACTGGATCTCCACTGGAGGCAGTAGCAAGTGTAGAATCTAATACCAGGAGTCCTGACAAAAGAAAAGTTATCAGAGGAAGAGAAATACACGCGCACACACACACACACACACGGGGTGGGTTTTACACGATCGATCTCATGCAGGCTTCACAGAAATCTAGAGATTCCCACATTCCCATAAAATGATTATGTAAAGCAAAAATTTCTCCCTCTCTCCGGTTGGCAATATGGCAGGGTTGGCCCACCCAATATGAAGCCGAGATCTGTGATCTTAGATTTGAACTCAGCTTGACAATGTCAGCTTCATGGCAGGTTGGTGTGTTGCCAACCAAAGACCAAGGACATTTGCTGGGTTAACATAATTACTCTATAGAAGTGCGCACATCTCTAGATTACAATGGAGCCGACATTAGATTGATCATGTAAACCCACCCAGACATGGTGATCCCATGGAAAGTAGCTAAACTCATTGCAGGCCCACAATCCTGGCAAATATGGGCTGGTTTGGAAAGGATACATTTTTGATCCATGTGATTAAAAGGGGGGGAATATCAAAAGCATGCTTGTTGTGATGCTAATTATGACTAGTATTTGGGTCACATGTAGAGCAGTTATTCAGTAGTAGTAATAGTAGTAAATGAACAGCCACTCCATGGAATGCATTAGGAGAAAGTTTGGATGTCCATGAAAAGATGGGCATGATCTTGATGTGTCCGTTTTTTATTCACATGGGCCAGGGAAGTATCATCCACACCGGCACATTGTTAAGTAGATAGCCGTGGAGAAAAATCATATGAAATGTAGCAAGAAAGCTGATGATGCCACCATCACAGTTTTTTAGATCTCTTTCTGAAAATGGCTTGAAAATGCTGAAAGAGTTCAGCAGGAAAACCTACAGTGCAGCCCAATTTCTGCTTTCTAGAGAAGTAGAGACAAAGGTACATACCTATTGTTTTCAACATGGTTTATTTACCAGCTCAGGTTGTGCCTTTTCATCTCAAGGGAGAAAATTGCTGCTCATTTAATAAAAGGAGCGTTATATACCTATATCTACACACACACACACACACACACACACACACACACACACACACACACACACACTTTTCCAAAAGGAATTATGGCTCTAATGTAAATGTTAACAATGAAGCAATGCTCAGACATATGATGAGTTTTGAGATGGAATCGCTCTCTGGCATTCACAGTCTCAGAAAGGCTTGATTGAAATTAGTCCACCGTTCACGTGCCCCGGCCTCTTCTCCCAGTTTGTCACGCCGTTGGGATTGCCGAATAGAAATTTCATTGGATTTTTAACTGACTTAACCCCTTTCACAGTCTTTGAATGGTTCCTTTGCAGAGACTGTTGTGAGCCCCAGCTTAGGAGGAGAGAAAAGAAAGTGGAAACCTTGTTAGAGGCCTAAATGGATGGTGAGAGAAAAAAAATCACAATTTGAAATGGACAGAGAATAGCACGTCTTTTATGTCTAGCAACAAAGGACTTGCGATTCGAAAGCATTTCTACCAAGCTTATGGATTGGGAGATGGGCTGTGTACTAATCTCATGTCTGGCAAAAAAGGAAGATGCAGTGGAGAGCTGGCTTCTCTGATGAGGTTTTTTCTTCTTCTTCCTGATGTCAGGTCTTCTGAACACCAGAGGACAAATAAAATATGAATGCCCGGGACTGAACTATAGTGAAGACCCCTATTCCCTTCCAAGAAAATGTAATTTTTCATTGCATTGTGGAGAAGAAAACATGATTTTGAGAGTGAAGGCTGCCATGGAAGCAAATCATGGGCTGGAGATTGAACTTACTCTGTGTACATCATGTGCATACCTTTAAACATAATGGCTTATATACATTGCAGTGAGCTGTGCATCCAAGAGGGATGGAGACTCACTAGCTGTGTGCGACTCACCACTCGGTTGGTGCTTCTAGTGAAGGCAGAAGAAACTGTGCATAGGAACACAGGAAGCTGCCTTTTACTGAGTCAGACCATTGGTCCATCTAGCTCAGTACTGACTACACTGACTGGCAGTGGCCTTCCAAGGAGTTGCCTCCAGCTTTACCTGGAGATGCCAGGGACTGAACCTGAGAGCTTCTGCATGTAAGAATGCAGATGTTCTACCGAGTTACGTTCCCAACCCCTAAGGGGAATATCTTACAGTGCTCACATGCTGTCACCCATCCAAATGCAAACCCAGGTGGACCCTGCTTAGCAAATAGGACAATTCAGGCTTGCTACCACAAGACCAGCTCCCCCCCACCCCCCCAGTTGTGTGTCATCGCCATTTCCACCTGACTCCCATTGGGAACACTGGGAGCTGGGCAGAGCTCCAATGATACACAGCCTCATTCTCATGGAGCCTCTTCCATCTTCACTAGGAGGACTGTCAAAGTGGTGAGTCCCATGAAGCCAGAGAGAGCCCACATGTGTGCAATTCTTTAGTGGCGCAGTGGGGAAGTAACTTGCCTAGGGAGCAAGAGGTTGCCAGTTTGAATCCCTGCTGGTGTGTTTTCCAGAATATATTGGGCAGCAGCAATACAGGAAGATGCCGAAAGGCATCATCTCATACTGTGCTGGAGATGGTAATGGTAAACCCTTCCTGTATTCTACCAAAGAAAACCACAGGGCTCTGTGGGCGCCAGGAGTCGAAATTGACTCAACGGCACACTTTACCTTTACCACAAGACAAGCTCTCTTCTCCCTGAGGTAGATCTGGGCATTGCTGGGAAAAGTATGAGAAGACATAGTAGTTACACTACTATATTTTGCAGTCCTGCACAAGCCACCCAATTTGGCAACACTGAAAAACTGAGAGGTCATTCACACAATCAAAAACTGTGTTCTACCCAGGTTTGGGAGCTGTGTGTGCTCCCAATTTTCGGTTGTGTGGAAGCAAGGTAGGAGGAAAACATGGGTAGAAGTGATGGAGGAAAGCTACCCAGGTTTTCCTCCTACCACGCTTCCGCACAATCACTTCTACCCAGGTTTTCCTCCTACCGTGCTTCCACACAACCAAAAATTGGGACCACACACTGACTTGACGGCACAACTTTACCTTTTACCTTTATGTAAGCTAACTTGTATATAAGAGGATGGTGGATCTGTACATTTGCTGTATTCCCCACCTCCTTTTCTGATTTATTTTCTGTTTACTGAGAGCATGGACACGAGCAGCCCTACCCAGGCTTGCACAGCCCTACCCAGGTAGGGCTGATTGTGTGGAGTGTTGGCATCAGTCCCAGTCCTGACTCTGCCCCTTGGGGTAGCCCAGGTTTTTACCCAGGCTTTTACTGAGGTAAAAAGGCACGAGCGCATCCTTCTACCCCATTCCCCAGGCGTGTGGCTGCTCAGGTTGCCTGCAGCCTGAGAGGCCACAGAGCCTTGTGGCTAGAGTGCCCGGCCATGGGGAAATCCCCCAATGCACTGTGCTCCTTGTGCAGTGCATTGAGGGATTTCTGGAGGCCAGGCTTCATTTTTCCAGCCTCCAGATGGCCTCACCACTTCTAGCAGTGCAGCTTGTGTAGGTCCATGAGTGTCCATGAGGACAGCTGAATCGTCTGGGCGAGAGACAGGTGCGATCCTGCTTTCCTCCCTGGCCTCCCCAACCCCATCCAATTAGATCATGTGAACGACCTTACTATGTCTTACTTTGGGCCAGTTTGCACACTATTCTTGTCATTGGGTTGACAGATGCAATCAAATCTGTGTCACCTGGTGCTCCTACACAGACAGCAGGGTTTGTTCTGTGCATGTTTAATTCCCTCCCCTAGGTATGCAGAGGAGCAAGAGACTATGGATGAGATCCTGACGAATGAAGTACTTGTGTAACAAAGAAGTTACATATTGTTGAGAACACTGAAAGAAGGGCGTTTCTTATGTTCTTATTTTCACACAACGCATAATCAGCTTGTGGAATTCTCTGCCACGAGATGTGGTGACAGCCAACAACCTGGATGGCTTTAAGAGGGGTTTGGATAACTTCATGGAGGAGAGGTCTATCAATGGCTACTAGTTGGAGGGCTGTGGGCCGCCTCCAGCCTCAAAGGCAGGATGCTTCTGAGTACCAGTTGCAGGGGAGTAACAGCAGGAGAGAGTTCAAGATTTCGAAGAGCAACAGTCTCCAATCAACATCATCTGGAATCTCTCTGAGAGGTAGGAGCGGAATCATAGGCTGGCATCCTAATGAATCACTTGCAGAAGGACAACATGGCACCAGTGAAAAGCTGTTGCCCTCAACTCCTGCCTGTGGCTTCCAGCAGCATCTGGTGGGCCACTGTGTGAGACAGGATGCTGGACTAGATGGGCCTTGGGCCTGATCCAGCAGGGCTGTTCTTATGTCCTTAAGGAAGATCTCATAGTTGTGCTAAAGAATTGGATTTTGCAGAATTGCACCCTTGCACCATAGTTCTCTTGCTCAAAGTTCCCTTTAAGCAATCATGGCATGCAGCAAGTTGTGCAACTGTTGCACAAATACAAGCATGCTTGCGGGAGCACAATATTAGTCTGGAACAAAAGCTCCATACTTAGCACACATAGCTAGTGCAAGAGCTTTGGGCTAGTGCAGCAGCTTTTCACTGGTGCCATGTTGTCCTTCTGCAAGTGATTCATCAGGATGCCAGCCTATGCACATATTCTGGGACAGGCAGCAGAAACATGAGAAATAATATATGAAGCTCTCTTCTATGAAGTTAGCCCCTTGGTCTAGCTCACTATTGCCTAAACAGAGCAGTGGCACTCCAGGTTTTCAGAGGAGGTTCTTTCTCAATTATTGGGGGTTGGAGGCACTGTCTTACAGTGATTCCGCTCCTACCTCTCAGAGAGATTCCAGATGGTGTTGATTGGAGACTGTTGCTCTTCGAAATCTTGAACTCATGTGTGGTGTCTCTCAAGGCTCCATACTGTCTCCAATGCTTTTCAACATCTACATGAAACCTCTGGGAGAGATCATCATGGGATTTGGTGTGGGATGTTATCAGTATGCTGATGACACCCAGATCTACATCTTCATGTCAACATCATCAGGAGATGGTATAACCTCCCTCAATGCCTGCCTGGAAGCAGTAATGGGCTGGATGAGGGAGAATAAACTGAGACTAAATCCAGATAAGACGGAGGTACTTATTGTGTGGGGACAGAACTCCAGAGACTATTTTGATCTGCCTGTTCTAGATGGGGTCACACTTCCCCCAAAGTACACAGTCTAGGAGTGCTTCTAGATCCATACCTCTCCCTGGTATCTCAGGTTGAGGCGGTGGGTTTTCTATCAGCTTCGGCTGATATGCTAGCTGCACCCATTTCTTGAGATGGACGACCTCAACACAGTGGTACATATGTTGGTAACCCCCAGACTTGACTTCTGCAATGCACTCTATGTGAGGCTGCCTTTGTATGTAGTCTGGAAACTCCAGTTGGTACAGAATGCAGCAGCCAGGTTGGTCTCTGTGTCATCTTAGAGAGACCACGTCACCCTTTGTTGATAGAACTACACTGGCTGCCAATAGGTTTCCGGGCAAAATACAAAGTGCAGGTTATAACCAAAAAGCCCTAAACGGCTTGGGCCCTGGGTATTTAAGAGAATGTCTTCTTCATTATGAGCCCCACCACCCACTGAGGTCATCTGGAGAGGTCCGTCTCCAGTTGCTGCCAGCTCAGCTGGTGGCCACATGGGGACAGGCCTTCTCGGTTGCTGCCCCGAGACTGTGGAATGCGCTCCTTACTGAAATACAATCCTCCCCATCTCTGACAATTTTTAAAAAGCACTTGAAAACCCACCTCTCCACCCAAGCTTTTCCAGTTTTTTAAATTTTAAAGTTTCAATCTGTTTTTAATTTTTAGATTGCCTAAATTGTGTTAAGATTTTTGTGTATGTTTTAACTTGTTTTATGTTGTTAATCGCTCAGAGAAAAGTTTGGCACAAGTACAAATTTGACAAACAGTACAAATTTGACAAACAAACAAACTCTACTCAGAGGCATCAGGGATAAGAATGTGCAAACCAGTCTGGTTCGAACCCTGGCTTGAACGAAGTGGGAGAAGGCCTGAAATCAGCCACCTCCTGCCAGGGCTACTCTGGGGGAGGCCAGCGGGGGTGGGCGGAGAGAGCTGCCACCATCATTCCTCCCCCCCCCGTGGCAGCTGCTGCTGCTCCTTCTTGTAAGTACCCCCTGACTCCCCTCCCACCCCCTCTAGCCTTAGGGAAGCCCCCCTTCCCCTTTTCTGGTAAAGAGGAATCCTTACTGGATTCTGCTTTACCAGTAGACCCCTGAAATGGTCTGTGAACCAGTTCAGAATGGTGCAGTGGTCAAACCAAACTGGGCCAGGTTGGTCCGAATCTGGTTCGGATTCCCATTGATCTGGCGGAACCGGTTCAATGCACACCCCTAATCAGGGATTGAACCTGGGACCTTTTACTCACAAAGCACTCTACCACTGAACTACAGCCTCTTCCTTTGAAAAGCCCTCTAAAGTACAGTTCCTAATCTCACGTGTTTCTCACAATGAAAAGCATCCAATTCTCATTTTCATTTTTGAAAATTGGTCCCAGGTCTAGACTTTCCATGAGGGATAGTGAGGAGGCAGTCTTAGAAGGCAGATTTTAGACACCATTAAAGAATGACAAATTGTCAATGAGCTCAGTTTATCATTCTTTTCCTACAGTTGCCACTTGGTCCCTGAGTGTACCAAGTTTCCAGATACCAGACATACACCACCAGGCCTGGATACAAGGTAATACTCAGGTACCTTTTTTCAGTATCATAAATGTTTCAGAGCTCAGGGAGAAATAGTTCAGTTCTCTTAGGAGTGTGAATGGGTCAGAAAATAATTTTTAACCTTGACAGCACAAGAGGAAATAGAAATACAACACACAGTTAAGTATTAGCCATTGTATTACATCTGACCTTGGGCTGAGTAATATGTTGTATTCTATCTGGCAATCTTTTATGTTTTGTTAATTAGAAATTTGTCCCAGTGGGGATCCTGTAAAGAGTGGTGGTGGGGTGGAGTCAGAACGGAAAGAAAAGGAAAGGAGAAGGGGGAAATGGGAGTTATTTCTGAATAAAGTTTAAACAAACATAAGATTGCTTTGTGTTTAAGAGGGAAGAAGTTCTAAAATATCGGCAATGAGACTTTGAACCAGCTATGTGTGCGAGTCTGCAAACCTTGTGAAGGTCCCTGCATCTTCCTTTCATTCCATATACTGAGCCTACATTTCTAAACAGCTTCGTACTACTGCTGCTGCTGATTGTTTTTCGAGCTCCCTGACTTGCACAACCCCTGAAGGTACATTTTCCTTATCAGTCCTAGACTCTGTTGTTCACCAGATGCCCACTTCAGCATGCCTCAGATTCAGGGGCGTAGCCACCATTGTGTGAACAGGTTCAAAGAACCCAGGCCACCAATGAAAAAAGGCTTCTGAAGCCCCATGGCTTGGGCTCCATAGGAGCCCAGAGTGAACTCCCACACCTAGGCTGCCAAGAGTCCAGGCAAACTGTCTACTAGTTATTTCAGGCAGTGCAGACTGCCTGATGGAACGTTTTCCCCTTTCTCTCCCTCTCTGGAGGGAGAGAAAGGGGAAAACATCCTATCAGGCAGCTGACGCTGCCTGAAATGACAAGCTGAAAGCTCACTCAGGCTTTCGGCAGCCCAGGCCACGCCCCCTTTGAATGTGACATCACACACAAAGGGGCGTGGTCCAGGCTGCTGAGAGCTTGAGCGAGCTCTCAGCTCGTCATTGCAGGCAGTGTTGGCTGCCTGACAGGACATTTCCCCCTTTCTCTCCCTCCAGAGGTGCAGTCTTCAGACATCCCCCCCGGGGATATGGAGGTTCCCATATTACCATAAATGGATACTTCATTGCTGTCCTGGAATAAAAAGGACATACTGCAGAAGGGAAAGTGTACATGTCACAAAAAAAGAGTCTCAATATTGGGCTGGAAACCCAACAGACTTGGTGAAAGCTATTCAGGAAGCACCAGAGCCACACAACAAGGATGCACTTCGCTCATTTTTAGGACTTTGAGCAGCTATTCTCATGTGCAGGCAAAACTGGGCTAAGGAAGCCCAGCCTAGATTTGCCTGTGTGTGAGAACAGCCAGGAGCTACGCAGCTCCCGACAGCAGCATGGGGGCAAACCCACCTCCAAAATGAAGTTAAGGGAGCAAGCGCTCCCTCAACCTTGTTTTTCTGATTGTCTGCCAGCCCTGGCTGCTTGCAGCCAGGACTGGGAGACTGCGGAGTTCCCGGCTGGCATTGAGGAGATCCCCATAATGCATCGCACACTTGCATGAGGGTTCCGGGGACTGTGGCAATGTGTCTGGGCTCCTGACCCTCCATGCTGCCCGAGGAGGCAGCTGCACATCTGGGCGTGCAATCTCTGCACCCAGGGGTGTAACTATAATAGGGCAAGGGTAGATGTCTAGGAGCCCACTGCCTTGGGCTTCCCTAGAGGCAAGTCTGACTCCCCCAGCCGCGCACCCGCCCGGGCTTCCTTCAGTTGTATTCATCCTTCAAAACTGATGTGAGTGTTAAGACCTGGAGCTACCAGAACAGCATGTCTTTCTCTAGTACCATTAAAGGACTTGCATCGTCCACAATGTAGGAAACCTTTTAAAAAATAATTTAGGATGGTGTTCTCTCTCTCTCTCCCTCCCTCCCCTCCCTCCCTAGAGAGAGAGAGAGAGAGAGAGAGGAATTTTACTATGCTTTTTGTTACCACTCTTCAGCCTCATTTAAGATTTCTTTACATCATGAGCTGAGCTTCGGGGGGGGGGCATTTTAAAATCTTGTCTCTGGGCCCACTCCAACCTTGCTACCCCCCTCCTCCCAATATTCTCCCCCTGAGAATTGTTGGAGAATATTTGGGGGAGGGGCATATTCTTCCCAGCTGCTCTACAGTCTAAAATGGCTACTTAGCTACACTTAATTGGTGCTTCCCAGTCTTGGAAAATAAAACTCATTTGGGAAATGAATAGACAAACTCAATTAAACAGTTTCCCACTTAGTCTTCATTTTGTTCTCCACAGCCTGGAGAGGACTGGGTAAGAGAGTGACCATCTTGCTCCGTGTCTATATATCCATTTCTGCACTTGTCTCAGCTTGCCTCTTTTTCACAAGAAATTAACAAATTTTTCTGCCTAGAAAGAAGCATGGCCAAGATGGGAGCTAAGTATTAAAAAGAAATGAAACAATTACATTCATTTACTCTCTCTCTACAGTTCCCTGGTGAAAACATTCTCTCCACATTCCTAAAATGGACTGTCAATCTCATAGGAAACCCTTTGACCCTCGATTGAAATACTCCATCCATTTCTTCAAGTTCTATGCTTCTTTTCTCCCATGCTGGTATCTATTTAATTTTGACAGTCAGCTGTTCATGTGGTTTAATGCCTTGCATTTGCTGTGTCCATCTTGCCAAATGTTTGCTCTTTCATGTATTCATTGCTTGCAACTGCCCCCACACCCTGGAATGCAAACATGAGATAGTGCTTTGAATTTAACTATGGGCCATGACTGTATTGCACTTAAAGGGATCTGCAACAAAATGACACAAACATCTTAACTCCAGCCCTCAGTGTGGGTTGCTCATACCTAAGGCAGATCTAGATAGACACTTTCCCACTGCCAAGGGACAACTCCACCCTTGATCTAAGTAGCATCTCAGTCCACAAACTGATCCATACCTGTAATGGCTTGCTCATTGTGAAGGTGTGCCAAAGATGCTCTTGACAGCTTCATCCCACCACAGCTGGTTAGCATTAAGGGTGAGGAGGCTGCCAGGTGTGAGGAAATTCGCCCCTTGAGTCAGCTGGTAGTGAGAATTTGTTGGGAAGGCTCTCTTCCAAATCTGATGACTCAGGGCATTGACCAGCATCAGCTAAGCCTTCATTCCCTCTCTATCCATCCTGAATTTGTCAGCTGACCAAAAAGTATCTGGCAGTGGAATAAGGTTAAATAACACAACATTAATATTATTTTACACCAAAAATGTAAAATGAATAAATCATCCCTGAACAGTATTTAACAATCTGGAATAGGTAAAAAAAAATATGACCATGTGCTCAGGGGCGTACCTACCATTAGGCAAGGGGAGACAGTCATCTTGGGGCCCCAATGCCTTGAGGGGCCCCCCAGAGGCACGTCACATGACTCCCCACCCTCCTGTGTTGCACCTCCTATGAATTATGTTGAGTCTCCTGGAGATCAGCAATAGCAGAGAGTAAAAAAACTAGATTGTGTGAACTAGATATTCACCGTATTCATAATGGGGATGTGAGTGTGAGTGCACTATATATTGTGAAGTGCGTTTGTGAATATCAGTGAGGGGCCCATTTTAAAATCTTGTCTCTGGGCCCACTCCAGCCTTGCTATGCCCCTGCATGTGCTCCAGCTTGTCTGGGGAATGGCCTCCTTGCCCCAACCTAGCTTGCATGAAACACGAGGCATTGGGGCTTTCTGATTGGCTGGGGGCTTTGTGGAGAGGAGTCAGCCTGGCAAGACACTTGGTCTAAGCTTGAGAAGTAACACACACTCCTCTCCCTGGGCATAGTGTGGGCTTTGGCTGGTCGCTCCTTTGGGAGATGAGGTAGGAATGTTTCTGCTCCCAGCGAATTGGCCCTGTTTGGGTTGTTGTTGCCTGCTTTGCACTATTGTCCTTTAGCTAGGTATTCTAGTCACAACGGCAGCTACAGTGCGGTGCAAATGGGTAGTGTAGAGTTGGTGAACATTTTCAGGCATGTGTTTGATGTGATGAGCAGGGCCAATTCGCTGAGAGCCAAAAAATCCCTACCTCGTCCCCCAAAGGGGCGACCAAGGGGCCCACACTATGGCCAGGGACGGGGGGTGGCTTGCTGATTGGCCTGTGCCAGTGAAACATCTGCCCCCACCAGATGTCTATTGTTCAAAACAAACTTGGTCAAAATCTAAATAGGTTGACAGAATTTCATGTGGAAATGTCGTCTTATGGGTTGGCGGTGGAATGCTTTTGAAACTTTCCTCTTCTGGATTTCAACTCTGATGTTGGAATTCCAAATGGCCTGGTCTTGTTTCTGAAGTGAAACTGTTCTCTTTTGTTTCAGATTTGATGTTCAGTTTTTGTACACAGCATTGTGGTTGCCCATATTGTCACATAATTTGCCACAGATTTTCGTTCCTTTAGGGCTCCATTTAAAAAGCAATGCAAGAGAAGTGGAATGCAGGTCAGAGTGAGCCAGAAGAACAAGAAATGGAATGGGGAAAACCCTCTTTCCCCTGCATGACTGAAAACAGATCCCTGCTTGCAGATTTCACACAAGCCCAGCATCAACTTGTCACCCTGTTGTTCCTGATTATCTGGGAACGGTGCAATAATTGCATTCACAAACATTATTTATCTGCAGGCTTTAATTAGGGAGGAGAGCTGGTCCTGTGGTAGTGAGCATGAATTGTCTCCATTGCTAAGCAGGGTCATCCTTGGTTTGAATTTGGATGGGAGACTACAAGGTCGTGCACAGGCCCATTTTCAACCAGGAGGGAAGGGCATGGGGGCGGGGAGGCAAGATTCAGCTCACCTTCCCCGCAGACGACCCTGTTTGTTGTGCGGGATGCACTGCTCACACACCCACATGATCCATGTTGCTTCTGGTGGTGCTGATCCCTGGAAGCTGGGAAATTGAGTCCCATCCTCCGGGAATCCCTAAAAGCACCGCATGCACAGCTTGATGCATTTAAGGATGCCCCCGTGAGTCAGGCATATTCGGCCTAGTGCCACATTTGCAGTGAGGCTGGGACCAGATCTCCCTGCTTTAAAAGGCCGGGAATGCTGCTCCCTGCCTTTTATAGCAGGGAGAGCCGCTCCTGGCCTCACTGCAACTGCGGCGCTGGGTGAAATATGCTTGAAAACAGGGTGCGTGTCTCTGTATGCAAGCGTGCCATACCCCCTGCGTCTGATGTCAGAAGCAGGGGCGAGGCTGTGGGGGCTGGCGGCAACGAGCTGAACTGGGACCGGTGGCAGCTTCCCTACACTCCTGTTTTCAAGCATATTCCACCCAGCGCTGCATTTGCAGCAAGGCCCGGAGTGGCTCTCCCTGCTTTAAAAGGCTGGTAGCTGCGGGCTCCCAGCCTTTTAAAGCAGGGGGAGCTGCTCTCCGCCTCGCTGCAAATGCAGCGCTGGGCAGAATATGCTTGAAAATAGGGCATGCAGCTCCATTTCGGAGCCTGTCGTGCCCCCTTGCATCTGACGTCAGTTGCAGGGGGCGTGGCTGAGGTGTGAGCCACGGCCCTTGAGCGTGGCGGCCCAGGTTCTTTGAACCCGTTCGTGCAATGGTGGTTCGGCCCCTGGCTCTAAGTGCCCAACTCTGTGTGTGCTCAGACTGCATGCAGCCCAAGCATACACACGACCCCAAACCTGGGGTAAAGGGCAGATTCACGCCCTTTAACCCAGGTAAAAGCCTAGGTTAGAAACGTATACTACCGGGGGAGAGAGCACTGGGATCAGCCTTGATCCCAGCCCTGCACACGAGCAACCCTACCCAGGTAGGGCTGCCCTAACCTGGATAGGGCTGCTCATGTGTACAGCCTTTACACATGAGAGCTGAAAGATATTCTTCATACAGGATGGGGCCAAACTCAGTTATGGAAGATCATCTGCATGCTTGGCGTGCTTCAGCTCCCACGTTCACTCCCAGGTATCTCTGAGTAGGGTTGGGAAAGAGTGCTGCCTTAACCTTGGAGAGCCGCTGCCAGTCAGTGTAGACAATACTGAGCAGGATGGACCAGTGGTCTGACTCAGTATAAGGCAGTTTTAGAACTGCTTCCCTTGTAATAACAGAGAGATACTGTGCAGGTTTAACTAAGGTTTTATTCAGAAGCAACTACATCTTTTTTTCCTGATTCACCTTTTAGTCAAGCGCATGTCCAGGTGACCTTTGTGGGCAATTCTGATCATTTTTGCTTGTAAGGAGGTTGGCACCACCAAACAGTCCTCAGCACCAGCTCATTGAGAAGGGACAGCTCACTCACTACATGTATGTATGGTTGAAGATGTTCAGGTCCCTTGTTTCTGTGTGGCCATCCATTAGTTATGTATGGTTTTTACATTCAGTAAGCATTTGATCAGCACTGAGGGCCTTTTTCCATTCAGAAGACTTGATCACTCCATGAGTGGATGAAGCTATTTGTGCCATTACTACTCTTTCATCTTCTTCTTCTGGGATCCCCTCTTGGCCTGGAAGTGGAAGTTGAGATAAACAATCTGCACTTGTATTCCAAATGCCTGCAGATATTCCACCTGGAAAGCTTAAGCCTGGTGATCCATTTGGCTATTCTTGGGGTTGCTTGACTCTATCCCTGAGTAGTAAATAAAGCAGGTCTGACCGTTAAGTGGTTGTTCTGCCCCGCAAGTAAGTCCTGAAGTGCCTCACCACCCAGAAGCATGCTAGAGCTTCTCTTTCAATGACAGAATACATCTTCTCTGTTGCAGTAAGCACTCTGGAAGCAAAGGCAACTGTAATTTCCCGGTCCCATTTGTGCTGGGTCAAGACAGCATCCATACAATATCCAGTGGTTACAATCGTGTGCCTGTTGGCGTCAAAAGAAGTGAGAGCAGGGCTTTCAGCAATGGCCGATTTCATAGTCTGTAAACTAGCCTTGCAGAATGCATCCCAATTAAATGCTATATTCTTTTTTTAAAAGAAGATGCAATGCAGCATTTTTTGAGTCAAATTGTCCAACAAATTGGGAGTAATACTCACAGGGCAAGCGGGGAGGGAGCCTTGAAAAGCTTACCTCCCAGCAGACAATCCTTACTCCTGGTCTGGGTGCAAACAAGGGTGTAGCAAGGTTGGAGTGGGCCCAGAGACAAAATTTTAAAATGCCCCCCCCCCTCACTGAAGCTCAGCTCACGAAGTAAAGAAATCTTAAATGAGGCTGAATAATGGTAACAAAAAGCATAGTAAAATTTATATCAAATGTAAAACCTATGTGCCACAATAGAACATCATCCTAAATCATTTTTAAAAAGGTTTTGTAAATTGTGGACGATGCAAGTCATTTAATGGGACTAGAGAAAGACAATGCTGTTTTGGTAGCTCCAGGTCTTAACACTCACATCAATTTCAGAGGATGAATACAACTGAAGGAAGCCTGGGCGGGTGCACAGCTGGGGGATTCAGTCATGTGACTTGCCTCTGGGGGCCCCCCAAGGCACTAGGCCCCCAGACAACTGTCTCCCCTTGCCCTATTATAGTTATGCCCCTGATTGGGGGGAGGGGGTTTGAGGAATTTCTACTAAACTTTTGAATATTCTCCAAAATTTCATGAAGGTCTTTTTCTTCAACACAGCAGCTGATTTTCCAGAGATGACATTTCCCCCCAACATTTCCTCATTCAGGAGAAGAAAATTAAAAAAAAAACAGTAGTGGTGAGCCACCACTGAGGGGTACAGAAACAATTGAGACTTCTTGGATTGCAAGAGAATCACTCCACAAAATAATATATCCACAAGCTGATGATAGAATCTGTTTAACTTTATAATCAAGTTTGTGAACAAGCTGATGACTCTGCACATGCTCAGGAACTGTGCACAAAGTGGACAGGGATCTTACACCTCCATACAAAGTGGATTGGGGTCTTACACTCAGCACATGTTCAGAGTGAACAGTATGCATAATTCAGCCTGTAAGCATTTCCTTTTTGTCTTCTGCTGTCTCCCTCACCTTTTGCATTTACTCTCTCTCCTCATTAGACCTTCTTTGTGCATTATTTTCTTTTCATTAGGCAGGCCTGTGCTACACCCTTTGGATATATAACACATAGTCCTTTAGTAATCTGTTTTTAATCTGTTTCATAGGATCGCAGAAAACTGCCTTATAGTGAGTAAGACCATTGGTTCATCTAGCTCAATAGTATCTACACTAACTGGCTGATTGACCCAGCTCTCCAACATTTCAGAAAGGTCTCTCTCCCAGTCCTACCTGGAGATGTAAGGGATTGAACCTGGGACCTTCTACATACAAAGCAGATAGAAACATAGGAAGCTGCCATATACTGAGTCAGATCATTGGTCTATCTAGCTCAGTATTGTCTTCACAGACTGGCAGTGCCTTCTCCAAGGTTTCAGGCAGGAATCTCTCTCAGCCCTATCTTGGAGATGCCAGGGAGGGAACTTGGAACCTTCTGCTCTTCCCAGAGCGGCTCCATCCCCTGAGGGGAATATCTTGCAGTGCTCACACATCAAGTCTCCCATTCATATGCAACCAGGGCAGACCCTGCTTAGCTAAGGGGACAAGTCATGCTTGCTACCACAAGACCAGCTCTCCTCTCCAGTGGTAGATGTTCTACCACTGAGCTAAGGTCTCATCATATGTCCTCAGTGAAGCGGAGAAATCAACTGAGAAAATTCTCTGTTTCTCATTAGGACTTTTCTTCAAATTTCAGTTTCTCCTTGGAGGAATCTTGACATTTTCTTTCCAATTTCACTTTGATGAAATTTCATTTCCAACTTTTTATATATGACATCTTTCTACCAAGTTGGTGAAGGTGGCTTTGAGGGCTTGGCCTTAGATGGCCCTCAGTCTAACCATTCACTGCCACCAATTTAGGATTTTTAGCTTTTTTGACTGGTTTCGCTCCCAGTCACTGAAACCTCTGTCTTTCAAAAATAGGGTAGTGTGGTGTGGTAAATCATTAGGGCAAGCCGGTGTGAGAGAGAGAGAGAGAAAAAAAAAGGCACAGACAATGGTAAAACAGTGGAAAAACAAGATAGGTTTACTGTAATAAAATCTTCAAAAATCCAAAAAGCAGTACAGGAGTGTGGAGGAACTCTTATTAGTCCCACCTGTGTGATACCACGAGTGGAAGAACCACAGATCCCACCAGCCCCATGATATCTATGCTTTATCGCTGCCACCAAGTAGACTTTTCTTTTATAGGGCTGGGTCTTACTACTAAAACAGCCATATAACTTTGAAACAACAACAACAACAACAACACACACACACACACACACACACCCTCAGAACGGTGGAAAGGCTTTAGGCATGGGGTGAAAACAAACAAACAGCTTCAATTTTTTAAATGCAACAAAAAGCATTTAGTTTGGAAAAATTGTCAATTTTAAAACATTAGCTTTAAGTTTCTTACAAAACAAAGCAGTTATCACAAGAGCATACAGGAGAAAAGAAATGGTTGGAAAAATGCATTAAACTAAGCTGTCTAAACTGGTCCCTCCCTAACACAGAGTCCGCTGTAGTTAACTTTTCAGCAACTGGCTTGCTGTGCAGTCACATATCCTGGTCACAGTACGGGCCTGGGATTCAATCCAGTTTGGTTCTTCTGTGATTTCAACTCGTGCTACAGCCACAGACAGCAGTGATTCTCTCAGCCTGGGCTAGCAATTCTTCAGCTTTGACGGGCCTCAACTCCTCCACTTGGACTGGACTTAGTTTCTTCAGCTCACCAACATTTACTTCTTCAACTCTGATTCTCTGTCTTCAGAGAGACTCTAGTTCTTAGCTCTCTTTTCCAAAACTGCTCACTGACTTTCTCCAAGGCTTTCACTGACTAACTCTCTCAAACGCTCTCTCTATATATACACATTTTTGCCCCCACAGTTTCTAAAGCAATCCAATTAGTACAACTCAAAATTCCCTCCATTTTTCAAAACATAACCAATGCAATTAAAATTCCTTTTGTCTCCAAAATCAAACCAATGCATTGCATCATCCTGAACTGAAACTTGCTTCATAGGGACTTTGCAAGCATATTCACACAGAAATCCCATTTACAATAATGAGAGCTATAAGAATCAGTGCATTAATAAAAGGGCTTATTTACAACACAAAGAGGTTGGGGGATATCAATTCAATTTATAACACCATGCATTTGCAATACCAGGGCTTGTTTACAAATCCACGGAGTCTAGGAGTCTTCGTTCCTCCACAAGGAGCAAACAGGGAAAAATTCAGTTAGGCAAGAGTACATTTAAAAAACACACACTATAGAACAAACAAGCTTTCTGGCCTTCTAGCAGCTTCCAGTAGGCCCAGCTCCTTCACTGCAAATTCCCCAGTAGCTTCAGCCTGTCCTACTTGGTTAGTTTTCCAACCTTCCAGCTCACACAGCAGTCTCTCTCTTCACCCTCTTGTTTTATTCACTTCTCCCCCACACCCCAAGGAAAAGGTCCAATCCAATGAGGGTGATTCTTACCTCAGGCAACCAGAACCTTGTCTCCACCTTGTCTTTACCTGGAGACAACCAATCAGATCACTTAGTTACATTCCCTCCAAAACCAAGAGCAACTAGGGATGTGCAGAATTGGATTGAGCTGGTTCATCAACCTGACCGGTCCAGCCAGTGGGTTCGACTGAACTGGTTCAGGGGCCCGCGGTTTGGTCCAAATTTGGACCAAACCGTGGCAAACGGTCCATGCACACCCCTAGCGGCATCACAACCTTTTACCTCAGACTTAGTTGTCAATCAGAGGTGGCAACTTTTTAACTCCCACAGAGCTTTACACAACCAGTGGAAACAGAACAAATCAATACAAAGAAAATAATTTACAAAACATAAAGGGAAGGAATCATTCCTTCACAGCGGCATATATGGGGTTATCCCATTTTGTCTTCACAACTCTGCAACTTCTTGCCTTTGAGGTTGCTGCACTCCCTCCTCCGCTGTCACACTGCCTGTCTCCTCCTCATCCTCAGAGTCTGATAGCATGCCCATGACACAGAGGCGCTCTTACCCCTGGACTTCGGGGCGGACGTCCAGGGCCTCCACAGCTTCTGTCCCCCCCATCCTCTTTTGTCTGTCCCGGGTGGTGAGGTTGCCCAGCCGAGCACAGTGATGATTAATTTGCGCAGGGTGGGGTGGTGGTGGCGGTGGCTCCAAAGGCCTTTAGGTCCAGGCTCCAAAATTCTCTAGCTGCACCTCTGGATAGGGAACTCTGGCTGCACAGGGTTTCGAATGAGGCAGAGCTTATACGTATTCATGTACATGAGCAGGCTCCCTTTTTAGACACTGCACCAAGCATGCGGGCACCAGAGAACACAGGGACATTGGAAGCTGCCTTATACTGAGCCAGATCATCAGTCCATCTATCTTGGTATTGTCTACAGTGACTGGCAGCAACTCTCCAAGGTTACAGGAAGGAGTCTCTCCCAGTCATACCTGCAGATGCCAGGAAGTAAACCTGGGACCTTCTGCATGCAAATATGAAGCTGCTCTTCCACTGAGCTACGGTCCCATCCCCTAAGGGGAACATCTTATGGCATTCACATGTAGCCTCTCATTCAAATGCAAACCAAGGCAAACCCTGCTTAGCAAAGGGGACAACTCATGTGTGTTACCACACGACCAGCTCTCATCCCCAGGGAAGAGCCAGCAGATGTGGCAACGTTGGGATGGGGTTGGCAGGCACAGACCCACTCCCCTTTCTACTTGTTCTAGTCTGGCTGAGAGCCAGACTAAGTTATTCATGACAGTCCTATTAACATATATGCGACAAGTTAGTTCGGACTCATGTGTCTTATTGATTTCAATGGGACTACTCATGAGTAATTTGGTCAGTCTTCACAAAGGAGGAATGTATGAGGAGGGCAATGCTAATGGCAATGTTTCTTCTCTCTGGAGTCCTGTACTGATCCAATGACAGCATAGATTTTAACCTGAAACACTGCAGTATTTCACCCACTACGCTAACACCCCAAGCTCACAGCCGGCAACACAGGGAGTTTTTATTAAGAGTGGTTCCAGTCCACCATTCCTTGGAACGTCTTTAGTTTCGCCCAGCCTAAGCCCTTTAAAATTTATGTATATATTAGAGATGCTACTATCTTTTATTTGTGGAACATAAAAGGCTGGTTATGTTGAAGTTTATTTTTCTAGTAAATTTCATGCCTCCTACCTGATTTTTATCTTTTTGAGGCTAGTGGAAAGAATGTAGTTTATTGGAGTAATGGACCAAATTAGGGAGTTATGTATTGGATGGAACTGTCATGCTAAGCCAGCTGGGGGAAATATGGAAGGAGTCAGGGTGGAGGGGATGGAAGGTTGTTGTACAGAACTCCCTGAAACCATCAGCCTCATTTATGATGGCAGTTAAAAAGGAAAAGATGAACAGACATGATGCTAGAAGCCTGAAGAGGGAAAATGGGAAGATGTTACTTTGCAAACAGCTTGCTTTCTTCATTTAGAATTCTCATGTCTACTAGCTTATCATACTGTGAGCTTTGTATATTTTATTTTACTTTATTATTTTATTTTATGGATTTCTTTTTTTAAAAAAATGTATTCATTTATATATGAAAATAGAGCAACAAAATAACAAAGATGGCATAAGGCTGCATAAGGCATAAGGCTGCATAAGGCTGCATAAGGCTTCATTCCTCTATCACAGTTCACGTCCACAATTTACATCAGCATTTGATGATTAAAAAAAGATTTAATGAGATCTGTTGATGTAATACTTGATGCCACCAGTGTTCAGAAACTATCAGATAGCTGTAGAACCTTGGTAAACCAGGTGAAATGGCATAATAAATTACATTTTTCAACAGTTTTGATATTCAGATAAGGTGACTAACAAACAATTCCAGGACTTTGAGATTACTGTACTCCTATACATACAGACATGGATAATTTAAATGACCTGGTCTAGTATATGTACATTTTCTTGAAATGGTGAAGTTAATAAAGGGGGAGATTTCTCTTCAAAAACTGTCTTTATATTTAGTGTCCATATTCCATTTTATCTGAGTTGAAATGATGTCAGTTACCATAGTCCCCAGATTTTCACCCAGATTAGCAATACAATCACAGTACATAATATTAATTAATTAGTTAATTACATTTATAACCTGCTCTTCCTCCAAGGAGCCCAGAGCCCATGGTTATGTTTATTCTCACAAAACCCTGTGTGGTAGGTTAGACTGAGATATGCCTGACTGGCCCAGAGTCACTCAGTGACTTTCATGGCTGAGGGGGGATTTGAACTCAGGTTAGAAGAGGAGAGCTGGTCTTGTGGTAGCAAGCGTGACTTGTCCCCTTAGTTAAGCAGGGTCCACCCTGGTTGCATATGAATGGGAGACTAGAAGTGTGAACACTGTAAGATATTCCCCTCAGGAGATGGAACTGCTCTGGGAAAAGCATCCAGGTTCCAAGTTCCCTCCCTGACTTCTCCACGATAGGGCTGAGAGAGATTCCTGCCTGCAAGCTTGGAGAAGCTGCTGCCAGTCTGTGAAGACAATACTGAGCAAGATAGACCAATGGTCTGACTCAGTATATGGCATCTTCCTGTGTTCCTGTGTTCTATGTTCCTCCCTGGTCCTAGTCCAACACTCTAACCACTACACTACACTGGCTCTCATTCAGAACCAGTTCACATGCCTCAGAACTGAGCTAACTTGTTGCCTCGCACTTGACACAATCCTGATTTTTGCTTGTCTGCAAATTTAAATCCTGTTTAAATCCCCTGAAAATGAACATTTGCCACACAGGAGGCTCTACTAATCTAGCCCAGATCTGATCCTAGATTAATACTCCCAGCTACCCTGCACCAGCCACTGTGGCACACAACCATTTCTGGGTGAGTGAAAGGGCATTTCTGCTTGCAGGCAAGCAAAGATTGGGAGTGTGCTGGATGGGTTATCTTGGATAAGCCACAAATCACCCCAGTTTTCAGTTGTGTGAACTGTCCCTCTGTCAAAACTGTCCCATCTGCCAAGCAGGGAAAAATTTACAAGACCCTATACATTTCACCCCTGGCGCAAAGAGCAGCTTCATGGAGATTGGGGATGAGGCCATAGCTCAGTGGTGGAGCATCTGTTTTGCATGAAGAAGATCCCAGGCTCAAACTCCTGGCATCTCCAGGTATGGCTGAGAGAGACTCCTGCCTGAAACCTTGGAAAGCCACTGCCAATCAAAGTAGACAATACTGAACTAGATGCATCAATGGTCTGACTCTATACAAGACAGCTTCCTATGTAATTGAGAAAACACACAGGAGAAAGGGTTAAATGCCTCCTTCCCTGCATTAATTATAATTTTATTTTATTTATTCGATTTTTATAACGCCCTTCCAAAAATGGCTCAGGGTGGTTTTATATTAAAAAAGGAAAGGTTGTGCTGTCGAGTCAGTGTCAACTCATGGAGACCAAAGAGCCCAGTGGTTTTCTTAGTAGAATACAGGAGGGGTTGACCATTGCCTTTCTCCCACGCAGTATGAGGTGATGCCTTTCAGCACCTTCCTATACCGCTGCTGCCCGATACAGGAGTTTCCCATATTCTGGGAAACACACCAGCGGAGATTCGAACCAACAGCCTCCAGCTCTCTAGGCAGGTTGCTTCCCCATTGCACCATGGGTCCCTTTACATTTCGACCTAGTTTCATTTTTCAAAACACCTTGCTAAATGCTAATCACAAATTTCCTGTGGCCTGTCTAATTGTACACTCAGAAAAGCACTCATACTGAGGTGCTGTTTCTATAAAAATGCATTTAGCCAATCAATCCAGAAATGAGACTGGGTGATTAATTAGCTACAGATTTGTGAATTTCTGATAGCCCTACTATTTTAATATGTAGGATTGTTTTGCATACCATTGTCTAATCTGTGTGTGTTTTAACTCCTTGGGGCTAAGTGGATTTCATTGTGAGCTGCCTCAAGGGCCTGAGTTGGCCAGAAGAATGGGGATGGGATACGCATTTGAAAAATGCTTGAATAAATAAATACTTTTTAGCAATGGATCCATAGTTTCAAGGGCTCTTCTTAACTGATGGGAAAGCACACTAGGAAACAAAAGTGGCTGAGAGGAGTGTACAGCCGTACGACAGACATGTTGGGACAAGTGATTTCTTAACTATCCCAATTAGTTACTCTCTTATCATTGCTTGCGGAAATGGGCGCTATCAGTAGCAGGAGAAGTTTCCCTTACTTCATCACAAAATGGCCTCCTTAATTAGGTGTCTCTGGGAGTTCTAGACAACTGTATAAATACTGGGGGCAGTGTGTGCGAGAGATAGGTAGCAACTTTTGCAGGAAAACAATAATCAGACGAGATGAACAGCAAATTAGCGAGGCGAAAAGTGAAATACATCAGGAAATGCTGTCTGTTTTGTAATTACTTGCTTCGCTGTGAGGAGGAGATATGAGGTTCTTCGAATGGGCGGGGAAGCAGTAACGGGCTGCTCATCTGCACTATGCTTAGCCATATGTTGTTGCACAATTTGTGTGAGTAAGATGTTTTACCACCCCTCCTGTGAGGAGAATGGACGCCTCACAGCTTGACTGTATGGGAACAAAACTAGCTTCCTTATTTCTCACTGTGGGAACTCAGGAATTGTCTAGGCTCTTTGTGTGTTTTCACAGTTAAAAAAACAACAACGTGTTAATGATTACCCTTCAACACAGTCCAGGGAGCTTGATTTTAAAAAAGCCTGTTAAATAAAGGCAAATGGGATTGCAGTATGGAAGACCTCCATCAAACACCTGGAAATTCAGTAATCCAAAAACCTTCAGTTTAAGATGAGAGTTAAAATGCTTTACATTTCCACTCATGCTCTAAAAAGAATGGAAATAGCAAGTTAAGGTGTCTATCTTAATTTCTGTGCCAAATAAGCTGTAAAGACTTTGTACAGTCTGATATATGATGACTGGTCTCTGCCACTACACAGTGTCATTTTTAAAGGTTAAAAAAATAGAAGAATTAAGTTTTCCTCCAGATGCCGCTCCCCAAGATTTGCCACCATAGGCGGCTGCCTATATTGCCTATGCAGTAATCCGCCTTTGGCTGTATCTCAGCCATTGTGCAATGGATTTGCACCAAATTTGGAGGAGTGGTGTCTCTTGTCCCATATTGATGTGTGTCTGATTTCAGAAAGATTGGGTGGATACCTTTGACTTTATAAACAATAGAATTTTCAGGGCTTATAATAGTGGAACGCTGAAAACACTCCTCATCTTAGCTATACTGGCACAATTGTGCCAGTATAATATGATGGTGCTGTGAGTCAGAATATCACAATGAAATAGCACGTGGAGCCATAACTCTGTGGCGGACATCCTGATTAATTTACTCAACTGAAGTCCTATCTCTATATATAATTCTCTAAGGTGTACCTGTGGCTAATCCCATGTGTGGCAGCTCTTGTGAGAGTTTGTGAGCAGAAGCACCGTGGTGATCGGGCAGTGGAGATTCCATATGCAGATAGGAAAGAGCCCCTTCAGGAGAAGGAGGCTGCTGTTGTGTGAATTAGATGAGGAAACAAGATGGAAAGATCAGTTAACTCAGGAAGGGAATGAGAGAAGAAAAAAGAAGGGAGGGGAAGAGCGAGTGGACGAGAGAGAAAGAGAGAAAACAAAAGGAGAGGAAGAGAGAAAGAAGGAAGGGTGAGGGATGAGCCCGAGCCTGTGAGCTGCCTGAGGGGAACAAGTGGCCATGGCAGCAACTATTGGCAGCAAGGAAGGGCCCAGTCAACTACTTCTACTGTTTGGGGTTACTGAGGCCATTGGCGGAGGGAGGCAGGCAGGCAAGGGGCAGGCCTGGGCCTATCAGCAGCCTGAGGGGAATGCACAGCCATGGTGGTGAGGAAGGGCCAGGTCAACTGCTGCTGCTGCTGCTCCTGTGGGGAGGAGTGAGGCTCGGGTGAGGGTGGGGGGGTCTCTGGGGATAGTGGGATGCAGCTTGGCCAGTAGGCGCCAGCAACACTGCAGCCACGACTAAGAGGCGTGAGGGAGATGGAGTAAAGGGATGGAGGAGTGACCAAGAAGGGTGAGGGGAATGGAAGCAACAGGGTGGTGGAGGAGGAGCAGGAGTGCAGCTCAGGTGAGGGCGGAGAGATCTCTGAGGTGAGGGGGACTATGGCAGGGGGTGAGGGGAGCAATCAAATACTAGTGCGTAGTTGCTGTGCATGGGTTAAGCTGGTTTAAATTAATAGGACATGTTAGTCATGGCTAACCTGTTCTAGTAATTTCAGTGGGACTTCCATTGAGTGATTTAGTCAGGATATCAGCCAGAACATTTTCTGACATGCATGCTGACCTCTAACACATGGGTTTTCCTATTTCATGTCAACAGAGGACATGGCTGACATCCTAACTAATGAAGTGCTGGTGTAATGTAAGATGTGCCAGTAAGATGTACATGGATTTCACTGCTGTTCATGAGGAAGCAATTCCAGTGACCTGTGCTTCTCTTGGAAGCCCTCTGTATGGGTATGGAATGAGAAACATCCTCCAAAATTAAAAGGTTGGTTTCAAAGGATTTGGGAAATTGCACAGAAAAAACTATCATTCAAATAAAAGCTTCAGTGCACCCATTAAATATGATTTTCTTGGAACAATGGATGCAATTTTTGAATAATATGGAGGATAGGGAGAAAATCCTATAGTAAACCAGAAAGATTCAAGGTAGTTTTTATTTTATAGTGTATCTCTAATGATATATAATATATAAGATTGTTTAAATATACCTTGTATTTATTTTTGAATATTATTTTTCAAATGCATGTTACATATAATGTTCATGGTTTTTTAAAATGACATGTGAGATCTTCCATTATATAAATTATTATTTCCTCTTTTAAAAGGTGTATTATATTGTATATACTGAAAACTGAAAAGTTAAAAGTTTAGTAAAAAGAAACACATCCCGTGCAAGACAAATAAGCTGGAAATGTGAAATACATACATAAAATAAATAATGAATCATTCCCAATGAAGGAGAATGACCGGGTGCACATGACAACTCTTATTGTAGTGGTGCAATCTTCCCCTTCCCCTTCGCCTCTCAAGATCTTTGCACTAATCATTAATGGCAATAGCCCCAGCCTCCCAATCTCAGGAAAGCCTGCCAGCACCGATATGACATTTGTCTCTTCAGATGAACACCAACTTATCCATGAGTGGCACAGAGGTGGGGATGAGTAACAGGGCCAGGCTGGGACTTCTGGTCCCACTTTTGATGTTGTATATGAGTACATCATCTTTTAGATAATGAAGCTATTCACACAACCGTGCAAAAGCAGGCTGGGCTGCATTAGTCCACTTTTGCACGGTCGTGAGAACCACCAGGGCTCGGCCCACTCCCCCCCCAACCCCCATCTGGCACTTCACACGGGTCATGTGAAGTGGCTCAATGTCTGAACAGGGCTAATGTCTGGATAGGGCATATGTAGTATAAGTGTACAGATGTCTGTAAACCTGTACATATATTTCTGTGAATGACTGTACTTGTATTTATTTAAAAAGTGAACCTGAGTATGGGGCCCTCCAATGCATGGTGCAGATAGGACATGTAGTGCTGTGCCTGTGCTTAACATGATGTGTGAACAACTGTACCCAACTACAGATCTGTACCTGTGAACACTGTGCATGCATTGTACAAGTGGTGAACAGGATGTGTGAAAACAGCTTCTGTCTTCAATCTATCTTTTTGGTTTGGCCTTCGCCTTTAAAATGCATAGAAATAAATGCAGTATACTTCCAGAGTTGTGCACCACAGTGTAAGAGTTTGTCCTAAACTTGATTTTAACCAGCTAGTTGCAAAGAAACATGGTAGCATTGTGGAGGCAGGGGAGAAAAGGCCAAGAAGTTATTTTAGAGAGCTGAAAAATGATGATCATATTAATTAATCTCATTATTCGTTTGCCCTTTGCATGGTCTCAATGCACGTAACATAAATCAGGATGTAAATGAACGTGTTACCAGAATAAGATGAATGCAGCGGCATTAATGGGCACAGTTTAAATATGCATCCAGTACCTGGCTCAGGTTGTCTGAGTTGCATTGCTGTGTCTAAATGCATCATTATAGAGACAGTGAATATAAATCTGTCTACAGGGGGTACGTAACAGCTCAAAACCAACATGCCTGAGAAATGCCTCCTTGACTCTGCAGTGAGTGTGCTTTCAAATAGAGAGGCTGACAATGTTTGTGAGGGTTGTGCATCCTTCAAGGATGTATTTTGAAACTGAAAAGGTCCTTTTGGTAGGAGGAGGGAGCAGCAGAAATCACTCCCCCTCCTCCTTTGCATGCCTTTCCCTGCTCAGCAACAGGAGTTTCAATGCTGAGCCTTCCACTGACGTAGTTCCTGTTTTATGCAGTTCTAACACTGAGCAGAATGCCAGCCACCCAGTTGACATAGCAAAAGGAATGGAAAGATGGTTCCCTGTCCCAAAAGGGCTCACAACTTTCGAAGCAACAAAATGGAGACAGCAGCTACAGCCACTGGGAGGGAGATTATGCTGGGTGAATAGGATAGTTGCTCTCCTCCAACTAAATAGAAACAAGGCCACCACATTTAAAGATGCCTCTTTGCCAGTTAGCAGGGGTAATGTCAACTTTTGCATAGATAGATAGATAGATAGATAGATAGATAGATAGATAGATAGATAGATATAGAGGCACCCTTTCCATGAGACAAAATGAACAAAACTGCGGCGATCATTTCCTGGAAAAGAAGGATTGTCCCTGATAAAGAGGGTCAGTTGGATGGAGTGGCTGCAGTCAATTTTGTGTGTGTGGGAAATGATAAAACGACAAAGGGAACTTTTCCACCTAGGCCAAATGGTCTATAGTTAGGCTGTTGAGAAGAGGTGTCAATTGTTTTGCAGCTTTATGGCTGCCTGACAGATACTCACTAGTTTACGACAGGTCGCTGCTGGATAGAGCTCATTTGCCAGACTTCCCATATGTCGATAGACCCAAATGCTCAGCGCAATCTGTGGGCACTGTGGAAAAAGCAGCGGTGGCGTGAGGTGGGGTTGGGGAGTACCAACCAACATCTGAGTTTCCCTTCTTCAGGACACATAGAATTCCCTCCCATTGAGAAAGAGATATACTTATGCTGTTAACAGTATCCTTCTTCTTCTGAACACACAGGGCCATAGTTATTATGGGGGAGCATGCCCTCCTCGGGGATACTCCAGGCTCCCTCCCTGAAAATTCAGCTCCTGTTAAAAACTAAGTTTCCAGCTCTTTTACTTGTGGAGATACCAGGGGGGGAAAGTGTGCAGGCTGTATTTGACTCAATTGCGCACGAAGAAGAATATATGTTCCATTCAAAGTTAGGAACATAAGAACAGCCCTGCTGGATCAGGCCCAAGGCCTATCTAGTCCAGCATCCTGTTTCACACAGTGACTCACCAGATGCCTCTGGGAAGCCCACAGGCAAGAGCTGAGGGCATGCCCTCTCTCCTGCTGTTACTCCCCTGCAATTGGTATTTAGAGGTATCTTGCCTCTGAGGCTGGAGGTGGCCTATAGACACCAGACCAGCAGCCATTAAGAACATAAGAACAATCCTGCTGGATCAGGCCCAAGGCCTATCTTCTGGCCAATGAGTTCCAAGTCCCTGGGATGATAAGCACTAGGCCCTCATTTGAAAATGTTCTAGCATTAATTGTTCTAGCATTAATATTTAATGTCTTCTTCATTATGAACCCCACCGCCCATTGAGATCATCAGGAGAAATCTGTCTGCATTTGCCACCGGCTCGTCTGGTGGCTACTCTGGGACGGGCCTTCTCCGTTGCTGCCCCGAGGCTTTGGAATGCGCTCCCTGGTGAAATAAGAGCCTCCCCATCTCTGACAATTTTTAAAAAGTCTTTAAAGACGCACCTGTTCACCCAGGCTTTTAACTGATACTGTTTTGATTGTTTTTAATGTTGTTTTAGAATATTTTTTTAAAAAAATTTAAATTGTCATATTTTAAATTTCTTGTTTTTGTTTTTAACTAATGTTTTAATGTTGTTTTTATTTTGTTGTAAACCGCCCAGAGACGTAAGTTTTGGGCAGTATAAAAATATGTAAGATAAATAAATAAATAAATAAATATTTAATGCGATTAAATAATCTTAAAAATATGAGTTTCCCTGCATTTATGTTCTACAGTGATTTCCCATTAGAACGGCCAACGTTGCCTGAAAGTATTCCCGTGGATTTTGTTTCCCCATTTTTTTTTTTAACAATATTAAGCCATTGAAGTCTCTAGGATGGATTTCAGTACTAACCTGCAAATTGATGCCATTTCCTGGAGGTGCAGGCCACACTGGTTGACCATCAGACTAATGCTGTACTAATGCAATGCACAAAGATTCACCCACACAAGAGGGTCATGTGGTTGAGGAGATGTTCAAAGCTGCTCAGTCCCTTATGCTCTCGGTCCCCTTGTGCACATGACGCACTTGCGCAAAAGGATCGTGGATAGCATTGCATAATTCCCTGCAAAATATATACACCGAGGAACAGGTTTCACGGCAGGAGGTGTGTATCACAAGTTGTGCAAGCGCACCCTGTTCTACTATTGCAAGACTAGTCTGGAATGCATGCTCTTGACTTATTGGAACTAGCTGGCACAACATCTTTGCACTAGTGCAGCATTAGTCTGGATGTCAGCCATTAGTTCCCACCCTCTTAGGCCCCATCGTTACAAAATTTCTGCCTACAGACTCACAAGTGTGCAGTTTCTTTTACCAGATTTACCTCACTCAGTGGAGAACCATCTCCACTGCCACTCTCCAAAGCCTGAGTCTCATGTTATCTGTGTTTTCCATTTGGATACAAACCTGTGGCAGTTCTAGGCGGGTGGTGGTGGTGGTGAATCCTCATTCTTTATGATATCATCTCTCACTCTGGTTCCCTCCTCTTTCCGTGAGACACTTTGGATCCCTTTTCTGCTGGATGCACTGGCTTAGGTGAAAGATTTTGGACCCCAGCAACAGCTGTACAATGAAAAGGCACGAGGAAATAACCTTAAATTGTCCCGGATAATTGCTAGGAGCTGGTGTTGGCTTGGGCATTCAGCAAAGAGCTCATTTCACCTCTGTGCCTGCATCGCTTCACATATGCTAGATCAAACAAGAAAGGAGCTGCCAGAGAAAACCAAACAACGGCCACAAAAAAGAGCAAGAGAGACCTGTAAATTTAAGGCTCTTTGAAATGGCCATATGCAGGATTTGTTACCAGCTAGTCCGAGAGACCATATTGCTTCCTAAAGTACTGCGTGAGTGAAGCAGAGGTAATAAATTTTATATGCCCGCCGAGGGCTGTATTTTTGGTTGAGTTTTAAAAATTCTTAGTGGAAAGCTATTAAAGTGTATTTGTTCAGGCATGCCATCCGCAGGATTCCGTTGTCCCTCAGTATGGATTAGCATAATGCAAAAATATAACAAAACGTAGCACGCCAACCTAACTCACAACATTATATATTTCCCCCCAAAACAAATCTACAGTATTGCAATAAACTATATGACGGTGTGTGCATCTGTAGTGCTGTCACATTTAGAATGCTCTGTATAGTTCTGAACACCTTGTCCTAAAATGGTTATCACAAGAAGTACAGAAGGAGAGCCAACAACATGATCAGACGGCTGGAGCACCATCCCTGCAAGGAAAGACTAAAATAGTGGGGGCTTTTTAGTTTAGGGGGAAAGATGACTATGGAGATGGGTCTTGATACTACTAAAGGTAAAGTGTGCCGTTGAGTCGGTGTCGACTTCTGGCGCCCACAGAGCCCTGTGGTTGTCTTTGGTAGAATACAGGAGGGGTTTACCATTGCCATCACCCACGCAGTATGAGATGATGCCTTTCAGCAACTTCCGATATTGCTGCTGCCCAATGTAGGTGTTTCCCATAGCCTGGGAAACATAGCAGCGGGGATTCGAAACAGTAACCTCTTGCTTGCTAGTCAAGTCATTTCCCTGCTGCAATACTTATACTATTTATATGCCGCTTTTCAACAAGTTTACAAAGCAGTTTACAAAGAAAAATAAAGAATAAATAAAATGGCTCCCTGCCCCCAAAAGGCAATCTTAAAAAAGGAACATAAGATAGACACCAACAACAGCCACTGGAGGGATGCTGTGCTGGGGTTGGATAGGGCCAGTTGCTCTCCCCCTGATAAATGTAAGAGAATCACTACTTTGAAAGGTGTCTCTTTGTTCAGTTAGCAAGGGTCATAGAAGTTTATGAAATTATTTCTAGTATGGATAAGACTCCCCCCACTCCACTTAAACTCTCAGTTTTTGGACACGGAGATTCCCAATGAAAGGGATGAGCAGTGGGCTGTGCCGGGTCATTCCCATTTGCCGCTAGAGGTGAATGGCAATGGCAACCCTACCATCGTTCCTGACCTCATGTGACCCAAGGATGAAGGACACCCCTGACCAGCTGCCAGTGCTGATGATGCCCCACCCCCCCTCGCTGGCCCCAGCCCACACCAGCCTCCCATTCCAAGGTGCCAGCCTCTTCCACCTTACAGAGTACACCATGGGCCGCCCATCTGGACAAGTTGGATGCTGGAGGAACGGGGAAACTGTGACGCCAGTGGAATCAGCTTCCAACACCAAGAACATCTATGGACAGCTAGGGTAAAGAGCGCAGGACCGCCTCCTTGTTCTTTCCTTCTTTCTGTATCTCTGCTTTGAGTCTCTTGTGGTTATTATTATTGTCACACCCTTCTTCTTTGTTCTCGCTGTTCTTTCTTCCTTCTACCATCAGGTAGCTGGTACAGGGTGCAGGCTTTCTATCTAAGTTTGTAACTTCTTCAAATAAACCTTTACCTGTTTTTGACCTTAAGCAATTGTCTTCAGATCTCTTCTGTGAGCCTTGTTCTCATCAAACTGGGTTTCTCTGCTAAATAAGGGGTTGAATAGAATTCTTCCCTACAGAAACAGGGGGAGTGAGCAAGCAAATAAGAGAGCAAGCAAACGAGAGGCCAAGCAGTAGAACCGCCACTGCCAAAGGCAAGCTTCACAATGCCTTCCTATGCGGTGCATACCATGAAAACAGCCAGGAGCAGATGCAGCTAAGGATGTGCAAACTGGTTCAATGGTTCGGTTTGGTTCAGGGTTGAACCGAACCACCCCCAGACCGAACTCATGAGTTGTTTTTTTTTACACTTATCCCCTCTGGGGGAGTTGTCCGAGGTGGGTGGGGGTCTGCAGAGGTTCCCCCTCCCTCCGCCAGCCTCCCTTATTTAAGAAATTGGCCATTTGGCCACTCTTTGGCCGCTTTTCAGCCTTTCCCCTTCGGCATGGTGGCCATTTTGGAGGCTGCCACGCCTGTGCAATGGGCCTGCATGGCCTAGGTATACAGAAGAACTACGGGGGCTGAAGCAGCGAGGTAGACTACTGGAATGTGAGTGGAGGAATACTCGACTCAAATTCGATAGATTACAACATAGAGCACATTTGAAGATCTATGCTCTGGCAATACAAGCGGTAGGAATGTACGAGCAGGTTCAGAACCGAACCAGTTCAAAGTCAAACTGGTTCAGTTTGAAGGCTCGAGCCCAGCCACCCCTCCCCCACCACCGGCCCATTCAGAGGGGTTCACAGACCTTTTACAAAAAAAAATCTTTTTTTAAAAAACTTGCCCCCTCCCGGGGGCTTCTCCAAGGCAGTGGGGGTGGTGGTCCGCAGAGGTTCCCCCTCTCCCCGCTGGCCTTCCTTTCTTCAGAAACAGCCCATTTGGCCATTCTTCGTCCCGTTTGGCCCTTTCCCCTGGCGTAGTGGCCACTTTGGAGGCTGACAACCCTGTGCAATGGGCCTCTGCATGGCCTCCAAAATAGCTGCAGCACCGGGGGAAAGGCCTGAATGGACCAAACAACGGCCAAATGGGGCCATTTTTGAAGGAAAGAAGGCCAGCAAGTGGAGGGGGAACCTCCTCTTAGGTGGTCATGCTGGATCAGTTCCAGTTTGTGACTCCTGAGGATGTGGACAAGCTGCTTGGAGCAGTGCGGCCTACCACCTGTTCTTTTGACCCTTGTCCACCATGGCTTATACTATCTGGCAGGGAAGTTGCTGCAGAAGGCCTAGTAGATATCATAAATGCTTCTCTGAGGGAGGGCAGGATGCCTCCTTGCCTTAAGGAGGCGATTATTAGACCTCTTTTGAAGAAGCCTGCATTGGATCCCTCGGAGTTAAGCAACTATAGGCCTGTCTCCAACCTTCTGTGATTGGGCAAGGTAATTGAGAGGGTGGTGGCCTCCCAACACCAGGCAGTCTTGGATGAAACTGATTATTTAGACCCGTTTCAGGCTGGCTTTGGGGCGGGCTATGGGGTGGAGACTGTCTTGGTCAGCCTGATGGATGATCACCAGTTGGAATTTGACAGAGGAAATGTGACTCTGTCGGTCCTTTTGGACCTCTTGGCAGCTTTCGATGCTATTGACACTCCCTGGTGTCCCAGGTTGAGGCAGTGGCCAGAATTGCCTTTTATAAGCTTCAGCTGATATGCCAGCTGCATCCATTTCTTGAGATAAATGACCTCAGAACAGTAGTACATCTGCTGGCCACCTCCAGACTTGATTACTGCCATGCGCTCTATGTGGTGCTGTCTTTGTATGTAGTCTGGAAACTGCAGTTAGTCCAGAATGCGGCAGCCCAGTTGGTCTCTGGGTTATCTTGGGGAGACCATATCACTCCTATCTTAAAAGATTTGCACTGGCTGCCAATAAGTTTCTGGGCAAGATAGAAGGTCTTGGTTATAACCCTAAACAGCTTAGGCCCTGGGTGTTTAAGAGAATGTCTTCTTCGCTATGAGCTACATTGACAATTGAGATCATCAGGAGAGGTTTGTCTGCAGTTGCCACTGGCTTGTCTGGTAACTACTCAGGGATGGACCTTCTCCATTGCTGCCCAGAGGCTTTGGAATGCACTCCCTGCTGAAATAAGAGCCTCCCCTTCTCTTACGACTTTTAAAAAGACACATTTGTTCACCCAGGCTTTTAATTAGATACTTTTAAAATAGTTTGATGGTTTTTAATAGTGTTAACATTTTAAATTTTAAATCATTGTAATGTTTTAACCTTTTTAATTGTTTTTATTATTTTGTTGTAAACCGCCCAGAGACTTGCATTTTGGGTGGTATACAAATATTTATTTATTTATTTATTTATTTATTTATTTGATTTATATACCGCCCTTCCAAAAATGGCTCAGGGCGGTTTACAATTAAAACAAACTTGTAAAACAATGAAAAGCTAAAACACATTAAAAACAATAACACAACAATTAACTATTTAAAAACATTTTTAAACAAGAATTAAACATTGTCCCCAGACCCCAGCTCAAGAAGACACGTAGACTTAATATGGATGAAAAGGGCCACAACTTTATGAACTGTTACACAGGCATGGCAGACTGGAACACCAGGTGATTAATCACCCTTAGAGAACAGTGCGGGCCAATAGAAGCAGGTCAGAACTCTGAAGTCCTACCCATCACCCTACTGGGCGACACACCCTGGCTCGGGAATGGGCAGGTACGCCCCACTCAATTCCTTCAAAGCCAACCCCCCCTTCTGTAAGAGAGGATCTGGATACTTCTAGGCATTTGTCCACCCCGGACCATGCAGCCCAAAGGTTGGAGAAGTCCTGAAGCAGGTTTCATGGCAATCATTTCCCCCGTGCCGCACAGGCCACAAAGGAGCGATTAACCAATCACCCTTTTACATATCCAAGGGTGCTCACCGATATTCTAACCCTCAAATTACCACCCCGCCTGCACTGTTACTGCCATTGTGGCCAACCTAACTCTAACTACGCACCCAGAACACAGAACGGAGTAGGCGGAAAAAAAACCCAACAGTGGCCAATGCGTTGGGAGCAAAAAATTCCTATTCGGCCCCTTCAGGCGACCAGTCGCTAGACCCGCTTTGTACCGGGGAATTAAAACCCCTAAATCAAGTTAAAATTTAAAAATTTAAAATTTAAAAACCCTGGAAAGCCAGGCCAAACAGATATGTTTTAAGGGCCCTCCTGAAGGCCAACAGGGAACTCAAATTACGGATTTCTGCAGGGAGCGCATTCCACAGCTCCGGAGCAGCCACAGAGAAGGCCCGCCTCCGAGTCGCCACCAGACGAGCCGGTGGCAACTGGAGACGAACCTCCTCAGATGACCTTAATGTGCGGTGGGGATCGTGCAGAACTCTCTAAGGTAACTTGGACCTAAGCCGTTCAGGGCTTTAAAGGTAATCACCAACACTTTGTATTTTGCCCGGAAACATATCGGCAGCCAGTATAACTGTTTCAAAACAGGCGTAATATGGTCTCTCCGGGTTACCCCAGAGACCAATCTGGCTGCTGCATTCTGAACTAATTGAAGTTTCCGAACTACGTACAAAGGCAGCCCCACGTAGAGCGCAAGCCGGGAGGTTACCAGCTGGTGCACCACTGTTTTGAGGTCATCCTCCTCAAGGAATGGACGCAGCTGTCGAATCAGCCGAAGCTGATAGAAAGCACTCCTGGCCATGGCCTCCACCTGAGAGACCAGGGTAAGGCCTGGGTCCAGGAGTACTCCCAAGCTGCGCACCTGCTCCTTCCGGGGGAGTGTAACCCCATCCAGCACAGGGAGAACTAACTCACTCCTCAGATTCTGAGCCCCCACCATGAGAACCTCTGTCTTGCTTGGATTCAGCTTCAATTTGTTCTCCCTCATCCAGCCCATTACTGCCTGTAGGCAGGCATTTAAAGAGTGAGTGCCATTTCCTGAAGATGAAAAGGAGAAGTAGATTTGGGTGTCATCAGCATACTGGTAACACCCAGCACCAAATCTCCTGATGACTTCACCCAGCGGTTTCATGTAGATATTGAAAAGCATTGGTGACAGAATGGAGCCCTGAAGGACTCCATATAACAGCTCCTGCTTTGAGGAGCGACTGTCACCAAGCTCCACCATCTGGGATCTACCCGAGAGATAGGAACGGAACCACCGCAAAGCGGTGCCCCCTATTCCCAACCCCTCCAGGCGACCCAGAAGGATACCATGGTCGATGGTATTGAACGCCGCCGAGAGATCCAAGAGGACCAACAGAGTCACACTCCCTCTGTCGATTCCCCGGTAAAGGTCATCCATCAGGCCGACCAAGGCTGTCTCAACCCCATAGCCCGTTCTAAAGCCAGTTTGAAATGGGTCTAGATAATCAGATTCCTCCAAAACCGCCTAGAGCTGGTTAGCCACCACCCTCTCGATTACCTTGCCCAGCCAGGGGAGATTGGAGATTGGCCGATAACTATCCATCGCTGAGGGATCCAGGGTAGGCTTCTTAAGAAGAGGTCTAACTATTGCCTCCTTCAAAAAAGGAGGCACCCTACCCTCCCCCAGCAATGCATTTATGATATTAACTAGGCCACCCCCAACAATCTCTCCGCTAGATTGAAGCAGCCAGGTCGGGCAAGGATCCAGAGAATAAGTGGTAGGCCGCACCGCTCCGAGCAGCTTGTCCACGTCATCAAGAGTCACAGATTGAAACTGATCCATCCTAACACTGCAAGAGGGATTGCTGGATACCTCCCTCACGGACCCTGCAGAAATAGTGGAATCCAAGTCGGCCCGAATACAGGAGATTTTATTCGCAAAGAACCCACTAAAGGCGTTACAGCAGAGTGTCTCCGGGAACTGATTTGAGGCAGAAGGAGCAGAGATTATACTCCTCACCACCTGGGATAACTCTGTCATACGTGAGCCCGCAGACGCAATTCGCGCCGACCAAAAATGCTTTTTTGCCATGCGCACCGCCATTGCATAGGTCTTCAAATGGGTTCTATGCTGCATCCTGTCAGATTCGAGCCGAGTTCTCCTCCACCTGCGTTCCAGTCGCCTACCAAGCCGCTTCATCCCCCGCAACTCCTCCGTATACCAGGGGGCCATCTTAGAAGCAGGCCTGGAGGGACGCTTAGGAGCAATAATATCTACTGCCCTGGTGAGTTCTCTATTCCATGTTCCCACCAGGGCATCGACAGAATCACCGGCCGCACCAACATCGAAGCCCTCCAAGGCCTTTTGGAAACCCGCTTTAAAAAGCAGCCTTTTTGGATGGATCATCCGAATAGGTCCGTCACCCCTGCAGGGGTGGATTGTGGCCGTGATACCAACCTTAACCAGGTAGTGATCCGTCCATGACAATGGGGTAACCACCGGATTCCCCACCCATGGAACACCCCCCTGATCTGAACAGAAGACCAAGTCCAGTGTGTGGCCGGCAACATGAGTTGGTTCAGAAATTAATTGGGATAGGCCCATAGTTGTCATGGCCACTATGAACTCCTGAGCAGCACCAGACAAGCCAGCCCCAAAGTGGATATTGAAGTCCCCCAGCACCAAAAGCCTGGGAGACTCCATCACCAACTCCACGACCAGCTCCGTCAGCTCAGTTAGGGAGTCAGTTGGGCAGCGGGGTGAGCGGTACACCAACAGAATCCCCAATCTATCCCTAGTTCCCAGCTTCAAAAATACACACTCAATATAGGTCAACTGTCTCACATGGGCCCTGGTAAAGGAGATAGTATTTTTATGGCCCACAGCCACTCCACCCCCCCGCCCACTTCCCCTAACCTGCTCCACAACAGAATAACCTGGAGGGAGAAGCTGAGCCCACACTGGGCCACTCGCTTCCCCCAACCAGGTCTCAGTTATACATGTCAGGTCAGCTCCCTCATCCATGATTAAATGATGAACAATTTCGGTCTTATTTTGAACCGACCTGGCATTAAAAAGGAGCAAGGTCAGGCTCTGTGGGTAGTTGGTGCTGCTCCCCAAGGCCTGAGAGTTGTCAGAACAGTTGGAAGTAGAAATAGTTACTAAATTACTAATTTCTCTTCCCCTGTAACGGCCAGCTGTTCTGCCAGCGCCAAGTCTTCTATTTCCCACCACTACAGCAATAGCTGCCCCCAGGCTGCCAGGCGCACCCCCATGTTAATATGTTAAATAAATAAAAATAAATTTATTAAATAAGTTACTCTCAAGGCCAGATGGGGACCTCTTCTCTTACCATGAGAAGAAGTCTCCTTTCTTCTCTTCTTCTCCAGTGTAAACATAATATAGCCCTGCCTGCCTGTGTCTGAATAACTCAACATGGCCTCAGATTGGTGCTGGGCCCAGGCTGACAGCTGGACCCATGGGTCAAGGGCACCAGTCTATATTTTATCATCGGCTATGGCAGTGGTGTGGGTGCATGTCTACGTGTGTCAGCAGCACTAACGGGCAGACTGCGACACATCTGGGTTTGGGGTTGACCAGGATAGGGCAAACTGCCAGTGGTGTTGCAGTGGGTGGCAGGTGACCATGAATCACTCACCCTCCACAGCCCCCTCAGGATAGTGCAGCAGGGGGAGTTTGGGCTTCAGGAAGACCAGCTGCTCCACTAATATGGCCACTATCATGGCCTCTAGCTATGGAGAACACCCTCTCACTCAAGATGCTGGTTCGTGGGCATGAGATGAACCATCTGGGAACCGTCAACAAGTCGACCACACTTGGCAATGGATTACCCAAACTGAATTGGCTCTGTCTCCCAGCCTGCCACCGGCTCCTGCAGGCACTGCAGCATACACTGCTCAGCACTGAAGCAGAGCTCAGTGGGCTCCTCCCATACCCCTAGCAAGGCACCAAGGAACCCCTCCATGAACCTCTGGGTGGAACACGGAGGCAGAACCGCCGGCTCATTTGGCCCTGCCAGGGACACCACACTGCTGGACCAGGAAGTGGTGATAGGAGTATTGCTGTTAGGGGTGGACTGCGCACTAACAGTAGGTGCTCCAGCACCCTCCTCCTGGTTGCAACCCAGCTTCATATCCTCAGCTTACCTAACTTCTGCAACCAGGAGGTCCCTCCACCTGGGCAGCTGGTCAGGGACGACCACTTTGCCCTTCAGCCTTGGGTCACATAGGCAAGACAAAACATGCTCTGCTGATGCACCCAAGGGTGTCCTGAGCCATCCCACCACTCCAGTCCTCAGCCGACCTGCCAAGGCCATTCGTTCCTCAGTGGTCAGCATGGTCTGGAGCTCACCCATCATCTTCTCAAGGACAAGTGTGGCGGGCAAAGCCTGGCTCAGTGTTGCTGTCTCGGCACACAAGCTGTTTGTGGCAACAAAGAAGAGCTCGCGTGCCAAGATTACCTTGGAAATGAGTTCCCAGTCCTGGTTGGACAGGTCACACACTTCCAAGCCACACCTACGTGCCAGGTAATGGATGACCTGCTCTTTCTCCTGCAGGTGCTGGAGCAAGAGAAAGGTGGAGCTCCACTGGGTCCGCACATCCTGAAGGATCAGGCATCCAAGTAGGCCTAGCTCAAGCTGCCACTGCCTTAGCATACACCTACCCTCTTCGCTCTGGTAGAAGTAAGCTGCTATCTTGCTGCTCTTCTCTGCAAGAACAGCCATGGCAGCAGCAAGATGTCACCCAGCACCTGGAGCATGGATGTCTCACCTGGCTGCAGCCCCCAAAGGGCCAAAAACATCCCCTCACGACCAGGTTCAGAGTCTGTGACACACAATGGATGGACACAAACTGACCCTCTTCAGCTGCCTTAGTGATGTCGGCCACATTGTCGGTGACCAGGAAGCCTTGGTCAAGGTTTGGTTGCTCGGACAGCCATTCCCTCACTGGTGATTCATGGCCACCACCAGCTCAGCTGCCACATGCTCGGTGTCCAGCAACTCCACATGCAGACGGCCCACCAGTGCTTCACTGCATGGGAGGGGCTGGCCACTCCACCAGCACCAGATGTCCCCTCACTCTCCTGCCCCCACCAGTGCACTGTGAGGGACAGGAAAGCAGTGTGACACCCACTGGGACTAGTCCACAGGTCTGCAGTGAAGTGCATGCTGGTGTCAGGCCCTGCAGCACATAGTAGCCCCAACACGGCCTCTCTGCATGAATGATACAAGGAGAGCACCATCTACCTGTTGAAGGTGGTGCACGAGGGGATGTTGTAGTCAGGGGCAAGAAATCAGAGCAGTCGGCAGAAGCCACCACCTGGAATGGCTGATTGTCCAAAGTGATCATCTTGGCAATGGCCCAGTTGATGAGATGAGGCTCTGGGCAACCAGATTGCTTCTCCACTGACTTCACTCACCATGCAGGCAAATTCCCCAGCTTGGGAGCAGGAGCAGATGCCTTGCCACTAGTCACGTACACACCAAGCCTATTGCTGCCAGCAGGAGCATGAAACCCCAAGTGATGCTGTCACAGGTGCTGCAGCATCCCTCTCATCCCAATATGATTGGGGTCCTTACCCTTGCTGACCTGTGTCCTTCAGTGGATGCAGACAGCCTGATGTAGGTCACCAGGACGGAGCTCAAAGTGGTCCCACACAATGCTGCCTTTGGTTTGGGACCATTTTGGTGGGGGTGATACTGGGGTTATTGGTTTGTTTTGGGGGCCACCAACACCACTGCCCTCCATCTGGGGCTGAGAATGTCCAGGAACAACTGGAATGACTTCTGCATGCTCCTCCTCAGGAGTCACACCACCAATGGGGATTGGGGAGGATGTAGAGAGTGATCTGGCTGGGCTAGCAGCTGATGACACCTCCTTCTCCACTGCCATGGGAAGAGCTTCTTCCCTGACAGGGGAGGACCCCCCCCCACACACACACTTCTACATCTGCCGCCACAGGTGGCTGCACTGTGAGACCAGGTCCCTCCAGAAAGGTGAGCATGTGCAGCACCACAGCAGTGGGGACGACTTGGGGGCCAGCAGCATCAGTCTGCCTGGCAATCTGCTGCTGGCTCTGCCTTGCACTCTCCCAGACATCTTGGTTGTTGTTGTTGTTGTTGTTGTTTTAATTAAGCCCTAAACCTGGTGTTGTGTGTGGGGGTGGGGGGGTGGGGGCGGGGGGAGAAGAACCTTTAAGGTGGTGTGGGGTCAGGGGTGGTCTGTTTATGGTCTGTGTACCACACACAGCACTATCTATTGCATTGTGGTGCACACACATAGAATCTAGAAAAATCAACCTTAGCAAATAAAGAAGCAGGCTTTATTTGGGGGGAGCTGTTTTTGGAGGGGATCAAACAACAATGGGGCAGGTCTAAGTGAAGGGAAGGCAAAGAAGGGCTGGGGATTATTGTGGTCTCTCTCTAATCCACCCCTCCTGTCCTACTACCTAATCCATATAGTCCTGCCACCTAATCCGTCCCTTCCCCAACATAGGCTCTCTTTAAGGAACTCTAAGTTCTAATAACCTGACTGAGGCAGTAGTGTGTGCGTTTCTCCTATCTGGTGTCTTCGGCTGGGGCCTTCCAGTTGTCACTCTCAGAGGCACTCTTGGGATGAGAAGACACTGGGACTTGACAGCTGGGGGGAGGGCAGGTGGGCACCAATCACCCACCCACCCACCCACCCAAGTAAAATCAAACAAACAAATCAAATCTAAACAAACAAACAAACAAACAAACAAACAAACAAACAAGGGAGTGTGGCAGGCTAGGCACCACACCAGCCCCTGCCAACAAAAAATCAATCCACCGGGCACAGGCAGCACACAGACAGCAGCAGCAAAGGTTTTTTTGTTGAGAAAACAACAACAACAACAACAAATAAACAAGGAATAATATTCCAAGCAGCACCCAGTTAAGCCTTTTAAAATAATTTTTAAAAAATAAAATTAAGGGGGAGATTTTAAATTAAATTAAGGGAGGGAATCATAGCACCCCAGTTATGAAAGGGGGCTGGCTAGGCTACAAGCAATGAGTGAGAGAAAAACAAACCAAGGCAATAAATTCCAAACAGCACCCAGTTAAGCCACTGGGCTGCTGGTTCTATTTTAAAATCATTAAGGGAACGGGGAAAAAAAACAAGATGGCACACACAGCAACCCAGTTACTAAAGCCACTGGGGGTGAGCAAGAATAATAAAATAAAATTCCAAGCAGCAGCCAGTTAAAGCCACTGGTGTTGCTAGCACAAATAATTAAAAAACAAACACTAAACAGATAGGGGGGAAAGCAGCAGTTGGCACTGTAAATTAAAAGGATTAAAACGAGAGAAAGTCAGATAAGCCTTTCTCTCTCTCTTCACTCACAGTGTGGGGGCCAGGCAGGCAGGCCCAGACCACCACTCTGCTCTCAATGCTGCTGCAGTCACTCTCCAATGATCCTCCCCTGAGGCACGAAAAGCAATGACTCTGCCTCCAAGCAGCCACTTATATACATTTTGAAACTCCCTCTTTGGCCTCCCCTCTTCCTGCCCCCTCTCCCCCCCGCCAGCCAATAAGGGCACAGCTGCCCATGCCAACACTTGACTTGAATGACAACAAGCCAATCTCAAGGCAATCAGAAACCAGTGCCTGAAAACCAATCAGCAATCGAAAAACAGGGAGACAAAATGGCGAGCGTGACATGAATCATGCAAATCGATTATCAATGAATTGGGGGCAATTTGATTCACCCTCAAATCAGCCCCTTCATTTAAGTGGCAATTCAATTTGTGGGTGAATCTGTGAATCTCCCCGAATTCGTCACGAATCGATTCTCAGGCGAATCAGTTTGCACATCCCTACGAGCCATGTGGCAACAAGTGACCGAATGGGTGCAGGGAGAGGCTTGTATTCTGCCACACCAAAAAAGGGTCCCAAAGCTGCTGCTTGAGACAATTGCCTCCTCATGGGGGGAATTGCCCCTGGCAGTAGGTTCAGGGGAAACACAAGTGAGCACTTCTTCCCACAAGACATAACTGACTTGTGGAAACACTAGAAATTGAGGCGATGGCTACTAGCTTAGCTGCATTAAAAAAAAGATTAGGTGAATTCATGGGGGGCAACTTGTCTAGAGCTATTCACCATGATATATAAACGAAGCTCCCATGATTAGAGGCAACATACCAGATGTTGTTACCCCTTGCTAACTTGGCAAAGAGGCACCTTTTAAACATGGTGATTCTCTTTATTTAGCAGGAGGAGAGTAACTGGCCCTATCCAACCCCAGCACAGTACTTCCAGTGACTGTTGTTGGTGTCTATCTTATGTTTCTTTTTAGATTGTGAGCCCTTTGGGGATATTTATTTATTTATTTATTTATTTATTTATTTATTTATTATTTCTCTATGTAAACTGCTTTGGACACTTTTGTTGAAAAGCAGTATATAAATATGTGTTGTTGTTGTTGTTGTTGTTAGGGACATACAATGGGGCAGGGCTGTTGCTCTCATATCCTACTTGTGGGCTTCCCCGAAGCATCTGGTAGACCTCTGTTGAAAACATGAGATTGGACTAGATGGATGTATTGTCAAAAGCACAACTTCTAAAAGCTGCTATTTTGCAGTATTACCCAGTTATAAACATAATCCATATGACAGCAGGAAACGTTTTGGCCCTTAGTCTTTGGCAGTAGCTCATGTACATCAAGTCAACCATCCTTGGAAGTCTTCACTGGCAGCAATTACAAAGAGCAGCCGATTTCATTCAATGAACTTCTTACTGAAGAGTTGACAAGATTTTTCTTATAACACAGAACTACACACCATTAGAGAAATAGAGTGAATTGTGCAATTATCTTGTGGCATTCACTGGCACTAATTTACATGTACCTGCATGAAATGTGGCTCCTGTCATCTGTGTAGTTGCTCCTGCTCTGCCCTGAGAATGTGTAAAACTTCCACTCATGTGGCTTGTCCTGAAAGCACATGCTCAAATAACATAGAAGCAATGCCTGGCTTAAGGCTGTGTGTTCTAGTAGATCCGACAGAAATGTCAGACCCAACATGCCTCTGTCAGGCATTGTGGGAGGAGTTCCACAACGACCGCAGGGCACCTCTGACAGTCAGCAATGTTGGGAGGCTCCTTGTTGTCATTGTGGAACTCTGTGGGAGATCCGACATTTCTGTCAGACCCCCAGGTCCTTTCACCCTTTCCCTCTTTTACTTAGATATGGTGCGGGCAGGGAACAGGCTACCATCGCTTGATCTTTGCTCTAGAGGGAGCACGCGCGCACACACACACACACACACACACACACACACACCCCTACATTATGGGGCTTCACTTTGAAAGGAGCTTCCCACCCCTCCCTCCCTCCCCCGCATTCAAATTGCCTTCTTTCTTCTATGAGTGGCATGGATGCTTCTGGGATTTGTAGTTTTTCCTAAGGCTGCAGCTATGGCAGCCACCCAATGATGCCAAGCCCTGACCTATTTCCATCTTCCTTCTTGTGAATACAGAATTTTCCTGTGTCTTACAATAAAGGAAATTCTAAAGGAATTGGCCAAGGATTATCAATTGACCTCCAAACTTTCCATGGGTGGCATCCTATTGTGACAATACATATTCACTACCGGCTCCATAGACTGTGTCAAACATTCTGACTTCCGGTTTTGCTTGTAGTGAAGAGTGATCCTTTTTCAAGTAAACAGCAGAATTGGCAAGTCAGACTCAATGTGCCATCACCGAAAGATAAAAGCAACTCATGTTTAGATAATTTCACATCACTGATACTGATCGCCAGCAAGAACAATTACTCTGTTAAATTGGAATTCATGAATAATTCACCAGGTTCATCGCGAGAACAAATCCAAAAGTGGTGAGGTATTTGATGATCAATGAGAACTGGCCAGCTTTAAATAACTGAAGGACAATTTTATGAACTGTTCATTTGATGGTTTAATCAGCACATGCTGTGGATTAGGAGCCTTCGTGTTCTTATATCCACCCCTCCCCCATAGATTTGTACAGAGCAGAGGGTTTTTTTGTGTGTTTTCTTTTAAAACCAAGATAATATTCTTTGCTGCAAACACGATTAGTAAAATCTGCTCCCTTAGTGAGTTGCTGGATTTTGTGCGGTGTTTGTGATGCTTTTCATCTCTCCATAATACAAGCTTATTGGATGACATAACGAAAAATATGTTCAAACAACCTTCCAGGCTGACCTCCTAGTTCTAGAATGTATAATTTATTGGTATAGCACACATTTCTGCTAAAAAGGTTCACAGGAATAATGAAATGCAAACTGCAAAACGACCCATAACATTAAAAAAACAAACCCACCCAACACCCAAATATTAAAATTAAGAAAACACAGATAGCTTGAAACAAGAGGAAGAGTTTGAATTAACTGTAGTTCTTAGTGAGCTATGATCCAAATGGATGGCTGAAGAGAAACGTCTTAATGGCTCTCCTAAATATGCTAATAGTGTATACTGTATCTTGGACTAGATCACACATCATCATTCAATAACTGATCGCTTACACTGGCTTCAGACATTTATTCAGGTACAGTGAATGACTAGGGTGTGGGGAGCAGCATCCCAGCCAGAGGCGCTGCCCATGACCTATATGAGTTCATTACAATGGCCGACATACAAAGCAAGGATGTAATCGTGCAGCCTGAGAACCGTCTAACGGAACCTTCCCAGTTAACTGCAATAGTGCAGAAAGGAAGCGGCTATTTTTGACACCCTCTGCTTCCCCAGAAAGCCCTCTGTGTCACCTAAAAATATGTCCCCGAGGGCTGTGCAGGCCTTGGGAATATCTTTTTATATGCTACAGAGAGCTTTCTGGGGAAGGGAAGGATGTCAAAATTGTCACTTTATCACTGCAAAGTTTATCTAGAAGTTCCGTTCTAGCAAGTACTGTCAGTTTGTCAGGGTGGTCTGTTAGTCTGCTCTTTTGCTCTGTATGCCAGTCATTGAGCCTAATATTCTCATGACCAAATGTAGGTGGGCTGGACGGAAGGCAGGATCCTTCCTGCTCCCAGACAACCTGAGCCTCCATTTGGATCTGCAGCTTTTGTGCTCACACAAACACTGCAATGGCATTCTCCAGAGCTGAACTCAGGACTCCAATAATACCACAATACAATGTGTGAGCAGCAGAGAGACAGCCCTTAGTACAGAAACAGCTCTCCTCTCCCTGGCCCTACTTTCTACCCGACTCTATGGTTAACATGGCGGCCAACAACTCAGGAACAGTTTAAATCATGCCAGCTGCACAGATGACCCAAACAGAAATGTAGGATGGCTCTTTTTGTCTCCTACCTCACTTTAAACCTGGGTAGCAGATCTGGGCTACCCAGGTTCAGAGCTGCTGGGCTGGGAGGCCTCCCAGTTCCCCAGATGACCACGGATTCCTGGGTTAACCCTGTCCTACCTAGGAATCCGTGGTCATAAGAACAGACTCATTATGTGCAGAGAGCCCTTGGGCATACAGATGTGAACCAGGAGCTCTCTGCACACATTATAAAGAACACTCATAGGTCAGGGTGGAGTCTGTTTCCATGATGATGCCCTCTCCCATGCATGCTCATTTTAGCCCTTTGAAGCATCCAAAAAGATCTTTGCTTGCAACTGAATGTATAACCTGCCTCCTCTGAAAAGCACTGACCTGATGTTCAATGAATGTGTGGATGGGGAAGAATTGGTGTGTGAAACAGGATGCTGGACTAGATGGGCCTTGGGCCTGATCCAGCAGGGCTGTTCTAATGTTCTTGTGTTCTTAACATGGAGAGTAAGGGAGGTTCTGCAGCGGAGGACACTGGTGCAGGGGCCAAAGCTAGTCAGCATGCTCCTGGTCCTCTTTTCTTTGTGTTCAGCTGAACACAGAGATAATGTCTGAATTTGGTTAGAGACTGGTTCAGATCTAGAGCTGCAAATAGGATTGGGCATAAGAGCTCCACTTTGATTTGGGGAGTGCATTGGAGCTGCTGAGGGAATCCTCAATTCGAATCAGATCCAGTGGGGGGTGGTCTTGCTTAACTTCAGGCTGCTCAATGTTGTTCCTCTGTTGCTTTGTCACCTTGGCCCCATGGCCATTCTACCCCCCTCATCCCAAAAGTACTTACAGGTTGGGATGTGCACTTCAATTCACGCATGAATTTGTTTATGCCGAACTGGGGGCAATTCACAGATTCAACCACGGATCAAATCCTCCCTCAAATGCATAATCAAATCACCCCTTAAATGAAGGGATGATTCGAAGTTGAATAGAATCAGCCCCAATTCAGTGTGAATTGATTTGTGCAGCCATTTTGGTGGGCTTTCCCCCCTTGCTGATTGGTTTTCTGGCACTGACTTCCAATTGGCTTGTGATCTCTTTGCTTCTTGGTTGGCGTGTTGTCATTAAAATAAAGTGTTGACATAGGCAACTGTTCCCCCATTGGCTGCGGGGAGGGAGGAGGAAAGGGAGGGAGGGAATTTCAAAATGTATTTAAGGGACTGGGAGGCAGAGAGAGTGAGCACTTATGCAAGAAGAGGATACATCAAGAGGACAGGAGGAAGGAAGGAAGAATTGATTTTGTGTTTTTTTCCCTCAGCACTGAATACATTATTGCTGCTATAACTGTATTGCTGGATCTCAGATTGACAAAATGGGAACAAAAAAGGAGGGAATTTCAAAATTTATTCAAAGGGAATGGGAGGCAGAGAGAGCCCTAACATCAGGAGAGGAGGAAAGAATCAAGGAAGGTTTGATTTTGTGGTTTTATTTTCTCGGCCCTGAGTATAATGCTGTGTTACCCATTGCTGCTATAACAATCTGGTTTTGCTGGATCTTAGATTAAAAAAGGCAGAACTTGGGTTCCTGCATGCCTTCTTTGAGCTGCGGTTTGGTCTGTTTGTGAGATGGTGTTGTGGCGAAAAATTGACAGTGGCAGCTTAGCTCTATGTGTCTCTGTATAATATTTCTCGATGATTGCTGTGATGAGCTCCATGTCTGGTCTTGAGAGTAACTTGTGTTTCACTCACTGCTCTGATCTGCTCTGCAGTATGCATTCTGCATTGCAAGGTGTACTCACTCAGTCAAAATGTGCCTGAAGATATTGTTCTAGTTGAGTTTATGGCTACGCTTACTGACTGCTAAGGGTGCTGTTGTGGAAGCTGTTGTAAGGAGTCATAATTGTGTGTGAGAGAGCAATTTCTGATGTTACTGCAGCAAAGGCTGGCAGAGGATTCTAGGAACATGGGAACATAGGAAGCTGCCATATACTGAGTCAGATCATTGGTCTATCTAGCTCAGTATTGTCTTCACAGACTGGCAGCGGCTTCTCCAAGGTTGCAGGCAGGAATCTCTCTCAGCTCTATCTTGGAGAAGCCAGGAAGGGAACTTGGAACCTTCTGCTCTTCCCGGAGCAGCTCCATCCCCTAAGGGAATTCTGGGGCAGTGATTCTTGTTTGGCCATCTTTGGATTGTGTGTTTGGCAAAATGTGTTGTTCTGAGTTGGGAGGGACTATGTGTGCTGCTTCTGTTCTGCTGTGTTCTTTTTCAAGGCAGGGTTGCAAAATGTGCACACTCTGCTTGTTTTTCCCATAAGGGACAATGGGGAACTTGAATCACCCCATTGTTCCCCATGGGTAGGTCCTAGGGACACCAAAGTAGGTTGGATGGTATGTCATGATGGTTGCTAACTACCACCCAATTTCAATTTGAGTTGTCAAACTGAACAGCAGTGGCCAGGTGATTTGACAAATCAATTCAAATTTTTGCAATTCAATTTGAGGTTGAATGGAATAGCAAAAGCTGATTCATGCACACCCCTGCTTAGAGGACCAGGCAGGGGGCAGGAGATATGTCACTTGCATGTATCCTTGCTCTCAGCAGTGGGGAAGCAGGCACAGCTGTCTTCCATAACTTGAATGATAAATTCCTTTGTTTTCTTTACTTCCCTAAAGTCCCAAGCTTGGCATGGGTGCTCCTGGGAACTGTAGTCTAAGGCTACAGCCATTGGGTTCAGAGACATGAGTTTGAATGTTTGCCCAGCCAAGAAGCTCAGTGGGTGAGCCTGTCATCATCTCCAGCCTAACGTATCTCACAAGATTGTTGTGAGGATAACATATAAGGATTTAGAGATCACCCACCTCTGATATAAGGAAGTGCATGTACTCTCAGGAACAGCAGGTAGATCAGGATGCACTGGTAGCTCACTGGATGATTTGCAGTAGATCAGCAAGAATAGTAACCTGCGTGCTACTCATTATTCATGTATCACTTTTCAACAAAAAGGTTCTCTATGTTGTTCACATAGCAAAAAGAATGAGAAGAGTGAAGAATGAGTCCCAAAGGGACTCACTATGTGAAATGTAATACAAGGGAGACATCAGCAATAGCCACTGGAGGGATGCTATGGTGGTTTGAATGGGGATGGTTCGCCCCCACCCCACTAAATAGGAGAGCACCACCGATTTTATAAAGAGTCAGTTAGCAAGGAATAGGCCCTGCCTAACTCTCACTGTTCCATGCACGAAATCAACCCCTTCCTGCACGTCATATATAAGTGGAAGTGGATCCCAGCTCTGGGTGAGTGACTCTACATCAGCATTGCCTTAATGCCTTCAGAATTAGGTAATTAGGCTACACGAGACTCCGCAAGAGTAGACAGCTACTTCTTACCGAGGGCATCAAAGGTGTTTTCGTCTCCCATGTCAATTTGAACAAAGCTCTCGGCTACTCGGTTAACAGTAATCGGCTTAGTGGAATTTGTTTTGCAATTCTGGTGTCAATGAATGGTGTGTGTGTGTGTGTGTGTGTGTGTGTGTGTGCGCACACACTCTCCCCCCACTAATTTATTCTTCCAAGGGAAAAGCCATGGCATTTGCACAAAGGAAGGCGAGTGAGGTTGAAGGCAGGTGCAACGTAGTCTGGATTTTAATCCAATATCCTCAACACGACCTCAACCCAAGTGGCAATTGAGAGAGCAGTCAGATATCAGCTCTAAGTTTCAAAAAACAACACAGTCCCTCACTGGACCTACAGTATGGCACATGGATAAAACAATAGGTTATGAGCACATCTTTACCCGCCCCCCATCATCCATATTGTAGGGTATCATTTATTATTACTCCAGTGGGCTAACCCTACAAAGGGACCTTTGCTAACTGGGCATAGAGGCACCATTTAAATAGTCAGCAGGGGGAGAGCAACTCTCCCCACTGATGCCAGCAGAGCCCCTGCTAAACAGGGCAAAGTGATACTTCCCAAAGTGCTGATCTTCCTTTTATTGATCAGGGGAGATCAACTGACCCAAACAACCCCAGCACTGTGCCCTTTCAGTAACTGTTCCTGGAGTTTACCTTGCATTTGGTGGGGAACAGGCAACCACCCTCTTATAATTCTTTTGCTATGTATATCACTTTGAGAAAAATGGCTCACATGCAAAGCAGCCTTACAAGGGTAGAGCAAGAGCTCTGCCCTCTCATGGAGCTAGTAAACTAGCTGCGTGGGCCTGGCTTGCAGCCCATCGTGAGCAAAGGGGGTTGGGAAAGCAGTTTTTGCTTCTCTCCCCTGCCTACAAAGAGAGCTAGTCTTGTGGTAGCAAGCATGATGTGTCCCCTTAGCTAAGCAGGGTCTGCCCTGGTTTGCATTTGAATGGGAGACTAGAAGCGTGAGAACTGTAAGATATGCTCCTCAGGGGATGGAGCCGCTCTGGGAACAGCAGAAGGTTCCAAGTTCCCTCCCTGGCTTCTTCAAGATAGGGCTGAGAGAGATTCCTTGGAGAAGCTGCTGCCAGTCTGTGAAGACAATACTGAGTGAGATAGACCAATGGTCTGACTCAGTATATGGCAACTTCCTATGTTCCTATGTACAAAAGCCCTTGGTAAAGGACAGGGAGCACACTTAGGGCTGTGTCAGGGAGGGCGAGCAGAAGCAAGCGGCTGCACTGGCAGCTGCGCCAGCTGGGTAAGCAGCTTATTACCTCCCTTGCGGCCCCACCCAGCTGCCCCGTACCATGCCAAACCTGTTTGCCCGAATCGGGCCCCTATCCAATCACAGACTGAACTGTCCCCGGTTTGGTCTGTGATTGAATCTCCAAACCAGCCCCAGTTTGAGGTGAATTGGTTTGGTGCGAACCGTTCGTGCACTGCACACCCCTATATAATACCAAAAGCTTACCTCTCACAGCAGTTTACACAAAAATGGGCCAAGGGATGCAGGTTTTCCAGTTTTGTGGGTGTGTAAATATTCTTGGCTTCCTTCCAAGGTAAAACATCTGGGAATATTCAAGGGAGCTCAATGAGTTACTAGAAGACAAGCAGGCCTCACTTTAGGGCCAAGGTGTGGGAGCGGGGGAGCTTGGTGTCTTGCTCTTTAGGTGTCCTGTCTGCTGTGAAGCTGCAGAGGCCTGTGGGACTTCAGTGGGATCCCAGAACTGGAGCAAGAGAGCACTGGCAGCAAAGCAAGAAATGACTGAGAGGCCACTTTGTTGGAGCTTTTTTCGTGGCCATTGCTGGGATAGGCTGCGAATGTCAGAGCCTGCCCGGGAATGGCAGAGCCATTAGACCCAAACTGCCACACTATGTTTTCAGACCTGCACAAACAACACACCTGGGCCATGCTGCAAAACTAATCAGGGGGAAGAGCAGAAGGTACTCCTCAACCAAGCTGCTATTCATCCTAGGCCTGTCCTGAAAAAGTGAAATTTCTGAGAGTGACTGACATACTTTGGAATGCGCTCCTGGCTGAAATAAGAGCCTGCCCATCTCTGACAGTTTTAAAAAAGTCTTTAAAGACACATTTGTTCACCCAAGCTTTTAAACTAGAATTGTATTTTTTAATTGTTTTAATGCTTTAGTTTAATTTGTTTTATGTTGTTGTAAACCACCCAGAGACATGTTTGGGGAGGGTATACAAATGAAATCCATCAATCAATAAGTATTGTGCAATATGATCTATCTATCTATCTATCTATCTATCTATCTATCTAATTTATATATATTTACTAATACTTACTTACTTACTTTTACTCATATAAAATCTCTGGGCAGTTTACAATTAAAACCCAACAAACAATTAAAACCTAAAATAAAACCAAACAAATTAAAATAACCATCAATAAAATTTTTAAACCAAAAATAAATCTCACTTTGTAAACCACCATGATACATTGGTATATTGCAGTATTGAAATGTAATCAATCAATCAAACAAACAAACAAACAATCAATCAGTCCGTCAACAAACAAACAAAAAACAAAACAAAACAGTATAAACTAAAAGCCTGATAAAAGAGGTGTGTTTTCAAAAGTCACTTTAAACAGCTGGAAATGGGGTAGTTCTGATTACATTTGGAAGCACGTTCCAGAGCCTTGGGGCAACCCTAGAGAAGGCCCAGTTTGGGGTCACTACCAAACCAGTCACTGGTAACAGCAATGGGACGTCCTCCGATTATCTCATTACTACTACTGATATTTATATACTGCTCTTCAACAAAATTCTCAAAGCAGTTTACATAGAAAAATAAAATATATATATACATAAATAAAATGGCTCCCTGTCCCTAAAGGGCTCACAGTCTAAAAAGAAACATAAGACAGAAAACAGCCACAGCCACAGGAAGGATGCTGTACTGGGACTGGATAGGGCCAGTTGTTCTCCCCCGGCTAAATCTTAGAAAATCACCACTTTAAAAGGTGCCTCTTTGCTCAGTTAGCAGGGTCAATTATTAGGTGGTGGGGTTCATGAAGGAGAAGACACATGTGCGCATTGCAATATCATGTTCACACATTGCGTAAGAGTGTGGTTGTGCTACACTCAAGAACTGCACAAATGTAGTTACAACTGCTGGATATAATGACCAGCAATTATGCAACTGTGCAACGATCCCCCTGAGCAAGTGCATGAACATTATGTTGCAACTTGCACATAACGCTCTGCAGTATGTCAGCCAGTATTCCCGGTCATCTCTAATCTTGCAAGGCAAATTCTAGGGTTTTTAACTTGATTTCAGCCTTATTGCTTCCCACATTACAGGAAGGGCTGCAGCAGATCCTGTCATGGGTATGGTATGACTCAACCCTCAAGAAGGGGGAAAGTCAGCATTTTTCCCCCTTGAATGTGAGATAAAAGTTATGTCCTATTTTGAACAGGAAATCCAAACAAGTTGACCTTAAAAGCCATGTTAGCCATGATTCAAGTTGCTGGTTACACCTTTGCAAAGCTTGTTCCTGAGAGTGGGGATTCATGTTGACAAACTTCCCTTCCCCTCTATATAATATGCTTAGTTACGACTGAAGAGGGCAGGTGGGTGAAAATCCATTCAAAGCCTGCTTGGCCATCACTAATGAGGGCTGACCTTTGTCGCAGTATTGGCCCTCCGTTTCTTAAGCAGGGACCGGACCATCTCCAGGCCTCCGGTCAATCTGTGTTGCTCATGGCTGAGGAATTTCCATTTAAAATCTCTCTTCAGGTGATAAAGGCAGATTCAATAGAGATCTGCTCATAAAGAAAAGTGCTGGAAGCCACTATTAAATTCTCGCTTCTGTCAGCTTAACAGCAAAAACTTTTAATGAGGAAACCATTAAAGTTGACCTAATGAATCAGAAATGCTTTCCCTCACTGACTAATTATAGAGTGCCTGGAATATCTTCCAACATATGTAATGTAGACAATACTGAGCGATTGACTGTCCCTGATGCTCTCGTTCCCTGGCTTCCCTCCTCTGAGAATACCTGTTGCATGGCAGTGAGGAGAAAAATGCACATTTGCAACATCGCGGAGAGAATGTGGGCTTTGACCTAGATTCTCAGAGGAACATCTGGGGATGTGGACTGCATATAAAAGGTGTGGGGGTCAGGCCAAGTTGGGGTGGGTTGCTGGCATCTCCAACAAAGAATGTAGAAAGACAGAATGCCTAATGAAGCACTTCAGCCACAGACAGACAATGAGCACAATTCAATAAAAGGCGTGCCTATGTCTTCACAGAAATCAACTGGATTTAAAGCACTTTCTTCTGCACTTACATTTCATTGGTTTCAACGGTTTCCTGGATTGCACCCACTGACTTTTATGGTTGTTACCTGTTTCCTCCTGGCCCATTTCCTGAGGACCGAACAGCCAACACAACACACAGACATGAAGCAGGTGAACATTTTCCTATTTTGCTAGTTAGACTATTGCAAATTGTGAGGCTGTATGGTATAGTAGTTAAAGTGTTTGGCTAGGGAGACCTGGGTTTAAATCCACTCCCAGCCATGAAACTTACTAGGGCCAGGTGCAGACAAAATGCTAAACCAGAGGTCTCTTCACCTCTGGTTTTGCTAACTGAACTTCTGAACCCAGGGAACTACAGTTAAAGGGGAAAATGACCCATGGTTTCCCTCCCCAAATGCCATTTGTCTCCTTTGGTTATCTTTAGGCTTCATTGCCCCAACCTCCGGTTTGCCTGTAGCAGTAGTACATTCAAACATGGCATCATGGTTAGCCTTCTCCCAAGCTGAGGGAGGAAGCTCCTCCCTCATTCCAGCTGCTATTGGCAGTGTGGGCTGTCCTTCAGCAAAGAAGGAAGCCCGCACAGCCAGCTCCCTCACTTCTCTGCAGTCTCGCTGACTGCAGAGAGGCCCCTCTCCCCAATGTCTGATTGTGGATGGGAGAGCAGGGGGAGGGGTATGGAACCGCAGGTCCATTGGACCCACAGTTCAGTATTATGTCTTAACTGGGCCTAGGCAATCTTGAGTCAATCACTCCCTCTCAGCCTAACCTATCTCACAGAGTTCTTGTGAGGATACAAGTCAGAGAAGAACCATGTACGCCAACTTGAACTTTTGGGAGGCACTAATTAAATTGTTCTACATGGGACTGCCTTTGAAGTTGAGTCAGGAACTGCAGCTGGGCACAGTAATTTGGGGCTCTTGATCTGTTCCCAGCTCAATGTGTCTTGAAAACACAAAAAGGTCATTCTTACAACCATAACAGGGGAGGGGAGGGCAGGTGGCAGGAAGACAGAGTTGAATCTACCTCCCACCGAGACAAGCAAAGAGTTCCTCTTCAGCACGGCATCATAAGCCCACACAAACTATGCTGCTCCTGGCGGGGCAGATCACTGGAGGCTGGGAAAGTGTGTCCCAGCCTCCAGGAATCCCATCATGCACTATGCGATGAGTACAGTGCATTGGCAGATTCCCCTGTGAGTTGGGCGCTCTAGGCACCCGGCACTGTGTGCGCTTGGGCTGCACGCAGCCGGAGCACACACACAATCCCAAACTTGGGGTTGAGGGCGTGCTTGCACCCTTCTAACCCCTGCTAAGGGCTGGGGTTAAAAGTTAGACTAGTGGAGGCAGAAGCACCAGGATTGGGAGAGATCTTGACACTCCACATCAGCTGCCCTAGCCTGATTTGGTCTGCTCATGAGAATAGCCTCCAAATAGTTTGAAAGACCAGAATATCTAAAGGGCCACATCATACTGCTGAGGAGGAACTCCAGGAGAATATGCAGGGCCTACTGAATCATCGGAGCTAGATTTGGAACTCCCTCCCTCAGGATGCTCAGGATTATAGAGATCATGTATGTATGTATGTATGTATGTATGTATGTATGAATTAGATACTGTTTTAATTGTGTTTTAATAGTTTTAACTTTTTAAATTTTAATTGTTGAAATCTTTTAATCTTTTTATTGGTTGTTTTTATTGTCTTGTAAACCACCCAAAGAACTTGCGTTTTGGGTGTTGACCCCTGGCTCCTCATTGCTGACCCACTCTGCAGGGGTGGCCCAAGGTACTGAGGCACCTGAGGTGAGACACTGCAGGCTGCCTTGCTCAGGTGGGGGCTAGGTAACTGACCTTTTGAAAGTGGCATGAGGGACATAGGCAGGGAGGAGGGAAGGTTGCCAAATAGGCAGCATTAACCCTAACCAGTGTTCCCTCTAACAGGAGTTCCCAGATGTTGTTGACTACAACTCCCATAATTCCCAAGCAGACGTCATTGCAGCTGGGGATTCTCGGATTTGTAGTCAACAACATCTGCGAATCCCTGTCATAGGGAACACTGACCCTAACCCTAACCCATTGGCAAGGAGGAGGGAACCACTCCCTCTTCTCTCCTTGTGCTTCTTGTGAGCTGTACCAGCAGTGTGAAGAAAGGCAGCCTTTGCAAAGCATGCATGGGTCAGCTCAGTCTCAAAGAGCTCAAAGAAACTGTGAGGTGCGCTTACACAGTTTGGAGTTCATCGTACGCATGTGACGTCATGGGCTTGCGGCGATCTCCTCTGTGCAGGCGCGCCTTGCAGTTTCTTAAAGACACTGGCCCAAACGGATGGGTCCAGCATCTCTCCTGGTTGCCGCTGCTGCTGAGGGAGAGGGAGGGGGAGGGAGAAGGACTGCTTTGCTTCCCCTCCAGCAGCCACCCCTCAGCCACGGTAAGCATTTTTTTTAAAAAAGCTGAGCTTTGGCAAGTGTAGGGCACTGCCCGAGGCCCCCGGCCCTGGCTATTTGGAGGCTCCCCTGACCTTGGAGGACTGGACCTGGTGCTGTGTGAAGCGGGAGGTTTAAGAAAGAGGAGAGCACGTCCTTATCTGCTTTCCACTGCCTCATGCAGCTTCCTGTGCGTGCTGGCACTGTGTGGGGGTACTTGGGCTGAGTGCCACCCCAGCAGGAAGCTGCATGTGGCGGCAGAGAGCAAGTAGAGATCTGCTCTGCTCATTCTTAAAGCTCCCGCTCCCCTGCCCACAGTGCTGAACTGTTGCTCGAACTGCAATTTGGTTCGTGCACACCCCTACCAATAATCAGTTTTTGCTTGGGCTTGGGCAGGACAGAGAAGCATGGTGCATGCACGTCCTTGCTCCAGATGGAGAATTCTCCACTTTAGCTCTCCCAAAGGTTCTCCTTTATAGGGAAACTTCAAAGCAGTAGTCTTCCTGGTATAATCTTCTCCTGATCACCCCACTTCTGGAGGTTGGGGCAAAAAGTCCTGCTTATTTAGCATGCCAGAAAGTCCCCATAGTTCATGTTGGTCGCACAAGGTCAGGCTTTGGCTGCCTGTCATCTCAGGAGTCTCTTAGGACACATATCTTTTTTTAAAAAACAACAACCCCAGTTCCCTTGCTTCTTTGGGGTGCAGGTCTATGTTGTCCTGCCTTCAGCCAGTAACCTGCTATTTCCCTGACTGTGTCATGTAGGGATGTGCATAAAACCGGTTCTCCCGGTTCGGTTCGGATCCGAACCGGGTCCGAACCGGACCAGGGTGGTTCGGTTTTGGTTTTGCCGAACCACCCCCCGGTTCGGTTCGGATCTGAACCGGTTCGGATCCGAACCGAACCGGTTCGGATCTCAAAAAATAGCTGGTTTGAAAGGGGACCTTGTGTTCTACCTGCCACCCAAATTTCAAGTCGATTGGACCTTCCTCTGATTTTTTACAATTTTTAAAAAAAATTTCAATTTTTGCCCATAACTCCCTATGTGGAGCACTTAGGGGCAAAAAACTGGGGTGGGTGGTAGCCACCAATGGGTGTCCTCCACCCCAACAATCCCAAGGCAATTGGTTGCTCCTAGTATTATTGGTGAATTTTTGAAAAAAAAAATTCCCATTGACTAGAATGGGGGTTTGGGGCTGCCCCAGACCCGGCTCTGTGGGGCAGCATCACCACCAAAGTGGGTCCGGGGCCATGGCAAAAATGGCCTCAGTCCTTCCCAGCAATCCCCGGAGAGATAGGAGTGATGGGTTTTTTTATTAAGATTTTCTAAGGCATTAAATAATATCTAATTGGAAAGAATAGAATGTGTGTCACTGGGTGAAAGGTGATAAAAAGCCACATAGAGAGACTGTTATTCATTTAATGCCTTAGGAAATCCTAATAAAAAAACCATCACTCCTATCTCTCCGGGGATTGCCGGGAGGGACTGAGGCCATTTTTGCCATGGCCCCAGACCCACTTTGGGGGTGCTGCCACCCCACAGAAGCGGGTCCGGGGCTGCCCCCCCCAAACCCCAATCTAGCCAATGGGATTTTTTCTCTTCTTTTCAAGAAATCCACCAACAATGCTAGGGGCACCCATCAATTGCCACCCCAGCCTTTTTGCCCCTCTCTCTGGGTGCCCTAACACTTAACACCTAGTACCTACCACCTACCCAAGCAAGATGACACTCAGAGAGACAACACACCAACTCTCTGATCTAACAAAAAGGCCACTGCTGCTGCTGCCTGCCAGCAGTGGAGCAGCACACTAAGCACACACACAGAGAAGAAGCAGGAGGCGGAGTGTGGATTCTATGATAGCATATTAGAGTGGATTGATGGTGTCTCATTGAAAATCTCATTTGCTATCATAGAATCCACACTCAATACTAGGGATGTGCAAAAAATTTCGGGCACAGAACGATCTGTGCCCGAAATGAAAAATTTCAGGTGATTCGGAGCTGAACCGAATCACCCCCAATGTCCCCCAATATTTTTTGGGCACGAGCCGAATCACCCGAATTTTGGGCATGAAAATTTTGGGTGATTCGGTTCACGGTTGATTTTTGGTGAATTTTTAAAGTTTTAGTGACTTTGGGGCAGTTCGAGGGAATAGCATGGGATCTGGACAAAAGGAGTGGGGTGGGGTGGTAGTGCCTAATGGGTGCAGGCTACCACCCCAATTTCAGGGGGATTGGGCAAAGGGCTGATTTTTGGTAAATTTCTGAAAATTTCATGTCTTTGGGGCAGATTGGGGCATATTGGGGCAGAAAGTGGGGCCTGAGGCAGAATAGTGGGGTGGGATGGTAGTGCCTAATGGGTGGAGGCTACCACCCCAATTTCAGGGGGTTTGGACAAAGGGCTGATTTTTTGAGAATTTTTGAAGTTTTAGTGACTTTGGGGCAGTTTGGGGGCAGAAAGTGGATCTGCCCCAAAATAGTGGGGTGGGATGGTAGTGCCTCATGGGTGGAGGCTACCACCCCCATTTCAGGGGGATTGGGCAGAGGGCTGATTTTTTGAGAATTTTTGAAGTTTGGGTGTCTTTGGGGCAGATTGGGGGCAGAAAGTGGATCTGCCCCAAAGGAGTGGGGTGGGCTGGTAGATAGTGCCTAATGGGTGGAGGCTACCACCCATCCCCAATTTAAGAGTGATTGGGCAGAGGGGTGAATTATGGTGAATTTATTTGTATGAGGTTTGTCTTCATAAGGTGAAGTGTGCTAAATTGATTACTTCCTCATATTCATAGTAAGTGTGAAAAAGTGAAAGTGGGGTCATGAGAGTTGTTTAATTGAAAAATATCTCATTTGCTATGATAGAATGAGAATTCACACCTCAGAAGTTTTTTCTGAGGTGTGAATTCTCATTCTATCATAGCCAATGAGCTATTTTTCAATTAAACAACTCTCATGACCCCACTTTCACTTTTTCACACTTTCCTTTACTATGAATAATATGAGGAAGTAATCAATTTAGCACACTTCACCTTATGAAGACAAACCTCATACAAATAAATTCACCATAATTCACCCCTCTGCCCAATCACTCTTAAATTGGGGATGGGTGGTAGCCTCCACCCATTAGGCACTATCTACCAGCCCACCCCACTCCTTTGGGGCAGATCCACTTTCTGCCCCCAATCTGCCCCAAAGACACCCAAACTTCAAAAATTCTCAAAAAATCAGCCCTCTGCCCAATCCCCCTGAAATGGGGGTGGTAGCCTCCACCCATTAGGCACTACCATCCCACCCCACTATTCTGCCCCAGGCCCCACTTTCTGCCCCAATATGCCCCAATCTGCCCCAAAGACATGAAATTTTCAGAAATTTACCAAAAATCAGCCCTTTGCCCAATCCCCCTGAAATTGGAGTGGTAGCCTCCACCCATTAGGCACTACCACCCCACCCCACTATTCTGTCCCAGCCCCCACTTTCTGCCCCAATATGCCCCAATCTGCCCCAAAGACATGAAATTTTCAGAAATTTACCAAAAATCAGCCCTTTGCCCAATCCCCCTGAAATTGGGGTGGTAGCCTGCACCCATTAGGCACTACCACCCCACCCCACTCCTTTTGCCCAGATCCCATGCTATTCCCTTGAACTGCCCCAAAGTCACTAAAACTTTAAAAGTTCACCAAAAATCAGGATTTTGCCCAATCCCCCTGAAATTGGGGTGGTAGACTCTACCCATTGGGCACTACCACGCCATCCCAATATTTTGCCCCTGGGCCCCTTTTTACCCCCCTGAATAGATTCGGATTAAATCCGAATCCGAACCAAATCAAGGGTGATTCGGGTGACCCAGATTCGGGCACAAAACAGAACAGGGGTGATTCGGTTCGGGTCCGAGCCGAATAACCCGAAATCCTGAATTGCACACCCCTACTCAATACCTCAGAAACAAGAGAACCCTGTACCCATGGGGGTGCCCCTACCAGAGATCTCTGTACCCCATGGGTTAGAAACCCATGGGGGTGGTTGGCACCCTATGTGCACTACACCACCACTTGCTCTGGGCCACCCCAGCACCCCCATGTGCACTTATAGGGCTGCTGAAAGCTCCATTATAACTTATTATGAGGAAAAACCTTAAAGACGCGTAAACTTCAAAAATCACTTAAAATCACCTCTTTGCCCAATTCCTTTCAAATAATTCTGATAGATTCCTTGCTCACCCTAGGAACTACCACCCACCACACTGCACTCTACGACACCCCTTTCCCCCCGACGTGAAGCTATACATTTGCTGCAATCCTAATTATTCTCTATGAGGAATTCAAAAATACTTAACAATTCACCAATAATCAGAGGAGTGTCCAATTGCCTTGAGATTTTTTGGGTGGTAGGCACCCATGCCTGTATACCACCCACCCTGCTTTTGTGCTCCTAAGTCCTCCACAACAGGGTATATGGACTGGTTCGGGTCCCATTATACTCAATGAGAAAAATAATTAAAAATATTTCAAATATTCATAAAAAATCATAGGGGTGTCTGATTGCTTCAGGGTTTGCATGGTTGTTGGCAACCATGAGTGCTCCGCAATAAGAAATAATGGCCTGGTTCGGATCCCATTATATCCTATGAGAAAAAAATAAAAATATTTTTCAAAAATTCATAAACATCATAAGAGTGTCCTATTGCTTTGGGGTTTGGATGACAGGTACCCCTGGGTGCCAGCTACCATCTGACCAATTTTCAGCTTTGTGAACCGATCCGAACCGGTCCGAACCGGTTCGAAACGAACCACCCCCAGTTCGGTTCAGATTCGAACCGAACCGGGGGTGGTTCGGTTCGATCCGAACCTCCGAACCGGAACCGGTTCGGACCCGAACCGCTTCGGATCCGAACCAGTTCACACATCCCTAGTGTCATGCATAGTTGCATACTCTTTCCACACATACTATAGAGCAATAGCAAAAGTGAACATGAGGCTACTATCACATCTATGTTGAACTGTGCCATTCTTGATCAAACAGTTGATGTGGCATCTGGATTTCAGCAAAACTTGTACCTCTGATTTTTGAGGCCGAAAGCAAATCCTTTCCAGGACTATTGTGGGGGTACCGATTTTCTAACCCCCTCTATGCACAACTTTGGTATAAGGCAGCTTCCTATGTCTAGAGGTTTTTCACAGCCCTGCTACCAGAGTTTCTTTCGGCTGGGCATGCTGGATCTTGAGCCAGAGGCCTTCTGCATGCAAAGCAAGTGCTCGGCTACTGAACTATAGTAGTCCCTCCTCTAAGGAGCCAGGCAATTTGTCATGTGGACAATTCAAGGGGCAGTGCGCAGTGCTGCTGAGCCTGTTTATTGAATAGTCATCCATTTGCGGGACGTGGATATAATGGAGCCAAGGGAAGCCCTCTATTGCTGTCATTAGCAATTGCATTTGGGAGTGGCTTTGATGAAAAGGCCCTATAGATCTGTAACTTGTGAAGAACTGGTGTCTGTGTTCCCAGACAGCACATCCTCTGTTGCCACAGAAAGCATAGAAGCCCATTGAGGCTTGGGAAAGATGGGCAGAGCAGAGGGATGGGTGACTGCCCATTCAAAGAAATGGTCCAGTCCAGAACTCAGTACTAATTCATATCATCCACCGTGTCCTGCCACTTCCCTCTCTAGTGTGTCCTGTCTTGCTTAGATTGTCAGTCTAAGGGCAGGCTCTGCGTCTTTTGCTTGGTTGAATGTACAATGAGAAGTCTATACAGTATAGTGCACTTTAGAAACCCATTAAGAAAAAGAGAGGAAGACTTCCTTTGACGACTTGCTCATTTCTAATATGATAGATGGATTGATTGATTTCTATACCGCCCTTCCAAAAATGGCTGAAGGTGGTTTACACAGCGGAATAATAAGTAAGTAAGTAAGTAAGTAAGTAAGTAAGTAAGTAAGTAAATAAAATGGATCCCTGTCCCCAAAGGGCTCACAGTCTAAAAAGAAACATAAGATAGACACCAGCAACAGTCACGGGAGGTCCTGTGCTGGGGGTGGATAGGGCCAGTTACTCTCCCCCTGCTAAATAAAGAGAATCACCACGGTAAAAGGTGCCTCTTTGCCCAGTTAGCAGTGCTAACTGATGATAGGCTCTTGGAGGACCAAGAGGACCTCCAAGGACCATCTGAACTATTCCAGAGAGTCCCATGTGGCCCAAGGAGCAGAAATGGCCTCCAACCTCACTTAGCCCTTTAGTATGCGACCCTATTGGCTTGCCGTACTTGGTTTAAATCAGCCTTGCAGATAAGTAAACATCTAACAGCAGTGCACACAAAGCTACCGGCTTGACCTCATATCTGCCTGCATATCTGGCCGCGTGCCACAGAGCAGCAGGTTGAAGAAGCGATTCACCAACTGCTATTTGGCATGGGTGGAGCCTGACTGCAAAGCTCATTCTAAGAAGGATAAGATGGGGTTTTTTAAAGGGCTGGACAAATTCACAGAATCCTTGTATGTTAGAGTTGGAAGGGGCCTTGGAGGCCTTCTAGTCCAGGGATTCTCAAACACGGGTCCCCAGATGTTGTTGGACTACAGCTCCCTTCTTCCCTAGTGACAATGGCCTTTAGCACCGATTGTAATCCAGCAACATCCATGGAAGCCCTCAGACCCAAGCTGCTCTAGTCCAATTCCCTGCTTGGTATAGGAATGTGCGTGCTGGCTCGAGATCGACCCAGGTCATACTCAAACTGGCCCAGTTTGGCTTGAGGTCGAGCTGGACCCCCAAGGCTGGTTTAACATAAGAACATAAGAACAGCCCTGCTGGATCAGGCCCAAGGCCCATCTAGTCCAGCATCCTGTTTCACACAGTGGCCCACCAGATGCCACAGGCAGGAGTTGAGGGCATGCCCTCTCTCCTGTTGTTACTCCCCTGCTACTGGTGCTCAGAGGCATCCTGACTTTGAGGCTGGAGGTGGCCTGTAGCCCTCCAACTAGTAGCCGATGATAGACCTCTCCTCCATGAAGTTATCCAAACCCCTCTTAAAGCCATCCAGGTTGTTGGCTGTCACCACATCTCGTGGCAGAGGATTCCACAAACTGATTATGCATTGTGTGAAAAAGTGCTTCCGTTGGTTGGCCCTAGATTTCCTGGCAATCAATTTCATGGAATGACCCCTGGTTCTAGTGTTATGTGAGAAGGAGAAGAATTTCTCTCTATCCACATTCTCCACACCATGCATGATTTTATAGACCTCTATCATGTCTCCCCACAGTTGTCTGTTTTCTAAACTAAATAGCCCCAGGTGTTGTAGCCCTACCTCCTAAGGAAGGTGCTCTAGGCCCCTGATCATCTTGGTTGCCCTCTTCTGCACCATTTCCAGTTCTACAATGTCCTTTTTTAGATGTGGTGACCAGAATTGTACGCAGTTCTCCAGGTGTGGCTGCACCATAGTTTTGTTTGGTTCCGGTTTGGTTTTTTAAAAAATAAAATAAAATGGTGGATTTGCTGCCTCTGAGGGCTTCCAAGGCCTCAGGGGGTGCTGCTGCAGACATGGGTGTGTGTATTCTCCAGTGGTTTCCCTTCCCCCTCCAGCCTCCTTCCAGACTCCCAAAGGCCGGTTAAGCCCTTTTGGAGACCATTTTGGCACTCTCAGAGCTCACTGTGGCCATTTTTGAGGCTGCTGTGCATGCACGCGTATTTGCATGGCCAGGACATGTCCCGGGCACACAAATGGCCAGTACACATATGCGGCAACCTCCAAAATGGCCACCATGAGCTCAGAGAGGATTGAAGCAGCCCCGAAATGGGCCAATCCAGCCTTTGGGAGACTGTGGGTAGACTGTCAGGGAGGGAGGGTGAACAGTCAGAGACTCCCATGTGGCCACAGAAGCACCCACTGAGGCCATGGAAGCCCTCAGAGGCAGTAAGCCTGCTTTTTCTCAAATGTGGATGTCCCTGGCACCTCCTAACTGGGCCCGAACCAGTTTAAATTTGAACTGGACTGGGCCCCTCACTTGGGGTGCCAAAAACTGAACATGCCTGGTTCAGTTCGAGTCCACTTTGGACTCGAACCAAACTGGGCAAACCGGTTTTGTGCATATCTCCACTTGTTACAGAAGGATAGCTCTACAAACAACTATCAAACATGATAGCTAAGTGGTCCCCCTTATGTCCATATGACACAGAGAGACCTTATAAGCAAAAAGACACCTTTAAAAAGTGGTGATTCTCCTTTCTGAGCAGGGGGAGACCAACCGACCCTATCCATCCCCAGCACAGCATCCCTTCTGTGGCTGTTGCTGGTGTCTATCATGCTTCTTTTCTTTTTTTAGATTGTGAGCCCTTTGGGGACAGGCAGTCATTTTATTTATTTGTTTAGTTATCTCTTTATTAACCGCTTTGGGAACTTTGGTTGAAAAGCGGTATATAAATATTCATTGTAATCGTATATAAATATTCATCGTTATGTTATAAGAAGGGCAAGAAAGGGCAACTTTCAACTGGATCTTTTATATCAGAGTAGGAATTAAATTCTGTGCATTGTGGATGGTGCTGGTGACCCAAGTATTAATGACAGCAAGAACAATAAATGACATTAATGAAACCTAATAATCACACCGAAAAGGGGAGGTGGCCGAATGGGGTGGCTGTTGCCCTCTTGTCCAGTTTTAGCCAGCCAGCCCATAAATCACACTATAACGGTGGCTGAGAAACATCACCAAAAATGCTGTGCTGTGTGATTATAAATGAAATAAATGAATGTTATAAAAACTGTTAATCTATTAAGATGGGAAGCGGGAGGGAAAGGGGGCCAGCACAGAAAAGAAGAAATCAATAACCTCTCCAGTGTTCAGATTGTATGGTGCCCCCCATATATCTAGCGGTCTGCCTCTCTCTCCTAGTTAATCATCAGGAAACATCAGAGGCCCTGTTCGAGCTTTTCTGTAAATCAACAGCAACTCTTGTAAAGTCTGTTGTCATCATCCGGCCGAACCTTTGTTGCCAGAGAGAGGAGAATAAAGCCTCTTATTTTGTCATATCTTCTTTGGATGCTGGAATGGTAGGACAAGATACGACAAAGATGCTCTGTGTTTGGAATCCCAGTTGTCTACTTTTTTGTTCCAAAGTAACTACGGTCTGTGTGTGTGTGTGTGTGTGTGTGTGTGTACATCTGATTTGGTATGAGGCCACAGCATGGGGGAAGAGGGAGCTAGCCCTTTGCTCTCATCCAAATTGCCCCCATAAGCTGCCATGAGAAAAATTCATGGGCACAAAAATCATACCTCTGGTTACGGTTGCCACTGGCTCCTTTGGTGGCGACCCAGGACCAGGCTTTCTCTGTGGCTGCCCCAGGGCTTTGGAATAAGCTTCTTGCTGAAATAAGAGCATCTCCTTCTCTGTTTGTTTTTAGGAAGAACTGCAAGACCCTTCTGTTCTTTCAGGCTTTTAATTAGAATTAATTTTAATAATTTTAAAAACTTGTAATAATTTTATTCTATTGTTTTTATTGTCATGTATTTTAGTTTGTGACTCTTAAATATTTTAAATTTTGTACACCGCCTAGAGTTTATACATATCAGGTGGTATAAAATATGATAAATAAATATGATACATACATACATACATACATACACACCTGTAAATTTCTCCTTTTGCAACTAATAGCTTCAGTGGGGCAGTTTAAGTTAGGGCCGTAGCATGGGGGCAGACCCTCTTCCTCAAAGCAGCTGCTTTTGGACAACAAAAGATATTGGGTTCAGATGTCACATTCAGCCAAGATTGGACCTTGATTTTCTGAGCTGTAAATAAATCTCAGGAGCACATGCTTGTCCTCCCCTCCCCTCCCTTTCTGTGACCATGCACAAATGAGGAGAATTCGACCACCACCAACAGTACCACCACTGTTTATATGTCACTTTCTAAACAAATAGTTCCTGAAGTGGTTTATACACGAGTGAAGAAAGTGGATCGAGAGAAATTCTTCTTCCTCTCACATAACACTACAACCAGGGGTCATCCCATGAAACTGATTGCCAGGAAATTTAGGACCAGCAAACTGAGGTACTTTTTCACACAATGCATAATCCACTTGTGGGATTCTCTGCCACAAGATGTGGTGACCGCCAACAACCTGGATGGCTTTAAGAAGGGTTTGGATAACTTCATGGAGGAGAGGTCTATCATCGGCTACTAGTTGGAGGGCTACAGGCCACCTCCAGCCTCAAAGGCAGGATGCCTCTGAGTACCAGCTTCAGGGGAGTAACAGCAGGAGAGAGGGCATGCCCTCAACTCCTGCCTGTGGCTTCCAGTGGCATCTGGTGGGCCAGTGTATGAAACAGGATGCTGGACTAGAAGGGCCTTAGGCCTGATCCAGCAGGGCTGTTCTTATGTTCTTAAAGGTAGGCACTATCAGCAGCCACTGGAGAGATGCTGTGCTGGGACTAAAACGTATTATGCTGACCCTGCAAATGGCCACCAGGCCTGCTCGTTGGCCAGCCGAGAAGTGGGAGTGGGGAGCACAACAGAGCACAGGATACTGGGTGGGGCACTGGGCAATGGTGAGTTCTCCTTTTTCAAGGTCCTCTGCTCCCTTTCCAACCACCCCTCTGTCCCAGGGCTCCCTGGCCACCACTGCTTCCTATATTTCAATGCACATATGAGGTAGATGCCTTCCAGTCCTGAAAAAGAATTATTCCTCCCACCCCATAGTTATATTTATATATTACCTTTAATAAAAGCATAACCCAAGGTGGTGAGGTTTAGGTATTACTAGAGTTCTCAAGACCCATAGAGGCTTTACACACAATTGGTGTGTAGAGTCTAATAGGGCAGGGTTTCTTAGCCTTGGGGCCCCCAGATGTTGTTGGACTACAACTCCCAGAATCCCCAGCCACAAAGGCCATGTCTGGGGATTCTTGGAGTTGTAGTCCAACAACATCTGGGGGCCCAAGGTTAAGAAACCCTGTAATAGGGTTCTGTGGGGCGAGCAGGTCAAGCCTGCTCTCCCTGCAGACGATCATCAGACTAGCCCTGGGTGGCTGGGTCGACTGCCCACACAATTACTGGCTCTGTCATGGAGCCAGTAGGAGCAGTAGGGATCGGAGGCTGCCCAGCCCCTGGAAGTCCCAAGATGCCCTGTGCAAGCGCAAGGGGCATTCTGGGGAGACCCCCGAGGCCGGGAAGCTTGTTATTGCCTCCCGGTCAGGCGTCTACTCATGAGCTGCCAATGGGTGGCAACTCACGATCAACTAAATGGGGTTAGTGGAGTGCTCACTCCCCTAACCTCATCTTGGGGCAGGGCAATGAAGCAGGCTAACCACTGGGAGCCACACAGCTTCCAGTGGTTCACACGTGTGGGGAAAAACCGGGCTGGGCTCCCTTTGCCTGGTTTTCTCAATGCGTGTGAATAGCCTCAATGTCTGTGTCTGTCCACCGTCACCCATTTCGAGGTACCGTATGTTTCCCAAGAGCAAAGAAGACACAGAGAGCCACAGAGCTGGGCTTGTACCACCGCACACCAAAACAGGCAGAGAGAACAGAAGGTCTGTCTATGGGTGGCTTCACACAGTCAGCTGAAAGTCAGTAAGCTGGAAATCTTCTAGTATCTTCTTCTTGTATCTTCTTCTTTTTACACAGTTTTAATTGGGTTCCAGATTTTAGCAAACTATTATCAAACTATTTTTTCATGCCTGTTTTGCTTTTATTTTCCATGTTGTTTGATTGTGATTGTTTAGAAAGAAAGAAAGAAAGAAAGAAAAGAAAAGAAAAGAAAAGAAAAGAAAAGAAAAGAAAAGAAAGACTGACACTATGTGGGCTGCTCTTGGCTTGGTCAATCACATGCAGGCTGGCAATGGAGTCTTACCTTATGTCAGGGCCAGTGGCAGCAAGGACTTGGGGCCCCAAGTCTGTGTGGGCCCCATCAGTACTGCCATGGCCTGCCAGGAATCTTTCCCCTGTGCTTTTGCCAAATTCCTCCATGCCAGCAGCCTTTCTTTCCTTACCAATGGGAGGCTCTTCTGGCGTATGTGGGCAGGCTGATGCTCCTCCCCGCACCCGAGGGGTCTGCTGCCATCTCTCTGCCTGCCTGTCTCCCTGCCTGCCTCACTGCCAATCCTTAGCTCTTCTGAGTGACAGGTGCAGGAAGCTCAAAAGGGCAGAGGCAGAGTGGCACCAGCAAGTGGCGAGGGCTGCATGGTGTGTGCCCACCACTACTGCCCTAGCTTGCTGCCTCCTAACTGCTGGTGCTCCCAAAGTCATCTTTGGCTTCTGCTGCTCCTCTCCACTCAAGCCATTCTCAAGAATGCAGTGGCTAGATTGGTCTCCTGGGTGTCTCGGAGAGACCACATTATGCCTATTTTAAAGCAATTGCATTGGCTACCAATAGGTTTCCGGGCAAAATACAAAGTGATGGTGATTACCTTTAAAGCCCTAAATAGCTTAGGATCGAGTTACCTGAGAGAGCACCTTCTTCAGGCCTTCTCTATAGTCGCTCCTAGGCTGTGGAATGTGCTGCCTATAGACATTTGTGGTTTAACATCTTTGCCAGCCTTTAAAAGAGCCCTTAAGACACATTTTTTTCAACCAGGCTTTAGTAATCTCAGAATGTTGTAATTTTTTAAATTGCCATTTTTAACAGTTTGTTTTGTTTTTCTTGTGTTTATTTTTGTGAATCGCCTAGAGCCTTTGGAGTCAGGTGGTATATAAATAAAATAAATAATAATAATAATAATAATAATAATAATAAATAAACATTGTGTGAAACCATGGGGTGTATGTGTGTGTGTGTGTATATGTCTTTATAGATGCACTAATAAGTTCCACAGTGGGTCTTGTGCGTTCAAGAATGTATGAATCCATGGGGCCTGTGTGTGTGTGTATGGAAAGGATGCTTATTTTTCAAGGGGGAGGCATAAGCCCATTAGATCTAGGGTCCAACGTTACCTACCTGCACCCATGGTCAGTAGGGTTCGCTTTTTTTCTTTTCTCCCCTTTCTTCTCTCTCTAGCTCTTTCTTTCTAGGGATACCTCAAAAAAGGAGAGTATTTCTCATCAGATGAATCTCTTGAAATTACTGTTATTAGGAAAATTCTCTCACATCAGGTATCTCAGTCGTAGTCACACTGGAGTTGACATGTCTCCCCTGCAGACCCGGTGCACTGATTGAACTGGATGGCTGGGATGGAACTGATTCCTAGACAAGTGTCAGCAGAAGCACAACGGAGAGCGTTACAAAAGACTCCATTGAGCTGGTGCTATGCCTTCAGCCAGATGCTTTTCAGATGCTAACAATGAAGCAGAATTAGCAATACATTCTCATTTCTACAGACGTCTGCCAGGATTCAAAACCTGACACCACCGTGAAACAACTTTCCAGATAGGCCCACCCCTCCAAGCATCTGTTTCCACATTATGTTGGCCGACGTGCTCTAATTTGTGACTAATAAATACTGAAGTGTCTTCCTGCCAATTATATCTATGTTGATTAGCATGATACTGTCTGACTTAGGACTGGTTCACACGACCATGTGGGCATCACTTAATTTCTAAGGAATTGGTTACTTAACACTTGGAGGCTTGAAATCAGGGGTCAGGGCTGGCCTGTCTGCTAGGGGAACTAAGTGGTGCAGTGGTAAAACTGCCACCCTGTAACCAGAAGGTTGCAAGTTCGATCCTGACCAGGGGCTCAAGGTTGACTCAGCCTTCCATCCTTCCGAGGTCGGTAAAATGAGTACCCAGAATGTTGGGGGGCAATATGCTAAATCATGGTAAACCGCTTAGAGAGCTTCCAGCTATAGAGCAGTATATAAATGTAAGTGCTATTGCTATTGATATTGCTATTAGAGCGCCAGGCATGGAGGGGTGCTAATGGCCTGGGTCATGGGAACAAGGCTGTGAGCGAGTGGGCACTCCCTATCCCTCTTGCTCATTCACTTGCTCACCGCAGCAGGCTGGCCGGCACTCCTGCCACAGTGCATTATAATCACAGCACCATGTTGTGTGGCAACAGTATTGTAACATGCTGCAGTGGGTCGGCATTAAGGAGAGTGGGCAGGCAGGTGAAGGGCCTGCCCATTTGTTCTCCTTGCCCTGGCAAGCTGCCACGTCTGCTGATGGTCTGCCATAGCATGCTATGAGCACATTGCCACATTGTGCCATGATAACACGCGGTGGAAGGCTGGTGGTAGGAGCAGTGGCCTGCCACAATGAAAAGAGTTAGTGGGTGGGTGGGTGAGTGACAGGGACCACCCCTACCTGATGAGTGGTGCCCACCCATGTGAGCAAATGGGGCACAGGGTGCCTAAGGCCAAAAACAGTTGGACTGGCCCTGTTGGGGGTCATAATCATTTCATACTATAAGCACTAACAAATAGGGATGTGCATGGAACGATATTTGCATCCCATTCCGAGCTCGGAATGGAACGCAAATGCTCTGTCAGAACAAGTTGAGCCAGTTGTTCTGACAGAGTGAGCTCGGAACACTTGAAACATTCCGAGCACCATTTTGGACTTCAAAATGGTGCCCAGAACACTCAGAACGTTCCGACTGAGAATGGGGGCATTCTGTTCCGAGCTTGGAACAGGCTCTTCATTTGAAGGGCATTCTGTTCTGAGCTTGGGACACTCGGGACAGCTTGTTTCTAGTCAGGTTCCAAGCTCGGAACGTTCTGCACATCCCTACTAACAAACCCTTTTGTCCCATGAAGTGTACACTCATTAGAGAGCTGTTGTCATGACCCACAGTTAGATCCTCTTATCTGCTCTGGATGAGACCTCGGATAAGGAGGAAGAGAGGGTACAGAATGTGGAACCAGAGCAGACCTCTGAGGATCCAGGACCCTCAGGGTCCTCTGAGGATAACATGCCCCAAGACCTCACCCAGCTCACCTGTGTAAGGCTAGAGGACACTGCATTACCATCAGATTCTAAAGGGTCTATCACAGCTTTAAGAAAGCCTGAGACTTCAGCAGCAGGCAAGGTCCCTATAAACCATCTAGAGCAGGCTTCCCCAAACTGCGGCCCTCCAGATGTTGCTGAACTACAACTCCCAGCATCCCTAGCCACAGTTTATTGTGGCTGGGTATGCTGGGAGTTGTAGTTCAGCAACATCTGGAGGGCCGCAGTTTGGGGAAGCCTGATCTAGAGCCTTGCCCTAAGGGTGAAGTTTCCCATCTCCAAGCCAGAGCTGCAAGTATAAAAGCCTGCAGTATGCTCCAGCTCCTTGTTGAAGCAACAGTTCATGCAGAACTCTCTTGGATCTGCTGATCTCTTAGATCTATAGGGTGTGATCATTCCCTCCCCCTCACCCCAAGTGATACACCAGGAGAAGGACACAACATCATGATGTTGTTTCAATCCCTAATGCATTCTAAGGCGATACCAGGAAAGAGCAGGTGGCAAGTTAAAACTCTGCCACTGTGGCTGACAGCAAGGTAGCTGATTGCTTCACAGAAGCCAGATCTTCATAAAATGTGAGCCTCCACACCTTCCAATAATATTCAATATCATTTGGTATTTTGTTACATTCTTTACTGATATCGAAGACAATTTTAACCAGAATCATTTCTGATGAAATATGCTTTGATAGGGTTTGCTTTGCCTTGGACCTGATCATCAGACCGATACAATGCATAGTCCTTCTTCACAGTGCATGAACTAACAGCATCTACCCCAAACCTATTGGATGATTACACCCCAGTTCAAAGCGGCATCACAGGCACTCCAACTGGGGCCAAGATGTCTATCGCAAACATTTCATCCCAAGCCATTCTGTCTTTAAGGTTGGTGATGTTGCCCCCGCTCCAGCCCCTTCCCATCAGAACAAAATTCCAGTTGAGCTTCTCCAAGCTTCTAAGTGTTTCCAAGATCCAAAGGGGATGACTACAACTCCTCTGCATGTAAACACATGCCTTATTGTCTTCCCCTTCCTTCCTTCCTTCCTTCCTTCCTTCCTTCCTTCCTTCCTTCCTTCCTTCCTTCCTTCATCTATCTATCTATCTATCTATCTATCTATCTATCTATCTATCTATCTATCTATCTATCTATCTATCTATTTTATATACCACCCTTTCTAAAATCTCAGGGCACCTTACAATCTAACCAAACAGCAACTAAAACCTAAAAATTATATAAAACAGGTGAAAATTACCATAAATAAAACATTAAAACATCATAAAACTAAAATCCTGATAAAACAGTTGCATTTTCAAAAGACATTTTCAAAAGGCTTGAAGGCTTGAATGCCCCACCCTCCTGATCGCTTGCCCAGTCAGGAAACTCACACAGCCTCATGCTTTGTCCTAGCTGAGTGGGGCAAAATCAACACACCCACAATTAACTCAGGTGAGCGGCAACATTCTAATTATCTGTCAAGTGCAATTCATATGTTTTCAGATATTTGCTGTTCTCATTCACACTTTGCATGTTCAGGAAGTCACTGAAACAATCTTTGATAGGGTTTGTATACCGGGAACAGTTCAAATCATGTCAGCTGCACAGACAACCAAAACAAAAGGTAGAGCAGTCTCCATTTTAATCCTACCTCACTTTTAACTTGGGTAGCGGATCTGGGCTACCCAGGTTTGGAACTGCTGGGTTGGGAGAACTCCCAGGGCCCTAGATGACCAAAGGTTCCTGGGTTAACCTTCTCCTACCCAGAAATCTCTGGTTGTGAAAACAGGCTCTAAATCTCCTCCTCCCCTCCTCCTTTGTAATATGTGTTGCTACAAGATATGGAATGTGACCTTATTTTTGTACTTTGTGCCCCTCCCTCCTTGTGAGCAACAGCCAATGTAGTGGAGTGGCAGCAAAAAGCCTCTAAGGCTGAGTTCAGACATACAGGATAGCTACAGTTATAGCTGGCCGAGGTTGTAACTGCAGTATGCCTGAACGCATGAAACCACGGTTATGGGCCAAAAGCTAACTCTGGTTTGCTTCACCAAATTCCAGTTGGAACCTTTGGATATCTTTAAGTTTTGCCACCGACAACTGAGGTTTTGCTGCCAAAGCGTTACACCCAAATGCTGACTTTGCTATAACCGTGGTTTTGTGCCAATTCCAAACTCCAAACACAGAGGCAGCGGGGATGTGCCTCGACGGCTGGGCAGCAGGGAGAGGTTCCCCTCTCCTTCAATTGGAGTTTGGCTGGCCATGGTTTGGTGAATGTCTGCGGCATGATTTGGCATTAAGAATTGAAACCTCAGCCATGCTTAATTCCAGTTAACCTGTATGTCTGAACTGAGCCAAAGTGTGATCACACCAGCCATTTGGAAGCTGTAGAAGTCTGGGGTTGAAAGAGACATGGGCAGTCTCCATAACAGGTAGTTCTGTCCTAAATCATGTTTATCCAGCTTGGAAGACTTACAGGCTTGTAAAACTCCAGCCAGTCAAAGCCGGAAATCTGAGTGTCACTCAAGATGATAGCCTGTGATAATGGGGGATGCATTACATGAGATGCAATCTAACCCCAGTGTTTCAGAACAATAGCTTTCTGCCATAGCGGGCCCCTTTACAATGGCTGGAGACGTGGAAATACAAGACTGGCCTTTGTCCTGGGACAAGTAATTCCCTGACACCTTATGCTCTGGATTGTTGGAGTCAATCATCCCCCACTCACCCTCTTCTCGCTTATGAGGTTGTCAGGAGACTCTGATCTGAGTTCTCTTTACTCCATATCTGGAGGAACATACTTCTGTGGGGTTCACTCTGTGTGTGTGTGTGTGTGTGTGTGTGTGTGTGTGTGTGTGCGTGTCTGGCTGGCTGGCTGTTTAATGAGAAGTTTCAGATTTCCTCATAATCCAGTGCTGCGAAAGAAAGCGCGGCAAGTATTAAACTTCTAATTGATTCCATTTAAAGACTGCCGTGCCCTTTGGGGGAAATGTATGGCATGTACAAATTAGCGGAAAACACTGCACACTGTCAAATCCTCACTTTCATTTATTTACTTGGTAATTTGTGTTCTGTAGGGCTGTGCATCACATCGAACCAATAAGCAGGTCCGAGGTGATGCAAAGCCTATTGGAGCATTTTTATCCGGAAACAATTCTGGAGGGGAAAAAAACAACAACCTCCAATAGGAAGTTGATTCAATATCATACCAAATTGTATTGGTATGGTATCAAATAGGATTAAAGGGTGGGGCTTGTATGAAAGGAAGAGCCAGCTTTTGCAAAGAGAGAGGTTTCCTTCTGGTGGCCGCAACCGGAGGGATTCAAACTGCTGCCTTTCCCCAAATCTCTCCCCCATCCATAATGCACTGGGGCGGGAAAAATGTTTTCAGCACTGACTCAGGAGACACATGTTCAAATCCTCACTCAGCCATGAAGCTTACCAAGTGACCTTGTTTATCAGGTGATCTATTTAAAATTAAGACAAGAAGGCCTCAGGATGAAAAACTACAAGGTTGTTCTCATGACCAAAATGGGGGTGGGGAGCAGAATGGAAGGCAGGCTCCTAACTTCCTGTTCAGACATGGCATGTGCCTCCTCTGGACTCTACCACTTGTGCACTAGGAATGTGCAAACCAGTTCGAATTTGAACCGTTCGAATTCGAACCGGTTCGGTTTAACGGTTCGAATTCAAACCGAACTAGCCATTAGGTTTAAGCTGCTGGTTCGAATTCGGACTGAACTGCGGGGGTTTGAGCAAAACCAAAACCAAACCTCCCCCTCCCAGTTTGAACCTGGTTTGAATTCAAACCGAACCGGGCAAACCGGTTTTGTGCACATCCCTATTGTGCACCCACACAAGCAGTGCGACAAGCCCTGGAGCTCTGATGGAAGGGGCAAAGCTCATGCTGGGTCCTCCAGGACCCACAATGCAATGCACAAGCTGCAGAGCTGTTGCTCTCAGCACTGCAGCAGCTCTGCTCCTCCTGATCCCTCTTTCACCCCAAACTTCTTGAACAACATGGCCGCCACCCACCCAGGAGCAGTGCTGGAATCGGTGGATGCACAGACAACCAGAAAGCGAGGTAGGAAGGGGTTTGTTATCCTCTTACCTCACTTTTAAGCTGGGTAGTCAATCTGGGCTACTCAGGGATGGAGCTTCTGGGCTGGGAGGGCTCCCACTGCTGCAGAGCTACCTAGGTAGAAGAGGGTTAACCCAGGCAGTTTGGGTCACGTGAATGACCTTTACATGTGCTTGTGGAAGCTGTTATGGCCCAATGGAGGTCCTTGCTACATAGGGGCATAGGACTCTGCCTTATACTGAGTCAGACTATTGGTTCATCTAGCTCAGTACTGTCTACACTGACTGGCAGTGGCTCTCCAGGGTTTCAGGCAGGGGTCTTTCCCAGCCCTACATGGAGTTGCCAGGGATTGGACCTTCTGTGGGCAAAGAAGATGCTCTACCACTGAACTAGGGCCTCCATACACTTACCATAAACTTCACCTACAGCCACCAGGTAAAGAGGGGTGGGTGGCAAAGGCAAGGTGGCTTCCAGGAGAGCTTGGGGAAGCCAGATCAACAGATGACCCAATCTGGGTTCCAAGATACGTTGGCCATCAGGGGTGTAGCAAGGTTGGGATGGGCCCTGGGACGAAAAGTGAGGATTGGCCCCTCCCCCTCCCTGGTGCCCCAGGAGCTGGATACAAAATGAGAGGCATAAATGTGCCCTATATCAAGATGCACACAGGCCTCTTATCTTGTACCCCACTCACGTGGAGCTAATCGCCTCTCTCCATGCTGGAGGAGTGAGGCGAACTTCCCAGTGCCTCACCCAAGCTGCATACTAGGCATCAGAGCGCATGCGTGCCTCTCATTCAATATCTAGTTCGTGTGGTGCTGGGAAGTTTGCTGCTTGCCCCCAGCCCCGCACCCTCCGAGGGACAGCCCTGCAGACATCTGTACTCTCATACAGCATGTCTGAATCGGGCTCATATGATTGTCATAGCTACAAAGTGTATCAAATGTGAATGGAAGGGAGATTTATTGATGATGATGATGATGATGATAATAGTAATAACAATCAAATAATATTAAGCTGTCAGTTTAACTGGCATAGCATTATTCCCCATTCTGTTGTTCAATTATGCACTGCTCCTCATTCAGATGCACACACTTAACTGTACCCTAATCCCCAATTCAAATGCACAGACTTAAGCAATATAATACGGACTGGAATTCTTGCAGTCCATCACATGCACAATTGGCTTAACTGTGAATCATTTTCATTCAAAAGCACAGGCACGACTTAGTTGTGCATCATTTCCTATTATTTCCTTTTGCACAATGCCTTATTTCCTCTGCACGGTGCAGAGCCAAGCATTACCATGCAAACCTTCAACGTCGGCTTGAAATGACATAACAGCTTCTACAACTTGTTTTCTGCAGATCCATCAATGCTACCCACAACCCTGATGCTTCTTAAGAACATAAGAACATAAGAACAGCCCTGCCAGATCAGGCCCAAGGAGGCCCATCAAGTCCAGCATCCTGTTTCACACAGTGGCCCACCAGATGCCTCTGGAAGCCACAGGCAGGAGTTGAGGGCATGCCCTCTCCTGCTGTTACTCCCCTGCAACTGGTACTCAGAGGCATCCTGCCTTTGAGGCTGGAGGTGGCCCACAGTCTTTCGACTAGTAGCCATTGATAGACCTCTCCTCCATGAAGTTATCCAAAACCTTCTCAAAGCCATCCAGGTTGTTGGCTGTCACCACATCTTGTAGCAGAGAATTCCACAAGTTGATTATGCGTTGTGTGAGAAAGTACTTCCATTTGTTGGTCCTAGATTTCCTGGCAATCAATTTCATGGGATGACCCCTGGTTCTAGTGTTATGTGAGAGGGAGAAGAATCTCTCTCTCTCCACTTTCTCCACACCATGCATGATTTTATAGACCTCTACCATGTCTCCCCGCAGTCGTCTTTTTTCTAAATTAAAAAGCTCTAGGTGTTGTAGCCTTGCCTCATAAGAAAGGTAGTCTAGGCCCCTGAGCATCTTGGTTGCCCTCTTCAGGACGATTATTCACCTTTGGATATCCATTGGTTATTTCACAGGTATGGAACATTGAAGTTGACGTCGAAACATTTATTCTTTGCTTGCAGCTTTTATTTTTTCTTTTTCTTTTAAAGTTACGCAATAAAAAGGTCTGGAGAGAGGAGTATCCATGGGTTTTCAGGGGAGTGGAATAGCATATGTTTGGGGTATCCCCCATATTACAGTGATCTAGACCTCATTAGTGTCAGGCGTTAATACCTGCATTGCCAAATCATGTCACTGTGAGGAGTCTCCATGGATTAGGTCCCTGAATATTCAGTACCTCTCAAGATCACATCTTCTGAGAGTGCTTTCAGCCAGCTGCCATGTTACCATCTTGGAAGAATGCTTCTGTTCGAATGGGGTGGGGAGCCTGCTTATCAAAGGCAGTGTTTTGCTGGCGTTTGCAGGATTGATGTAAACATGAGTCGCAGCACCACATGTGTGCCTCCATGGCACAAATAGCTCAACTTGCAATTTGACAGTTAGCATGGCAATAAAATATTCATTTCCTGCTCAGCTATGTAATGATGAGAACCTCAGTATGTTGTTCCTCCACAAAGCCTGTCAGTGTGGGTCGTACTGCTGCTTTGTACTTTTGCGATCTGTACCCAGGCAGGTAAAGGGTATGCTGTGGATTCTAATGGGGGCTCACAGAATCCTCAACGCCCTGTCTCATTTCACCTGGGTTTTTTGCAGGAGAAGGAAAGGGGGTGGGGGCGGGGGGGCTTCTTCCTTCCGGCCATGATGTTTGTGACAATTAAAATGAGTGGGCCAGTCATAGCAGAGCAAGACTTTTATCTTGATCCAGGGTAAATTCTAATGACAGGCTTTACAGTGAATTTGAGTGACAGGTGATGAAGAGGAACTTCTCCCGGATAGACAGCCCAGGTTGACATTTTAAAAGAGATTAATCAATCGGCTCAGTGGTTCATCAACCGTGCTGTGCATATAGGGGTTCCAGTGCAGTCAGGGTCCTTTGCGCCAGCAGGGGCTGTTTTTTTCTCTTCAGTGGCCAGGAATAGTGTGCTGTACATGCACTGAGGATGCAGGCACGGAACAGTCCAGAGTCTGAAGTGAAGAGGACAATGTTCCATTGTTCTTCATTATAAGGTCCAGGGGCCAGTGGTAGCCCATAAGAACAGCCCTGTTGGATCAGGTCAAAGGCCTATCTAGTCCAGCATCTGGTTTCACACAGAGGCCTACCAGGTGCCTCTGGGAAGCCCACAGGCAAGAGGTGAGGGCATGCCCTCTCTCCTGCTTCTGCTCCCCTGCAACTGGTACTCAGAGGCGTCTTGCCTCTGAGGCTGGAGGTAGCCTATAGCCACCAGAGTAGTAGACATTGAGGCTCTCCACAGGAGCAGTGTGGAGAGCCTACAGGGGGGTTGTGGAGAGAGTGGGCTTGACCTATTCTCCCCATACAGGAACAGATCACTTGCCCTGGTTACCGACTCCATCACGGAGGATTGGGGGCCTCTTTGCCCCCAGAAGTCCCAGAACACCCTACGTGAGTGCATGGGGCATTCTGGGTAGCCCTCCAATGCTGGGAGGCTTGTTGTAGCTTCCCTATTAGGGGTCTACTCATGAGTCACCACGGTGCAGAGCAGAGCACGTGCTCCGCTAACTTCGTTTAATGGGGGGCATTTAAGAGGGCTGGCTGTCACGAGCCATGTGGCTCCTGTTATTATTTATTAGATTTATTAGATTTAGCTGCAGCACACGAGCAGCAGAAAATGGGCTGGGCTCCCCTAACCCGGTTTCTGCTGCTTGTGAGAATAGGCTCATTGAGAGACCTGTCCTCCATGAATTTGGCTAAGCGCCTTTTAAAGCCATCCAGGCTGAGGGCTGTTACCGCATCTTGTGGCAGAGAATTCCTAAGATTAACTATGTGCTGTGTGGAAAAGTACTTCCTTTTGTGGGTCCCAAATTTCCCAGAATTCAGTTCCATGATATGAGCCCTGGTTCTAGTGTTGTGACAGAGGGAGAGAAATTTCTCTCTGTCTCTACTCCATGAATCATTTTATACATCTCTATCACATCTCCCCATTGTTGCCTCTTTTCCATACTAAAAAGCCCCAGATGCTGTCGCTTTGCCTCCTAAGGAAGGTGCCCATCAACGTTGTGGCTCCCTGACTCTGTTCATTGGTGAAGCTTCAACCACAGCTGAATACTCTGCACAGTCTCCCTGGTACTATGTGGAGTCTACTATTCTCACTGTGCAGTGCAGTGCATTGCCCAGCAGCGGTGTGGTAGGGAGGTCCTTTAAGGGAATCAGAGCCCTCTTGAGCCCTTGCATAACCATGGAAGGTGTGTACAGAGTGTTGAGAAGTAGGGGTGTGCATGGAACCGGCTGGTCCGGTTGGGTTCAAGTCTGAACTGGACCTGAACTGGACCAGGCCATTCAGTCCGACACCCCCTCATCACCCCCCTCCGGTTTGGTTCAGGGTTTTTCCCCACGAACTTTCTTAACTTAATTTTTTTAAACTTACCCCCTCTGGGAGGTTCTCCAAGGTGGTGGTGGGTGGGTGGGTCCGCAGAGGTTCCACCTCCCCTCGCCGGCCTCCCTTCCTTCCATAACTGGACTATTTGGCCATTCTTTGGCCCATAGGGGCCTCTCCCCGCTGGTGAATTTTGGAGGCTTCCACGTGACAATTTTGGAGGCCGCCGCGCCTGTGCAATGGGCCTCTGCGTGGCCTGGATCATCATGCCCAGGTGTGCTCACATAACCTAAAAGTGAAATGTACTCTTCCCCCCACCAGAACACTTGCCTTTTATTCTATGCAAATGGTTGCAGATTGAATTATCAATCAGGAGGAGAGCTGGTCTTGTGCTATTAAGCATGAATTGTCCCCACTGCTAAGCAGGGTCCTCCCTGATTTACATTTGAATGGGAGACTACAAGGCTGTTCTCATGAGAAGCCAAACCCAATGTAGGGCAGCCCAACCTGGGTTGGGCTGCTTGTGTGGAATGCTGGGATAGATCCCAATCCTACCCTCACAGGTAACCCAACCTTTTACCGTGGCCTTTAACCAGGGCCATGTGCCTATTTGGGATGCAAGAGTGCCCAGCTGAGGGAGGATCCCTCAATGCATCACACTCCTGGTGCGGTGCACTGAGGGATGCTGGAGGACTTTCTCCTCTGGCTCCCCACACTGCCGTTGGCAGTGGCACCACTCATATGCTGTGGCGAGTGGCAGAGCAAACTGGGTGGGTGGGTGGGTGGTCTTGTATGAGGAGGAGCCTGCCTCTCCACCCACCCTCCCCAGAGAAGTTGTGTTCATGACCTCTACATGTGAGCACTGTAAGATATTCCAGGGTTTCTTAACCTTGGGCCCCCAGATGCTGTTGGACTACAACTCCCATCATCCTCAGCCACAAAGGCCATGTCTGGGGATGAAGAGAGTTGTAGTCCGACAACATCTGGGGGCCCAAGGCTAAGAAACCCTGAGATATTCCCCTTAGGAGATGGGGCTGCTCTGGGAAGCACACCTGAATACTTGCATGAAGAAGGTTCCAGGTCCTCTCCCTGGCATCTTCAGGTAGGGCTGGGAGAGACTCCTGCCTGTAACCCTGGAGAATCTGCTGCCAGTCTATGTAAGCCATACTGAGCTATATGGACTAATGATCTGACTCGGTATATTCCTTTGTTCCTATCTATTAAAGCTCATACAGTTAATTGACACGAGCCTTCCCACCTTGACTTGGAAGTGAGCCCAATGATATCGATGTGGCCAATTCCCTAATAAGTGTGTAAGACCACATCCTCAGATTTCTAAAACCAGGCAATGGCTTTTGCAGTTATGCCATATTTTTTTTTGTCTGCTTAAGCTGCAGAACAGGAATAGGAAGCATCAAGCACAACCACTCCGTGCCAGAGGAACAGGCTGCCCTCAACAAGCCCAATATATCTACTCGGACAGTCTGTGAGCAATAATCCATGAGTGACATTTTACAACTTGATGCTTGGATTCCTTCACGTCAGGGAAGTGCAAGGTCCTGTTCTCCCAGGCATCTGGGTCGTAAAAATGGAAGCTGTTGTGCCAGTATTTAAATTAATAACTCTAGAGCAGTGGGTCTTAATATGGGGTCCGCCAGATGTTGCTGAACTACAACTCCCAGCGTCCCCAGCCACGATTTTTAAAAAGTAAAATGTAATTTTATTGTGGCTGCTCAGCAACAGCTGGCGGACTCTACGTTGAGCACCGCTGCTCTAGAGGTGTGCTGTAGAAATTAAGATGAAGTTGCACACTTATTTGGAAGTAAATTTTATTGACCTCAGTAGGCCTTTCTTGTGAATAAACATGCACAGGATCAGGCTATGAGGAAAGGTGGAATATGGATGCAAGTATAGTCAGTGCAGGAATGCATTTCCCCTCCTAGTTTAATTGTGAGTAGAGGTTATATTAATATCCCACCCAACCCCATTGGGTAGAGCCTACATAGGAAACTGCCTTGTACCAAGTCAGACCATTGGTCCATCTCGCTTAATACTGTCTACACTGACTGGCTGTGGCTCTCCAAAGGTCCTGGCAGGCGTATTTCCCAGTCCTACCTGGAGATGCCAGGGATTGAACCTGGGGCCTTCTGCATGCAAGCAGATGCTCTACCACTGAGCTAAGGCCCCATTCTCCAAAGGCAATCTCTTACAGCCAACAATGCTTACATGTAGTCACCCATCCAAATGTAAACCAAGTTGAACACTGTTTAGCAAAGGGGACTATTCATGCTTTCTACTGCAAGACTGGCTACCCACCCTGAAGAGAACACCGTAGATGAGGCAGATTACTTGAATTTTCCCATCACCATTGAGAAGAAGCACCAAACACTCATTCATTTAATCTTGACATCACTTGGTTTCCAGGAATACAAAGCTTCCAAGCAAAAGCCTTGGTGTTTTTTGTTTTTGTTTTAGGAATGGATAAGATATTTTCATTGAACGATCATGCAGATTTGAATTTAATCACATCATTGGCCCTAGTATCCTTGTTTTCCCCCTTAAATAGCATACCTGGGAAGACCTCATCAGGAGCATGGGGGATTTGTCTCTGAGTGTCATGTAGCCCTCAGAGACATATTTTTGGGAGTCCCCAAAATATGTCCCCGAGGGTTTCCTAGTGGACTTCAGAGGGAATGGGAGATTGTTGCAAATCCTGGTTCCCTTTGCACCAGCACAACATTGTTTTACCTTTAAAAAAAAAAAGATTGTGAGCCCTTTGGGGATAGGGGACCATATTATTTATGAATTATTTATTTTTCTATGTAAAATGCTTTAAGAACTTTGGTTGAATAGCCGTACATAAACATCATCATCATCATCATCATCATCATCATCATCATCAGGAGTAGTAGTACCAGCGCATCTGGTGTTTGGATATCTGCTTGTATGCCTCTGAATCCCCGGTGCAGGGGAGCAATGCTGAGTGAGGGGGCATTCCTACTTCTGGGCTTCCCGAAGTCATCTGGTGGGCCACGGTGGGAACCAGCATGCTGGATTTGATATAGGCCTTAACCTCATCCAGCATGTTTTTTTCTGATGCACTGAATGATGACATATACCTTATTTTAGTGCAGTATCTTTTCTAAGCTCTTTCTAATGCAGATGGGTTGAGGCTGTCCCTGTCCGTTAAAAACTGCAGGCCCTCTTCTTTCTTAGCAGAATGAATGCCATGTGTGTAAAAAGAAACAGAGAAATGGAGGGGATGGGAATAGCGCAGTCCGTGGCTGGGGATGAAATGTGTTCTGTTCATTCTCTGTTCCCAAACAGTGACCTTTCTGAGTCTTTCTGCTTCCTGTGTCCTTGCAGAGAGAGGCGGTTCAATGACACCAGTGTCCCCTCAGCACAGCCCTCCCATTGCTGCTTATTGCCCCTGTGCTGCATTGCTTCGTTCCTTGAGCAAGGTCATTCTTCACAGTCCCACAATGCTCGATAGAGGACAAGCCTTTCACGTTAGCTGCCAGCTCTGAAGTTGCATTATCAAGATTCTCTGAGCCGGAAAAAATCACCAGCAAGGGCTTCTGTGGCGGCCGGCCTTTTTTATTGTAACTTCCATGTGTGGTGGTTGGATGGCACACAGCCTTGGGAGGTGATGACTGCTTGAAGTCTCAGATGCAAAGAGCCACTGCTGGGTATGCAATGAAAACTTTTATACAGGCACAGAAGGGGTGGTGATCAGAGAAGCTATATGCTAAAACTCATTGAAAGGGACAACTTTCAGGTTGGAATTTCCCCCCCTTCTTGTGTATCTAAAGCAGCTTAATCTGTAGACATCAGGCTGTTTATCTTCATGCCAGGAAGAGTGTCACCTGTTGATTTACATAGGGATCTGCCTAATACGGAGTCGTTCCATCTAGCTTAGTAAAAGAGAACTTCGTTATATGCGGATTCTATATCTGTGGTTCCGCGTATTCACAGGTGTCTAATTGACACCCGGTTTCATTATCCACGGATATGAAAGGGTTAAAATCCATGTATCCGTTGTTATATGGTTAAAACCCCTGTATCCATCATAGAACAAATCAATCCAGAATTTTCACTCGAGGCACAAATGACCAGGCTCAAACTATCATACTTTGGACACATTATGCGAAGACCAGCTCCCTTGAACATAAGAACATAAGAACAGCCCTGCTGGATCAGGCCCACAGCCCATCTAGTCCAGCATCCTGTTTCACACAGTGGCCCACCAGATGCTGCTGGAAGCCACAGACAGGAGTTGAGGGCGTGCCCTCTCTCCTGCCATTACTCCCCTGCAACTGGTACTCAGAGGCACCCTGCCCTTGGGGCTGGAAGTGGCCCACAGCCCTGTGACTAGTAGCCATTGATAGACCTCTCCTCCATGAAGTCATCCAAACCCCTCTTAAAGCCATCCAGGTTGTTGGCTGTCACCACATCCTGTGGCAGAGAGTTCCACAAGTGGATCATGCGTTGTGTGAAAAAGTACTTCCGTTTGTTGGTCCTAGACCTCCTGGCAATCAATTTCATGGAGTGACCCCTGGTTCTAGTGTTGTGTGAGAGGGAAAAAAATCTCTCTCTCTCCACTTTCTCCATGCCATGCATGATTTTATAGACCTCTATCATGTCCCCCCACAGACATCTTTTTTCTAAACTAAAAAGCCCCACGTGTTGCAGTCTTGCCTCATAAGAAAGGTGCTCTAGGCCCCTGATCATCTTGGTTGCCCTTTTCTGTACCTTCTCCAGTTCAACAATGTCCTTTTTAAGATGTGGTGACCAGAATTGTACGCAGTACTCCAAGTGTGGTCGCACCATAGTTTTGTATAAGGGCATTATAATGTTAGCCATTTTATTTTCAATCCCCTTTCTAATGATCCCTAGCATGGAATTTGCCTTTTTCACAGCTGCCGCACATTGAGTCGACACTTTCAATGAGCTGTCAACCACAGCCCCAAGATCCCTCCCCTGGTCTGTCACTGACAGCTCGGATCCCATCAGCGTATACTTGAAGTTGGGGTTTTTTGTCCCAATGTGCATCACTTTGCACTTGCTAACATTGAACCGCGTTTGCCATTTTGTCGCCCACTCCCCCAGTTTGGAGAGATCCTTTTGGAGCTGCTCACAATCCGTTTGGGATTTCACTACCCGGAAGAGTTTGGTATCATCTGCAAATTTGGCCACATCGCTGCTTACCCCTGCTTCTAGATCATTTATGAATAAATTAAAAAGCACCGGTCCCAGTACAGATCCCTGGGGGACCCCACTTCCCTCCATTGTGAAAACTCTCCATTTATACCTACCCTCTGTTTCCTGAGAAGTCCATATTGCTAGAAAGGTTGAAGGAAAAAGAAGAAGAGTACAACCAGCAGCAAGGTGGATGGACTTGATGACAACAGCAATGGATGCACCACTGAGAGACCTAAAAGGCCAAGCTGAAGACAGGTCATCCTGGAGAGAATCTATCTATGTGGTCACTAGGAGTCAACACTGACTTGACGGCACACTTAATCAATCAAGCAGTCAATCCACAGCTCCTAGAGGGCTGGAAGTTACTGTGTGTGTGGGGGGGGGGGTCACTTCCAGCTGCCATTTTGTCTGCGGGAGCCATTTTGTGGCTCATTTCAGCAAAACCTTAAAAAAAAAATCCATGATTTGATTACCGGGAAATTTAGGACCAGCAAACGGAAGTATTTTTTCACACAATGCATAATCAGCTCCTGGAATTCTGTGCCACAAGATGTGGCGACAGCCAACAACCTGGATGGCTTTAAGAGGGGTTTGGATAACTTCATGGAGGAGAGGTCTATCATCGGCTACTAGTTGGAGGGCTATAGGCCACCTCCAGCCTCAAAGGCAGGATGCCTCTGAGTACCAGTTGCAGGGGAGTAACAGCAGGAGAGAGGGCATGCCCTCAACTCTTGTCTGCAGGTTTCCAGCGGCATCTGGTGGGCCACTGTGAGAAACAGGATGCTGGACTAGATGGGCCTTGGGCCTGATCCAGCAGGGCTGTTCTTATGTTCTTAAGGTGTAATAATAGCCTCCTTAAGACAAGGAAGCACCCTGCCCTCCCTCCAAGAAGCATTTATGATATTTACCAGACCCTCTCTGATAATATGACCATCAGAATTAAGCGGTTGGCTATTCCTATTTCAAGTGGGTGGGAATGCCATTAATAAATGCCTCCACATATGGAAACTAGGGCTGTGCAACACATTGAAATGATAATCAAGACCAAGGTGATGCAAGCCCTATTGGAAGTTATTTTCCTCCAGAAATGATTCAGGAGAAGAATTCTTCCAATATCAGCACCCAATTCAACACATACTCAATTGTATTGATATAGTATCAAATAGGATCAGAGGCTGGGGCTTTCCTTAAATAAGGAGCTGGCTTCTGTGAAGAAAACGGCTGCCTTCTGAAAGTAGCGGTCATAGCATTTCAAATCACCACCATTCCCTTCATCTTTGTGCCCTAGAATAAACTAGGGTAGGGGGGAACACCTTCACACTGCATCCTTTTCCTGAGGCATTACTGGGGGAAAAATGGCCACAGCCTATAATTACAGTGGAAACCAATTCTTTGTTTAAGGTATCCCCTCTGCCACCCCAGTGCATCGAACCGATACTGATGATCAGCTCAATACGACTCTGTGCACCCTCTGCATAATAAACACGATGCGAGAATGACTAGGATTGGGGTTAGGCTGACTATTCTGCCCATACACAGCCCTAACAGAAACCTCCTTGCAGACAGCACTACATGGAATTGAGAAGGGTTCTGCCTAGCCTCCACTTCTCCCTGCCATGCTTTTTGGATTTTTTTCCTGCCACAGTTAAGCATTCCATTATGTGATCTCCCACCTGCAGTTTGAAGTGGTACAGTCCACTTCACAATTTTACTAAATGATGAGCTATTTGTCTAGACCAGGCTTCATTTTCCAGCAGCAGAGCTAAATCTAGGTGATTCTTTGATAGAGTATGGGGAAATTTACTGTAAGGGAGCATTTTAAATAGTGCAAAAGCTGACCTAATTGTGTTATTCCTCAGTCCTCTTCTTTCTCATATTGATTTCACTTTGTTTTCCACTAGAGCATCACAATGGCAACTGAATTAGGCCCACATTGTTAATACTGATGTCTTATTGTCTAGCAAAAGAAAGAAAAAAATAACGTGTCTACGAAAGCCGTTATAGCAGGACAATGCCACTGCTGTGGGTCTCCCCCCCTCCCCCATTCAGCTCTGAATTACTAGACCATTATATCTGTCTTCAGTGTAATTTAGGAAAAGACAAATCTGAGATGATCCATAATAAAAATATCAAAGCAACATACTGAAGAGGCCATTAGTTTTGCAACTACATCCATATATTGATTTCGCACTCTGCAGGTAGAGTTTGGATAGAGACAGCATTTGGAAATTGGAGAGAAATTTTTCTACTGTGTTTGGGTTCTTGTCCCCCGTCCCCACCCCCACAATTCCTTCCATGTGAGCAGAATCCATAGGATTCTCTAGTGTGACCTATTTATCAAGTATTTCTCTAAGCAGCAAATATTGTAGCGTGTTTGCATCCATATTGCCGGGTCATCCCCACACTGTGTGCCTGGATACACTAATGTAACCTGAGAGACCTGGTGAATGGGCCATCAAAATTGAAGGTGTCTATAAAATCGGGATGTGTTTCCTTTCAAACATCAAACAGTCCCATAGGAAGGCAGGTAAATCTCCTCTGCATGGGCAAGGATGGGATGATCTAGTTCCACATGCGTGCCACCCTGCTCAGGGGCAGCTGGGAGACGCCTCGCCGCCACACAGGCATAGCTGGATGGAGTGCCAGGATGGTGAAAAGTGTCGCGAGCGAAGGAGGAGCAGGTATGGATCTGTTGTCCTCTGTTTTAAAGGGGCTCTGTGAGCCCTCGATTTAGAGTGGCCCCGTTTGGAGCGGAAATCAGCCCGTGCTGTGTTGGCAGCGCGGCCAGAGTTATTCTGCCTGCCTTAAAAGGAGCCCCTGGTGGCGCAGTGGTAAAACTGCCGCCCTGTAACCAGAAGGTTACAAGTTCGATCCTGACCAGGGGCTCAAGGTTGACTCAGCCTTCCATCCTTCCGAGGTCGGTAAAATGAGTACCCAGAATGTTGGGGGGCAATATGCTACATCATTGTAAACCGCTTAGAACGCTTCCAGCTATAGAGCGGTATATAAATGTAAGTGCTATTGCTATTAAAAGCAGGGAGATCTGCTCCTGGTCCCACTGCCAATGCAGCAGGGCCAATTGATCTCCCTCCCAAATGGGGCCGCGCAGCCCCATTTAGGAGAGAGATCGGCCCGTGTTGCTTTGGCAGCGTAGCTGGAACGGCTTTCCCTGGGCAGAGTCACTCTGGCCCACACTGCCCAATGCAGTGTGGGCCGATCTCCCTTCCAAACGGGGCCGCACAGCCTTGTTTGGGAAGGAGACCACACCTCCCGCATCTGACAGCAGACACGGGGGCATGGCTAGCCTGGCCCCTGAATCTGATGTCAGATGGGGGGGCGGGACCAGGGGGCCACGGCGGCCCCACATGGTCCACCGCCGGCCTCCCTATGCTACTGTTCTCCAGGGTCTCAGATGCATATCTCCCAGCCCTGCTTGGAGATGGCAGAGATAGAAACTGGGTCCTTCTGTATGGAAAGCAATCTTCCACTGCATTCACCAACTACCAGCTATTGTTCTGTGACTAACCTTCCTTCTATTTCTCGCAAAGCTTGCTATCCCCTCCTATTGTCTCAGGAGCAAGAGGTGCCTTTACTTGGCTTGGCTCACCCGAAATGCCAACTCAGGAAACAAACCATTGGCAAGCACGAAATTGTGCTCTCTTGTATTCTACCTGGTTCTGCACTACAATTAATCATTCTCATTAAAAACTGTGCTGATCTTGAACTGTTTGCCTGTTAATAAATAGGCTCTATTAGCACAGTGCTGAGCTGCAAGGGAAGGCAAGACAAAGGAGATATTGTACTCTTTGGACTCCTGTTCCCCAAACTTCTAACTTAAAGGTAAAGTTGTGCTGTCAAGTCAGTGTTGATTCTTGGTGACCACAGAGCCCTGTGGTTTTCTTTGTTAGAATAGAGGAGGGGTTTACAATTCCCATCTCCCTCACAGTATGAGATGATGCCTTTCAGCATCTTACTATATCACTGATGCTCGATATCAGGGGCGTAACTACCATTAGGCAAGGGGAGGCGGCTGCCTGGGGGGCCCCACGCCTTGAGGGCCCCCCCAGAGGCAAGTCACATGCGAAGTGAGTGTGTGTGTATCAGCGAGGGGCCCATTTTAAAATTTTGTCTCTGGGCCCACTCCAGCCTCGTTACGCCCCTGCTCGATATAGTTGTTTCCCATAGCCTGGGAAACATACCAGTGGGGATTCGAACCTGCATCCTCTGACTTGCTAGTCAAGTCATTTCCCCACTGCGCCAAAAGGTGGCTTAGGTGTACTTTCCCCCCCTGAACTAACATTGGAGGCAGTCCTTGGTCTTTAAACCCCAAAGGTTGACTTTTAACACTTGAACCTCAAGTGAGTCTCCATCAATGTGAATGTATAGTTAAGCATATCACTTCCTGGTATCTTCAAGATAGGGCTGAGAGAGACTCCTGCCTGCAACCTTGGAGAAGCCGCTGCCAGTCAGTGTAGGCGATACTGAGCTAGATGGACCAATGGTCTGACTCAGTATCTGGCAGCTTCATATATACAGTATTTGGGGAATGGGGCCACAGCTGAGTGGTAGAACATCTGCTTGCATGTCAAAGGTCTCAGGTCAACTCCCTGGCATCTCCAGGAAGGGCTGGGAAAGACTCCAGCCTGAAACCTTGGAGAGCTGCTGCCTAGGGGATACTGAGCTAGATGGACCAATGGTCTCACTCGATATAAAGCAGCTTCCTACATTCTTATGTTCCAGCATTCTGCATCTAACTGTGGTTATCCAGGTGCCTCTGAGATGCTTACAAGCATCATGGAAACAACACTCTCTTGAAGTCTGTCCACAGCATTTGGAATTTAGTGGTATATGTGTTGGGAATTCTCTCTGGTAGGAGAAACCCTTTTTCATTATAGCAAAGGGCACAGAGGCCCAACACAGCAGAATTTGGTTAGGCATACATGTATGCTGAGAGTAAAGTAACTTGGAGCCAGTTCATAGTTTCAAATCAATATATATGGCATTTATTAGAGAACTCCATTCTAGATAGGAAAGTGAGGAGTTAGGATCTCTAATCTATCTATCTAGCTGGATGCAGATGGATTCTGCATCTCTCCACATATGGTGCAGGGAGAGGAGCTTGCATGCTGCAAGGTAGAATGAGGGGAAGAGAAAGGAGAAGGAAGTAGGAAGTGGCTGGAAGGAAGTAAGTCCCTAAGAATAGCAATCTACATATCAAGGGATAGTGTCAGATGTAGAGAAGGGATGACCAATGTCTTGACCCTCTAGCCCTCGACTCACTAGTCTGTCCTCCTATGTCACTGAGACAAGAGACAGCGTATAGTCCTTCACTTCCAACAATATGGAAGGACGATGGGGAGAGGGTGGGCAAAGGGCAGTTCCTGTCAGGTCCAACAGGCATGTTGGCACTCTGACAGAGCTCCACACCAACAATATGGAGCTCAGTCAGAGATTCCAACTCCCGGAGCTCCCTGCTGTTGATGTGGAATTGTTTCGAACGGACAGAGGACAGATCGGCAGAGGGCAGATTGGGTCCGACATGCCTGCTGGACCAACTCAACCGCACAGCCCTAGTTTGTATTATTTATTGTTTTTCATTCAAATAATCCCATAGCAGTTTACGGTATAATTTAAACGGTGCAGAATTATGATGCACAATTAAAAATACAAATATTAAATTTAAATATAAAAATAAATAATTTATTTAAATATAAATAAATAATTCTCTATTTAAAAGTTTAAACACTTGCATAAAATAAAACAGTAACAAATAAAACTCAGAGCAGTGGCAGCAAAAAACCAGTTATCTCCTTTTTTCTGTCCCACATGCAGGACCCCTGGGGCAGCTAACAAGCAAGAGTTAGAAATAAAAATAGTACATCAATACAATACAATACAGTACAGTACAATACAATACAATACAATACAATACAATACAATACAATACAATACAAGCTATAGAAACACCCAGAAAATCGCAGCATACAGATAACGCCAGCTAAAAAGCTAACTGGAAAGTCCACTTATCTTCCATGCCAAAAGTATGGCAGCAGAGCATGGTTTCCCACTGGGATCTCCACACATTTTCAGCGAGGGGGCCAGATGTACCTCCCTGGGTTGGGAATTCCACCGTCTGTGAGCCCCCATCAAAAAGGCCCTGTCTGTACCATTACCAGTTGCACCTCTTCTATGGATGGGATATGAAGTAGTGCCTCCACTGAAGACTGAGGGTTAAATCGGGAGGTATTGTCCTTTAAATATTTGTGTTCAAGGAGTGGTTCTCTGCAAAAGATTTGTCTGTAAGCCGATGAGATGTCTACCATTGTGACTGTCCTTGCTAACCTCCTAGGTAGCCATCTTGAGCATGCAGGGACCAATTATTATTATAAAGCCTCTCCCAGCTTTATCCCCCCCATCTATATCTATATCTATGTCAAATTCAAGTGTACTTAGAAGCAATTTTCCCCTTTATAAATGGACATTTTCCCACTTAACTCTCTCTATAGATTTTCTGTTCTGTTTCATTTTTTCCAAGGCTATAATAATAATACTCACAGCTTTTTTTCAGAAGTGTTTGTGGTAATGTCAGAGAACTTTGGTTTGGTGTCTGAAACGATTCTACCACAATGATTCCTCCTTTCCTGTCCGACTACCAATCAAAATATCGCCTGAAACGGGCTATTTAGTCTAGCCGTTACTGTTGCCACACTAAAAATGCCTGTCATTCAATGCAAATGTGCCAGACCTGAGGAAAAAAGAAAGAGAGAATCAAATAAGATTGGGGATGGATTCCAAGCAATTAATTTTAGGTTTGTTTTTTTTAAAAAAGAAAACATTACAGAAATTAAAACATCCCCATCTATTTTCCAGGAGGGGCACCTCAAGCATTTTCTACTCATTAATTTTACAGTTTTCTTGGCCTAGGAAAAGATTGGGTTGTGCAAATTTTTGAAAAAGCAAGTCACCTGGATTTCCTGGAAAGCCTCCAGATTAAAATGTTCTTTTCTTGCTCGCTGAGTTTTTAAATTTCCTAATTTCACACTGTTTCTGTTTCACCGCCGTTTTTCCCCTTCGCTTCCTCGGCTTATTCAACAATTGCCTTAGGTTCTTTGGTTCTTTGTAGTTTTATGGAGAGGTAAAGATGGGAGGGGGACCTGGAGGGCTGTAAGCTCATCTTGGGTTTTGTTGTTGTTCTCCTGAGGTATTCAGCACTTTTGAGATGAGCCATAGACTATGCATATATAAATATGAAGGAACACCATTGTCAGCTATTTTGCTAACGTGTTTCTGGTTGAGGGCTGGAGTTAATTTCCACCAGCCAAGAGATTATCATTTCTCTTTGGGAACAAGGAGTCTTGCAAAAGGTACAGTGTCTGAAAGAATTTCCGAGCAGTGCAGTTGTGCTCTTGGAGAATAGTGAGATTAAAGAATTTTCAAGTTGGGTGGGACCTTTGAGGCTTCTAGTCTAACCCCCCTGAATCTGTGAATTTCCAGATTCTTCTCTTCTTCTTCTGAGTAGCCTTCAAGCCCCACCTCAAGCCCACTACTAATTTCACGATGACTACTTTCTGATGTTTTTTGCATGTCTCAGACCGGTGGCAGCAGTAGCTCAATGGCAGAGGACCTGTTCTGCAGACACCACACATGGTCCCAGGTTCAATCCCTAGTGCCTCAGAAAGCAGGACTGGGAAGACAGCGACTGCCAATCAGAATAGGCAATATGGAGCTAGATGGACCAATCACCTGACCCGGTAAAAGAGAGCTTCATATGTTCATAGATAGGTACATCAATGAATATTGATATTTATTTATTTATTTTTTCAATTTATTTGTTCGATTTATTTGCTGCAGGGAGGGTGGGGGTGAGGAGATGAGAGCTCCCCCTTTTACTGGGATGGGGGTTTATTTATTTATATGATATGATATTGACTTGTATGATTGATGATCTGAATAGTGAGATAATCATCTGCCAATGACACCAAAATGTTCAGAATGATACAATCCCAATTAGAACAAAAAATGAAAAGTTCCCAATCTCCCCAACCTGGGTAACCAGGAAGTTTTTCACACCTGGCTTTTAGTTCGCATCTCCTCTGGAATGGAGGGTGTGTGTTCATATATCAACCAAATTTACCCCGAAATACCTTTGAGCTATTAGGGAGCACTATACACACAATTCAGGTTTTTCATGCCGCATTAGAGTGTAGCTTGATTTATATCTGTGATTAAAAAACCCCCCACTTTCTGCATTATTTTGTGGGGGCAACTTTGAACTCACAGTAAAGCCTTGCAGAAAACTTGCGGTAAGGCCTGCTGTCTGAGAAAGCTCTTGGCAACTGATGAGAATTCAGTATTCCTTGTAACAGGAATTCCTGGATGTTGTTGACTACAACTCCTTTAATGCCCAGCCAAAGGCCATTGCAGTTGGGCATGCTGGGAGTCATAGTCAACAGTATCAGGAAATCCCTGCTGCAGAGAACACTGGATGTGATTAATACTGGTAAGTGCAAAGTAGTGCACCATGGGATAAATCCCAACCTTTGCACATATACATTGATGAAGTCTAACTTGATCAGAAGATAAATCTTGGGTCATAATAGTGAGTCCACTAAAAACACAAAGCTGTTTCCTAACTTCTTTTGCTCTGTGGATGGAAGGCACTTCTAAATGTGTAAAACTATAAAACTGTAAAAGAGAGCTAGCATGGTGTAGTGGTTAGAGTGCTGGACTAGGACCGGGGAGACCTGAGTTCAAATCCCCATTCAGCCATGAAACTAGCTGGGTGACTCTGGGCCAGTCACTTCTCTCTCAGCCTAACCTACTTCACAGGGTTGTTGTGAAAGAGAAACTCAAGTATATAGTGCACCGCTCTGGGCTCCTTGGAGGAAGAGCGGGATATAAATGTAAAAATAAATAAATAAATTTAAATAATAATAATAAAAAAACTCTGAGTGGGTGAGCCGAGCAACTCCCCTAAGAGGCCCCATTCCCAAACATCCTGGGCCACAAAACCCAGAGGAGCTGTTCCATGGAATCCCCCTTCACCATAATTATGCCTCCTGCTGAACACCGTTAAAGCAAAAGTACCTTCCCAAAGCCCACACTCACCTGCCATTGTGACCAACGACCATAATTATTGACAGCCACTGCTAACTTCATGTCCAGCATCTTGCTCAGTGGGAGGTAAGTGAAAATTTTCCACCAACAGTCCATCAGGTGAAGACAAACATGAATAAATGCTGGCTTGGCCCCACAGAGGAGGTCGGCTATGCCCCTCTGAGTGATGGATGGGTGCTAAGCTCAGTGTGGAATGGTGGCGAGCCGGTGGGGCCAGCCCATATAAGGTGGCCACCATGCCTGCTGCCTATTGGGCACATAAATTGCATGCCCAAGGCAGAGGACGGTGCACTGCTGGCATAACCAGTCCCCCTGCAGGCCAAACACAACTCTGCCCCACCCTGACACCATGGCGGGCACTGTGATTGTCCTGTGGGCACTGTAATTGGCCAGTGTGGGTACTGTAATTGCTATCAATCAGGTGATGATGATTTCCATTCAAGTACAAGACAAGAGTCTCCAATGCACAATGCTGTCACTTAAATAAATAAATAAATAAATAAATAAATAAATAAATTTCTGAGCAGAGCAACTAAAAGAACAAACGATGTTCTCAGAGAGAGGTGAGATGCCTCTGTACGACTCTTCTTAGTTTCTTAACATTAATATGACAGCGAAGGAGAGACACACAATATGCTGTCCCTGAATTCCTGCTGTTCTGATACCTCCCTTGTCATTTACTTTTCCACCCAAAGCTTTCAGATGGCATCTGGTGTATAATGAGACACTTCAAAATCAAATAGGTGATGGCATATTCATCACAATAATTATGGCTGATTCACGATGACCAGTTGTAGAATTCACCCCCCACCCCCATGCAATCTATGACAACTTTTTTGGTTAGTTTGGATTGAATTAGCATATGGCAAAGCAGTCACTGGAGAGCATGCACCCATTTAGGTCAGGCTTTAGCTTTGCAAAGTGTCAGAGGGTTCTCAGACTAGGGAGTCCGGAAACTAGACCAAGGCACCTTGTTTTTGCACCACCATAGGAACTTCCCAGAGGAAAGAGCTGCTGGGGATGGAGCTGTAGCTCAGTGGACCAACAAACGGAAGTACTTTTTCACACAACGCATGATCCACTTGTGGAACTCTTTGCCACAGGATGTGGTGACACCCAACAGCCTGGATGGCTTTAAGAGGGGTTTGGATAACTTCATGGAGGAGAGGTCTATCATCGGCTACTAGTTGGAGGGATATAGGCCACCTCCAGCTTCAAAAGCAGGATGCCTCTGAGTGCCAGTTACAGGGGAGTAATGGCAGGAGAGAGGGCATGCCCTCCTGCCTGTGGCTTCCAGTGGCATCTGGTGGGCCACTGTGTGAAACAGGATGCTGGACTAGATGGGCCTTGGGCCTGATCCAGCAGGGCTGTTCTTATGTTCTTATGGTGGAGCATCTGCTTTGCACGCAGAAGGTCCCAGGTTCAGTCCCTGGCAGCATCTCCAGGTAGGGCTGGAGATATCAGGTGGGAAATACCCATCGGAAACCCCGGAGAGCCACTGCCAGTCAGTGCAGCTCGGTCTAAGGCAGATCCTTATGTACTTATGTCTGCTCTTTGCTGCACTTGGCACCATCAGTCTGGATAGCTAGAGGGTGGCACTGCAGTGAACAACTTAACAGAGGTCAGGTGACAAAAGGGATGAATGGCATTTCTGTCTGGTTTTATAAAGCCTCTGACCTGCAACTGGATTGCCCATCTGAGTAACTAACTGCATGGATAAAGACGGGGCTGTTCCCAAGTTTCCTGCCCTGTTGGCTTGCCTGATTGCTGACATTCCTATTGGTTCAACTATTTGCTCGAACATTTCCTGCATTCTCCAGACTGCAATATGCATGCCAGTGAAAACACACCCCAAAGACCATTTATTTATTCATCATCATCATCATCATCATCATCATCATCATCATCATTTTAAAACGGTCTTTGGGGTGTCTTTTCACTGGCAGCAGGGTGTTAGATCAAGGTGTCGGCACATGTAATGTTTAGATAACAATGTTGCCATGAGTTAATTCATCTGATACTGCAGTGGTGTGGTAATCTCCTGTTTGACCCTGAAGACCTTAGAGTTGTTCTGGCCAGACAAGGCAAGAGCACTGGTGAGGTGGCAAGCAATCAGGACCATGGAGAGCTCAGTGTAGAGTTGGGTGCATAGGCAGCCCAGAGTCATGATTCACAGACAAGGAGACTTGGAGTGTTGTTCCGGCAGCGATCTCAAACCACATGAGGGTTTAAGAAGGCCTTCAGAAAGAGGTGAGGGTGACATCCTGCCTCTCAGGTGGAAGCCAGCTTGGGAGGTCAAGGGGCAATGCTTTCTTACATGGGTGTGAAACTGGAATGCTTCCTGTGGCCCTTGGACATGATAGGGTAGATGAGGGTCTTCCGGCATTGCAGGTGGTCCTAGGGAGGAGATGTAAGAGTCAGAGGTGGAGGTGTCAGAGTTCCCCGGGGTTGAGACTCCACTTACCACTGCCCCTTGTGGTGATTTGCTGTATTGCAGCAGTTTTTGAGCCCCTTAGCCTTAGGTTGGCCCTGCCCCGTGAGGCCGATGTTTGGCTTCACTGAAGACAGGAAAAATATGGCAGTCTGCTTGACTTGACCTCTGCCATTTTCCTGACCTTCAGCTCCTGGTTTGTCCCCAGCTCTTGACTCCCTGCTTGCTTTGGCCTCTGTCATGTTCCTGACCTTCAGCTCCTGGTTTGTCCCCAGCTCTTGACTCCCTGCTTGCTTTGGCCTCTGTCATGTTCCTGACCTTCAGCTCCTGGTTTGTCCCCAGCTCTTGACTCCCTGCTTGCTTTGGCCTCTGTCATGTTCCTGACCTTCAGCTCCTGGTTTGTCCCCAGCTCTTGACTCCCTGCTTGCTTTGGCCTCTGTCATGTTCCTGACCTTCAGCTCCTGGTTTGTCCCCAGCTCTTGACTCCCTGCTTGCTTTGGCCTCTGTCATGTTCCTGACCTTCAGCTCCTGGTTTGTCCCCAGCTCTTGACTCCCTGCTTGCTTTGGCCTCTGTCATGTTCCTGACCTCTGGCTTCTGGTTTGTTCTTGTCTCCCTGCTCAGCTTGATCTCTGGCACATTCCTGACCTTGGGCTACTGGTGCTGATCGCTGCTTTGCTAACTGCCCCTAATGGCAGGACATGAATTCAGTTCACCCCAACTCTCGAGTCACTGTACCCCTTCTCTGAAAGGAGTGTAGATGTCAAAGGCCTGGTCCATGATAGTGAGCCAATGCCCCATTGCATCTTTCCAGCTTGCTCCTGTAACTTGTGGGTGAAGGAACCACAGGGCAAGACGGCTGGTGTGTCTGATTCCCATGTAAATATTCCTGGCCCCAGGGAGGACATCCCTGGATTATTATAAGAGTTATTATGAAGATGTATTGTCACTGGAAAAATCTGCAGTGTCTTAATGAACTCTTGGCAAAACAAGGTGTCATATCAAGCAGCTCCAGGATAGCATCTTCTTGTTTTTTGGTGTTTAAAGTGTTTCTCGTTCTAAGAAACAGGAATTGAAGGAGTAAGCAAGTTGAGCTCTTAAATCTGTAGACATGTCACACGCAGTAAAAGCAATCTGTGTTTGAAGAGTGTATCTAATGAGCTGAGTCTTGGTAAATCTTCAGCCTTTCATGTCTAAGGATTCCCTCCAATGAAGGAGTGTAGAAAATGCAGCTCTTCTCATTTGCATACAGCAATGAAGAAACTACTGGGAGGGGTCTGACATTGGACAACTTCTTCTATGCTACTTTTTAATTAAAAAAAAACAACCACCCCACAATCCACACAATTAGCAGGATGACAGAATCTCTCTCTTACACATTGTTTCAACAAGCATCTCCTCGATAGCGATGAATTTTGAAGCCTTTGGTCTGAATCGTCTTCTAATGATAATGTTTCAGCAACCACCACCACCCCCAACACACATCCCATAATATCTGCATAGTAATCGCTACAGGCGGTATGAAGTGCTAGACAGGATGTGAAAGCTGGTCTGGAGTGTATGATTAACTAATAATATAGTCAAGGGATTATAAAATGATAAGAGCATTTATTTGTGACCCCGTTTTTGTTTCATCAGAGTATAATGCATATTTAAACTCAGCTTTTCTCAATACTCCTTTCAGTGCATAAAATTAGACTGATCACAAAGATAATTTGCTATAGAAGATAATGCATTTATAGGGCTTTTAAAAGTAACTGTACCTCCCACCCTTAGAAAATCTTACTCCCCCAGACGTCCCCCAGAGATGTAAGTTTTGGGCGGTATAAAAATATGTAAAATAAATAAATAATCCATAAAAGACGAATGGACTCAGCCCTGTTAAATGCAAAATAAGGTAAATGCAAATAGCATTCAGTTAATGGCTTGCTAAGGAATGTCATCAGGGTTCCAAGGTTTGCTGCAGTGACTGAGTGAAACGAGCACTGCTGTGGTGGTCAGATGGAAAACAGATCTCACTAGTTAACTATCTAGACAGGAAAAATGCATAGAGATAGATAAATACAAATGTTACACTTGAGCTTAGCTAACATCTACAACAGTGACACCTATTTTTAATTGTCTGTTGTCTTTTGAAAAAAAAAACTGGTTGACATCCAGACTAACTTACTGAATAGTCCTACTCAAGGAGTAGTCTAAGGGACTACTTAATTTCCACAGGACTACTCAGGAGTAACTTGGTCTGGATGTCAGCCATTGATGCAGTGGCGTAAGTTGGCCTGAAGGGACCTGTGTCCTATGATTGAACACTGGCCTAATTTTTTTTAATTTAGGGCACTTACTTTTTGATGCCAGCTGCTTGCCCATGAGCATGCTCACCACCACCAACTGCCCATCTGCCTGCCTCCCACCCCCAGCAACAGCAAGGAGCTAGTGCTCTTGAATAGAGATGTGCACGAATCGAATGGGCGTGGCATGCCAAATTGTTTTGGCAGGGTGGGGAGCGGTACCATTAAGCACAAGTAAAGTCAGTCCTTACCTGCTCCTCCACCACCTGTCCACATTTCTAGGTGTGAGGCTGTGCCACTCAGAAGTCCGAACAGTGCTGTGCTGATGCACCAAGTAGCCTACGCACAGCGACAGGCTGCTGGGCGGCACGGAGCAACAGCTCCATTTACACTTACAGATGCCGCCCACCCCACCCACCCCCGGAGGTGGATTCACGGGCCGCCCCTGGGAGCAGGTAAGAACTTTCCTTGACTTGTGCTTAAAGGTCCCACTTTCCACCCAGCTGAAACGATTCGTGCACATCCCTACTCATGAAGCCAGGGCCACAGGGGGAGCGGCCAAGCTGCCTGCCCACCTTCATCAGCAAAGACTGATAAAATCATTGCCTGGTGTAGGGCACCGTCAGCTGATCCTGAGCTTTGCCTCTGAAACCACTCCTCACAGCTCTATTGAGCTATCATGGCTAAGAGTGATGGATTGATCTACTTTCCCTGAAAAAACTCCATTCTCATTATGGAACTCAAGTCTAGGAAGTTAATTTTCCAAGGCATGAACTGGTTTCAAGTTTGGTAACCTTGAAGACATACATTTTCTTAGGATGTCCGTGTAAGCAGTAGGGCTGTGCATCACACTGAACTGATAACTGACTGCAAGGCAATGGAAGTCCAATGGGAACATTTTTTTTCTCTAGAAATGATTCTGGAGAAAAATACCTCCAATATCAGCATTAGATTTGATGCAATGCTGCATCGTATCAGTATTTCATGAAACCCGCTGGAGGACCAGGGCTTATCTTTAAAGAAGATCCAGCAGTCTATAAAGAAAGCAGCTGCCCAAAAGGCAGCCATACTTTCCTCTCTATCTTCTTGCCTTAGAATGCACCAGGGCAGGAAGCAACGTCTTTATCCTGCATCCTTTCCCAGGTAAATTAACGGGGGTGGGGGTGGGAATGGCCACACCTAGTAAATATAGAGTTTGGCCAGTAACATTCAGAAAAGGGATGCAATGATGTTTCTTCGTGCCCTGGGGCATTCTGGGATGCAAAGATGGAGGGAAAGGCCACATTCTTCACAAAAACTGGCTCTTCATTTAAGGTGACCCTCTTCCCCCCGCCCAGTGCATTGAGCCGAAGAGGACTATGGGCTTGAAGCCAATCACTTCTGGCATTGCAAGCCCGATGCAAGGCTGGTAAGGATCAGTATCGGGATTGTGATCGAGCCAATCATTTGGCCTGTGCACAGCCCCAGTAAACAGGCATGATTTGGAACTTTTCTTCCAAAGCGATTAATGTGCAAGACTTACTGGAGAATTTCCATTATTTAGTTCCATTTTTTGACCCTGGACAGCAGTTTTTTATTTAAAAATTGGGGCGGGGGGAAAGGATGAATACATCAAGATGCTTAATATATGCGTACATACAGTTCAAACACATTTATATCTCCCAAAGTCATTATAACAGAGAGAAAAACACATCTGGATGGAGAAACCGCTTATTCCAAGACATGAAGACCAAAGGCCATTTTTTTCAGCAGATGTTTGTCTGTGGCCCATGCCATGTTCTTTTATAAGATGTTGGTTTTGATGCAAGAATATCCCAGAATGTTGCATACCAGTTCAACGTTAATGGAGCTGCAGATTCTGCCCCCCACACTGCCCACCCCGCCGCATTTTGCTGCAGCACATACATACCTTGGCTGCTGTAACTTAACAGTAACTCCCAAGTCAATATAATTGACCAAGTCCTTAAGATAATTTAACACTACAGTCTTTGAACAGTAGTTTTCTACAGAAGAAAACTTGGCAAAAGATTTTGGCACTCTAATGGCGCAGTGGGGAACTGACTTTAGTTAGCCAGAGGTTGCTGGTTCAAATCCCCACTGAGCAATGGTTGCATAAATAGGGGCTGATATACAAAGCAAAGATGTACTGCCATGATGAGAGAGAGCAGTCTAACAGAGTTTCCTGACTCACTGCACTGGTGCAGCTTCTTAATGGCCCAGTCCAGATGGTCAATGGCTGATGAGCCACTCAACGGACAATGAAGAGTGCATGCATGAACTCCCCTCCACTAGGTACCATCTCCACAGAGACATGTGAGGGGTCCAAATGGTGCCTTACTGCACAGTTTAAGCACTGGGCATTCTGCGCCCATGTGGCTTTGCAGGGGTGGGGGCAGCATGTTACCGGGGAAGATTTGCATGCACTCTCTAGTTTTCATGGTGTATTGGATGACCAGTTGGGGTGGCCATTGTCTGAACTGGCCTTCATAATCACGATTGTAGTGTTTGGGGATGATTTCATTTCCAGTAGGAGAAAGCCAGTGTGGTTGGACTAGAACTGGGGAGACCCAATTCCAATCCCCACTCAGTGATGAAAGTCAAGGGGTGACTCTGGGCCAGGCATGTATCTCTCAGCATAACTTACCTCACAGGGTTGTTGTGAGGAGAAACATAAGCCAGTAGACCAATCTGGGCTCCTTGGAGGAAGAGTGGGATAGAAATGCAATATGCATTGCAATCAATCCATCATGACAAGTACTGAGCTGCTTGACCCATTTCCCCATAGGGAACAATATTATAAGAGAAGGTTTGGTTCCTGAACCAAGGCTGGATACCCCCACCCCTGGCCCACTGTTGCCATTAAATCTGGTGGGGTGTCAGTCACAGCTGTGCAGACATGCAACAGAGGAGCTCATGGTGGAGAATCAGAAGTTGCTCACTTTTGCCCCTAGCTTCCTTCCCAGTCCTCTTCTCACTTTTCATGGAATATTTATTTATTTATTTATTTATTTATTTATTTAAATTAACATATTTTTATACCGCCCCAAACTTACGTGTCTGGGCATTTTACAACAAAAATAAAAACAACATTAAAACATTAGTTAAAAATAAAAACAAAAAATTTAAAATATGACAATTAAAAATTCTTAAAACAATATTCTAAAACAACATTAAAAACAATCAAAACAGTATCCGTTAAAAGCCTAGGTGAACAGGTATGTCTTTAAAGACTTTTTAAAAATTGTCCGAGATGGGGAGGTTCTTATTTCACCAGGGTGCGCATTCCAAAGCCTTGGGGCAGCAACGGAGAAGGCCTGTCCCTGAGTAGCCACCGGATGAGCCTGTGGCAAATGCAGACAGACCTCTCCTGATGATCTCAATGGGCGGTGGGGATCATAACGAAGAAGACATTCTCTTAAATACCCAGGGCCCAAGCTGTTTAGTGCTTTATAGGTTATAACTAACACGTTGTTAGTTGAAGGAATGAAGGAAGGGAGCCAGCTGGGTAGCTTCCATCTTTTCCTCCATCCATCTCTTCCTCCTTCTGGACAATGGTTAGACAGGGAAGAGAGGAGGGTGAGCAGGAAGTGGTGTGTGGGTTGGGAGGAGGGCTGGTCTTCTGGTCTTGTGGTAGTAAGCATGAACTGTCTCTTTTGTTATGCAGGTCTGCTCTGGTTTTCATTTGAATGGGAGACTACATGTGAGCACTGTGTAAGATATTCCCCTTAGGGTATGGGGCCAAAGCTCAGTGGAAGAGCATCTGTATGCTTGCATGCAGGTTCCAAGTTCTCTCCCTGGCATCTCCAAGATAGGGCTGGGAGACATTCCTGCCTGCAACCTTGGAGAAGCCACTGCCAGTCTGTGTAGACCAGGGGTTCTCAACGTTGGGTCCCCCGATGTTATTGGACTTCAACTCCCATAATCCCTGGGGATTATGGGAGTTGAAGTCCAAAAACATCTGGGGACCCAACATTGAGAACCCCTGGTGTAGATAGTCCTGAGCTAGATGGGCCAATGATCTGACTCGGTAGAAGGCAGCTTCCTATGTTCCTAACGGGTCAGGCCCTTTCCCTCTTACCGTCATAGCACAGCAGCTGAGCCTGGAGGAGGAGGAGGAGGAGAAACAGCAAGAGGAGCCCCTTGGCAAGTTGGTCAATCTCTCTGCAGCCTCCGATGCAGTAGCAGCAGCTGCCAGTTGGGACAACCATGGGAGCCTGTGCCCCCGTTGTCACTTCCTCCTCTAGCCCATGCACCATCTGCCCTTCGTGGAGCCTTTCCTCCTGTCAATGGTGTAGCAAGCTTGAAGGGGGCCTGGGTGCAAACTCTGGAGCACTCTGCTGACCCTTTGCAGTCCCCTTTTCTCCCTCCGCTTCCTAGCCGCTGACCTGGCTGGAGCATGAGGGTGGAGCCAGCTGGGTGGCAGGAGCATCACACACCGTGCTGGGGAAGGGCAGCGCTGCTGCTGTGTTGTAAGACATTCTCCTTAGGGGATGGGGCTACCCTGGGAACAGCATCTGCATGTAGGTTCCCTCCCTGGCATCTCCAAGATAGGGCTGAGAGAGACTCCTGCCTGCAACCTTGGAGAAGCTGCTGCCAGTCTGGGTAGACAATACTGAGCTAGATGGACCAATGGTCTGACTCAGTATATGGCAGCTTCCTATGTTCCTATGTGGTGGTAGAGCAGCTGTCTTGGCACTCTGTGGAGGACAGTTTGCCAAGGACCCTGAAAACCTGGGCCTGTGTGGTGCAGATATCCATGTCCTTAGCAGGGGTGTTCAGGATCCCCATGAGACATTTCATGGAGGAAAGGGAAAGGGGAAAGGGAGATGAATGAGGCGAGGGCCAGGTGGCTCTGAGAGGCAGGACAGTGTGGGCTCCTTGGACATGCCTACCCTATGGAAGCTCCGCCCCTGCCTCCTGCAGCGAGAGTTGTAAAGTTGAAACACGGTTGTAACAAAGTGGCAATTAATAACATCTTAAATGCCATCTGTCTTAATTCAGGGCATCTTACGTTGGGGGCTTCCTGTATCTGAAATAATTGCATATTCTGTCCTTGATTACCTCTGCCTGCCCTTCACTGTCCATTTTCGGTTGTCTGCCTTGTGTCAAATTTAGGCTGTAAGTTCCTTAAGGCTGGGACCTGTTTTCTTACATTCTGTAAAGCACCATGACTATTGATGACAATATATATCCAGACACACCAATCAATTAACAAGTCCCAGTGAATTTAGTGGGGCTGACTTCTGAAAAATAAGCACAGGAAAGCGCTGCACAAGCCCCCCTTTCTCCCTCGTTGCATTTCCATTTGTTCTCCCAAGTAACTCTCCTACATTTAAAGAGAGATGAAATGTCATTCTGAAAGTTGTACCGTCGCTCGCTAGTCTTGCATTTCCTTCCACATTCCGAGAGCCACTCAGTTCCTTTAAATATTTACATGAAGTTCTTTTGTATGCTGCTCTGATTCAAAGTGCGGAGACTCTCTGGGGCTGGTCATTGGTCACACAGATCCAATTAACACCCAAGGTCAAGAGCATATTATGCTGGAGGAAAAAGAAGAAGAAGAAGAAGAAGGGGGGGAAGTCTTGGATGGCTAGAAAACATGCCTTGCTGATTAAGGCGGACTTTGGAGCAAATGAAATTACAGCCCAAGAAATCTGATTGTGTCTGTGCTTGAGTGAGGTAGTGTCTCAGTACTCAATTTCCCCCGCCATATGCTCCAAGAATTCAAAAAATTACATCAGAAGAAGGCAAAGGAAGGGCCTTGGGCAGTGGATGTAACACTGAATGGGGGATGAGCAGAAGTGTTGGGAAGGGAGCTGAGGAATTTCTGTAAGCGACAAAGGCTGAGGGGTTTTTTTTTTTTTTTTTAAGATTAACCAAACACTGAGGAGGCTTGGGTTGCCTTTTGCTGACTGTCAGGCTGGTGTGAATGAGGAATTCTGCAGTCACCTTTTGAAGCTACCTCCTTGGCTCCCATGAGAGATTTTCTCCTTGTTCCAATAGCAGCTGCAGTGAGTGTGGGGATCTGGACTAGTCTGGTGGCTAAAGGCTACCTCTAGCCCCAGAGGCATGATGCCTCTCAATACCAGTTGCAGGGGAGCACCAGCAGGAGAGAAGGCACACCCTCACCTCTTGCCTGTAGGCTTCTCAGAGGTGTCTGCTGGGCCACTGTGTGAAACATGCTGCTGGACTACATAGGTCTCAGGCCTGATCCAGCAGGGCTGTTCTTATGACTGGGAGAACAGAAGGATGCTAATCGTTAAAGCACCCCTTCACCCCAGTTCTTATCTGGATCGATTACCTACATACTGACATTGTTCTCGTGACCATAATTGCTTGGGCTGGGGAGCAGTATTCCCTCTAAGGTGTGCGTGCACCTTAAAGGTCCCATTCTGAATATATGTGCGCACACACTGTCTTCATACTGTCACTCAGAACAAACTCATTCTGCACACAGATGAAAAAAAAAATTAGAGAACACACTGCTGGGGAGAAAGCAGGAGCCCACCCACATGGCCGTCTCCTCTTCAGGGCGGCGCCACTCACATACCCATGAGCCACACTGCAGCAGTCACTCAACATGGGATCGGGAGGAGGAAGTCCTCCAACATTCCACAATGCTCTGCACAGGCAGCGGAGAAGTAGCTTGCTGCAATGCAGCAGGGCTCCTCTCCCTGTCCACACTGCATTCAGGCTCTATGGTCACCCCTCCTGGAGGCTGTTTTCAGAGCCCCGGTGCTACACATGACCAAAAAGTGAGGTAGAATGGACTCCTTAAAAAAAAAAAAAAAAATCCTACCTCAGTTTTTGCCCGAGTAGCAGTCCTGGGCTATCTGGGGCTGCAGCTGCTGGGTTGGGAGATTTCCTGGTCTACCAGACAACATGGCTGTTAATAAATAATGACAAAGCCACACAACCCTAAAGGCTTGTTCACACAACCACCAGCAGGATAGGAGAAGCACCCGGCTTGGGTAGGAGATCCGGGTGAGCTCCCAATTTTTGGTCATGTGCTTGCAAACATTAATGTAGGAGGCAGGGAGAATGATCGTTAGCAAGGCAACAGCTGCATAAGGGGAGGGCCTCCCTACCCAGTTTCCGCCCCCAGCTTTTGACCAAGGAAGGAGGAAAAGCTGTCCAACCAGGCTGCTGCCTCTCACATGATCATGCTCCCCGCTGTTTACCTTAATGTTTGCAAGCACAGGACCAAAGATTGGGCGTGTGCCTGGCTCTTCTGTCCAGGCTGGCACAGTGGTCATGTGAACAAGCCTATTGTGTGAGAAGACAAACACTGCAATTGCTGTCCAAGTTCTGTCAAGCTAAGAGAATTCTGCAGCAGAGAAACAGGAAGAGAATGGGTGTGGTTTAGCACCCCTCAGCTGCTTGGTAAGTGGACCATTTGTTAAGGAAAACAAAGGATCTGTTGCTTGTTTTCAACACAACTAGATGGATGAACCTGAATTGCTATTGCCACATTTCCCTCACTTAATAGTTCTGTGAAGGGGTGGGTGTGTAGAAATCTTATTTCTCTCTCTGGTATCATAATGACTGCAGAATTCAAAGTTTGTTCATTGTCTCCTCTGCCTTTATTGCATTGTCAAGAAGACACAATAAAAGAAATATTGTTTAGGAGCATTAAAGAAGAAGCCAAACTGGTGATGTAATAGATCAACCCAGGAAACAATTAGAAAATCATTTTTACTAAACGGTTTATGACTCTGCATTTGCATCTGGGGAATATTAGAGTAAATATAGCATGAGGAAATTAGTCTTAATTTCATGTTAATGGAAAAATCAATTCAGTTCTAATTATGTTATGATTTATAATATACAATCCGGCAGTTCCTTAAATGCTTTGATTAGGTTGTTCAATTGTTGATTTTTTCCTCAACCTAAATAAGATTAATTCTGTTTCTAATCACACATCTGAATGCATAAATCTATTGGCAGCAGACTCTACTTAACCTCAGGGAAGTTGAAATAAAAAGAGAAGGAAGTATTAAGCGCCGGATTTGCGATATGGGTGTTCAAGGAGTCCCGTAGGCCTGTGTCTGGAGGACTTGGCAACCAAAGCAAAGAAAATGGACTAGGCCACAGAAGGGAATATTTGCTGTCTATCGGGCCAACTGTTGGAGGGGCGGTGTTGGAGGCGGCCATTGTAAGGCCTGGGGGCCAGTGGAGGCCCCCATCAACCCTAACTGCAGCTCCTGAGTCCTGACTAATTGTTTATCGGGCCTGTGTGAAGCTTGGTGAAAGCTGAATACTCTGCACAGTCCCCCCTGGCACCATGTAGGGATGATGTAGGAGTAGTCTACTCTTCTCACTATGCAGTGCTGCACTTTGCCTAGCGTTGGGGCTCCTCTAAGGGAAACAGAGCCCTCTTGAGCCTCTGCACCTTTGAAGGCATGCATGGAATGCTGGAAAGTGTAGCCCTTCCCAGGGCTTTCCTCCTAGAGCTCTAAAGAGAAGACTCCGTCACACTTAAAGGGCCCTCCCAGCACTGAGGAAAGTGCAGTACTGCAAAGAGGTCAGAAAAGTGGGGAATGGCTCGGACACTGAAGGGTTTTTTGTTGTTGTTGTTGCTAGAGTGGCCTTTTTAAAGTGCTTAAAAACTGTGACGATCACTGCTGTAGGCCATTGCCTCTGTGGCTGGAAAGAATGGAGTAAATGCAGTATACAGCTCCTTCTTCGCCTACTGAGTGTTACAAAATCTGCAGGGATTTCTCTCCAACAACCACCTTTATGTCTAGGTAGCCATACGCCTTGGTAGACTCTTGCTGAGGGTCTTGGTAGACCCTCTTGCTGAGTCTTAGAAGGCCTGCTGCTCTCACAAGACGCCAACAGAGTTCTGTTCTTGTGGCAAAAATACCAAGAAGTTGTATGTTCCTTGAATTTGAAATAATGCAAGTAGCAAGTGACCTGCGATTAGGCAAGGGTGAGCTGTACCAGAACAGCCCTCTTGTACAGCAGCATCACTATGTGTGCTAGAGCCCTGCAGTGGCTTGGCAGGTCTGCAGCACCTACATTATGCTGTAGAACATGTCAGCCAGTGGGTATTTTTGCCACCCCATTAGCAGAATGTGAAATTCCAAATTTCACCCATTTTGGAAGGTTAAAAAGCTGGTGGCCAACATGCTGCCAATGGGTGATCATTCATGACCCTGGGAGTCACGGTGACTGTTGGCTGCCATTTTTCCTTCCCCATGTGCCCCTTCAGTGAGGACAGGAAGCATTGCCCTAAGTCTCATTGGTTTCACAGTGATGCCACAACAGGATGTTCTTGCAAGAACCATTCACTCATTCATTACATTTCTATACTGTCCAAATCAATGATTTTTAGGCAGTTTACAAGCTTTAAAATCCACAATTAAAAGCAAACAGTGACTAATATTTAAAACTTTTGGTTCAGCATTAAAATTAAAGCTGTAATTAAGCCAATTCTTTACATTCCTTTTGGACACGCTCTCTCCCCCCTCCCTCTATGGAAAACTAAGCCATAGTTTTCCATATTCAGACAAAACAGGACACCAGAGTTTGTTCTGAACAGGAAACATCTTTCCTTCACTTACATGTGAAGGAGGAAGGAAGGGGAAGAGGGAGCCAAGGATGGCCCAAGGTATTGTGGCACCCGAGGTGAGACACCAAATGCACACAGAAGTGTATGTTCACGTTGGGATTTCCCCCAGAACTGTATCACTCCATAAATGCATGTTTGAATATTTTTACATTGAAATCATCATGAACACCAAAAGCTAACACAGCAAAAAGAAGGTCACACTACTGCACTTCTTCCTCACATGCTGACTTTCCACAGGTAGGAAATCATGTGTGTCTGATCATGTGATCTTTCACTTGCATTCTGAAATGGAAAGCCTGCAGGGACCTCCCCACAAAATTGTAGAAGAAAAAACTCCGATTGTCCTCTTGGAGTTCTGAACTAATGTTTTGCGTTCAAGTCACACAAGCTTGAAGCCACTTTAACCTATGTTGATTCAGGGAGCACATCAGAGGGCGAGAACCAGCGGATGGAATTCACTCTGGAGAAAGACGCCTGTCTTGAAACAGTTCTGTAGTTGGAGTCTCAGTGGGTAAGCATAACGAGAAAAGATTTTTTTTTTTTTAAGGCTCAGAGGCTTGTGGTTGTCAAGGGAATGATGGTTCAGGAAGCTGAGTGGAGTACATCCTGAGGCACGCTAACAGCTTGTAGAGAAGGAAATCTCCAGAGGTTTTACAACTCCCTTTCTAGTTTTAAACAAAGAAAAAGCAACAAAAAAATCCAGGTGTTTTCCAGGTTTCAAATGGAACTTCAACCAAGTTCAGCTTCTCTTGTAGTATCTTATGTTTATTTAGTCAATGTATCAGGGCTGAACTGGGTATCACTACAGCTATTCTTCTGGGCAAAATGTGGAGGGGTTTGTTATAAGACTTTCAGCTACTTTTCATCTGAAAAGCCCAGTCCTACCTTAATAAAATGTTTGTTAACAAATTGACGTTTTCGAAAGTATAAAGTCATTGTGGCTGCAGTTATGTCTCTTAAACTTTGGAACAGGGCTGGACTAGGGGCACTGAGAGGGTGGTGGAATGTGAGGAGGGCGCCGGGTTTTGAGCTGAATGGGTGGGAGTAACTCCATGTCTATATACTTACATGGAAGTAAGTCTCACTGCATCTATTAGGACATCCGAGTAATTGAGTAATTGTTCTTGGGTTTGCGCTACAGATGGCAAGTCAGCGTCCCCACTACTCCCACAATCTACAATATGTACCTGTATTGGCCTTCCTCACAAGGCTGTTGTGAATATTGCCGTACAATAATGTATGTGAAGAATTTTAAGCAGTCTAAGAGCAATGTAAGTGCTAAGCTTGGTTGCTGTGTCTGAAGTTATCAATACCATGTTGATAATGCTGGGCCACATCAAGAGTCCCTCTGGTCAAGCACCCTGGTTCCAAAAGTGGCCTACACTGGGGTTCCCAACTTTGGGTCCCCAGATGTTGTTGGACTACAGCTAGAGATGATGGGAGTTTCAGCCCCACATCTGAGGACCCAGAGTTGGGAGCTCGGGGCCTACCAACTATTTCCAAGACTTTCTCCCGCAGGGCATGACAGCAGCAACCCTTCCCTGCTTTTCTTCCCCAGCACCTGGCACTTTTACACTGCCTCTGAACAGAGAGGCTCAGTTTAGCTATCATATCTCCTAGGTGCCGATGGACAACCAACAACCAAAAACTCAGTGCCTTCACATACCGAACGCCCACCCCAGTTCCTCCAATGGGCTGTTGGGCTGCCTTAGGCAAACCCCACTTTGCAGCCATTGCAGAAGCAGATCTGCTCTGTCCCGCTCCACCACTGGCTCCATTGATTTAAGGCTTGGCGCAGGCAATGCAGTCAAAGAGCAGCTCAGTACATTCAGCCAATCATACACTGCACCAGCAACCGCTGCCATGTTCCCGCCTCGGCACAAGCCACACCCCTGCTCCACTTTCATTGGCCATAGACCTGGCAGCCTCAGAACTGCTAGGAAAAAGCAGAGTAAGGGCCATAGCAACCTGGGATCTTCCAGACGCAATGTTTAGTCCAAGATTGTCATACCCTGATGGGGTATTTGACCGGGGGGCAAATATCAAATCAATCATACAGTGCACCGGGAATCATCCAAGTGTCCCAATGGCCTAGTCCCGCCTTGGTTTGGAATGCCCTCTTTTGGGAGGCCTGTTAGGCTCAGTCTCTACTCATGTTTTGGTGGACAGCAAAGACTTGGGTCTTACAGTTTGGTTATTTATTTATTTATTAGAAACACTTGATATACCGCCCACTTCGAAGACTCTGGGCAGTGTACAAAAACATGCAAAACAAAACAGCATTAAAATTACATTCTAAATAAAACTGAAGAAACTAACGGGGGGGGGGGATTAGGTAAACTACAGGGTAAAAGCCTAGCGAAAAAGAAAAGTCTTCAATAGATACTTAAAAATCGACAAGGAACTAACTAAACGAATCTGCAGGGGAAGGGAATTCCAGAGAAGTGGGGCAGCAACCGAGAAGGCCCTTTCATAGGTCCTAGCGCCCTGAACCTCCCAGAAATTGGGGACCAACAAAAGGGCCATCTGAGCAGATCTGACTGGATGGGATGTAACTGGATGGGAGAGGTGGGTCTGTAGGTAAACAGATGCCAAACCCTGCAAGGCTTTGAAGGTCAAAACCAGGACTTTAAATTGAACTCCGTAGCAAATAGGCGACCAGTACAATGACTTCAGGAGAGGTGTTACCCTGTCATATTTTCTGGCACCCATAAGTAAACAAGCCGCTGCATTTTGGACCCATTGTAGCTTTTCAATCGTCCTCAAAGGTAACCCTCAATAGAGCGCGTTACAATAATCTAGGAAGGAGATAACAAGGGCATGGGTCACTGTCATTAATGCTTGCCGATCAAGGTAAGGGCGTAATTGACGAATCAGATAGAGCTGGGCAAAGGCACTTCTGGCTGCAGCCTCCACCTGCTGTTCAAGCAGGAGGTGCGAATCCAAAAGGACCCCCAAATCACGTACAAGCTCCTTCGGGGGCAGTGCCACCCCATCTAAAACAAGGTTCACATCCAGCTGTTGGCCAGTACTAGGGCTGAGTAAAAGTAGTTCAGTCTTAGTGGGATTCAGTCTGAGCTTATTTTGATTCATCCAGACCTTAACAGCACAGAAACAACATCTCCAGAATGGTTTGGGATGGCAATATACAGCTGAGTATCATCAGCGTATTGATGAAATCTCACTCCAAACTGGGAAATGATCTAACCCAGCGACTCCATATAGATGTTAAAGAGGACAGGGGCAAGAACTGAACCCTGGGGAACTCCATAAAGGAGTGGCCATGGGTCAGAGCATCTGTCCTCAATGTATACCGACTGGACACGCCCACTAAGGTAAGAACGGAACCACTGTAAGACAGTGCCCTCAATACCCAACCTACGCAGGCTCAAGGAGGATAGCATGATTGATAGTGTCAAAGGCCTCTGAGAGATCTAAAAGGACCAAGAGAGGGACACTACCCTCATCAAGGTCCCGAAGAAGGTCATCTACCAGAGCGAGCAATGCTGTCTCTGTGCTATGCTGAGGCCTGAAACCCGACTGATAAGAATTAAGATAGCCAGTTTCCTCTAAGACACTCTCAAGCTGAGCACATACAACCCTCTCTAACAACTTCACTACAAAACGGAGGTTGGAGATCGGCCTGTAGTTGTCAAGGACCTCAGGGTCCAGGGAGGGTTTCTTCAAGTGAGGGCGAACTATCACCTCTTTAAGGGCTGCTGGTACGAAACCCTCACGTAGCGAAGAGTTAACCAACTCCCGTAGCCAAGAATTAATATTCCCACCATCTGTTCTAACCAGCCAGGACGGACAAGGGTCCAAGCCACATGTTGCTGCACCCATACCCGAGAGAATCGTGTCCACATCCTCGACCAACTCAAAGGTGTCCCATATGACTGGATTTGTTATTGTTTTGGCTGTAACGTTTAATATTTGTTTATTTATTACTATTGCTTTTATACTTTGAGGGGCTTATTTAACAGAAAAGCCTAGAGATGTGCTTACTTAACACTGCCTAGAGATGTATATATCAGACAGTATAAAAATATGATAAATAAATAAATAATAAATACATAAATTAAAGCAGGACAATTTTTTTAAAGAAAGAAATGTACATAGGATTGACAAACGAAGTACATTTTCACACAACGCATGATCAACTTGTGGAATTATCTGCCACAGGATGTGGTGATGATGGCCACTAGATTGGATGGCTTTAAGAGGGGTTTAGATAAATTCATGGAGGACAGGTCTATCAATGGCTACTTGTCTGAAGGCTATAGGCCATCTCCAACCTCAGAGACAAGATGTTTCTAAATACCAGTTGCAGAGGAGCAACAGTAGGAGAGAGGGCATGCCCTCAGCTCTTGCCTGTGGGCTTCCCAGAGGCATCTGGTGGGCCACTGCGTGAAACAAGATGCTGGACTAGATGGGCCTTGGGCCTGATCCAACAGGGCTGTTCTTATGTTCTTACCACTTCAGCAAGTTGATAAGAAATACTCCAAATGTGTAGAGCATGAAGGAACAAAAGATAAGTTCCAGAAGCTGAACTCTACTCTGCTTCCACAAGTTTCTTATTTTGTCTACTTTATATTTATAGCCCCCGTCTATGTTGCACAAGCTGTTGTTGTTAATATATGATATATTGAGAAGCTTCAGTCAGTGTTTGCCTTCCACCCGCAACCAAAGATTTAATGGAAAAAATCAGTGACCTGTTGAATCTTTAGGTTAAGTAAATTGTTACTTTCCTAGAAGTCTGTAGAAGGGTGTCTGGTTGCTTTGTGACATTTTCTTACTAGGATCTATATGATGGGGTATAATGAATGTTGCTAGTGCCTGACCCAAGATATCACATATTTATGCGTTTGGAAGCAGTGTAAGAAATGTAATTTGTTCCGGTCAGTAGAAAGCCAACCTCTTCATTCTTAGTTTCTCCAAGTACATCCATCTAGATGATTATTTTGGAGGTAATGGGCCAGGTTCTGCTGGAATACAGCACTGGAGTTCCCAAAGCTCAGGACAGCTGAGATTAAGGCCCCCCGCCCGCAGCATGCTGCAGAAAACATCCAGTGGAAAAAATGAGAATGTATGTTGCTATAGGCCAGGAACCTCCTTCTACACTGTATGGTGATGTTCAGCAGACAGCTGTGATCAATAACCAACCAACCAATCACATTCAAAAGGAAACTCCTTTTTGATCAAACTTTGAAACATGGTGCTGTCCTCTGCATCTTTCCTATCATAAGACAGTTATGATTTGTGGGAAACAATGCTTCCTATTAGTCAGGGCTGGCATCAGGGGTCAGTTTCATTGAGTGGCTGCTGAGGGCCCAGGGTCCTCAAAATGGACCACTGTAGATGACTGATAGCATCTATGTTCCCATAGCCTCTGTGCAGCTGTGGCAGGGTCAATCTCTCAGGGCTCACCCAAGAAGGAGGTGGTCCATAGAGGGCAGTTTTCAAAACAACAACAACAACCCTGAAACCGAAAGCTGGTCCTACCTGCTCCTGGTCCTAGTGTGCCTTGCAGAGCAGAAAGCAAGACAAACGAGTGAACTACTGTCATGACTCCAGATGCAGGACACCCTACCACTTGGAGGGCAAGGCAGGCAGTTCAGGGGATGGGATGGGATGGGAGGAACCAGTGGCTCAGATCCGAGGTGACCCTGTGCCATTGGGACTCCCCATACTGGGAGAACTGGAGGAACCTACATTAGCACTTCTACCATGGCCTGAGGACACAGCTCTGCCTTCAACCTGCAACTCAGAGGAGTCTCCTGAGGACCAATTATTTCTCCTCCCACACCTGAAGTCTAAAATGGTACTGTAGTGCTACCAGCTAGACATTGTCCATTGTCTTGGAGAAATATGCGCCAGGAGTGAGAGAAATAAACATGGAGACACTGATGAATAAGGGCCTAGGTAATCTCCAGCTGAGATACTAAGGACATTCTCAGAACCGAACAGCAGTGGGGGTGGGGTGGGGGAGCAGAAGGAAAGAAAGGCTCCCATCTTCCTGCTCCCACATGACACAAGCCTCCTCTGGGTATGAGCAGTGCAGCAGCAAGCTCCAGAGCTCAGATGGGAGTGGGAACACTCGCACTAGGTCTTCCAGAATCCCACAATGCACTGTGTAAGCAGCGGGCTGCCCTCAGCATTGCAGCGGCTCTGCTCCACCTGGTCTCTCTTTCCCCCTATGATCAACATGGCTACCAGTTGCTCAGGAGCAGTTTTGCAAGTGGGGGTGGCACAGTCAACCAGAAGAGGAGGTCGGAAGGTATTTCTCCTCCTCCTACCTCACTTGTAACCTGGGTAGTCAACCTGGGTTGCACTGGGTTGGAACTTCTGGGTCAGGAGGGCTTTTGGTGCCCACAAAGACCAGAGCTGCCTGGGATGACCCTCTCTTACCCAGGTAACTCTGGTCATGAGACTAGTTCAATTGAGTTAAAGTGGCACCCAGTGGCTCACTTTGCAGTCAGTACATGTAAAACAAAGCAATATTTCTTAAAGATTAGGGGACAGCTTGATTATTAGATTGGGGGAAAGTTTGATTATTAGAAGAGTAACACTGCAGTCTTAAATGCTCATACTAGGGAGTAAGCCCGGCTGAACAGAGTGGGCCTTACTTCTGAATGATGGAGAAAATGTTGAAGAAAAGTACAAAGATGATGGCATGGCATGAGGGAATGATTCTCCATGTTCCCGGGGAAAGGGAGAGATGAGGATGCTGGCTCTGGCGGAGTCCCCATGAGCTTTCCCAGACAGCAAGCTTTACCGCAGGTTGACAGAGAGGCTTTACTGCAAGTTTGAATTTGCTCAAAAAACCTGATGCAGAAAGTGGAAATAAACTCCGGAAATAAACCAAGCTAAGCTCCATATGCAGAGAAAAACCCGAATCATATCTGAAGTGCTCTCTGATATATCGCATGGACTTCGGTGTAAATTGGGCTGATATGTGAATCCTCCCAAAGTAAAGTCACCATCTGAGAAAACTCCATGTCACACATAACATGTCGTTCCACCTTAACTGCAGGCATCACAAGATGGTTTTAAAACATTAAGTGATGTTCTGCATATGTCCTATCTTTTATGCTTATTTATCATGCAACAGAACTGCTCCCTTTGACAGCATTTGCTAGGGTTAATTTATCCCATGTTTCTACCAAATAACTGAAATGACAAGTAGAAGTCCATGGGCAGATTTATCTTTCAATTTTCTCCTTCTTAAATTAATAATATTCTAATTCTGACTTTTCTCCCCCCTCAATTCCTTTTTTTCCTGGCATGGCTCCATCTTGTGTTCCAATGAGAGAGCCTTTCTTTCACTCAACAAGGCAGGCTCGCAACAAGAAAACTCTCATACATTTCATGATAAAATTAAAGATGTCTTACAAATAATGTATTTTTGCTTTCCCATAGAGAATTTGAAGAAGCTACAGTATAGATGTTTTCCATGGATCACTCTGTACTATTTTCTGACGCCAGTTGAAAATCCCAACACTTGTTACTAAATCATCTTTTTTAATGCAAGCCTTAAATATCTCCGGATAATAGACTTTTTTGCCAAAACAAAACACTTATTTGTTCAGGCTATGGGAGCCATTAATTATTTACACCTATTTCTACCTCACTACTAAAACCTCTAGTTAAAATTCATGGCCTAGGTGCTCATCAAATATTGATTTTTTTTAAACCAAAGTTGATGCTTCCCCTTTAACATTATTATAATGAGGGATAAAAAATCAAATTGCCTGCACTGAAACTCAATCATTTTCACATGCCATCTGCATTGATCTCTTTTCAAGGTTTTACCATAAATTATTCTATTCAATTAAGTAAACCCCACACATAATGACATTTTGCAAACTAAATAATTTATTGACTAGTTTGAGCGAGGAATGATTGGGCTCTAATGCGCCATCATTTTCATAAGTGTTAATAGCAACACAGAGCCCCTCTGCAATGAAAATGTTTGTTGGATTCTTTGTTTGGAAAGGGGGGTATCACCTGGGAGGGAGAAACAGCCCTCTTGTAACAGGACACCCCCCCCCCAATTCTAGCATAGCCAATATGCAAAGTAACCCTAGTGCTTGCATCCTCCCATTATGATGAAGTGTGGGGGGGGGTATATGAATGAAAAATTTAAAATAATTACCAAGTTCTGTAAAGGAAAGGAAGGTGGAATGGATACAAGAACATAATGCACAATGAAGCAAAACAAAACCGGAAACCACCCACAGATATATGCAGGTCTCCACTCTTGTATAATAAATGTCTTCTGATACAGCCTACTTAGGTGGCATCCTCAGCGAAGCAAAATTATCCTGTGATTTAATGCATGAGCAGGCTGATGCCATATGTACATACATTATTGCCTCTTCCCTTTGCTCAGCAGCGAAAATTACGGCAAAGGAAAACAGATCACCCTTGGCCCTCCATGCTGTGACCTTTTGTCTCTGCAGTTGTCTGGCCCACTCTAGGATTTCGGTACAGCAGAGAAAAAGAGTTCCTGTACCACGTTCCTGCAACTTTGTATTACTAGCCTGCCCTGGGCTGGTTTGGAAAATATAATTCCTGTCCCAGTGCCAGATTTAAGCCCAAGCTACCTGTAAGTGTTGGAGATGCAGCTTCTGATAGGGATGTGCATGGAAGCGGCGGGGACCGGTTTGACAGTGGGGGGTGTCTAACTTTAAGGGGGGGGAGGGTGCACTTACCCCCCCCCCAGCTGCATTTCCCCTGCTGGTGCTCGGTTTTCTAAAAGTCCTTCGGGGTGGCAGCGTACTTCCCTGCGACTCTCTTTGCCCCGTTGTCCGGATGTGACTGGAAGCAGTGAGCGCGCCTGCCCATGTCGAAGTCGGCACGCTCACTACTTCCAGTCACATCTGGACAATGGGGCAGATCGGGTGGCAGGGAGGTACGCTGCCGCCCCGAAGGACTTTTGGAAAACCAAGCACCATCGGGGAAATGCGGCTGGGAGGGTAAGTGCATCCTCACCCGCCCTTAAAGTTAGACACCCCCTGCCGTCGAACCGGCAGAACCACCGGTCCATCGAACCGGTTTGGAGGTCCATAAAGGGCCTCCAAATTGGTTCCATGCACATCCCTAGCTCCTGAGACATCTCTTAGCACCAGCAACCCTATTGACCACTAGGGGCATTAGGGGTAGAGACAGCCAGTCAGGGCATTCCTGCTCTAACCATCTTCTCTCTACTCTACTTCCCCTTTGTTAGATTGATAGTCTTAGGTTTCACTCTCTCACCTGAGAAACAGACTTATATGAGTATGATGAATAACTGGGCAAAGAGGCCTGCTAACTGGGCAAAGAGGCACCTTTTACCGTGGTGATTCTATTTATTTTGCAGGGGGAGAGTAACTGGCCCTATCCACCCCCAGCACAGTACTTCCAGTTACTGTTGCTAGTGTGTGTCTTATGTTTCTTTTTAGAATGTGAGCCCTTTGGGGACAGGGAGCCATCTTATTTGTTTTATTTCTCTTTGTAAACCGCCCTGAGCCATTTCTGGAAGGGCGGTATAGAAATCAAATTAATAATAATAATAATAATAATAATAATAATAATATATCGCTTTTCAACAAGTTGCTCTCCCCCGGCTCAATAAAGAGAATCTCCACTTTTAAAAGGTGCCTCTTTGCTCATCTACTTACTTACTTACTACTTACTATGAATATTTATATAGTGCTCTTCAACAAAATTCTCAACGCGGATTACATAGAAAAATAAATAATACATAAATAAATAAGATGGTCCCCTGTCCACAAAGGGCTCACAATCTAAAAAGAAACATGAGATAGACACCAGCAACAGCCACTAGAGGTACTGTGATGGCGGTGGAGAGGGCCAGTTGCTCTCCCCTTGCTAAATATAAGAGTATCACCACTTTAAAAGGTGTCTCTCTGCTCAGTTAGCAAGGGACTTCCTTCTTCTCCCTTCCTTCTTCCTGTATGTAGCTAGCAATGAGGCATGATAGGTCTTAATCTACCTCCCTGATGGATTTCCTAAATAAACTACTTCATTTGGAACTTTAATTCCATTTCTCCAGGCAATATTAATTAGCAGTGCTCCCTTACTTGTGCACTTCTGCTGTAGCTGTGGCAGATAAAGAAATCTCCCCTCTGGAACCCTCTAACACTAAGTAAGCTACAGCTTAGTGCCTAGCATTATGAGGGGCCGCCGAATACCAAAAAATGACTAATTTTCAAGTTTTACATAATGGGTAGAAAAATAAAGGGGGGGGAGACTCTAAAACAGGTGATACGACAAAAATATAGTTATATGGGCACACAATTATTATCTATATATACAATTCTCTAAGGCGTACCCGTGGCTAATCACATGTGTGGCAGCTCTCGCAAGAGTTTGCAAGCGAGCTGCTGGGAGTGGGGAGGAAAGCAGTTGGAGGTGGAAAGGAGGGGAAGAAAGCAGCAGTAGGGAGGAAGAGGAAGCGGGGGGTAGAAAGAGATGGACAGCTAAAAAAAAGGTGAACAGGTGGGGGAGTAGGTGGTGGGAGAGGGGCAGAGGAAGCAGCGGGCAGTGGCAGAGGCTGGGCAGGCAGGGAGAGAAAACAGCTGGCAGCCAGCCCAGCCATGGCTGTCCTCCTTGTGAGGATGACAGGTCGGGCCGCACTGGGGCTGAATGAGGCCTCTCTGCACCTGCGCAGGTGAGGAGACAGCTGAGCAGGCAGCAAAGAGAGCAGCACAGCCTCCTTCTCCGGGCTCGACTGCCAGTCAAATGGCAAGTTGAATGGGCCCCAGTGTGACCCCAGACCTGCAGTTGCCAGGCGAGGGAGGGTGTGAATGGCTGAGTGGCGAGTGGGTGGGGGGAGGAATGGGCGAGTGGGTGGGGTTTCGAATGGGTGAGCGGGGGCTGAGTGCACTAGCGCACAGATGCCCTGTGCAGGATCTGCTAGTTCATCATATTGAGTTTTAAATCTGTGCAGAAATAACTGTAAGTTATGTTGACATTTTTTATTAGACCAGGGCCTGGTTCAGACTAAACCGCCCTGAGCCATTTTTGGAAGGGCGGTATAGAAATAGAATAAATATAATATATATTATAATATCATCAGGAGAGGTCTGCCTCTGGGTGCTGCCAGTTCGTCTGGTGGTAACTTAGGGCCAGGCTTTATCAGTAGCCACCCCTAGACTGCGGAACGCGCTGCCCACAGGAATAAGAGGTCTATCATTTCTGGAGTTTTTCCAGAGAGCTGTCCTCCTTTTCCAGCGGGAGGCACCTTTAACTGTAAATTAGTAGGTGCTTGCCTCTCCTCCCACAGCACCTGAAAGCTGTTCAGAGCAGTGCCGAGGATTGGCTCTGCCACTCAACTGGCCTCCACACATACATGGCGGCCATTTGCTGGACATGCAAATAGCCTCTGCTAGCTGAGTGGAGGAGCCAATCCTACGCCGCAGTGAGTGCTGGGCGGGGTTTCATTGCTTATAAGAGCTGTCAGGTGCGGTGGGAGGAGAGGTAAGTACCTACTCATTACAGCTAAAGTAACCCCCCTGGTGGCACCCACACTGGCCGCTGTGGCTTTTAACAGTATTTAAGTGATTTTAATAATTTTTAGTGAGTTTTATGTCAATATTTTAGCCACCTTAAGTGGCGCAGTGGGGAAATGCTTGACTAACAGGCAGAAGGTTGCCGGTTCGAATCCCCACTGGTACTATATAGGGCAGCAGCGATATAGGAAGATGCTGAAAGGCATCATCTCAGACTGCGTAGGAGGAGGCACTGGTAAACCCCTCCTGTATTCTACCAAAAAAACCCACAGGGCTCTGTGGGTGCCAGGAGTCAAAATTGACGTGACGGCACATTTTACCTTTATATCAATATTTTAAATGGTTTTACTTTTGATTGTGAACCACCATGAGCCATTTTGGGGTGGGCAGTATATGATAGATAGATAGATAGATAGACAGATAGACAGATAGATAGATAGATACCCCACTTAAAAGAACACCTGCTGCACATCTTCTTTTCCGTACACAGGACTGAAGGAGACGGGGGTCTTGTTTCGTTTGACCCAGCACTACAGCGGTCTCTTGCCATGCTCACGTGCGCTCACACTTTCTGAAAGCTCCCCAGGCAGCGATTTCTCTTAGGTTATTACCATACTGTGTGTATCAGTCAGCAGGTCTGTTGCCCTAATTAATGTTAATGGGGAATTTTAAAGATGGCAATAAATAATACCACCAAAAAGTCCTTAATCAAAAGTATTGTCCCAGGGAGGATTCCTTAATGCTACCCTGTGCAATTCCCCTCTGTCTCCAACTCAGCAACAATTAGAGCGACACTTTCTACCAAAAAGGGCAGGAGATAAGGTATTAACATGTTTCTTCTTGCTTTTAAACAAAACCGTGATATTTATGAAAGGCATTTTAAAAACAGAGCTATTTGAGATAGTACATGAAGAAATATATTGCAGAACTACACTGGCTCCCTCCCTGGTATCTCTAGATATTGCTGAGAGAGACTCCTGCCTGTAACCTTGGAGAAGTCGCTGCCAGTCAGTGCAGACAAGACTGAGCTAGATGGACCAATGGTCTGACTCAGTATATGGCAGCTTCCTAGGATCCTATGTACCAATATGCTTTCAGGCAAAGTACAAAGTGCTAGTTATAACATAAAAAGCCCTAAACAGTGTAGATTGAGGATATCTAATAGGGGTGTGCAAGCCAGCTCGATTTGAACTGCAGTTTGAATCAAACTGGCCTGGTTTAGCTGGTTCAAGTTCAAACCAGACTGGTCCGAACCGGTTCAGGGGTCTACTGGTAAAGGGGAATCCAGTGAATTGAAGGCCTTCCCTAAGGCTAGAGAGGGGGTGGGAGGCAGTCGGGGGGGGGCAGAAATGGCAGGGGTGGCGGTGGGAGCGGCAGCAACTCCCCACCCCTTCCAGCCACCACCAGAGTAGCCTGGGCTGTCGGCCCATTCTAGTGACAACTGTATGTGGGCCAGAGAAGGCCTGAACCAGGCCTCCGGACCAGGCTACTCTGGGCGAGGCTGTCAGGGGTGGAGGGAAGCCCCCACCCTGCTGCCACCATTGCCACCGCCACCAAAAATTGAGTTAAGTACCCCTGACTCCCCTCCTGCCCTCTCTCTAGTCTTAGAGAAGACCCCTGGCCCTTCTACTCGGTGGATTCCCCTTTAACAGCAGACCCCCAAACTGGTTTGCGAACCAGTTCAAACCAGTCCAGCGGCTCAGGGTCGACCAGAACTAGACTGGGTCAGGTCGAATCTGGTTTGGATTCGAACTGAACTGGCAAAGCCAGTTCTGTGCACACCCCTAGTATCTAAGAGAATACTTTCTTTGTTATGAGCCCCACCACCTATTGAGATAATCCAGGAAGGCCCTTCTGTAGTTGCCACTGGTTTGTCCGGTGGCTATTCAGGGACTGGCCTTCTCTGTCCCTGAGGGCAGGGACAGGCCTGAGGGGCTTTCTCTGTTGCTGCCCTGAGGCTATGGAATGAACTCCCTGCTGAAAGAAGAGCTTCCCCTTTCCAAGAGATCCTCAAGACACATTTATCCATCTGAGCTTTTAATTAGATCTGTAGGACTGTGGACTGTTTTAAACTGTTTTAATATTTTCATTCCTGTTTCAATTTCTGTTATATTTATTGTAAACTGTCCAGTGATGTCAGTTTGTGATGGTATACAAATATACTAACTAACTAACTAACTAACTAACTAAGATATTTAATATATATGAAATCCCTTTCATAAGCCTAGTAGGCTACATTCAGTCAAGGTATTTGGTTTTTTGCTAAATTTATGTTTTGCTTAATACCTCTTGCCAGTGGACCTTCAGAGACCACCACTACTAATGTCCCGGCTTTTGGAAAAGCTACTGCCCATTTTCAAGCACCCCAGCACTTAAAAAAGAACCTCCAGTCTTGACCAAACAACAAAAGCTGAACCATTAAATTGGTGATTGTTTCTTGCCGCTCCGAATAGCAGACATCCGTGCTCAGTTGGTGAAGAGAGCTGTTTTCAAACCCATCAAAATCATGAACTCTCTCGGAAGGTCACTGTCTAAATCCTCGTGAATCATATATCCCCATCTTATTGCTGAAGCGTTATCTCTGGCACCAGATAAACTCAGAGAGCCAGATTGCCGATTTCTACTAGAAAAACAGTCCACAGTTCCCGGGAAAATGCCTGGTTTTAAAAGCAGTGTACTGCTTCACCAACGACCTGCGCATGCGACCCACACTTTTAACTGAGGGAGGGAGGGAGTGTGCCATCTAATGCATGGTTTTCTGTTTCCTCTGAAGAGCTGCGCTCCATGTTTTGAATCACAATTGCTGACATCACAATCAAACCAGTAGCAGCCGGTGCAGGCACCACCAGGGGGCGGGGGTGATGAGAGGCACTTTTAAGTGTAAATTGGTGCTTACACTGCTACCACTACACCCGAACGCTGTTCCGAGCCGCAGCACACCACCCAGCACCCCATGCGGTAGGGGATCGCCTCCGCCACTCACCTGGTTGCTGGCAGGGGATTGGCTCTGCATAGGCCAGGTGAGTGGTGGAGGTGATACCCCACTTACAGGGGGTGCTGGGCAGCACACTGCTGCCCGGAGCAGCATTCAGGTGCAGTGGCTGCGGAGATAAACACCTATTAATTTACACTTAAAGGTGCCTCTCACTGCCCCGTGCCCCTAGCGGCGCCTGCACCGGCCACTACTGAATCACACATCACTGCAATGCCATGGAGGAGCAGTATCATGCTGGAGGGGTGGCAAAGAAATAAGGTTTGTTCTCGCAACCAAAAGCTGAGTAGGAGGGGCATCCAGCCAGGATCCCAGACCTGGGCATGTTCCCAAGAACCAATCACGTGTTGGTTGGCAGAATTCAAAGTAGGAGGACAGGAAAGTGTTCATGTGCTTGGAGAGTGTTCGTGTTGTCTTACCCAGAGTGCTAGCCGCAATCTGGGTAAGACGACCGACATCATTTACCCAGCATTGCATCAAAGGTGTGTGTGGGGGAAGCACATCCTGCACATCCTACCCAGATTGTGGCTGGCACACAGTGAGTTCATTCTCATGACCAGCCCTACCTGGGTAGGGCAGGGCTAGCTCAGGGAAGGCTGGTCATAAGAAGCAGCAGGATTGCTCTGGGTCCCGCCGCTACTCCCCTGGGTAGCCCTACTTTTCTACCTGGGCGAAAATGAGGTAGGGGGATGAGTGCATGCCTCCTACCTCACTCCCGGGACACGTGGGCACTCGGGTTGCCGGCAACTCCTCCCAGGCTTCTGGCAGCCATCTTTGCCATATAGCCAGAGGGAAGGAGTAGCCCGTCAGCAGGAACTTCCCCAGTGCCCCACCATGCTTGCGAGGTGCATTGTGGGATTTCTGCAGCCTGGTTTCTTTTTCCCTGCTCCTGCTCACTGCACACTCATCTGGGCGTGCGGGTGGTGGAGCCCTGTTTTGGCTCTGATCATGTGGGGGAAGGCCCCTCAGCCCTTCCCAGCCCCAGCCACTTTGGCTGTTTGAATGACCCCAATCACCTTCCCATCCTCCTGCCTTGGTTTTTGCCAACACACAATTAGCTCTCAGGAGCATGTACAGGGCTTGGAGCCTGGCTGGACACTCTTTCTGCTCAGCTTTTGGTCATGAGAATGGGCACATATTTTAGTAAACTACATTTAATAAAGAAGAGAGATGTAGCAGTGTTTTGTGGGCTTAGATCAACAATAACAGAATATCAGCAATGACAGAAAGACTGCTTCCAGTATGCATGCATCACTCATCAGTCCCTTTCAGAAGTGTAGCGGAGGCACGACATGTTCAGTGGATGCATGCAGGGTAGCATCATGAGAGCAGGCTCCGCCCTACAGGTGTGTCTAGGTATACCAGCGAACACCGATACCCCCAGGGAGTCTGTTCTCTGCTTCAACCACGAATAACAGAACCATGGATGCTGAGTCATTGGGTCAATGGGGTGTTAGGTTCTTGGAGGCTCCAAAGGAGAGGGGGCAGGAATTGTTGGAAATTCTCTGTGGTGAGAGAATCCCTTTCTCATTATAGCAGAGTGCACAGAGGCACAACACAGCGGAATTTGCTTAGGCATGCGTGTATGCTGAGAGTAAAGTAACTTGGAGCCAGTTCATAGTTTCAAATCAATATACAAGACATTTATTATGGAACTCCATTCTAGATAGGAAAGTGAGGAGTTAGGATCTCTATTCTATCTATCTAGCTGGATGCAGATGGATTCTGCATCTTCTCTGCACACATGGTGCAGGGAGAGAAGCTTGCCATGTTGCAAGGTAGAAGGGCAGGTAGGGAAGAGAGGAGAGGAAGGAAGTTAGTCCCTGAGATTAGCAATATACATATCAAAGGGATAGTATCAGAGCAGTGGAGAAGGGATGACCAATGTCTTGACCCTCTAGCCCTCTGACTCACTAGTCTGTCCTCCACTGTCTTTGAGACAAGAGACAGCGCAAAGTCCTTTAATTTCCAACAGAATGGCAACAAGAGACTTTGAAAACTCTTTTTAAAAGTGCCCCACTGTGCTCCATGGATCTCCAGGTGTCCATCAATTACCCCACCCCAAAGTCCCAAATCAGCATTTTTATGCAAAAAACCCACAGATTTATAGTTAATTAGATAGATAGATAGATAGATAGATAGATAGATAGATAGATAGATAGATAGATAGAAACAAAATGAGCCACAAAATGGCTCCTCTCCTCAAAATGGCAGCCAGAAATGACCTCAAAGGTAATTTCTGGCCACTCCATGCCTGTGGATATGCGGAATTAACCTTTTGTAAACCTATTTCTTTCAGCATACTGAGGTTGGGTGTCAATTATCTGACTGCAGATATGCGAAACTGCAGATGTTAGATCCACAAATGGTGAGGTTCACCTATATTGCAGACATGCCATTGAAACATGTCATAGGAACCTGTCTTATACTAAGTTAGACCATTGTTCCATCTAGCTCTGTATGGTCTATACTGATGCAGTGGCTCTCCAAGGTTTCAGGCAGGAATCTTTCCCAGCCCTATCAGCAGAGACCAGGGACCTTTGGCACTCAGGATGGATATTCTGTCACTGAGCTATAGCCCCATCACTTGACAACAGAAGGGGACAAAACTTCTCTCCCCAGACATTGTATGTGTAACATCAGAAAAGAGCTCTTGGCTGCCACATCAAGTGATAACTTGAACTGCACCAGAGAGAACTTTCACATCATCCATTTATCAAGCAACACATTTCCCCCTTCAATGTAGTTAGTTCACACATTCAGCTAAGAGTTATCAAGTACTGAGTAACCCAGTGACAAGTAATTAAGTGACATGCTGAAGACAAAAGCAAGAAGATGGACATTTGTGGTTATTTAAAAACAACCATAACAACAATAGGTCCCATGTTGTAGTCGGCTGCACTTATATATGTGCACACATCGAGTCACACAATCCACTCACAACATTCACCCTTTCCCCCTACACCAGCGATATACAGCAACATTTTGCTACAGTACCATACTTCTCTTCCATAATCCTCAGGGGTCCTTGAGCAGATGAGTCAATAACTAGAGAAGGTTCCCTGAAAGTAGAAAGTTTGAAACCTACTGACTTGTAATAATAATGCATTTGAAGAGTGACAGGGAGAGAAAAATGAATGCTCTCCCATTTCTCTTGGCACAGCAGTTTTGCACAAGAAGCAGGGGGATAGGCTCCTCTGTTCAGGAAAGGAAAGGGTTCTTCATTTAGTCCCACATCTATGAAATGAATGGCTGCTCAAAGTACGGGAGTGATTGATATATCTCTATCTCTATCTCTATCTCTATCTCTCCTATTCAGATAGGTTGGTATAATAATGGCTCTTTTAATCCTTATTGCAAATTCTGGTACACCTCCCAGTGATTTATTTAAACATAAATTCAGTAGTAAGAGCTCCACGTGCAGCAAGGGGAAAGCTGTGCTCAAACCTGTGACATGCTGGCAAAGCCAAACCAAGCCAAGGGAGAAAACAAACCCCAAGAGGGATTTATTTTAGGAATTCATCTCCATATGAAGCAAAGCCAAACTGCATGCAGCTCCATTTGCACCGATTTATCCCTTGTTAGCCTCCCGTCAAGAAACTTTCCCGAGGATTGCCAAATGGTCTGAAAAAAGAGGCCTGGCTGCTCTTGTGCTGCAGGGTCTCACATCATGCAGCTAAACCTGCTAATAGCTGATGCAGAGCAGCAGGGACGTGCAAGGGCCAGATGAGGGTTCAAACAGTTGGCAACAATGCACAAACGTAGGGCAGGCCTGGTTGGTTGGTTGGCTGTTCATTTGTTTTTCTGGCTAGTTGTCAATCCTAGAGGATGGGCTGACAAGATATAAAGTTATATATATGACACCCCCCCAAATATCATTTGGGGGTCAGGATAAAGAAGGGGTGATAACACAGCGAAGGTTGTAAGTTCAACAATGCTATCACCACTTTCCCAACTCTGGAGAGTAAATATTACCAATCATCACTATGAGCATTCGTCCCTTAAGATGGTACTTGTAGAATCCAAGGGAAAGAGTTGTGGTATGCAAAGACAAGGCAGTGGAGTGGAATCAGGAATATTAATGGTTTAATGAAATTGATAGTATGTCCAGAGAGGCAAGTGCAGCCTGCTCTTCAGTGCTCTTGCTGCTGGCTGCTTGTTAGCCCCGCCTCTACACCAGGACTGGAATACAAGTCACTAAAGCCCCATTCAAAAGCTGGCCTGGATCAAGGAATGGGTTAACTGAAAACACCATGATACTGATGGTAAAAATTTGTGGGCCTGGATTATGGACTAACGGGATGGAGAATGATTACAGAATCCACTGTGAATGTCACCATCACTCTAGAGTTTGGGTAGAATGGCATCTATCATTTGTCTCAGTTAAAGAAAGTTTAAGAACCACTGGCGGCAGCTACATTGCTTTCTGGATTTCCTCCCCTCAGTGAAATGTTATGTCAAAAACCACTTCATAAATAATGTGTAAAGATTACTCAACCTGCTGCTTTCCAAGAACAGAAGGGAGGAGTTGGGGAGAAGCCCTCTCACATTTAATTGCAGGGCTCTGCCTGCTCACATACGAGCAAATTAAAAATAAATGCTCAGCCTTAAAAATTAATGAAACAAGGCCTTCTGCAGTGAGCAGCACTCAGACAATGCTTAATGGGTTAAGTATTTGATTCAGAACGGCTGGCTAGAATGTTAGTCAGGGGGAAATAGATAGATATTGTCTTTGCAGTAGGGGAAATACGGTTCTTTCTCTCCTTAGTGAGAGGCTGGCATATGAATTCTTGGAAGGCATTCAGATTTAGGTGGCAGAAGGATATCCTACTGCTAGGACTAAATAGATTTGCAAGCGTCAGTTTCAGGGAGAGAATGAATGGCTGTGTTATTACTCAAACCATTGCTGATCCTCATGATAGTTCTAAACATTTCAGCTGTGAGAACAAGCTTTATAATTTTAAAAGGGGCCTCTTTTTGTTTCCTCAGACAAGATTTGCCTTTGAAATCACATTTTCCCCACACTCTGAGTTTTAAAGAAAATAGTTCCTAAAGGGAGACTGATGGCTGAATCCTACGTCCTGCTGTGCTCTGAAAATGGAGCATAGCGGTCCAGTTGGTAAGATGCCGGCATTAGTGAAAAGCAATGCATCTGCTGACTGGGCATTCCTGCTAAATGGGCAAAGAGGCGCCTTTTAAAAGTGATGATTGTCTTTATTGAGCAGCGGGGAGCAACTTGCACTCTCTAGCCCCACTGGACAGCATCCCTCCAGTGGCTGTTGCTGGTGTCTACCTTATGTTTCTTTTTAGATTGTGAGACCTGGTCTTGTGGTAGCGTGCACGACTTGTCCCCTTAGCTAAGCAGGGTCTGCCCCAGTTGCATATGAATGGGAGACTAGAATTGTGAGCAATGTCAGATATTCCCCTCAGGGGATGGAGCCGCTCTGGGAAGAGCAGAAGATTCCAAGTTCCTTCCCTGGCTTCTCCAAGGTAGGGCTGAGAGAGATTCCGGCCTGCAACCTTGGAGAAGCTGCTGCCAGTCTGGGTAGACAATACTGAGATAGTAGACCAATGGTCTGACTCGGTATATGGCAGCTTCCTGTGTTCCTATGTTTCTATGTACCTTTGGGGACAGGGAGCCATATTTATTGTATTGTATTGTATTGTATTTCTGTAAACCACTTTGGAAACATATGCTGAAAAGTGGTATATAAATATTTTTAGTAGTAGCAGCAGCAGCAGTATCTGATGCTGGGGCCTGGCTGTGCCCATTGCATTCATCTGCAGCAGCAATGCTACTACTCTGCTGCATGCCGTGCCCATCTCCATGAAGTTCAGTCATATCAAGAACAGAAGCGTAATAATGCCACCCACTCACTCAAATCCCCAGTCAGCCATGAAACTCACTAGGTGACCTTCGATTAGTTCTTAAGAAAACAAGTAAAGCCCTGCTGGATCAGGCCAAAGGCCCATCCAGTTCAGCATCCTCCCTCACGTAGTGGCCAGCTGGGCACATTGGGGGAACCCGCAAGCAAGGAAAAGGAGACAAATCCCTGTCCTGGGAGTTATTTGCACATGGCTTCATGCTTTGGGGTAAATGTTGAGCAAAGTCACTTCAAACTACACTCGTGGCATTGAGGGAAGCAGCCTCTCCCCTCTGCTCTCAGATTTATTTATTTTTTTTAAACAAGTTCACATGGCATGCTTCGTGTTTTCCTTCTAGCCAGTGGGGTGGGAAGGGAGAGAGAGAGCTTCCTAAAGAGCACTATCTGCATCTCTAAAGAGAACATCCCTCTTATCATGCTAATGATTCTACATCAGATCCTCTCCCTGTTCGCTCTGGCATTTCCAGAAAAAGTAGCTTAAAACCAGCATTTTAAAAAATACATCAAGATAAGCTAGAATTCACATCACCAAGCCTGATTTGTGTGTGGAGTGGGTCCAAGAATCTCGAAGGGACTTCGGGGTAAGTTTGGCTGGTGTGTGAACGCACACACTCTCCTCTGAAGTAGATTAGAAGCCCTGTGTGTAAAGCCTCCTGTTGGTGCTCAGGGGCATGCTGTCCCAGATACAATGGCTGGAAGCCAGTGATAGCCCTATCCTCCATGAATTTGTCTGATCCCCTTTAAAAACCATCTAGACTAGTGGCCAACCTCATCTGGTAGCAGCAAATTCTGTAGTTTAACTACACAACGTGTAAAGAAGTCCCTCCTTTTGTATGCCAATCTCTGAGCAATTAGCTTCAGCAGATGACCTTGGGCTCTAATAGTGCGAGAGAGGGAGAAAAACAGTTCCTATCTATTAGTTTGAGCTACCTCACAAGGTTATTGTAAGGATTAGTGATGGAGGAAGAAGTATGCCTTCCTGAGTTCCTTGACGTACATTTAGGTTTTAGATTTTTTTTAAAAAGGATGTTTAGTATTGAAGTGCAGAACACTGAAAGATGACTGAGTGATTGAGATTAGGATGGCAGAACATTGCATTTCATAACGTGATTCATAATGTTTTGATCAGTGGTCTGGTCCATGGTGGTCACTCGGAGACCCTTTCAGTTGAAAAACAGTTTATAAATAAGAGTTGTAATAGTAGTAAGTAAAGTCAAGGATGGAGGGGAGGGAATACCTCTTGTTTTGTAGCTGCTTCCCTCCTACACGCAAGCAAATCTTATGTAGATTTAACTGAAGATTTATTCCGCAACGACTCCATTTTCTCCTTCTCCTTTCCCTCCCCTTTCCTTTCTGACTCCACCCCCACAGTCTCAATAGCATCTCCCCGGGACAAATGTCGGAACAATCAAACTGCAAAAGGTTACTGCAGAGAACACAACACCTCCCCAGTGCTGAATGGAGATCCGGGTGGGCGAAACCTGCTGCAGCTCTTTGAGCCCCACCCACCCAGGCCTCAGCCAATCAAAGCTCCCCCAAAACTTTGAGTGTCATTAGAAGCAAGCCTGGGGCAGGGGTATAGCAAGATTGGAGTGGGCACTAAGGCAAAAAGTGAGGGCCTGGTCACCCACCTCTCTGCCATCTTCTTTGGGGAGGGGGAGGGTGAAGAGCAAGCTGTTGCTCATCTGGCAGGCCTCCTCTCCCTCAGGGGCCCAGGCACATTTGTCATAGGAACATAGGAAGCTGTTTTATACCGAGTCAGACCATCCATCCATCTATCTGTAGTATTGTCTACCCTGACTGACAGAAGCTCTCCAAGGTTAAGGCAGGAGTCTATCCCAGCCCTACAGGAAGCTGCCATATACTGAGTCAGACCATTGGTCTATCTAGCTCAGTATTGTCTTCACAGACTGGCAGCAGCTTCTCCAAGGTTGCAGGCAGGAATCTCTCTCAGCCCTATCTTGGAGATGCTGCCAGGGAGGGAACTTGGAACCTTCTGCTCTTCCCAGAGCGGCTCCATCCCCTGAGGGGAATATCTTGTAGTGCTCACACATCCTATTCATATGCAACCAGGGTGGACCCTGCTTAGCTAAGGGGACAAGTCATCTTGCTACCACAAAACCAGCTCTCCTGGGAGGTGCCAGGGACTGAACCTGAGAGCATCTCCAGGCAAGCATGCAGATACTCTTCCACTGAGCTATGGTCCCATATCCTAATGGGATATCTTACAGTGCTGACCTGTAGTCACTCATCCAAATGCAAACCAAGGTGGATCCTGCTTAACAAAGAGGACAATTCACATTCACAACCACGAGACCAGCTCCCCCGCTTCAATTATAGCTACACGCCTGGGCTGGGGGTAAGCAAGCCATGCTCATGCGGGGCTTGGCCCCAGAGGAGGAGGATCCCAATTAGGATTTTGGCACTCTGAGAGGGTACCTTTCACCTCACACAGAAAACAAGTTTTAAGATGGCTCTTCACTAGGGATGTGCAAACCGATTCGACCTTGAGTGGGTTTGCCATCAAACTGGTTTGGCCCGAGGTCAGGATGACCCCCTCCCTTGCCGGCCTGCTCAGGGCCAATTTGGGGGTTCTAAAGTAGATAATTTTTTTAAATGCTCACTGCCTCCAGGGGGTGCGGCTGTGGCCACAGGGGATGTTTCTGGCCAGGGGCGTAACTACCATTAGGCAAGGGGAGGCAGTCGTCTTGGGGCCCCACTGCCTCGAGGGCCCCCCCAGAGGTACATGACATGACTCCCCACCCGCCCATGTTGCACCCCCTATGAATTATGTTGAGTCTCTTGGAGATCAGCAGGAGCAGAGAGTAAAAAAACTAGATTCAATGTGAACTGGATATTCACCGTATTCATAATGGGGATGTGAGTGTGAGTGCACTATATATTGTGAAGTGTGTTTGTGTGTGTATATCAGCAAGGGGCCCATTTTAAAATCTTGTCTCTGGGCCCCCTCCAACCTTGCTACGCCCCTGTTTCTGGCAGTTCCCCCTCCTGCTGCTGGCCTCCCCCCGCTCTCAAATGGCCCAGTTTGGGCCATTTCTGGCCTGTTCCGGGCCTCTCTGCACTGGTGGTGGCCATTTTGGAGGCCGCTACACATGCTCACTAGCCGTCTGTGTGACTGGTAGTGAGTGTTTAAAAATCCCATCCCCCCACTTTAAAACCCCTGGACCAGCTCAAATTCTAGCCAAGCTGGGGGGCTGTGTTCGGGGTGGCAAAACCGAACATGCCTGGTTCAGATTGAATCTGTTTCAGGCACAAATTGGTTTTGTGCACACCCCTCCTCTTCACTCAGGCTCTTATATGAGAGTGCAGTTTTTACTGCTGCTGCTGCTGCTGCTGCTTCGTACCTTGTGTGTTATTGTTTTATAGAGGTTTTTAAACTTTTAAATAGCGATATGTTATTTTTGTATTTATTTAATATCCGTACTTTTTTCTATTTTAATTGTGCATTGTTTTAATTATATTGTAAACTGCTTTGGGATTGTTTTAATGAAAAGCAGTATAGAAATCAAACAATAAATACATAAGTTTGCCCCCACAAGATGTATGTCAGCAGCAAACTGTGAACAGTGCCAGTCCTGAAAGTACTTGCAGCAACATTAAATTTGGAATTTATTATTTAACAAAGGGAGCTCTCTTTGTCATCCTTCTGCAAGCAGATAAATCAATCAAGTTAATTCTAGTGAGTATCTTTTTCCTCCCAGTGCAAGTCCTGTGGGACGGCCCCTCCAGCCTGGAAGAAAAAAAGTGGGCAGATTTCCCAGAAGGAGTGAATGTTATGGAGCATAGCTGGGAATGCAATAAAAACACCATGCATCATCCATATGTGGGATCACCCATTGACTTAATCATGAGGATGTGGTTCAGAAACTGGGCAGCCATCAAAGGAAAAAGCCCAGATTTGTTATGCTGCTTTTTGCCTGTTTCAAAAAGAATTTTTAGTGCTCTGTTTTGGTATTATACAACCAGAGCTAAGCATTTTCTAATGTTACCAGTTTCAGTGGGAGATCATCATCCATCATCATCATCATCATCATCATTGAGAGGAGAGGAGATCTTTTGGTAGCAAGCATGAATTAACACCTTTGCTAAGCAGGGCCACCCTGGTTTGCATTTGAATGGGAGACTACAGATGAGCACCGTAAGCTATTCCCCTTAAGGGATGGGGCCACTCTAGGAAATGCACCTCTCTGCTTGCATGCAGAAGGTTCCAAGTTCCCTCCCTGGCATCTCCAAGATAGGGCTGAGAGAGACTCCAGCATGTAACCTTGGAGAAGCTGCTGCTAGTCTTTGTAGACAATACTGAACTCGATGGACCAATGGTTTGACTTGGTTTAAGGCAACTTCATATGTTTGTATATCATCATCATCATCATCATCATCATCTCCAATGAAAGTAGTGCCTTACAGCTGTGAGGATGCTGCTTTAGTTATTGCACATCCAGTGGTAGCTGATGTTGGCAGGTAGGGCAAGGAGAAAGGGAGAGTATACCTTTAACAGTCTGTAAAAGCTCCCCCCTCTGCTGCCACCCAGCATCCTGGCTGGCCCACCATGCGCCCTTCCATTCCCCCACCCCTGACCCATGTGCAAACACGGCAGCCATTTGAGGGGTCAGTACAGCAAGGAGTTTAGCCATTTGAGGAATTAGCATGGCAGGCCATCTGCAGGGAATGCTGGGCAACGGTGGGAGCTTTTCCCCAACTGTCTTAGTCTCCACCCCCTGCCCAAGTGGCCACTAGCCATCACTGTGCCCACAACTGACCACTTAAGCAACACCATCGTGGGACTGCCTTGTATATGCATAGCAGTCCTGGCGGGTCCCTACTGCTGGCATTCCATTGCATGGAATGTTGGCAACTGTGCATCGGATTGGTCTGTCACATTGGAATGATCAATCAAGACTATATGAAGTCCTGGGGAAGAACAAAGTCACCTTACTTTTTCACTACAAACTATAAACAATTTCTGAACATAGGAAAACAGCCCAGCCCCAGAATTTCTGGTGCTACAGACTGCAAAAGCTGCAGTTGCTGGAGGGAAGTGGCTGAGAGAGTCATACATAATGAATTCCTATAATCCCATAGAGACTTCATAAAAATATGCATAAGAGTCTTGGTATCTTGGAAGGAGATAATGGGTCGCAACCTTCATAGATTCTTGAGCCGGTTGCCAAACAGTCAATCTGATTAACATGAGCCTCTGAGGAAAAGCCGTAGTCAAAGGTGTCTTCAGAGTTGCAGGCTACGGACAAGACTCAGAACAAAGGAGGTGAGGATGGGGGATGGAGGAGGAGAGGATTTCTGTGGGCATAAGCTAAGTTCTTCTCTGACCCTACAGGGAGAAGGGGCCTAGGAAAAGAGGGGGTAGAAGAAGCAGACTCAGACTAAGAAAGAGGGGACCGTGGAGGTTGAGAAGGGGATAGGCTAATGGAAGCAGGAGGGATGGGTTTAGGCAAGGAGGGTGAGGAGGGAGCATCACAGCACAATGTGAAGATGACAAGCAAAGGAGAGGAGAGAAAGGCTGAAACAAGGAGTGGCACAGAAAACTGAGAAGACAAGGCCGGAGAGCGGAGTCTATGAGGGGAAGGAACATAGGAAGCGCCACATACTGAGCCAGACCATAGGTCCATCTAGCTCGTTATTGTCTACACAGACTGGCAGCGGCTTCCAGGGTTGCAGGCAGGAAACTCTCTCAGCCCTATCTTGGAGATGCTGCCAGGGAGGGAACTTGGAACCTTCTGCTCTTCCCAGAGCGGCTCCATCCCCTAAGGGGAATAACTTGCAGTGCTCACACATCAAGTCTCCCATTCATATGCAACCAAACCAGGGCAGACCTTGCTTAGCTAAGGGACAAGTCATGCTAGCTACCACAAGACCAGATCTCCTCTCCTGGTTCTGGAAGGAAGACTTGGAGTGAGAATGATCAGAGAAGAGGGGCACAGGAATCTGTCTTATACCAAGTCAGATCATTGGTCTGCCCAGCTCAGAATTGTTTACATTGGCTGGCAGTGGCTCCCCAAGGTTCCAGACACAGGGGGTCTTTCCCAGCCCTACCTGGAGATGATGCCAGGGAATGAACATGGAACTTTCTGAATGCAAAGCAGACACTCTACTCTGGTGCTATAATCTCATTCCTCTACAGATCTGGGTCATGAGCCAGGGAAAGATGCTCACAGCCAAGACCTGAAGAGGTGAGGAAGGCTGAAGTTAACATATTAGTTTGGAATCGCCAGGCAGTTCTTCGGCTGCAGGCCTCCAGGTCTAAAGTTAAAAATGTCTCTGATCTAGGAATGTTTGCAATCCATATATATATAAAATCTCATATTCTGTAAGCAATAGGTTCTGTTCTTTCTGGGCAGTCGGTCTGATTGGAATGCTTGCTATGGAGTTAGTGCCAGGTGGCTCCACAGCCTACGGAGAGAATGGTTCCCCCCAAACCCCTGCACAGGCAACTAGATGACCCTCCACTCACTGCTCTCTCCTCATAACCAACTAGGACTAAAAACTCCAGGCACGCAGGAAACAAATTCTAACAGGAGTCAAAGGAAGAGCCTAGGATGGAGAAAGCATATAGGAAAAGGCTAGGTAATTGCCCCAGGTGTCATTAAGGTGTTGACAGGGCTTTATAACTTGTGACCCACCGAAGTGAGCAGAGCCAACCAGTCTCACACTATGATCTGCTGGGTGCTTAATAATCTCTATTTTTACAGTCCTATCCAGCAGAAGAAACAGGTTTATTATTATTGCCCTTGGCAGGCAATACGTGATCGGCAGATGACATTTGGTATAGAGGGCAACACATTGTGCAGGTCTGGCTTGAGCATTTTAGCCCAAGCCACCTATGAGAGATATAGGGGTGGAGAGCCAGTCCTGCAGTAGCAAGTAGCAAGTGTCTGCTTCATAAAGAAAGGTCCTCCTTGGTTGTGGATGGGTGAATACATGTGAGCACTCTCTGCTTTAAGATAGATGGGGCCGTAGGTCAGTGATAGAGTATCTGCTTGGCATGCAGAAGGTCCCAGGTTCAATTCCCGGCATCTCCAGGTAGGGCTGGGAAAGACTCCTGCCTGAAGCCTTGGAGAGTTGCTGCCAGTCAGAGTAGACAAAACTGAACTAAATGGACAGAGAGCTGACTTGGTATAAGGAAGCTTCCTATTTTCCCATGTGGTGGCGGAGAGGGGGAAGTGGAAGCTGCCATATACCGAGTCGGACCTTTGGTCTATCTAGCTCAGTATTGTCTACACAGACTGGCAATGGCATCTCCAAGGTTGCAGGCAGGAGTCTCTCTCAGCCCTATCTTGGAGATGCTGCCGGGGACGGAACTTGGAACCTGGATGCTCTTCCCAGAGCGGCTCCATCTTACAGTGCTCACATGTAGTCTCCCATTCAAATGCAACCAGGGCAGACCCTGCTTAGCTAAGGGGACAAGTTATGCTTACTACCACAAGACCAGCTCTCCTCTACATCCCTAGCTGCTCCCTAACGTGAATTCCTTTGAGGTGTGGGAGTGTTTGTCTACGGTATATTCCAGGAGGCTGAGAACAAAGAGGTGTGAAATGTTCGATTAATTTTGCACAAGTAGAAGGTTGCTCAGCTCAGCAAGGAGGTTCTACCCTGCCTAAGAAGAGAGGCGATTACAGAGACGATTACAGAAAGCAGCAGAAAACCATGACCATTACAGTATTTTATTACTCGTGTTTCTTCGTACACAGATTGCTGAGAATCAGAGGTAACGCAAGAAGGAGCTCTCGGAGTCAACAATTCAATTTCTATTAACGTTTCAATCACAAGTAAATGAGCAAGCACGATAGACAGCAGGTCTGCCCAAGAGCGTTCTGCCTAGCTGTCTTCGGCTGGCAAATTCCCATCGGCATCCCTGTGGAAATGGGTCAATGGAATCGTATGATTGCAAATTTGCAGCCTTCACCTGCCCATCTCTCTGCAGCAACAGAAGACTTATCCTCTTCTCACCCCTCCTTCCCCTTCCCCCCAGGAGGTCAGGATCAATCATACAGCAAAGAGGCCTTGAGATGAATGGAGGCGGTTGCTGTGGAAAACAAACCGACTCTGCCTATGGCTATGAGCTGCAGAGAAGAGGATGTCGGCCCAGGGACCCGCGCAAGTATGAAAAAGGAACTTGTTTGTATTGGCATGTGGCAAGCAGCTTGCATGCTTCTGGGATGTTAACTTCCTTCCCGTTACAGCATCAGCGCCTCTGGCACTGTGACCCTGGCAGACACAAAGAGAAATCCCTCAAGCAGCCCAGCCCTCTCCTGTTCACTGCAACCGCAGCCCTGCTGGCACACAGGAGCCTTTTTGACAATCAAAGTAGAGTGCTCTGACCGCCTCCCCTTCCGCCAACAATTTTAGATGGTTTCTCCATTCTTTCTTCCATCACGTCAACTCATAGCTAAAGCAGACCTCTACAAAAACAGAGCTGAAAGTCACGAGGAGCGAGCTCTCCCAGGCTCAGATCGGATTGGCTGAGGAAAGTTGAGGTCTTTACCCCGCAAATCAGGAAAGGTCTTGGTGTAACCTGAGCCAACCCAAATCTATTCAGGCTTTCTCAACCCCCGGCTTTAGGCACAATGAGGCCTGATCCCTCTCAGAGTTCCCTGTAACAGGGATTCCCAGATGTTCGTACGATGCCAGCATAGCATAGTGGTTAGAGTGTTGGACTAGAACTGGGAACAGCAAAGTTTGAATCCTCATTCAGCCATGAAACTCACTGGTTGATTCTGGGCCTGTCACGTATCTCTCAGCCTAACCTACCTCACAAGGTTGTTTTGAGGCTAAAAATGATCATGTGCACTGCTCTGAGCTGCTTGGAGAAAGCGCAAGATATACATGTGAACATAAATAAATAACAATAAAAATTAACATCTCCCATAATTCCCAGCTGCAGTGGCCTTTGGCTGGGCATTATGGGAATTGCAGTCAACAACATCTGGGAATCCCTGTTACAGGGGACACGGATCCCTACCCCATTCCCCAGTGTGCTGAGGAGGAGGAGGAGGAGGAAGGGCTTTTTGCATGCTGTTGAGCGGGGCAGTGGTCAGAGGCGAGGCAGGTGAGGTGGCAGCAAAGGCAGCAGGGGATGGATGTGCAGGTGTGATAGGGCAATTGCAGGCAGCGGCAACATGTGTCCTCCTGCCCCCTGATAACCCACTGCTTGGGGTGACCAACGCTGCTCACCTCAGTATGAGACTAGCTCTACTGATCAGGCAAGGTTCCAAATTACAGAAGAACTTTCCCCATTTTTAGGTCTGTCCTGTGCAGGCAAATGCTGAACATGTGCTCAACAGGTGGCATGGCCAGCGGGCACATCAGGGATGACATGTGCAGCTAGTGGGCACAATTCAATTGCCCCCTTTCAAATTTGCAGAACACTGAGGCATTTTCCCTGAACAGGGCTAATTTGTCGCTCCAGCACAGATGCCAACCCCAAAAGTACTTCCCATGTATGATGGCGACTCCTCAAACACATTTTTTTTTTAAAAAAACTGGCTGCTGTCAATTTGTGATCACTTACCACTACTATCTGAAATTTCAGAGCTTTCTGCCCAGCCATTCAGAATTTTTTTTAAAAAATGTTTCCCATTGATCTGCATGGGGATAAATCTGACATGTCAGAAATTCCAGCTGAAATCCAACATGATGCAACTGTCTGACTAACCAACAATTTTAAAAGTCCCTAATTCTGATAATTTTTATGTCAGATTGGATCTTGTCAGATTGGATCTGACATTTTTCCTGGTGCACAGATGTACCATTTGTTGCAACGACACCTTTGTGTTGAACAGCTGCTTTGAGGTATGTGTGATTTTTAGTAGGGAAAGAAAGGGTGTGTGTGTGTGTGTGTGTGTGTGTGTGTGTGTGTGTGTGTGTGATTTTTTGTGGGGAAAGAGTGCTGAGGCACAGGATCACATATCTCATGCCTCCATATTGTGATCCTGATAGAAATTTTTCAGTCCTGAGCAGCCACTGCTGGTGCATAAAGTCAAGCCTCTAACCACATGTTGAAGTATTTAACATTACATGTAGTTTGGGCCTCAGAACTCTGCCAAGGATTTGAATGGGCTGAGATTCTTCAGGCATCTGAATGATTTCTTTGCATCTAATTTCCATATTTTAAAATGTGTCACACCGCTATGGTGCCTTTTGCTTGGCATTCAATTGCTGCGTGGTGTACCTGTCTGCATCTTTTAATATCTGCCTCTGTCGTATTTAAGAGGCTATTCTCATGTGCAGCCTAACCCAGGCTAGGGATGTGAACCGCACTGGAGGGGGAAGGCTCAAAGTTGCTGCTTTAAGGGTGGGGGAGTGTGCACTTACCCCTCCCGCTGCTCTTCCCCTGCTGGTGCTCCATTTTTGGAAAGTTCATCAGGGCGGCAGAGTACCTCTCTGCCGCCCTGTTTGCCCCCATTTACTGCAACTAGCTGGAAGTATCTGCCACACCCGCCCCACGCCCATGCCTGCCATGTGCACACCCGCATGTGTTGTGTGTGTGCCAGATACTTCTGACTAGTTCCTGTAAACGGGGGCAAACGGGATGGTAGGGAGGTACGCTGCTGCCCCAATGGATTTTCCGAAAATGGAGCGGCGGGAGGGGTAAGTGCACCCTCCCCCGCCTTTAAAGCAGCACCCGCACCTTCGAACCGGCGGAACCACCCACCATTCGAACCAGTTTGGAGGCCCATAAAGTGCCTCCGAACTGGTTTTGTGCACATCTCTAACCCAGGCTAGGGACACCCAGCCTGGGTTAGGCTGCACATGAGAACTGCCAGGATCAGGCCCAATCCCAGGGGGCCAGTGCTGCCTAGCCTGGCTTTTTAGCCCAGCTGTTATCCAAGGTTAATGGAGCAAGCACTACCCGAGGTTAAGGGAGGGCTACGAGATCATGTATTGGTTGGGGCTATGTTTCGCCCCAGCAGACACAGAGTACCCGTCTCTTGGGGAAATCTCCCAATGCATCGCGTATATCACGCAGTGCATTGTGGGATTCCCAGAGACTGGGATGCGTCATCCCACCCTCCAGAGTTGTGCGCTGTGTCAAGCAGCGCTGGTCATCTGGGAGTGTGGTCCGTGCTCTGATAATCCTACATTCTCTTGTCTGGGGGGAAGGTGAGTGTAACCAGCCTTCCCACTCACCCTGTCCGCTGCCCCACCCACCCGGTCATGTGAATGACTTCAGTGATGCTGAATGTGGAATTAAAGGTGAGTAATAAAAACCCATGGAATTACGACTTATTTTACACAAACCCATTGCTTTAAGGCAGGCCTGCTCAACTTCAGCCCTCCTGCAGATGTTGACCCACAACTCCCATAATCCCTGGCTATTGGCCACTATGTCTGGGGATTATGGGAGTTGTAGTCTAAAAACAGCTGGGGGGGGGGGAAGCTGAGCAAGTCTGCTTTAAGGTTATCCCCCTGCCATGGATTAGGCCGTTTATGTGGCAGTAAAACACAAGGAAAAAAGAGTATTTTACAGATGAGCCAACAGAGGGGTAATGATAATGACCAAGTTGTGACATTGCTTCAATTGGGATACCAGCTCCAGTCGTTTTTCTTCAAAATTTAGTTTCCCAACCCAGTTAGGATGGTGAGAAGCAACACCTCATTCCTTGAGGTGTTACCTTGAGGTAATTACCTTGAGGTAATTACAAGGCTACAATCCTATATAAACTTACCTGGGAGTAAGCTTCACTAAACACAGTGGAACTTACCTCTGAGTAAATGTGTGTAGGATACACATGTGTAGGGTGTTTGCAGGTGGGGCCATAACTCAGTGGTAGAGCATCTGCTTAGCATGCGGGAGGTCCCAGGTTCAATCCCCATAACCTACAGGTAGCACCGAGAAAAAGAAATCTTGCCTGAAGTCCTGGAGAGCTGCTGCCGGTCAGAGTAGAGAATACTGAGCTAGATGTACCGATGGTTTGATTCAGTAGACAGCAGCTTCCTATGACATGGAGGTTGGGGGGTCAATTTAGGAATGGGGCCACAGCTCAGTGGTAAAGCTTGGCATGTAGAGAGTCCCAGGTTCAATCCCAGGCATCTCCAAGTAAAGCTGGGAAAGATTCCTGCCTGAAAACTTCGAGGGCCACTGCCAGTCAGTGTAGACAATACTGAGCTAGATGGACCAATGATCTGACTCAGTATAAGGCAGCTTCCTATCATAACACTATAATTTGGTTGGCAGCGACGAGAGACAAGGCCAGTGTTCCCTCTAACAGGGATTCCCAGCTACAACTCCCATAATCCCCAAGCAAAAGCCATTGATAAGAAGCCAACCAAGAAGCAAGGAGATTGCAAGCCAATTGGAAACCAGTGCCAAAACCAGTCAGCAAGGAAAAAACATGCCTCCAAAATGGCTCTCGGAAGAACACTCAAAACGTTTTGATTCAAAATGGGTTGTTCTGTTCCAAGCTCACAGGCCCTTCATGTGAAGAGTGTTCTATTTCGACCTTGAAACACTCGAAACGGCCCATGTTGAGTTGGAATGTTTTGAACTTGAAACGTTCTGCACATTCCTACCTCCAATGGCTCAGTCCAGTTTTGCAATCTGAGCTGGAGTCTGGTTCAGCCACTACACCCCAAACGTGTGCACTTAGGCAGCAAGGAGAGATACCTCCTGCTATGAAAGCACCTCCTCATATCCTTTTACAGGGAACTTTTGCACAAGTGTGAAACTTCAAACATGCCTGCAACTTCATGCAACTATTCAGACTTCTTGCATGATCATATTTGTCTTCATTGTGTGAGCACAGCATTAATCTGGGTTCCAACCAGTGAAAACTATAGACTCATTCACACGATCCTCATTGGGCTAGGAGGAGCACCCAGCCAGGGTTGGAAAGGCAGACATGCTCCCAATCGGCAGTTGTGTGAACTCCAAAGATCAAAATAGGAAGATGGGAGGGTGATCATGTAGGAGGCAGGAGGTGGGTCAGACAGCCATGACCGCCCCACATCCTCTCCCCAGCATTTTACTGAGGGTGGACAAAAATCCATCAGACCCAGCTACCGCCTCTCACATAATCAGTCATAAGAACATAAGAACTTGGGCTGGATCAGGCCCAAAGTTCTTCAAGTTCAGCATCCTGTTTCACACAGTGGCCCACCATATGCCTCCGGGAAACTTACAAGCAAGAGATGAACGTGTGCCCTCTCTCCTGTAAGGGTGTGCACAGAAACAGTTTTGGTGGTTCAAACCAAATTTGAACTGAACCACCAGTCGGCAAGCCAGTTTGGTTGAACTGGCCAGTGGTCCAATCCATTTGGCCAAACCAGGTCGAACCAGTTTGACCCTGTTAGAGGGGCTCTGTTTGTAAAGTGGAATCCGGTGAGGATTCCCCTTTCCAAGCAAAGGGGATTCCTTCCTCAAAGGGTTCTAAGGGCGGTCAGGAGAGGGTGGTGAGAGTGCACCTTTCCAGCTTTGGCGGTGGCTCCTCTAAACCCCGCCGGCACTCCCCCCAGCACCACAGGATGGCAGCAGCCCAGTCCCAGCCTCTTCAGGGGCCAGAACCAGGTCACTGCCAGTCCGCGCTGCTTGGGGTGGGGGTCCCTAGTGGGTTTTAGAGGAGCCGCCACTGCACCATGGCCACTGCCATGTCATGGCCAAAGCCAGTAAGATGTCTTCTTGCCGCCCCCCTGGCCGCCCTTAGAACCCTTTTAGAGGAAGGATTCCCCTTTACATGCAGAACCATTTGAACCTGGGTTGAACTGGGTCAAACCTGTCTGTATCAGACTGGTCATGGTCCTGTTTGAATTTGGACTGGCTGCCTTTTTTTGAGGCAGTTCCGATTCGAGTTCAAAACAGTTGAACCAGTCTGGTCTGCATCGAACCTGGTTTGGATCAAACCAGTTCCACACACCCCAGCTCTCTTGCTGTTGCTGCTTCTGCAACAGGTATTCAGAGGCATCTTGTCTCTGAGACTGGAGGTGGCCTATAGCCCTCAGACTAGTAGCCATTGAAAGACCTGTCCTGCATGAATTTGTCTAAGCCCCTCTTAAAGCCGTCCAGGCTGGTGGCAGAGAATTCCATAGGTTAATTATGTGTTGTGTGAATTATGTGGTCTTAAATTTCCTGGCAATCAGTTTCTTCCCTCTTCATTCTTTCCTCCTGCCTTGCTTTTGGAGTTCCTATGTGTCTATCAAGAGCACACTGGCTCTCCTACCTGGCTGGGTGTTTCTCCTAGCCAGGTGAGGATCATCATGCAAAGGAGCTTTGCGTCTTCATTTCCAGCTCCAGTGCTTGCTGGTGTGCTGATTAAGCTTGCAGTCGCATGCACACACTTACTTAGGAGTCAATCCCATTGACCTCAGTGCAACTTCCTTCTTTCATGTAAACCTTCATTAACAGGATCAGGATGTAACCTGTGGAATTTGCTGCACACTGCAGGCTTTGGATGCTCATGGATTCCTTATTTAATCTGCAGGTGACTGAAAATATTTGTATGATCATAGTGTCAGTGGTTGTTGCATTATGTCAATGTAAGTGCTGGGTAGTTTGACAGTGATGTACTGTGTCATTTATCTATCACTGGATGATTCACCCCATGACAGGCATGGTATAAGTTCTGGGAATATCCATAGCCTTCTTGGTTAGGGAGTCCATAAGGAGGGGAGTGCATCGCTGTGGCTCCCTCTGCCCCACATGTAGCAAACCTTGAAGAAATTTAAATGTATGATTACAGTGGTTTGCACAGAAATATCGCATGGATTTGAACTGCTCCCCAGAGAACTCTGGATTATACAATACCCATCCATATGAATATGTAGTTTTTCATCTGAGACAGCTGTGATATTGACAATCTTTTGCATTCAATAAATCATCCAAGTATAACTCAATGGTCGCTACTAATCTTCATTGAATTTAACTGTTTATGAACACCAGCTTTGGAATGAATACAAAAGAATAGCAGGAGCGTATTTTGAAAGGGGATTGGGATATTGTGATTAAAGTTCAGAGCTGGGAGTCTGTTGGTGCTCTATTTTTCAGCCCAGAATTTGTGTGTGTGTGTGTTGCTTCCTTGCCATTGTGTATGCATGGTGCTTCCAATTTGCTCGGGTGTAAATTCAAAACCTTCCATATAGTTTGTGTCTGACTGTGTAGCATATTTATCGAAGGAACACCCTGATGTTCCCCCCCCGCTGCGCTGCCTGGGTGCCATTGCTTGTGAGAGGGGCATTAATTGTATTCTGCCATGCTTGCTGGGCCATCTTCACAGGTTACTTAATTAAGTCCTCATACTTGGTGATCAAGCTGGGAGGAAAGCGAAGAAAGGGTATATCTGGGGAGGGGAAGACAGATCGTTGAGGAGCTAGTCTAAGACAATGGCACTCCCTCTCCCATGTGAAAACCCCTCTGCCCATGCTCTTGGGGCATCAAGGGAGACCTTGCTCTGAGCCCCATCTTTATCTGAAGTCAGGGTACAACTGGACAAGATGGTGGGAGGTTCACAATTAGATCTCCCCTCTTTATTAAAAGGGTGCATGCAAGCATACTTCCTGATTTGGACTGGGGCCGTAGGACTGGAGGAGGAAGGTTTCAACCCTCCCCACCCCACACACCATTTTCCTGATCCTATTTGCCCCCCATAGAGCTGCTCATGGGGGGAAACATCCAGATACAGCCACAGATCTACAATGGCTTCGTCTACTTTGGCCTTCAGATTGCCAAGAGATGAAAGGCAGGGACTTCTTGGTTGTGGCGCCTGTGCTGCGGAATATCCTCCACAGGGAAAGCTGCTAGGGAATAATAAACATGAGATGACATGGTGCACAGCCTTCTGTCGACAATAAAGACCCACTGGGGCTGCTGTGCAACTTCAAAGCCTGTCCTGATGGTGTAGAGATAGCAGGGGCGGAGCCACCATTGGGCGAAAGGGTTCAAAGAACCCGGGCAGTGCCTAATCAGAGGCCGCGCCTCGCTACCCCAACATGCCCCCTGCGTCTGACGTCAGACACGGGGGTGCTGGTTTAGCTCCCAAGAGGGGGCCGTGTTGCCCCCGTTTGGGAGTTAAATGTCCGCTGCGTTCACAGCACTGCCCGGAGCGGCTCTTCCCTGCTTTTAAGGCAGGGAAGAACCACTCCTGGCTGCACTGCAAACACAGTGCCAGCCCCAGTCTAGCTCCCGAAGGGGCAGTGTGGCCCCTCTGGGAGTTAAATCGCTGGTGCTGCAAATGCAGCGCTGGCCAGAGACTCCCAAATGGAGCCGTGTGGCTCAGTTCGGGAGCCTGACCATGCCCCCTGCGTCTGACGTCAGACGCGGGGGGTGGGTTGAGCGGGGCCTGAGAAATGCCTTGGAACTGCTTTTGGGCGGCAGTGCAGAGCTCCCCGGAAACAATGGAAAGGAGCACTGCACCCCTGGCCGGAAGCTGTTAAAAGGTATTTTGCAGCAGCCCCACCAAGGTTAGTAGCTAAGGGAGAGTGGGCTCGTGTTTGCCCCTCTCTCCGGTGGCCCCTTGCGTGTGCCAGCCATGCCTCTGCTTGTGATGTCTCATGCAGGGGGTGTGGCTAGCATCTCAAAGGGCCCACGCTGCCCCCCTGAAGTCATTTCCCGGCCGACATAGGAACATAGGAAACTGCCATATACTGAGTCAGACCATTGGTCTATCTAGCTCAGTATTGTCTTCACAGACTGGCAGCGGCTTCTCCAAGGTTGCAGGCAGGAATCTCTCTCAGCCCTATCTTGGAGATGCTGCCAGGGAGGGAACTCGAAACCTTCTGCTCTTCCCAGAGCAGCTTCATCCCCTGAGGGGAATAGCTTGCAGCGCTCACACATCAAGTCTGCCATTCAGATGCAACCAGGGCAGACCCTGCTTAGCTATGGGGACCAATCATGCTTGCTACCACAAGACCAGCTCTCCTCCCAATGAAGAAAATATCCAGCTGACAACTCAGCTGGCTGGAAATTAGGCCAGGCTGGAGCTAGCAGGAGGGGTGAGCCAGGCAGCTCAGGTTCTTTGAACTAGGGATGTGCACAAAATATTTTGGGCAGGTGAGGGGCGGTGCGGAGAGCTGTAGCTTTAAGGAGCAGACATGCAGGTTCTTAGCTGCTGCCCCACTGCTGTTCTGGTTATGGTGCTGTGCTGCTCAAAAGGCCGCATGCAGCTGCTTCTCTGTACCCAGCAGCCTGTGTGTGGCATCGGCATGCACATGGCGTCCGCACATGTGCCATCTGCGTGGTCAGCATAGTGTTGTTGACCGTGCAAATGGTGCCCACATGTGTGCAGACACCATGCATATGAAAGTTGCTGGGTACCTGCTCCTTAAAGCTGCCACTTGCCCCCCACCAAATCATTTAAGCTGCGGCAACCTTCTCCAGTGAGGTGCTGAAACGTTTCGTGCCCATCCTCTTTTGAGCCTGTCCATCCAATTCTAGTTCTGCCCCTGGCCCCATCGCTACATCTTCAGGGATGCTTTTGAATTTGGACCTCAGCCTCCTCAGGGCCTTACCAGCGCCCAGAGACTGTGCATCATGTCAGCCACTCTTTTTATACCAGCAAGCGTGAATTGGGAGGTATAAAGTTTTTTTGGTCTTGGTAAGCTATTGTTTTATTATTTGCTGGTGCCTTTATGTGGCTTTTGTGATGTTTGTGGATATGATTTCGGGACTTGTTTTTTTAGCTGAGGAGCTTTATTGTGGTTGGCTGACATAATGTGCAATGCTCCACATACACATTATAATAGAACATGTGTACAGTTGCACAAAAGTGCTATTGTGCAGCTGTGCACACATTCCATTATAAGATGTGTGGAATGTCGCGCAGGATGTCAGCCATTACTTCATGTCATTTGTACTTTTTCTGTATGCTGTGAGCCAACCTGAACACTTTTTGAAGCTATGTGAAAGAGGGGGGTTGAGAGTATGAATATGCTCATTAACTCATCTCACTGAGAACCTTTTCATTGAAAAATATTGTTGTAGTAGTAGTGGATAAGATCACAATAAGAAGAATAAGTAGCATATAAGAATAAGATCACAAAAGGGTTACAAAGACATCTGAGCAGCTCTCAGGTGTCTGTAATTCATGGGTTGCCACCCCTTTTTAAACAAGTGCACCACCTTCTGTCGTATCACCCTAAGTGGCACAGCAGGGAAATGCTTGAGTAACAAGCAGAAGGTTGCCGGATCAAATCCCCACTGGTACTATATCGGGCAGCAGTGATAGAGGAAGATGCTGGATGGCATCATCTCATACTGTGTGGGAGATGGCAATGGCAAACCCCTCCTGTATTCTACCAAAGAAAACCACAGGGCTCTGTGGGTGCCAGGAGTCGACTCCGACTCAATGGCACACTTTGCTTTTTATACTAGTCCCAGTAATGTACAAGGTTTGGTCGTCAGGAGTCAAAATCGACTTGAAGGCACACTTTACTTTACTACCCCCTTCCGTCACAAACCTTCAGCTCAGGTACCCCATAGAGATTGTGTGTATACACCAATTTAAATGTTACACTTATGAGGCAGGCTACTCCAGTCACTGGCTTACATTCAGACTAATTTACTCATGAGTCCTCCAATTGAAACTGATGGGACAAGTTTACTTGACCTGTTGATTTCAATAGGAATACTCAGTGCTAATTTTCTGAAGTCTGTCAGGCTGAAGGGAGGGGTATGCTGAGCTTCAGCACATAGCCAGGGAATCAGAGGTAGAGGAGGAGGGTTGTTACCCTCCTCCCTCTCCTTCTGCAGTGGACATATTGCTGAAAACGTGTCAGCTTCGAGCTGATGATCCTCAGATGGAAAACAAAGAGCACAGCTGCAACCCCAGGGAGACAGGAGGGCTCTGAATATCCCCGGGAGCCCTTCAAGTACTAGTAGCAACATAGGAAGCTGCCATATACTGAGTCAGACTATTGGTCCATCTAGCTCAGTATTGTCTTCACAGACTGGCAGCAGCTCTCCAAGGTTGCAGGCAGGAATCTCTCTCAGCCCTATCTTGGAGATGCTGCCAGGGAGGGAACTTGGAACCTTCTGCTCTTCCCAGAGCAGCTCCATCCCCAAAGGGGAATCTCTTATAGTGCTCACACACTCATATGCAACCAGGGCGGACCCTGCTTAGCTAAGGAGACAAGTCATGCTTGCCACCACAAGCCCAGCGCTCCCCTTTGAGAGTACTACTACCTCCTGTTGGGAGGGGTACTAGTACCTCCTGTTGGGGACCACTACTATAATTAAAGAGAAAAAGTAAAATACATATTTTAAGAAATGAATAAGGGAAAAAAAATCTATCTTCTCTTTATGCTGCCTAGAGAAAGCACAGATTAGAAGTTAACAGAACCTAGATTGTCACAACAATAAAGGGAAGTGTTAACGGAGAGTCAATTATAGTATTAAGGCTGTGATCCTAAGGACATTTACTTGGAAAGAACTAAGTTCCATAAAAATCAATGTAAGTTACTTCCAATTAAAGGTGTTAGGGCTATAAAACTATTCCAAGTCCTCAGAGGGCTTTAAAGAAAAACAACACATAGTAACCCTGATTGGATTTCATCATCATCAGAGAGTCATAAAACAGTACATTAGTTCAGACACCTTGTGCCTGACTCTGCCCCCATCCCTGTTCTCCTTGATTCTGCCTTGCTGAATGTCATGTTCAGTGGCCATTATGGATTATCCAACTAGCAGCTCTTCTAATTAGATCTTGCTGCACATGTAGGCATTTGGGTTAGAAAGGCCACGGCTCCCTCAGCTGGGTCCCTGGGAGGAGAGCTGGTCTTGTCCTCTTTGCTAAGCAGCATCCACTCTGGTTTGCATTTGAATGGGGGGACTATACAGGTATGTGTGGGTACTGTACGATATTCCCCTTAGGGATGGGACCACTCTGGGCAGAGCATCTGCCTGCTTGCATGCAGAAGATTCCAAGTTTGCTCCCTGGCAGCATCTCCAAGATAGGGCTGAGAGAGTCTGCGTACTGAGCTAGATGGACCAATGGTCTGACTTGGTAGAATGCCGCTTCCTATGTCCCTGTGTCCAATACCTAAGGTAACGTATGCACCAGAGGACCAAATATGGTGTCTGGATTTATGCTATAGCCTAGACCAGGGATCCTCCACGTTGGGCCCCAGATGTTCTTGGACTTCAACTCGCATAATCCCCAGCCCCAGTGGCCTTTAGTTGGGGATTATGGGAGTTGAAGTCCAATAACATCTGGGGGCCCAACGTTGAGGATCCCTGGCCTAGACAACAGGCTCATTCACATGACCTCCAGCCAGGGCAGGAGAGCTGGGCATGCTCTTGGTCAGCAGTTGTGAGAACTCCAAACATTGAGGGTGTGATCATGTGCAAGATGGCAGCTGGGGAAGACAGCTTTCTGCCAACCCTTCATAAAATGCCGGGGACGGAATCTGGGTAGGGCATACTCATCTGGTCTAGCTGCTGCCTTCCACAACCAGTGTTCCCTGTAACAGAGAATCCCAGATGTTGTGGACTACAACTCCCAGCAACCCCAGCTGCAATGGCATTTGGTTATGGATTATGGGAGTTGTAGTCAACAACAGCTGGAAATCCCTGCTATTTATTTATTTGGTTTCTCATATCTATATACTTCCTGTTGTGTGTATCTCTAGGCAGTGTTCTCTGTCACAGGGAACACTGCTCACAACAACTGCTGATCAGGAGTGTGCCTGGCTCTCTCATCCTGGCCAGGTGCTCCTCCTACGAGCAGCTATGAGAACACGCCTCCTGTGAAGCATTTTGACTTTTGTAAATCGCCTTGAGATACATTATGAAAGGTGGTATAAAAATGGACCAATAAAAAATAAATGCCCACAGCAGAATCCCAACGGGTGCATTCTCAGCATGTGCCCTTTCTCACTGTGTGGCCTGGTAAGGTATCGTCTGAGCTGGCCCATTGTCAGACACGGGTAGAAAGGATCTGTCTCACGGAATTCATGATACCTTTATAGTAGTTAGTGCAGGTAATCTATGGGGCTGGACATTCCACCACTGCTGTCTTTGGACAAATTCAAATCTTCCTGCAGTGGCATGGGAACAAGTACTCCTGTGGCATCCCCCCCCACTGTTTCAGTAAAGTCTTGTCATGACCCACAGTTTGCTTGCCCTTCACACTGGACAAGACCTCAGATGTGGATGATGATAGAGTACAGGACTCTGAACTACGGCCTAGTTTGGAGGACCCAGAACCCTCGGAGCCCTCCAAGAACCCCCTGTCCTAAGGACTCAGCCCTCCTGTGTAAGTCCAGAAGGCACCATGTTGCCATCAGACTTGGATAGGGGTGTGCATGAACCAATCAATCCCAAACTTTTAAAAGTAGATTAAGGTTCTTACCAGTCTGACGGTATCTGCCAAAACTCCTTAAACCACCCTCCTCCCGCCGGTGAAGCCCAAGCATGCAGTGTTTCCTCCAGCAATCCACCCATGAGACAGAGGCACAATTACAGTCTCCATGGATGCACATCCACAGAGACCGGAACTGCACTGCTGCTGCTGCATGGGTGTGTTGATGGACGGAACACCATGCAATTGGGTTACACCAGGGGGGCTTTGAGGAGTGGTGGTAGCTACCCCCAGGCCAGTAACAACCTGAATCTACTTTTAAAGGTGCCCTCTTGCCGCCACCCCCCCCAGCTGCCCATTAGAAGACTTTTCAAGGATCCCTCCACCCTTTGCTTGTAAAGGGGAAGCCTCACTGGTTTCCCCTTTACAAGCATAGCCCCTCGAACCGCTGAACTGGTTCCGTTGAATGGACTGGACTGGCTGGTCAGTTCGACCGAACTGGTTCATGGACCAGCAGTTCAGTTCAAATTCGAACCGAACCACAAAATTTGGTTCATGGACACCCCTTGACTCGGATTCGGCAGGATCCCTAATAGAGCCACCACAGTCTTGGAGGAGCCTGAGAGTAAAGCAGCAGACAAGGTCCCTTTAAACTGCCAGGAGCCTTGCTTTAGTGACAGGGTTACCTTCCTCCAACCCAGAGCAACACTGATAAAAGTCTGCACTCTGCTCCAGGTCCTTGTCGGAGCAACCGCTCATGTGCAGCTCTTCCTGGATTTGCTGCCTTAAGCCTGCTCACTGGTTCCCAGCCTCAGTCAGTTCGACCTCGGCCTCCTTCAGTCTGCCTTCAACTTGCCCTCAGTACCCGTTCTTCGGTTCGACCTCAGCCTGCCTGACTCTGCCTTCGCCTTGCCCATTGTACCAGATTCTCTCTGTCAGTCTCAGACCCTCTAACTGCCTTCTACCCTGATGATATGGATCAGAGCACATATAGATGAATAAACAGCAAGCCCAAAGCCAATGACAAGGTTTGTAAGGGGAATATCTTACAGCACTCACATGTAGTCACCCATCCAAATGCAAACCAGGGCAAACCCTGCTTAGCCAAGGGGACAATTGGTGCTCATTACCATAAGACCGGCTCTTTTTGACAAGCTTCTCCTTGACAAGCTAGTTTTCTATGGTGCATGTGAGTTATCCCGTTAATCTGGCGGATACCTTCATATGAGCATATGGCAGGCAAAACCTGTGGTTGTGTTCTCTGTGAGCTTGCTGAGTGTTATGACTTAATACCCTTTGTATCACAAAGTGCGCTTAGTACATCATTAGTGCTGAATACATGTGAAAACAGCAGTAGCCACTGCTTCTTTAAAGCTTCCTGATAAATTCCGCCTTGCCATTATGCAGGACAATCTTTTTCTCTCTCCTTGTGCAGCTGTTTGGATAATATATCCTCTCTCTTTTTGCCTCTCAATGGGAAAGGATCATTCTCCTGCCTTGGTGATGAATTTCCATCTCTACAGCATGCCTAGGTCTTATCAATTACAGCTTCCTTACAAAGAAAGGGGTTCTTAACTTGTCTGAGCACCTGTGTACCCGCTAGGGAGCGGGCTGGATGGATTAGGGGGTAAGGGATCACTAGAAATGTATCTTTGTTCTGGGATCAGCTAGTAATAGGGTTTTATGTCGAAGGAGCAAGCAAAATTCCTTGGAGATTCCTTCCAATTATATCCCCTATTAGGAGGAAAAGAGTTTTATTGCATGTTGATTTGGCTTCTGCATCCGTAAGTAGAGTCATAAATGCTAGCCTTCCTGGTGATAATAATGTTCATTATTATTTTAAAATTAACTGGAAACCACCTTCCCACGCCCACAAAACAGAGACATGATATATTTTAAATTTTGCATACCATAGAATTTGCTCAAAATGAACAATTATTATCTTTCCCCTGCTAGAAATAGAAGAGAATTACCGCTCTACAAATGGCCTTTGTCATGATATTCTCCATGTCAACATCATCAGGAGAAGGCATAACCTCCCTAAACGCCTGCCTGGAGGCAGTGATGGGTTGGATAACAAACTGAGACTGAATCCAAATACGACGGAGGTACTTATTGTGCGGGGTTGGAACTCAGGAGGCAATTTCAATCTGCCAATTCTGAATGTGTTCCCCAGAAGGAACAGGTATTCAGTCTGGGAGTGCTTCTGGATCCAAACCTCTCCCAGGTGTCTCAGGTTGAGGCGGTGGCCAGAGGTGCTTTCTATCTGTTTTGGCTGATATGCCAGCTGCTTCCATTTCTTAAGGAAAATTACGTTGAAATCTGCTGGTAACCTCCAGACCTGACTACAGCAACACACTCTATGTGGGGCTGCCTTTGTACGTAGTCCAGAAACTGTAGTATGTACAGAATGCAGCAGCCAGCTTAGTCTCCAGGTCATCTCGAAGATACCATATTACTCCGATATTAAAAGAACTACACTGGCTACCAATAAGTTTCCGGGCAGGGCTGGTTATAACCTATAAAGCCCTAAATAGCTTAGGCCCTGGGTATTTAAGGGGACATCTTCTTCACCATGAGCCCCATTGCCCTTTGAGATCATCGGGAGAGGTTCATCTGCAGTTACCACCAGCTTGTCTGATGGCTGCGCGGGGATAGGCCTCCTCTGTTGCCTCCCCGAGACTCTGGAATGCACTCTCTCTGCTGAAATAAGAGCCTTCCCATCTCTGACAAGTTTTGGAAAGTCTCTAAAGACACATTTATTCACCCAAGCTTTTTAACGAGACTTGTGGTTTTAAATTTTTATTTTTATGTTGCTGTAAACTGCCCGGAGTTGGAAGTTTGGGACAGTGTATAAATATAGCAAAGAAACAAACAAACAAAACTGCCAGCTCAGTAGAGATCAAGTGATCCAAGTGCTTAACAGGGCCTGGTTGGTTTGCGAACCCCACCCCATCGCCTGCCCGCCAGGTAGGTCATGTGAATGGCCCCCTTGCCACCTTAGTAGAAAAGTTGTTGCTTAGTCAAGATTTTGCCATGCGCCACTTTAGGCAACTTTCTTTTTTTGTTTTTGCCCTTTCAAGCAGCTTTCTAAATAAAATGGTGCTCTGGCGGCCTTTTAAATGCCATCTGCTTAGATGGGTCATTAATTAGAAATTTGAGAAGCAGTGTGCTTAGATTTAAACCTAATTGGATATTTGTGAACCAAATGTCAAAGCCTCGGATTCAGGTCAGCGCCTCTGTGGCACCTTGATATCTCTTTTACGGTTCATATACATGATCAACATTTTGTTTCTTTAGTAGTAGCCTACCCTTCAAGAGCACCCACAGAGTCAGGCTCTTTCTTCCATGTTAATGGAGCCTAAAAACATAAGAAGAGCCCTCCGGGTCAGTCCAAGGCCAATCTCGTCCAACATCCTGTTTCCAGCAGTGGTCAACCATATGTTTTGAAATCCACAAGCTGGGGCTGTAACTCAGCAGTAGAGCATTTGCTTTGCATGCAGAAAGGTCCCGGATTCAATCCCTGGCATCTCCAGGTAGGGCTGGGAGAGACCCCGCTGCTCGAGCGTGGGCCTGAGCATGGTGAAGGTTTCAGACACCTTTCCCCCTCCGAAGCAGAAGGAGTTGTGGAATATTCTTGAGGGAATATTCTCCAAGCTAAGAAATTTCCAGCTCTTTTTGTTCAAGCCCCCTTCTCCCTGCTTTCACCACTGAGTTCCATTACCTCTGCCCACTTGCTTTTCTGTTAACTGCAATTTGAGCCTATAAACATTCCATCCCATCGACTTACATGGGTGCAGTTTGGAGGGGTCTTGACCTCCATAAGTTTTTTCTTTTAGATTTTTGTGAAACCAATATTTCTGCTAGGGGTGTGCACAGAATCGGCTGGCCCAATTTGGTTCGAGTGCAAACTGCACTCAAGCCTGACTGGACCAGTTTGGTTCAGCCCACCTTCGAACACCCACCCCCCGGTTTGGTTCGGTCCAGGGGGGGGGGGAGTTAGCAAACTATTATTTTCTCTTTACCTCTAGCCTCTTTGGGGGGGCTTCCTAAAGGCCGCAGGGGGGGTCCTGCAATGGGTCCCCCTTGTCCCGCCAGCCTTGATAATCATTGCCACGGCCTGGTTTACCACTTTTTTTGGCCATGCCTGGCCTCGCAGAGGCCATTTGTGCATGCGCGGCGGCAGGCAAAATGGCCACTACGTCGAAATACTTAGGCCCAAACGGGCTGAAAAAAGCAGTAAATCAGGCCACGGCAGCGATTACTGAAGCTGACGGGGGGAGGGGAAACCTTTGTGGACCCCCCCCCATGGTCTTTAGGAAGGGGCTATAGGTAAATATTTTTTAAAATAATTGTTTTTGCAATCTGGCATGTGTGTGTGTGGTTAGGTCCCGGTCCAGACAGAACTGGGGGCGGGAGTTCAGTTTGACCCCAAACCATCAAACCCCTGATCCCCTGAACTGGTTTGCAGATCCCTAATTCTGCAGGTTATCCCAAGTCTGATTCCTCTCTCATGTCTGCAGGTGCTCCAGTTGGGTGTCTGTTAAGGGTCATAACATTTCTAGCTCTTTCAATAATAGATCTAGGATTGTGTACCTGCCATATTTTTTAATTGCTTTATTTATAAACAGCAACCTGCCCTGGAAGTTATGTTTTAAATGGGAGGTACTAAATGTGTTAAGCAAACAAAACGAAAGAAATAAAGTGCATAGGGGATGCACTTTGGGCGTGCCGGGCCTCCAAGCATGTCAGCCATGCGGCAAAGCTGTCAGCCCAGCTGGTGCGCGGAACACAACGGGGAGTATTTTTAACACTGAAGTTATGAGCCTGACAGGTGCACCATTTGTTGAAACTCTTTGGAACATTTTTATTGTGCATTCGTGAGGGGAGGAGGCTAGCCTCATTTTTCAACAGAGGGAGTGAGGAAGAAGGCCCGTTCCTAATCTTGGGTTGCCAAATAATGGTAATTTGTAGCAATGCTTGCTTTGGTCTCTCTGAGGTGGTCGAGAGGAAGAGGCAGAAGGTGTCACAGGAAGGAAAATCCTAGATCAATTCAGAGCAGCTTGGATAGCCAGAACCACTCATTCTTTTTTACGAGGCTCATTTGCATTTATACCCTTTCCTGCTGTTGCTGAATATGCCCCTTTCATTTGCCCTAAATCTACGACTGCTCAGGGGGTGCTTAAGTAGCTGCTTCCCACTGATATATTGATTATTCCTCTAATTAGATCCCGGATCTGTACATGGGCTAACAGAACCGATTTATCTGGATGACATTTATTTATTTATTTTGCAGGGACAGCGCAGGGAGGTCCCCACCACTAATTAATTCTGTTGGGATGCCTTTCATTCTTGGAGGCAGGAGGAGAGATGCATCGCTCACTGTTGGCTTCTGCTGGGTAAAGTTTACTCCTGAAAGTTGGGGAAAAGACTTCAGTCCACACCTCTGTGCAACTTCAGAGAGGCATTTTATGGAGCTCCAGAGCTCTTCATTCACTGTAGTGAAGAGGAGAGGCCTTCACATGGGATTGCTAGATGGAGTAAGAAAAGTTCATGGTTTTCCCAGTTAATTTCCCCAGAAGATTCCCCATGTACCCCTCAATAATGGTTTTGCTACAAATATGACTTGTAAGGTTTAGTTTCTGAGAGTCTCACTATTTATTGAAACTGGTGTCAGATTCGGGACTCTTCTGAGGCTCAGCACATGGCAGTACAGTTGAGGCGACCTGGGATGATCATGGGAATTGCAGCTCTCATGGGAGCTGCAGTTCCCATGATCCCCAAATGCCTCAGATGGACTTCAAATGCATGTGAGCCTTTCTGCAAGCTGTGTCCTGCCTAACCTTAATGGGACTCTTTCCATCAGGGCTGGTGCCAGACTACTTTGCGCCCTAGGCAAGGTTAAGTAGTTGCACTCCCCACCGCCAAATTGTTCAACTTTGATTTTCAAAAGCAGATGTTTTGTAGAAAAAATGAAAAGCACAAAACTTGAAACTGCTAAATTTATTTTAAATGGCAAGAATAAGTAATACATCAATTTTTGATTATCTTTCTCAAATACAAAAGAAAATATTTTGGCACACAAATCATTTGGGTTGATTTGATACACTCGGCACCCCTCTGAGGTCTGCGCCCTAGGCGGCTGCCTAGTTGGGCTATGGTAGCACCGGCCCTGCTCTCCATTGCCTTCCGCCCCCAGTAAGCAGCACAGAATACAGGGTGGCTGGCAGGGAGATTCCTGCCCAGGCCAGGGAGGGATGCATGTTGCACGGGGCTCTCTAGGCCATGGTGCTATGCATGATGAAGTCATCAACGCCTAGAAGCCTCAAAGCCTGCTGTGCTTCACATATCAGGGCCACCTTAATTAATCCCGAGAAGGGCACAGCCTCTAAGTCCAGGTTAGGCCAAGCCGTAGAGGATGGTTGGATTTGTTTGAGTCAGAATCTGCAGTTGGGCATCCTGATCATGTCATCAGAGTCTGCAGTGTAGACTTAGACTGGATCCATCCCATTATACAAGTCGCCGAGGCTGTTCTCACAAGCAGCCAAGACCAGACTAGGGCAGCCAAGCCCGGGCTTGGATGCCCATGAGGATTGGCGAGAGCTGAGTGGCTCCTGGTGGCACCATGGTGGCAAACCCGCCTAGGGAGCCCGCCTCTTAAACGGATCAAGGGAGCGAGCGGTCCGTTAACCCTGTTTACCGGATCATGTTGGTGCTGAAGCACTGGTAGGCGCCTGCCTGTTGCTGGGGGGATGCATTGTGGGATTTCCAGGGCTGCAATGATGCATCCCAGCTCCTGTGCCTCCCTCCATGAGCCCTGGGGCAGCAGCAGACCATCTGGGTGTGTGATCTGCATGCCCAGACGGTCCTCGGGGATTGTCTGTGGGAAAGGCAGGCTTCCGCAGCCTTCCCTGCCGCCTGCCCGGTCATGAGAATGACCTCACCATCTCTTTCATCCACAAAATGCAAAGAGTAGCAACCAATTTACTGCATTATTTTTAGTGCAAATGAAGTGAAGATAATAAAAGCGGTCTGTAAATAAAAAAGTGCTTTCTGTACTGTATGTAGTAGTATTGACAGTATTAATAATAGAGGTAACAACAGTACCAAGAAATACCAGCCAAGTATATTACTGAAATTATTGGATTTTTAGAACTGTTGATGTTTAAGCAATGGGCCTTCATTGATAAGGCCCAAGTGTTTTTCAGGGGCTTAAAAATGAGTCCCCACACTATAGCCAAGCTGTGGGTCTGAGAATAATTTCTCTGAGGAATGTTAGTTATAAGTTTATTCGGTCATTGACCAGCAAAACTGAGGAATGTGTAATGCCTGGGACATTCTAAAATGTCAGCTGCAGTCTCTCTCTTGACTGGGGGAAAAGAGCAAAGCAAGTTTGTATTGCATGGTAAGTAATCGGCTCTGACTTAACCTTGACTGCTTTTAAAAGGCTCTTCCAGGTGAAGTCTGGCAAGCAGAGCAAAAAACTGTTACAATATGACGGAACTGAAGTAATCTTTTCAACTCAGTTCCGAGTGTCTATTGTGCACTCAGGGGAGTATCTAGGGTGGGGCAGACAGGGCACATGCCCTGGGTGCCACTTGAAGGGGGGCACCATTTTTAAAAATTAAATAATTTTTTTAAAAGGCCACTGAAAACAAAATGGCCACCATGCATGCTCAAATGGCCTCTATGAGTCCCTAGGCCATGCTAGGCCTCACAGAGGCCATTTGAGCATGCGTGGTGGCCATTAAAAAATTTATTTTGAAAAATGGCCACCGCACATGCTCCAATGGTCCCTGTGAGGCCAGCAGGGGGAGGGGGAACCTTTGCAGACCCCTCCATGGCCTTTAGGAAGCCCCCCGAAGGGGCTGCAGGTAATTTTTTATAAAAAAAAATATAATATAAGTCATTGTACACATATTCAGATTGGCACTAGGTACAGAGAATCAGGGCTTGTGAATACTGAGCTGAAGCTTATGAGCTAGGATTGTATTCATTTGCTCTTACTTTGCTTCTTGTGATAAATGAGTTAAATGTGGTGTCTTAATAATATGGCTATTAATGGTGAGTTTGTCTTTGAATCAGTGTGAAATCCTAAGTATTAAGGCCCACTGGGAGTTTCTTGGTCTCTTTCTCTCATTTTAACTGCCTTTCTGAAAGACTAGAATATATTCTAAGCAGTGACAAAGTTTACTCTGCATATCCTTTAATTATTTTCAGAGTATCTGGGAAAAGTCAAATTCTCCATTTATTTTTAAAACTTATGTAATAGTGATGCTACAATGCATAGTAGAGAATTAGACAGGCACTTCTGTTTAGTTTTCCAAGTACACCTCCACATAGTGTTTGGGTATTTCATGAGCTCCAGCATACTTAAATTTGTAGTTTTCCAGCATTTTTTGGTCTGGCTACGTCCGCTGCTAAATAGTTTTTGAAATATTAAAAGATTAATGAGCTTGACTTGTTTTTTTGAGCTGATATTATGGTAAAGTTATCTGAAAGATGGGTGTCAGATGTTTGGACAGGGGGCACAATTTCAGTGCTTGCCCTAGGCTCTATTTTCCCTAGATACGCCTCAGTGTGCACTCAACTATTTTCCAAAACCTTAAACAGGACCTTAGAGATGCACAATATGGATGTGACCAGAAAGGATCAGAAGAGGTTTTGACAGCTAAATTAGGTCAGATTAAGGGCCAGCGTGGTATAGTGGTTAGAGTGCTGGACTAGGACCAGGGAAACCCGAGTTCATATCTCCATTCAGCCATAATATTTGCTGGGTGACTCTGGGCCAGTCACTTCTCTCTCAGCCTAACCTACTTCATAGGGTTGTTGTGATGAGAAACTTAAGTATGTAGTGCACTGCTCTGGTCTCCTTAGAGGAAGAGTGGGATAGAAAATGTAAATAATAAAAATAAATCACCATCAGCCAATTACAAAAAACAACTTTACCGGGAACAGCCTATATTCTGCGACGATATCTATAATAACAGCAACAACATTGACAATAAAATTCAGCCATCCCAGGTCCTTGGGAAAGACTCGATGTCTGGATAAAACAAACCAGTCAATAACACCTATCTGATTGTGTAAACAAGAAATAATAATGAGACAAGATACAGGGAAGCTGCTCACTAAGGATGTGCAAAGCTTCAACAGCTGATTCAGGGTTGAATCAAATCAGCCTGGGTTGACCCAGAATGGACACTAGTTCGATTCCGGTTTAATGGGGTTAATTTGGGCCAATTCAGTTCAGCCCCAGTTTGGCCATTAAAACTTCACATACCTCGAATATGCAGGCTCCCTACATGTCACCTCATATTTATTTCAGTGTTGAGGGTTTTTCCCAGAGAGTTATTGGGGAAAGCCTCTAAACCAAGCTAATTCATGGGCTCAGCAGGGCTTAAGGAACTAGAAATCTCATCAGGGGTCAGGGGTCGACTAAGCTGGGCTGCTGGTGAGGGCCAACTACTGACCCTTAATGCCATCTCTGTTATTGTAACTTCTGGCAGTGATGGAGCAGCAACTCTCTTGCGGCCCACTCAGGTAATAGAGGGGACCTCTTGAGGACAGTTGCCCCGGAGCCAGCCTTGATTTCCATGCATCCCAACAGGAAATGATGCTATTGAGCATGCTCAGGAGTATTCAGGCTTTAAATAATGAGACCCAAAAGGCTTCTCCTGTCATCAGTGAGCCTTCTCTGGCAGTAGCTCCCCAACATTCACCAGAGTAAGTGTGCCTGAGAAAGGAGCGGGGAGAGAGGAGAGCTGACTAGGGGAGGAGAGCTGGTCTTGTGGTAAGTAAAGTGTGCTGTCGAGTCGGTGTCGACTCCTGGCGACCACAGAGCCCTGTGGTTGTCTTTGGTAGAGTACAGGAGGGGGTTTGCCATTGCCATCTCCTGCGCAGTATGAGATGATGCCTTTCAGTTGCTCCCTGTATCGCTGCTGCCCGATATAGGCAACCACTGGCTTGCTAGTCAAACCATTTCCCGCTGCGCCATTAGGTGGCTGGTAGCAAGCATGAATTGTCCCCTTTGCTAAGCAGGGTCAGCCCTGGTTTGCAATTGAATGGGAGTCTACATGTCTGAGCACAGTAAGATATTCCCCTTAGGGGTTGGGTGCACTCCGGGAAGAGCATCTCAGAACTGCATGCTTGCATGCAGAAAGTTCCTAGTTCCCTCCATGGCATCTCCAAGATAGACTCCTGACTGCAACCTTGGAGAAGCTGCTGCCAGTCTGTGCAGACTATACTGAGCTAGATGGACCAATGGTGTGACTCTGTATAATGTTGATACACAAAGAGACCCCCTAAACAAAGATATATGTATTATGTCCTTATCTATGTTTGTAGATAAATTTATCTACATTAATTAATTAATTATTATTATTAATTATTATTTTATTATTATTAATTCGATTTCTATACTGCCCTTCCAAAAATGGCTCAGGGCGGTTTACAAAGAAAAATAAAACAAATAAGATGGCTCCCTGTCCCCCAAGGGCTCACAATCTAAAAAGAAACATACGATTGACACCAGCCACAGTCACTGGAGGTACTGTGCTGGGGGTGGATAGGGCCAGTTACTCTCCCCCTGCTAAATAAAGAGAATCATCATGGTAAAAGGTGCCTCTTTGCCCAGTTAGCATTTACATTTATATACCTGTCTGGAATAACAAATCTGTATTTTTGCTTCATAAAAGGAAAGTAACATATGGTCTAAAAGTGATCTGAATAAAACCTGTAGAAGTCCAGATAAAATGTATACCAAGACAATAAACAAAATATGCTTTGTCATAAGAACATAAGAAGATAAGAACAGCCCTGCTGGATCGGGCCCAAGGCCCATCTAGTCCAGCATCCTGTTTCACACAGTGGCCCACCAGATGCTGCTTGAAGCCACAGGCAGGAGTTGAGGGCATGCCCGCTCTCCTGCTGCTACTCTCCTGCAACTGGTACTCAGGGGCATCCTGCCTTTGAGGCTGGAGGTGGCCTTTAGCCCTCCAACTAGTAGCCGATGATAGACCTCTCCTCCATAAGGTTATCCAAACCCCTCTTAAAGCCATCCAGGTTGTTGGCTGTAATCACATCTTGTGGCAGAGAATTCCACTGGGTGAAAAAGTACTTCTGTTTGTTGGTCCTATATTTCCTGGCAATCAATTTAATGGGATGACCCCTGGTTCTAGTGTTATGTGTGAGAGAGAAGAATTTCTTTCTATCTACTTTCTCCATACCATGCATGATTTTATAGAACCTCTATCATGTCTCCCTTTAGTCGTCTTTTTTCTAAACTAAGAAGTCCCAGGTGTTGTAGTCTTGGCTCATAAGAAAGGTGCTCTAGGCCCCTGATCATCTTGGTTTCCCTCTTCTGCACCTGTTTGTCAGATGAAAAAACATCAAATATTCCTGTACCTTACAATGAAGGTTCACTGGCTGGAAGTGAACTCAATACAAGTTAGACTTGAACACTGAAAGGCTTCAGGCTAGCTTAGTGGCTGCATTTCTAAACTAGGGGAGCATAGCTTCCAAACTCCTCGCTTCTGAATTCACCGTCATTTCTAGTTACCTGTTTCAGCAAATCCCAGAAAGATTCTTTTGGTACCTTCAAGGTTAACACATTTATTGTGGCAGCCATAAAGGGGAAATTTGGATTAAATTGGAGACCATTCATTTTATGTGGCATGCAAAAGCTTAATATAAACCACATGGGATTCTTATCAAGTGTTCAATTTGACTGCAGTGCATAAGCTTCTAATCATGGCCCTTTGTCCAGATTTCCCCCACCCCGCCTTTACCAAATGTGTCAGCAAGAAACAAATATTCAACCACACAGGAAGAATTTATAGCATATAGTAAGAATGTTAGAGCTCCTACATCAATAACAACATCAGAGGACAATTTAATAACCGCAGCTGGAGTGGGGGAATGAGATCACTGATTCTGAAATGAGTTCGGCAAGATGTTCCGAAACAGCTATTCCGGATGTACCTTGATCTCATAATTTGAACTTGGGGGAAAGGCACCTTTAGAAAGATTTACATTCACTTAAACTGAGAGACACCCGAGTTATAAATCAAGAAGCCACCATCCCCAGAAGCTTAAACAGCTCCAAAAGGTTAAGTAGAAGATATAAAAATGTTATGATGTGTTTGTTATGGCCCTTCATAGAAAAGTAACGAAGCAAGTAGGACAGCAAGGTTACTCGAATATCAGGCAGGCATCAAGAATGTAAGCCCAGGAAAGCTGGTAGGAAGACTCCAAAGACTAGTAGCTGGAATTCTAAAGTAAAAAAGGTAAAGTTGTGTCGTCGAGTTGGTGTTGACTCCTGGCGCCCACAGAGCCCTGTGGTTTTCTTTGGTAGAATACAAGAGGGGTTTACCATTGCCTCCTCCCGTGCAGTATGAGATGATGCCTTTCAGCATCTTCCTATATTGCTGCTGCCCGATGTAGATGTTTCTAATAGTCTGAGAAACATAGCAGCAGGGATTCAAACCGGCAACCTCTTGCTTGCTAGGCAAGTTACTTCCCCGCTGCGCCATTAGGTAGCTAGCTGGAATTCCGCAGAAGGTCAATTCTGGTTGACAACAAGTGAGTAAGCAAAAAGAAGTGGTCACAGCAATTAGTTACAAGCACTTATTTTGTATTCAGATCAGTAGAAACCACTGGTATCTCCTAGAAGGGATTCTTGAAATAGCTTTTATGTGTAAGAGACCAAAATACCAGGGATTTGCTTGCTCATTTAAGTTGGTCTAAGAATATGATGTCAGGCCCTAGAATATATAGCACCCTGGGTGAGAAGTGCCTACCTACCTTCAGTCTACCTACCCACCCCCTGTTAATTTATCAGTTTTTTCTTTCCCTAGCTCAGTGCAAACAGTACACTCAAGAAGCAGTGAGCCAGCAAGCTCAGCTTGGTGCCTTCTTTAGGGAGATGTCCTGGGTGACTGCTCAGCTCACTGACCCATAAAGCCAGCCCTGGACACAACTGATGTTGGATTATTTACCTGAAGGAAAGAAAGCCAGCTCCTATATGTTCCTATGTGTTCACTGAGGTCATCCTCGGAGGCCCTCTCTTCAGTGGTCCAAAGAATTGGAACCCAAAGACTTTGGTTTCCCAGAAGCTGATTGGCGGGTCATGGGAATAATACCGCCGGATCGCTAGTTGGCATCATTTATGGTCGGAACTACGACAGCATCTGATTGTCTTTGAACCACCAACTTTCATTCTTGATTAATGAAAACATTCTTGGCAAATGCTTTCGCTCTGGTTCGTCTTGCTTGTTCGTCCAGGCTGTCTCGTTCGTCTGGTTCTTCCAGGCTGTCCCTCTTAATCATGGCCCCAGTTCCGAAAACCAACAAAATAGAACCGGAGTCCTATTCCATTATTCCTAGATGGAGTATTCCGGTGACTGGCCTGCTTTGAATACACTCCCGCCACCCCCACCTCCCAGACACTCAGTTAAGAGCAAGAGAATGCCAAGAGGCAGGGGCTGGGTCAGGCGGTCCCTTGGTGCTCTTAACTGAATGTCCTGGGGATCTGAAGCATTTACTTTGAATGCTTTGGACTCCCAGGACACTCAGTTTTTCCCAAAGAAAAAAGAAATCAGGGATCTGAACCCAACTCCCTTTTGGCCAGCCAAGGGCAATGGAGGCCATCACCCGTCCCTTCAGAACAACACTCGCCTATCTCTTAGGACCAACTGACCGATGTTCAACTGATCTTCACATGAAAGCCTTCTCCACTTTGGTCTTCAAAGTTCTCGATCGAATATTTGCTACTATCACCAAGATCTGCACCTGTGGTGACTCCACCTGAGCCCACACCCTAGGCTTCAAGGCCCACTGCCGAAGCCCTCCTAGTTGTCGTGGGATAGCCCATGTGACACAGTTCATTATGACATTACTGGCGCTGTTCCCATTGCCTAGACCTTATATAAACTTCCAGATCAGATCTGTGCTATTATCTGTCATTCTGTAACTAACAGTCAAGGATGCCCTTGCTTTCCTCTAGCCTGGCATTCTCAGCATTGCTTTTTGCTTTGACCACCCAGTCCTCCATTTACTCACTGTACAGACTGATTCTCTGGATAATAGCCAGTTCATACAAACATAGGAACATTGGCCCACCAAGCTCAGTATTGTCTGTATCGACTGGCAGCATCTTCTCTAAGGTTCCAGGCAGGAGTCTTTCCCAGTGCTTCCTGAGACGTTGCAAGGGAGTGAACCTGAGACCTTCTGCATGCAAAGCAGATGCTCTACGCTGAGCTATGGCTTCATTCCCTACTTCATGACTACTTGAACATTGTAATCTCATTTTAGAACAAATCACCACATTTTAGTGTGGCAAATGATCTAGCCCTTCACTACACCAGTTGGCCAAAATGAGTTGGTCACACTGCAGTCGTAGTATATGGGCACTTCTTCGCATCTTTCCCATTATGGAGAACAGGTCATTACTGCCTAAAGGTTATTATAGCCCCTTATTATCCTATATAGCAATTAGAGTTTTCAGAGTGAGGATGGCAGGCACAATTAGAGCACTGTGTATTTCTTTCTTAAAAATGAAACACAAGATTCTTAATTAGTTCTGGTTTTTGCTTTAAGAGACTTCTGTTGCTCTTTGTGTTATACCACGATCCAAGGAGATAATGGGGGGGGGGGGGAGGAGAATCAAAACTTTATTGCTTCACAACTCAGCAGATGCTTTTACAACCTGCTTGCTCTCTGTCTAGGCCCACTCTAAAACTATTCTGGGTTCTCCCCTCCCTTCCCCCAGAGTTCTACTAAAAGTGACAGTACAGTATTAACAATCAATACCAACAAAGCCTTAACCAGACTGGATTGCATTTCAATAGGGGTGTGCAGAACTGGTTCGATCAGTTCAAACTCAAACCAGACCAGCCCACAGAAAAGGGGGGCTAATCTGATTCTGAGCCGAACCGGGCCCAGTTCGGATCGAACCAGTTCAGTCCGGTTTGATTAGTTTGGAATGTTTGTAAAGGGGAATACAGTAAGGCTTCTCCTTTACAAACGAAGGGGGATCTCTATCAACTAAAAGGGGGTTCAAAAGAGTGGCAGGGTGGGTGGGAGGGAGGTCACCATACACACAGTGGCGGCTCCATGGTGGCAGCAGACCGGCGGTTCCTCCAGGTCCCGCCGGCACTCCCCTCTTTGGCCAGGCTGCGCTGATGGTGCGGAGCACAAGCAGGGACTGGAGGATCCGCTGCTGCTCCTGCGTGTGTAAGGTGACCTCCTGCCCACTCCTCCACCACTCTTTTGAAACCCTTTTTAGTTGCTAGGGATCCCCCTTTGCTTTTAAAGGGGGATCCTTACTGGATTCCCCTTTACGAGCATTCTGAACTGGGCCGAAGTGGTTCGACTCAGTTCGAGTGCATGAGCTGAACCATCTCGGTGGTTCTAACAAACCAGTTCATGGACCAGTGGTTTGGTTCAAATTCAGTTCGAATTCAAACCTCACCTCACCTCACCGAACAGTTCCGTGTACACCCCTACATTTCAATTTATTTCACATTTGCTGCTTTTAGAACCTTTTCCTCCCCACTTCAAGCACTTATTTTTGGAATGGAAGGCAAGATGATCTGCAGTTTGCTCAGATGTAGAATTCTGTCCATAGTCGGTGGGCATTTTATTATTTTATTTCTCTTCTTATGATAAATAATTCAAGATGATACAAATACGGACCATTTCTGTTCATAACACATTTTCTAGTGATGATTTGCAGCACATTCATATTACAAGTCGGTGCCAGCCTTTTCCAAGACACAACCACCTGATTAACTGTATTGACCTGGCCTCTTCACAAGTCATGTACAGCAGTAGATGATTGAGAAATCACCTTTCTCCCTCTTTGCTTATGTTAAGACTCCTTCTCTCACTATTTTTCCTTCTCTGTCTTTCTTTGGGACTGTTCTCTCCAGCCCTACTTCTGTCCTTCCCTTCCTTTCAGCCCCTTGTTTTTTCCAGAGTTCCTTAAATTTCGCTTTTGCCCTCCCTCCCTCCCTTCCCTTCTCTTTCCCAGCACTTCTTCCTTACCAATATTCCCTTTGCGTAGTCCTCCATGCCAGTGCCCCACTTCTCCATCTCCCCTCCTCTTCTCTTTCCCCACACTGCTGCTTAGCCCTCCTAAATCCCCCCTCTGTTTCACCAGGTGCTTTCCCTGCTGATCCAACACAGAACGTTTACCATGCAAACATTCCAGGTGCCATTGCTCCACCTGTGGGGAGAAAGCACTTAATTTAAGGGTGATTAAAGGGAATTAAAATTCTGAGGTACCAATTTTCTGTTGTGGGGTGGAGTGTACGTCTGGTCTGCATTTTCTAAACTTTTGAATGTCCCAAAGGTGAGGGCAAGCATGGGTTTTGGAATGTGAGCAACCTGCTTGCAGCAAACATTTGGGAGGGATATATGTTAAATTATCATTTATAGCCTATATACACCACCTTGCAACAACAACAACAACAACAAAGTTCTCAATGCAAGTCACACTGCAACAGGTATGAGAAAATTGATCTTTGCCTCCAGAGGACTCATAATTAAACACACACACAAAGTTACGCATGCGCGTGCATGCACACACACGCACACACACTTATGCAAAGGTGACACCAGTAACAGCCACTGGTGGGATGTTGTGCTGCAGCGTAATAGGGACAGTTGTCATACTCCTGCTAAATATAAGAGCAAACCTTTTAAAAGGTTCTTCTTGCTCAGTTAGCAAGGGTTACATGTGAAGGAGTTACTATGGTGTGACTCCTTCTGCGTCACCTGCAGGGGCGGATTCAGCTTTTTGCCACCTGTAGGCAAAAAAGAATTTGCCATCCCAGCTTGAGGGCTTGTGCGGGGTGGGGGAGGAGTCAGGGGCAAGTTAAATCTTTTAAAAAACTTTTTTCAACTGCTGCTGTGCAGTGGGGGCGGTTACAGAGACGGGGGGGCAGCTGGTGGAGTTAGGGCTCTCATGGTGGTGAGGGGAGACTGAGGCGGCGGAGGCGGATAGATTCCTTCCCTGGGGCCGCCTGCCACCCATATGACAGGTTGGGCCATTTTCGGCCCATTTCGGGCTTCTGCGCACGCCCTTCAAATACTTGGTACAGATTGGAAGTGTACCTTCATTCAGCATGACATATGAATGCCTGCACCTGTGTACAGATCTGTACCTGTGTACACTGTACACTCATTGTACGATTGTTGAACATAACATGTGAATGGGTCTCATGTCACATTTCTTTCCAGTTCTGGGTCACTTCTCCAGAAAAATGGAGAAACGTGGCATAGATTCCTTCCACAGAACTTCAGACTTTTAGTGTTACTGGGCAGTGTGAGAGAAACAATACTGTATCTCCATGAAATGGAGGAGGAGGAGGAGGCGCTGAGAAGCCCCCTATAGTCAGAAATGTAAGGCTGGTCATACGTTTCCCCTCTCGCACATTCAGGCAACACATAAGGGGAACATAGGAACATAGGAAGCTGCCATATACTGAGTCAGACCATTGGTCTATCTAGCTCAGTATTGTCTTCACAGACTGGCAGTGGCTTATCCAAGGTTGCAGGCAGGAATCTCTCTCAGCCCTATCTTGGAGAAGCCAGGGAGGGAACCCGAAACCTTCTGCTCTTCCCAGAACAGCTCCATCCCTTAAGGGGAATATCTCCCAGTGCTCACACATCAAGTCTCCCATTCATATGCAACTAGGGTAGACCCTGCTTAGCTAAGGGGACAAGTCATGCTTGCTACCACAAGAACAGCTCTCCTCTCCTCTTAGGAACATAGGAAACTGCCATATACTGAATCAGACCTTTGGTCTATCTAGCTCAGTATTGTTTTCATAGACCGGCAGCGCCTTCTCCAAGGTTGCAGGCAGGGATCTCTCTCAGCCCTATCTTGGAGAAGCCAGGGAGGGAACTTGAAACCTTCTGCTCTTCCCAGAGTGGCTTCATCCCCTGAGGGGAATATCTTCCAGTGCTCACACATCAAGTCTCCCATTCATATGCAACCAGGGCAGACCCTGCTTAGCTATGGGGACAAGTCATGGTTGCTACCACAAGACCAGCTTTCCTCTCTTGGGGCCACATGGGGTCACATGTGCTAGCCATGCCCCTTAACATTGTCCATTGGTGTGAAAGTTCTTCCATCCACAGTTCTTCCATCCGCTGACAGCCCCTTCACATGAACAACCAGAACTCATAGAAGCCATCTAAGGTTCCAATATGCAGTGGAGGAATATATGTGTAAACCATTAAAAGGGAAGTAGCAGATTTCCCCACAATGGAAAAACCTTGGCTGCAAATATTTTATATTTGGAATGCTGATATTGGCTGAAAATTTAGTAGCTTGGAGGCCCAGTCCTTAACTGAATCAAAAGGTGTGTTTTTATGCTTTAATCAAATCCCCACATAAAATTTCACTCCCCTGGCAGGTTAAAGAAATATATGTTTTGCATTTTAGGGTAATACTGTTCACATTTATTTTTATGGTGATTGAAAGTCCCTCTTGGAGAACAAATTGATTTCTGAAGCATTTGCTACAATAAAAAATGAATAATGCTTCGACTAACACAAACAGAGGGTTGGGGAAAGACATGTTCCCATGCCACGGCAAACAGAAGGGAAACAGGCCCCCAGGTTTTCCTTGCTTCCTTTATAACCTCACATTAGTCATTCAACATTTTTTCCTGTCATGACTGCTAATTCTTCAGGGTGCTTTCTGTTTAAAATAGGACTTTCTCTGACTTATTGCCAGTCGTCTTACCACAGATGGCCAACAATGTAATCTGTGGTGCAGTTGAAGGAAGGAATGGGAGGAGAGCTGGTCTTGTGGTAGCAAACATGAAATGTCCCTTTTGCTAAGCAGGGTCTGCCCTGGTTTGCATTTGAATGGGAGACTAGATTCCCTGGTCTGCCAGGTTGAGGCAGTGGCCAGAAGTGCCTTCTATCAGCTTCAGCTGATACGCCAGCTGGGTCCGTTTCTTGAGATAAAGGACCTCAGAACAGTGGTACATATGCTGGTAACCTCCAGACTGGATTACTACAATGTGCTCTATGTGGGGCTGCCCTTGTGTGTAGTCCAGAAACTACAGGTGGTTCAGAATGCGGCAGCCAGATGGGTCTCTGGGTCATCTCGGAGAGACCATATTACTCCTGTATTGAAAGATCTACACTGGCTGCCAATAGGTTTCTGGGCAAAATACAAGGTGCTGTTTATAACCTATAAAGCCCTAAACAGTTTGGGCCCTGGGTATTTAAGAGAACGTCTTCTTTGTTATAAACCCCATCACCCATTGTGATCATCAGGAGAGGTCTGTCTGCAGTTACCACCAGCTCATCTGGTGGCTACTCAGGGATGGGCCTTCTTCACAGCTGCCCCAGAGCTTTAGAACATGCTGCCTGCTGAAATAAGAGCCTCCCCATCTCTGACAGCTTTTAAAAAGTCTTTAAAGATGCAGTTATTCACCCAGGCCTTTAATGAAATATTGTTTTAACAGTTTCATCATCGTTTTAAAATGTTGTTTAAAAAAATGTTTTCTTTTACTATGTCATTTATTTTGTTTTAACTACTGTTTTAAGTTTTTTTTTGTCATTTATTTTAACTAATGTTTTAGCTTTTCTTTTTTTAAAATGTTGTAAACCACCCAGAGATGTGAGTTTTGGGTGGTATAGAAGTGTGTGAAATAAATAAATAAAATAAATACATGCATGAGCACTGTAAGAAATTCCCCTTAGGGGATGGGGCTGCTCTGGGAAGAGCATCTGCATGCTTTCATGCAGATAGCTCCAAGTTCCCTCCCTGGCATCTCCAAGATAGGGCTGAGAGAGAGACTCCTGCCTGCAACCTTGGAGAAGCCTCTTCCAGTCTGTGTAGACAAGACTGAGCTAGCTGGACCAATGGTCTGGCTCAGTATATGGCAGCTTCCTATGCTTCTGTGTTGCTGAAGGGTTCAACTTCATACACTGAGGGCGGGTTCAGACAACTGGCAGAAAGTAGGTAGGAAGGAGCTGCCAGTTCCTAGTGAGTGCCAACTCCTAATGTGAGCCAGTACATCTACTAATTTCTGTGTAGTTGAAACCGAGAAATGCCAGCTTGACAATGTCAGATCCTCTCCACTATCCAACATTTGTAACTATCATTGAAGTGACGAATGTGACAAATATTTATATACTTTTTGACAGAAGTTTCCAGAGCGGTTTACATAGATATAAACAATCAAACAAACAAATAAAGTGGAGAATGTCTGGTGGTGGAGGGACCCCAACATTGGGGTCAATGTGACATTTCCAGATTCAGATGACATGGATGTGAGCAAAAGTAGCAGCAACCCATAGTCACCAGGAACCAGCTGCCCCCACCCAGAGGCGTATCTAAGGAAAATAGCGCCTAGGGCAAACACTGAAATTGCGCCCCCTGTCCAAGCATCTGACACCCATCTTTCAGATAACTTTACCATAATATCAGCTCAAAAAAACAAGTCAAGCTCGTTAATCTTTTAATATTTCAAAAACTATTTAGCAGCGGACGTAGCCAGACCAAAAAATGCTGGAAAACTACAAATTTAAGTATGCTGGGGCTCATGAAATACCCAAATACTATGTGGAGATGTACTTGGAAAACTAAACAGAAGTGCCTGTCTAATTCTCTACTATGTATTGTAGCATCACCATTACATAAGTTTTAAAAATAAATTGAGAATTTGACTTTTCCCAGATACTCTGAAAATAATTAAAGGATATGCAGAGTAAACTGTGTCACTGCTTAGAATATATTCTAGTCTTTCAGAAAGACAGTTAAAATGAGAGAAAGAGAGCAAGAAACTCCCAGTGGGCCTTAATATTAAGGATTTCACACTGTTTCAAAGACAAATTCACCATTAATAGCCATATTAGCAAGACATCAGATTTAACTCACTTATCACAAGAAGCAAAGTAAGAGCAAATGAATACAATCCTAGCTCATAAGCATCAGCTCAGCATTCACAAGCCCTGATTCTCTGTACATAGTGCCAGTCTGAATATGTGTACAGTGACATATTATATATATATATTTTTACCTGTAGCCCCTTCGGGGGGCTTCCTAAAGGCTGGGTTGTTTTTTTTTGCAAAGTTTCCTCCTCCCCCCACTGGCCTCTAGGGCCTCGCAGGGACCATTTGAGCATGTGCAGTGGCCATTTTTAAAAATCTTTTTTTAAAAAATGGCCACTGAAAACAAAATGGCCACCACACATGCTCAAATGGCCTCTGCAAGGCCTGGCATGACCTAGGGCCTCACAGAGGCCATTTGAGCATGCACGGTGGCCATTTTGTTTTTGGCAGCCATTTTTTAAAAAAAAATAATTTTACAAAATGGCGCCCCCTTCAAGTGGCACCCAGGGCATGTGCCCTGCCTGCCCTACCCCTAGATATGCCCCTGCCCCCACCTGTGAAGTGATTACTGGAGATGTGACTCCATAGCAATCAACTCTCAACACTAATAACTCCCATTGACCACTAGGGATATTAGGATTAGAGGTAGAGAGTATAGGACTGCCCCCCTTTCCCCCCATGTTTCCATAGTCCAATTCAGACATTATGCTGTACAAGTGTACAGATGTCTGCACACTCGTATATTTGCTTGTGTGAATGTCTGTACCTGTGTTCATTCGAAAAGTGAACCTGGATACAGGTCCTTCAAATGCATGGTTCAGATAGGAAGTATACTTCTGTACCTGTGCTCAGCATAACGTGTGAATGACTGTACCTGTGTACAGCTCTGTACCAGTGTTTCCTCTAACAGGGATTCCCAGATATTTTTGACTACAACAACCATAATCCCCAAGCAAAAGCCATTGCAGCTGGGGATTCTGGGAGTTGTAGTCAACAACATCTGGGAATCTCTCTTAGAGGGTACACTGCTCTTTCCCTGCATATGCTGTACACTCGTTGTATGAATGTTGAACAAAACTTGTGAATGGGCCCTACTAGCTCTGCTCTAAGGCTCTTCTGATTGGTCTTCTGGTAGACCGATATTTTTAGGACACTTCCTCCTTCTTTGTTCTTTCTGTTCCTTCTCCCTTCTACCATGAAGTAGCTAGTATAGGGTGCAGGCTTTCTGTCTAAGTTTGTAACTTCTGTAAAGAAACCTTTACTTCTTTTTGACCTTAAGCAATTGTCTCCAGATCTCCTCTGTGAGCTCTGTTCTCATCAAACTGGGTTTCCATGCTAAATAAGGGGTTAACTCAAATTCAGTGATTATCTATCTATCTATTGATATGGGATGGGCTTTTCCTCCACCATTGATACAGTTCTGGGTACACAACATGGGTTGGCTGCAGCCATCCTGCCCAGTCTGAGGCGAGTGCACGATCTCTTTCCCCTCCTCTTACCTTGATTTTTGCCCTTTCTCAGGAGCATGCATGGGTCTTGGACCCTGGCTGGCCGCTCCTTCTACACATCTGTCCATTGTGAAAATCAGTCACCTGTGTACCCTGTAGGTAGATTGCCCATCCATACAACATAGTGCGAATAGCCCTTGTTGACACTTTGTGTGACACTTGGTGTGAGGCAGAACTTTCACATCAGTCCCAGCTAAGTGCAGTTTTGGAGGCATACACCACATATTCCACAATGCACTGTATAAGAGTGAGTTAAATGTCAAGGATTGTTCTGGAGCTGACTCAGAGGTAAGTCTATTTGTGGATATAATCCCTGTGCAAACTGTGCTCAGGGAACAGATTAATTGACAAATATGCAAGCAAAATGTGAATTATATTTGCTGCACAGTGAAAACAAGCTTGCAAAGGGCAGGAAAGTTAGATAAATTGATGTTTTATACTCTCTCCTGGAGAGCTTTAAGCCTGGGAAATCTGGGTTTAATGTTACTCTAATTCTGCATCAAGAGACCTGGGAGACTTATTTGGGTAAAAAACCACACACACACACACGCACGCACATATTAACATACACATCACATTTTATAGCATATTCCTCTGAAGTGAGGAGGATCTTTGGCTTGAGTCTGGAGGAAATGTAATATCGAACTATGTATGTTGGAGGGAGTAATGTAGAATGCATGGTAATATGGACTAATAAGTAGAGATGTGCAAATAGATTAGAATTGAACTGATTCAAGCTTGAATTGGGCCAATTCGAGTGATTTCAACACAATTCAAATATGGTCTGTATTTGAAGCGAATGTGTGCTTCTGTCCTGCAGTGTTTTTCCAGGAAGGGTTGCAAAATTTGTGCACTCTGCTTGTTCCAGCCATAGGGAACAATGGGGAACTCAAAACACCCCATTGTTCCCTGTGGGTAAGTCCTAGGGTCACCAAAGTGGGTTGGATAGGGCAGTGTGATGGGTGGTACCTACCTCCCAACCCACAAAAGAAATGGGCAAGCAGGCAATTTTTATTTTTATTTAACCTTTCCCCCCAAACCCCATAAGATCCTCTGCTTAATTTTTCTTTTTGATCATACACTTGCACATTTGTTTTGTGGGATGGGTGGCAGGTAGCACCCATCATGCCCTGCCACCCAACCCACTTTGGTGTCTCTAGGACCTACCCATGAGAAAGAATTGGGTGATTTGAGTCCCCCATTGTTCTCTCTAGCTGAATAACTTGAATAACTCGAATTGATTCAAGTTGATTCGTCAAAACAGCCAGCAATGGCAGCTATTTTGACAAATCAATGTTGACTATTTTGCGATTGGATTCAAGCTCTAATCAAATAGCAAATTCCAATTTGTGCACATTTCTACTAATAACCATGGGCATTTCCCAGGTTTGGCCCAGTGACTTCCTTTTGGAGATCGGAAAAGTCTATGTTCCTGGCAATGGATGCCAAAAAGGCTCCTCCCACTGTTGATTGAGCCAAGAGGCATATTTTAAAGTGATTGCTTTAAAGTGATGTTTAGCAGTGGGATAGCAACTGTTCCCATCCAACCCAGCACAGTGTCCCTCCCAGTGGCTGTTGCTCGTGTCTCATGGGTGTGTGTGTGTGTGTTTAGATTTTGAGCCCCTTTGGGATAGAGAACCATTTGCTCATTCGTTTTCTCATTCCTTTTGGTAGATATAATGCATTGTGACCTTTTTCTCAAAAAGAAAAGCCATATATTATATATATATAATATAACTCCTCTCAAGCTTCATGGACTAAGTTCATTTTTGGCCTTTAAGAAGTTTTTAAAAAATGCCTCTCTTTAATCAAGCTTTCGGAACTTGTCTATCTTTGTTTTAATTGTTATTAGTGGTTTGCTTTTAATTCTCTCTATATTTATTTATTTGAAACATTTGATATACTGCCCACTCCGAAGACTCTCGGTGGTGTACAAAAACATGAAAAACAAGACAGCATTAAAATTACATTCTAAATAAATCTAAAGTAACTAACCAAAAAAAACACACAAAAAAAGCAGATAGGTAAACTACAGGGTAAAAGCCTGGCGAAAAAGAAAAGTCTTCAATAGAGATTTTAAAATCAACAAAAAAGGAGCTAAATGAATCTGCAGGGGAAGGGAGTTCCAGAGAAATGGGGCAGCAACCGAGAAGGCCCTTTCACGGGTCCTAGCTCCCCGAACCTCTCGGAAATCGGGGACCAACAAAAGGGCCATCTGAGCAGATCTAACTGGATGGGAAACAAATATATTTGTTTCTCCTAGGCATACCCATTATTGATTTGAGTGGCATAGAGATAGAATGAATGAATTAAAAAAACCATTCAAAATAAATTAATAATAATAATAATAATAATAATAATAAATAAATAAATAAATAACAAATAAATAAAATAAGTGGTTTCCCTTTCCCTTCAGACTTCATCCTTTGGCCTTTCCCTTATTCTTCTGGTCCATTCCCTTTCCCGGTCCTTGTTTCCAGGGGTGTAGCTACAACTGAAGTGGGGTGGGGCACCGACCTGCTCTTTGTTCTCCCTCTCCCCGATATCTGAAGAAGGTGGCAAGTGAGCAGGGGCCCATCTTCACTTTTTGTCCCAGGGCCCACTCCATCCTTGCTACACTCCTGCGTGTTTTCCTAGTCCCCTTTGCTTGGATAATGCCCCTGTTTTAGGCATGTGCAGAACCTTCTGTGCTTGGAATGTTCCGACTTGAAACAGGTCATTTGGAATGTTCCGATCCTGGAACAGAATGCCCTTCCAATGAAGGACCTTTTCCAGGCTCAGAATGGAATGGCCTGTTTCAGGTGTTCAGAGCACCATTTTGAACTGCAAAATGATGCTCTTCTAGCCTCTGCACACCTGCGGCAGCCATTTGCATAGTTAGCACTACCACACAAATACGATGAATATGATGAATATGATGAATATTTATACACCACCTTTCAACACAATTTCCCAAAGCTGTTTACATCAAATAAACAAATAAACAAATAAATAAATAAATAAATAAATAAAATGGCTGCCGCGCATGCACAGAGCCCAGAAGAGTACCATTTTGAAAACGATTAAGAAGCTTCAACTAGTCCAGAATGCAGCGGCCCGCCTCCTCATGGGTGGCCATAGATTTGATACTGTTACACCTCTTTTACGGTCGCTGCACTGGTTGCCTGTCCGCTGCCGGGTCCAATTCAAAGTGCTGGTTTTCACCTCTAAAACCCTTATGGGCTTAGCACCTGTGTATCTATGCCTCCTTCTCCAGGCTCCTCTCTCTGCCATGATCCCCTCTAACCTCAGAGCAGCTGACTTCATGGCAGCCACACTTCCTAGGGCCTGCCTCATACCTACATGATTTTAAGGGAGTTCATTGCCAGAAGCTTCACCATACCATCATATCCTTTTGCATTATAGTTCTTCAGACATGCCAGTGTCATGAAATATTTAAAAAGTCTGTGCATTTCAGATTTCAACAGGGGAGGGGGATATTAAAAGGATTGATCAACAAATTTGTGACATCAAATGCCTAAAAGGTAATTGGAATTGTGGATCTCTTAAAATGTTATCAAGGTTCCAGCACTTACGCATGCTCCTATAACTCGTATTGCAAATCCAAATAACTGGGAGTGGAGGTGAGTATGTGCATAGCAGAGCGGGGTAGAGCTGCCAACCTTCTAAACTTAGCAAAGCCTTTAGCGTTGTGCCTTTAAGAAAGGCATGTTGTGCAGATAGTAACAGGAGACAATGTTTGTTCGGATTAAAGCTTAATCTGCTGATTTTCTGCAAATAAAGCTACAGTGAAAAGTGCATGAGCAAGTCTAGCTAGGTGTTTTCGCCTTATCAGTTGGCATTATGGTAGAGGGAGAAAACTCTAGACCTGGGGAGTAAATTAGAGTAAATAATATGCAGAATTCTGTAACAGGCCTTACTGAACTAAAGCAGAGACTCAAGAGGGGTCGATAGTGTACTGAATACCTGTTAATTAGGGATCTGCAAACAGGTTTGACGTTGACCGTGTTTGATGTCAAACCGGTTCGGTTCGACCAAACACCCCCCCACTGTTTGCGGGGTTCACAGACATTTTTTTTAAAAAGTATTTTCCCCCCTAACTTACCCCCTTTGGGGGAATTGTTGGAGGTGGAGGTTGTGGTGTCCATGGAGGTTCCCCCTCCCCCTCCGGCCTCCCTTCATGCCCATACCGGCCATTCGGCTGGCTCTTCAACCCGTTTGGGCCTTACCCCTCTGGCGCAGTGGCCTGCGTTTGTGTGTGGGGCAGGGTTCGAGAGGGGGGGTCCAGTCTGCACTCGAACCGGACCGGACCAGTTGGTTCCGTGCACACCCCTACAGTTAATGACTCTTCCTTTCGTTTGCAAAGTAACTTTCAGCTGCTCAGGTGCCTATAGAATTGCAAATCAATATTTTCTGCCTCTAGCTTACAGAAAGAAAGATCTATTAAAACAATGAGGGACTTTGTATCTCCAATCCTGAAAAAAAAAATGATTTTGTTCAGTAACTTGGTTATAAAATTAAGTAGATTCTATCAGCAACTTGAACACCTTTTTTTAAAAAAAGAAGTTCAAATGAATGAATGAATGAGTCTCAATTCATCCTCCCCGCTTCCCCAAATATGCTTCTTAAGGTATTCTGGTGGTCTGCTTCCTCTGTTAGCCATGACTCCAAGGAGACGTCAATGGATATGCGAATTATTCCTGTGTAAAGAAATTCATGAGGTGAAAATATACACAGAATAATTCTCTTAAGCATCCCTACCACCTACCACAGGTGAAGAATATTCAAAGAAATGGTGACTGGAGAATATTATTGTCCATATCTAGAGAAAACTCATTTCTAACAAGAACTGACATTCTAACTAGTTGTGCACAAAACCAGCCAGCCCAGTTTGTTTGGGGTCTGAAGTGGACTCGAACTGGACTGGGCCAGTTCAGTCTGGCACCCCCTCGAACCCCCCCTTAGTTGGGTCCAGTCGGGGTGGGTGGGTTCGTGAATAATTTTTTTAAAAAATTGTACTGTCCAGCCACTCGGAGGCCCATCGGGCATGCGTGGTGGCCTCCAAAATGGCTGCTGCAATGGGGGTGAAGCCCAGAATGGGCCAAAGACCACCCAACAGAGTATAACATAATGGAGGCTGGCGGGGAGAGGGGGAACCTCCCTGTGGAGGTTCAGAGAACTCTGTGGCCTCAGAGAAGCCCCCCTCCGCCCTGAATGGGTAAGTTAAAAAAAGAGTAATGGTTTTTTTTAAAAATTGTTCGCGAACCCTCCCAAAGGCTGGTGATCCCGAGGAGAGGGGCTAGGTTTGACACCGGACCATAGAACCGAACAGGTTCGAGGTCGCATCCCTACGAACTAGATAGTCTTCTCCAACACCCCTCCTACCATTTTACATTTAGTTTATACCCAGATGCAATGACATTTATAACTTGCATTTTTAATTGCATGGAATTCCAGGTTCCCACTTCTCAATTAGCCCCCTGGATATTTATGACGGACAATACTGTGGATTCAGCAACTGTTTATCGAGAGCCAAAATGAAGAAATGTAAATAGCAAATGCATTTGCATAAATACCTGCACTGCCATACATCATCATCGCAGTCCTAATGAATATGACCACACGTCAGGTCTTTTGTATATTAAATGACCAGGACCCACGTTTAAATCAAAGCCACTCAATTCCGTCTTTGCTCTTCTCCACGTCGTTAGGCAGGCAGTGCTGGAGGAAGGACTTTGTGCACTGTCAGCTTTTCCAGAGAAAGGTCTGTGATTTAATGACCAAATCCAAGTCATTGCAAGCAGCGGCAGAATTCAAGCTCAGAGAACCTAGCAAGCAATCCGGCTATCAGCGATGCAGAAAAGCGTGCTGTTGAAAGAGTCTATAAAAACTGCTATGCAGCCAGTCACCAGAGCCCTGAAGCAGAACAAGACCAAAAAAGAGATATTTCTAAAGCTTACAGTAGAGAGCATTTCAGGAAACTTTGATGCACAACATTGTTTTCAGTAACTTGAAAGGGCACATCTGCAAAAGAGGTTTTGGTGTCTCCACTTCACTGCAGGGTTGGACTTTTTGTTTTCTGCCTGACTTTCTTTTGCGCTTGTAAAAGCTGCATGATAACTGCATTGGTTGGATTTCAGCCTTTTTTCTTAGCTGCGACTCCATGCCAGAAAAGACAGTCCTGTGCATTTGCAGCTCTTCAAGGCATAGTAGCTATGCCTGGGGGCGGGGGTGGGGGGGGAAGGTGGCACACACATTTGGAAGGTTAAGGCTGCACTGGAATGTTACATATTGGTGTAGGTTTTTAATTATTTTTTTTCAGGGCAGGTTCACACTTAACATGGAACCAGTGTCCCCTCTAACAGGGATTCCCAGATGTTGTTCAACGTAGGAACATAGGAAGCTGCCATATACTGAGTCAGACCATTGGTCTATATAGCTCAGTATTGTCTGGCAGCAGCTTCTCCAAGGTTGCAGGCAGGAATCTCTCTCGGCCATATCTTGGAGATGCTGCCAGGGAGGGAACTTGGAACCTAGATGCTCTTCCCAGAGCAGCTCCATCCCCTGAGGGGAATCTCTTACAGTGCTCACACTTCTAGTCTCCTATTCATATGCAACCAGGGTGGAACCTGCTTATCTAAGGGGACAAATCATGCTTGCTACCACAAGACCAGCTCTCCTCTTGTTCACTACAACTCCCAGCATCCCCAGCTGCAACTCCCAGCATCCCCAGCCCTTCCCATCCCCACACACATGCCTACTTCCTTTGTAGGTAATGATTATGGATGTGCAAACAGGTTCGACATCAAACGTGTTCGACGTCAAACCAGTCCGGTTCAAGGTCGAACAGAATCACCCCCTTTTCAGTCATGCCAGGCCATGCAGAGGCCCATCGTGCAGGTGTGGCAGCCTCCAAATGGCCGCTGTGCCGGGCGGAGGGAAGGCCAGAAAACAGAACTAAGGGAGGCTGGTGGGGGAAGTGGGACACACACACCCTGCCGCCTTGGATAACTCCCCCAGAGGGGGTAAATTTGAAAAATATATATATATATCTGAGCTCATGAACCCCGCCCCCAGACTGAAGCAAACTGGTGAAGGGGGGGTTCAAGGGGATGCCGGACTGAACTGGCCCTGTCTGGTTCAGGTCTGGTTCGCTCTTGAACCGAATCAGACTTCAATATGTGTCATGCTCCAAAGCGGGGAGCGGGAGGTGTATTCCCAGCCCTTTTTGACTTCAGAATCCCAGGGTGAGAACAGCCAAGGTCAGCCTCAGAGTAAACCAGAGGAGAAGGTTACTTTGCCACCTTAGTCCTCCTTCTGGCTTTCTATGACCAGCTGGTTCCCTCTGGGGAACTCCAGCTCCCATGCTCAAGAGCAGCCCTCATCATCGGGCACCTTGGCTTTAAAAGCCCTAGTACGGAGCCGACAAGGCTTAAAGCCTACTCCAAGCAGAGGTGCGCAGAGGTAATTTTGGAGTCTGGACCTAAAAGCCTTTGGAGTCCCTTCTTCCCCTGCAAATTAAGCATCGTCATGCTCTACTGGGCGACCACACCACCCAGGACAGACTAAAGAGGATTGGCCTGGAACTATCTCACCCCTGCTTCCTTTGGGGGAAGACAGAAGCCCCAAAGGAGGGATACCATGCTCCCTGCTGGACTGTATAAGGCCACACAGGCAACATAATGTCCCGACAATATGTAACTCCTGATTTGATTGTTCATAAGACGTAACTTCTTTGTCATTTTCCAAATAAGCAAGTAGAGCAAGTAAGTTAGACGTGCCGATTGGTGGGTGCAGACATCACAACCCATGCTGGCATATCCTAACCTACAAAGGATGTAGGGACAGAGGTTCTCTTACCCTTGGACTGTGGGGCCAAAGTCCAGGGCCTCCACAGCCCCTGCCCCAACCCCCATATCCTCTTTAGTCTGTCCTGGGTGGTGTTGTCTCCTAGTGGAGCATGATGATGTTTAATCTGGAGGGTAGGGGGGCCTCCAAAAGCCTTTAGGTCCTGGCTCCATAATTACCTAGGTGCATCTCTGAGTAGGCATGCATGTGGGGATGGAAGTAGGGAGCACATGCTCCGGGGTTTGTGGAAGACTGCACAAAATTTTGGATCCACATTATGTGTGAACCCATCCTTAATTTCCTTGGATGCTTTCCATTCATGAACTGGAAGTGTCCTTTCAGCTAATGGAAGGACCCTATCTGTGAGTGCATGTCTCTTTCTGTGAATGCAGAGTCTCCCAGTCCCATTCACTGAGCACAAAGTTAGGATGCAACCCACACTCCATTCCCTGGTAGAAGAAGGGCTGCACCTCGGTGGTAGAGCACTTGCTTCGTGCACCGAAGGTCCGAGATACAATCCCTAGTATCTCCAGGTAGGACTGGAAAAGACCCCAGTCTGAAGCCCAGTCACTGCAAGCAATACTGAGATAGCTGCACCAAGAATCTGACTCAGTACAAAGCACCTTCCTGTGCAACCTATATGTAAGAACATGAGCAAGGGGAGGAAGAGTCAGCCAGGAACAGTTTTTTTGTTTGTTACTGCCTTTGTTAGCTACCGTTTCAGTTCTGAGCCTCCACACCCCTCCTGGCTTACAAGGTGAATAAAGACTATTAAGAAGCAAAACAATGACACAATCAAACCATATAGAACACTAAACATCAGCAGCACAGAAAGCCGCCTTCTTCTGAGTCATAAGAACATAAGAAAAGCCCTGCTGGATCAGGCCCAAGGCCCATCTAGTCCAGCATCCTGTTTCACGCAGTGGCCCACCTGATGCCTCTGAGGAGTCCACAGGCAAGAGCTGAGGGCATGCCCTCTCTCCTGCTGTTACTCCCCTGCAATTGGTATTTAGAGGCATCGTGCCTCTGAGGATGGAGATGGCCCACAGCTGCCAGACTAGTAGCCATCGATAGACCTGTCCTCCATGAATCTGTCTAAGCCCCTTTTAAGGGGCTTAGACAGAACATTGATCCATCTAGCTCAGCATTGCCTACTCTGGCTGGTAGCAACCCTCCAGGATTTTAGGCAGGAGTCTTTCCTAGCCCTACTGAAGATGTCAGGGATTGAACCTGGGATCTTCAGCAAACTAAGTAGATGCTCTGGCACTGAACTTCAGCCCCACCGACATCCTGCCCTGTGTACAATACATTGCAAGATCAGCAAAATGGAAGCATCACAGTCAAAGCAATATCCAACTTTATTCCACAGCAGATAGCTTCAGCCTGTTAACTGAGCGAAGAGGCGCCCTTTTAAAGTAGTGATTTTCTTTATTGAGCAGAGGGAAAGCAACTGGTTCTATCCAACCCAGCACAGAACCCCTCCAGTGGTTGTTGCTGGCACTGGAAGGGTACTCCCTAGAATGATCCATCCACATCACCTTGAAAAGTGGAGCAGGTTCCTTAAAGATTGTCTGGGGTGTACAAGGAGGTACACGTGGGAGTGAGAAGCTTAAGAGAGACCTGAGAAAGGAGTGAGGGAAAAGAAGAAACGAAATTTTCCTCCCTCCCACATTACACTAGAACCAGAGGTCATCCCATGAAGCTGATGGCCAAGAAACTTAGGACCATCAAAAGGAAGTACTTTTTCAAATAGCACTTAATTAATCCATGGAATTCTCTGCCACAGGATGTGGTGATGGCCAGTGGCGCTCTTTGGGCCATACTTTGGAGACAGTACTCAGCCGTGTCTTGGGGGGCCTCCCTGTAGCCCCTGGCACCCCCCCCCCCCACTGTTCTGGTCCCTTTCCTTTGTGCTGCCATGTATGTGGCCGGGGCAGGCGCGGCTCGTGAACTCTCCTCCGAGGGGGCGCCGGGCGGCTTCTTTAAGGTAAATGGAGCTGGTGCTCTGTGCCACCCAGCAGCCCCCATGGCGGGGAATCGTCTCCACCACTCACCTGGCCGCTGGTGGGGACTTGCCTCCGTGGGAGCCAGGTGAGTGGTGGAGGCGATTCCACACAGCGGGAGCTGCTGGGTGGCACGGAGCACCGGTTCCGTTTACCTTAAAGAAGCCCCCCGCCGCCGCCCCGGAGGTGCGTTCACGAGCCGTGCCTGGGCTGGGGGGTGAGAGCCAAGTGGGCCTCCTCCATGCTGCCAGCAGCAGCTAAGTCACAGGTCCCACCGGGTGGTGGGCCTGTCTGTCTGGGTCTGCTGGAGACCTGAGCACAGGTGAGTGGCTCCTGCGTGCCTGTGCAGTGTGAGTCTCGAGCGTCACGACACTCTAGACTCACACTGCGCAAGCATGTCCAGGCTTCCAAAATGCCAAGGTGTGCCGCTGGTGATGGCCACTAGCTTAGATGGCTTTAAAAGGTGCTTAGACAAATTCAAGGAGGACAGATGTATCATCCCCTGCTAACTGGGCAAAGAGGCACCTTTTACCGTGGTGATTATTTAGCAGTGGGAGAGTGACTGGCCCTATCCACCCCCAGCACAGGACCTCCAGTGACTGTTGCTGGTGTCTATCTTGTGTTTTTTTAAGATTGTGAGCCCTTTGGGGACAGGGAGCCATCTTATTTATTTATTATTTCTCTGTGTAAACCACCCTGAGCCATTTTTGGAAGGGCGGTATAGAAATGGAATTAATAATAATAATGATGATGATGATGATGATGATGATGATGCTGTCTACTAGTCTGGTGACTCTAGGTCACCTTCAGCCTCAGAGGCAAGATGCCACTAAATCCCAGTTGCAAGGGAACAACAGTAGGAGAGAGGGCACAGTCTCATTTCTTGCCTGTGGGCTTCTCAGAGGCATTTGGTGGGCCAGTGTGGGAAACAGGATGCTGGAATAGATATGCCTTGGGCCTGAACCAGCAGGGCTGTTCTTATGTAAAGTCTCTTGATGCTGAGAGTCTGCTTGTGATAGTGGTTACAGCATTAGGACTGGGGAGAAATGAACTGAAATCTCTGCATAGCCACGAAGCTTGCTGTATTGCCCTGGCCCAGCCATTCTCAGCTTTGCCTACCTCACAGGATTGTTGTGAGGAGGATGCAGGGAGGTTCCTAAATTCCTTCAAGTAAGGTTGGAATAAAAATGTAATAAATAAGAGAGGAGAATTAGACAAGACACAAAAGAAAAAGAAGAGAGAAAGCAGATGAGCAACAGAACTGATAGACTGAAAGGAACTGCATGAGGCAGACACTGAAATTCACAGGGTAACAGATAACTGACCGGTATCCTGCAACCAACAGTGATTTGGGGTTGGGTTCCTTTGGGGTAGTGTTAATTAATCAGCTATATATTTTGCATGAATTAGTGGGGTGGTCTGCAGCAGGAGAATGAGCAAATTGTGCTTTTTATGATAAAAGCGTGAAACTTGCAAGGATTGTGCAGTCTATGGTCCTAAGTGTTTAAAATTAAAGTGAGGTAAAGTGTGCTGTCATCGATTTCGACTCCTGGCGCCCACAGAGCCCTGTGGTTTTCTTTGGTAGAATACAGGAGTGGTTTACCATTGCCTTCTCCTGCACAGTATGAGATGATGACTTTCAGCATCTTCCTATATAGCTGCTGCCCGATATAGGAGTTTCTCATATTCTGGGGAAACACACCAGCGGGGATTCAAACCAATAGCCTCCTGATCGGTTCCTTCCCCACTGAGCCATTAGGTGGCTTATAGGCCTCCTGTAATAGGAGGATAATTTGTAGGCTTATCTAAAATAGGCCCTGTTTGTAGGCCTATCTGCAAACACATAGGACCATAGACTCAAACAACTCCTGTATCACATTTTTGGTACCTGTAAGTTAGCAAAATCCACCCCACTAAATCTATAGCATGAAGAAATGCCTCCTCATTTGTAATTGAGAATCATGATCTTACTCCTGCGTTAGTTATCACAATCTGCCCCCGTACCACATTAGGCTTAACTCTGCAAGGTCGCCATTTTGTTTTGTGTGAACATATTTCAGGCCTTCCTCTCTGTAAACACTTTGGACCATAGACTGCACAGTCCTTGTAAGTGTCATGCTGTTATAATAAAAAGCACAATAGCTGCTGAAATCTGCCCCACTAAACCCATAGCACGAAGAAATACTGTTCAAATATCCATTAAGACTGACTGCCAATCTGCCTCTCCTCATCGGCAGTTGAGAAGCATGGGATTAGTCTTGTGTAGGTGTGCATAAGATTCTAGCATTACATCTTCTTCTATGGGATTTCCAAACACTGACAGGTAAGCAGATTCCTAACGGTCCTCCTAAGATTACAGCTCTGTCTAACTTAGCATTAGTTTTGCAAATAACACTCCCTCTGAAAAGGTTATACCCAAATGATTCCATTATTTTTTGCAAGTTCAGTTACAGGCTGAATTAATTAATGCATAGAGAATCACAAAGAAGCAAGTTGCTTTGCAAATAAACTCATTACACATATACCTATGTAGGATTGTCTTGGCTAACTCAAAGAAGAGGAGCATTTTCTTGTTAGTAAAGTGTTATCAGTTTGGCCAAGTCACAGGAGAGAAAGACACTAAGCCACTTGCATCCTTGCTTCTCGCTGGGATTGTTTTAGAGAATGCCATTACACCTGACAGGTGGCATGTGTGCATGAAGAACGCATCACTGGGTAAGATGCTGCTATCATCCATCCATCCAGCAGAAACAAGGAAAAAAGGATTGCTCTTCTGTGCTCTCTGTCTCCCATACACCAGGGCAATTGCTTTAAAACAATTTAAAAGAGGTGGAGGAAAGCATCAGAGAGAGAACTTGGAAGGGAATTCTAAGTTATTATTGGCTTCCTTGTATCAGAACATATTTCCCATTATACTGTAATGAGACATTTTTGCTCCTCTCCTGAATAGCTATTTTTGAAGCCACACATCTGAACATTATTTGCTATCAAATCTTCCTCATCTTAGAACCAATATAAGGATGCCATGGAAGCCAGGGAAAAAGCCCAGATTTTTGTTTAGCTGAATTCTCCTGCTGCTGACTAGGATTCTACAGATGAGTTTGGTAGACATGTTTAATGAGGTAAGTCCCATTAAGAGCATTTATACTGTATTGATCAAGGTTTTTTCGATATTAGAAATTGGGAGGTCACCTTAAATTCAGCGTCCTGTTCCTTTTGAATAAATGCAGGCATAACCTGTGTTTAACCTCTGCTTTTAAAGGGGGTTATCTTAAATATCTTAAAGAGTTGTCTTTGATTCTGGTAAATATGGTAGGATTGCAGTTCAGTCTGAAATTAGTTACTTGCAGGCAGAGGTGCACTTAGGTAATTTCGGAGCCTAGACTTCAAGGCCTTTGGAGCCACCCGTCCCCCCACCACTGGAGGCCCCCCTCCTACTGCAAGTTAAGCATCAGCCCCCTACACACACACACACACACACACACACTGCGACAAACCCTCAACTTAATATATCCGCATCCCACATTTTTCGTTCCCCACTCCCACCTCTGACTCTAAAGCACCCAGCACAGGTCATAATCACGCTCAGTCACCTGGCACAGTGCGGGCCAGCAGAGACCACACCACCCAGGACAGACTAAAGAGGATTTGCGGCCCCCTAGGAGGTGTGGAGGCCCTGGAATTTGGCCCCGAAGTCCAAGGGTAAGAGCGCCACTGCTTGCAGGAATTGTTAAGGCTGTGCCGAAGGCTGAATAAATCCATGTTTAAATTGAACATTTAGAATGTTCTAAATGTCTGTAGTAGTAGTAGTAGTAGCAGCAGTAGCAGAAGCAGAAGCAGCAGCAACCACCATGGGTCATTCCTCAAGAAACAGCCGTGTTCTGGACTAGGTGGCCCCTGGTCTAAACCAGTAATCCTTGAGGTCATTCACACAATTGAAAACTGTGTTCTACCCAGGTTTGGGAAGTCAAGACCAGTTGGGAGTCAAGACCAAAGCCATGGGTCAAAGCCAAGCAGACAAACCAGGATCAGGAGATAAGCCATATAATTTTAGAGAGCGCCTTCTTCTGCATGATCCCCACCACACGTTAAAGTCATCTGAGGAGGTCCGTCTCCAGTTACCACTGGTGTGCCTGGTGGCAACTCAGAGGCGGGCCTTCTCTGTAGCTGCTCCTGGGCTGTGGAATGCACTCCAGGCAGAAATATGCAATTTGAATTCTCTACTGGCCTTCAGGAGATCCCTGTTTGGCCTGGCCTTCCAGGGTTTTTAAATGGTTGTAAATGTTTTTAACTTGCTGTAACCTGAATGTTTTAACTGTTAATTATTTTATGATGTTTTATAGTCTCTGTTTTTGACTGTTAATTGATTTTAATTGTTTTGTTTTTAATTGTAAACCAGCCTGAGCCATTTCTGGAAGGGTGGTATAGAACGCAAATGAATGAATGAATGAATAAAAGTCAGGGTTGAAGCTGAGGGTCAAAGGTGAGCAGACAAACAAGAAGCAGGAGCAGAAGACAAGGTGAAACACAGAGCAAGGTCCCAAGTCAAGAAGGAACCAGGACCAGAACTAGACATTAGAGTCAAAGAGACCTTGAAATGGAGGCAAAACCTTTACTATCTATTTATTTTAAATATTCTTATCCTGCCCCTTGAGTGTGATACTGCTCAGGGCAGCTCACAACAATGAAACAATATGAAATGAATATAACTCCATTAAAACTAGACCCAATTAAAAACAAATGTACAAATTAAAAGCCCACTAGAGCACACGAGAATGCACATATTAAAAGCCTCTCCAGAAAGGTAAATCTTCTGCTTCATACCTTGTCCTGAAAGGATCCAATGAACAGCCTGGGTGGGTGGGGTCAGGCGTGCCCCTTTTAACTCCATGCTCCGGCAAGGTAGGTGTAGTTCAGCTGGCTGCCACATGGGGCACTGATAGGCTGACTTTTAGATTTCCAGCCTTAGGTAGCTCCTGACATATTTAGTCCAGCTTTCTGGCCAGCCAGATGACTCCTGGAAGCCCACCCATCAGGCTGAAGGCAACAGCCCTCTCTTGTTGCTTGTCTCCAGTGTCTGGCATCCATAGGTACAGGAAAACCTCGTTACTCATGGGGGTTCTGTTCCTCGCCTACCACTGTGAGTAACAAAACCGTGAGTAATGAGGACACCATGAGTAATTAGGTGATGAGGTATTTCCCCTATGGGGAATGGGGGGTTAGGTTCCAGAATGCTCAAAAAAGTTGTAGAGAAGACACACACACACACACACACACACACACACACACACACACACACACACCCCCAGCCAAAAAACAACATACCCAGCAAAAAATCTACTGTAGTATGATCCACGGGGTCTCCTTGTGTCCAGAAATGCCACACAAGACCGTGAAATACACCCTCAACCGAAAAAAACACTTGAAAATGCTTGTTATATTAAGAAAAGGTGGGGGGGAGTAAAGAAAAGTGGGGGGAAAGCACTCTACCTTGCTCTGTGGGGTCTCCTTGTGTTCTTGTGCCCAGTAATGCTCCCCAGACTGCCAAATGCCCTCCACAACTGCAAAAATGGTAGGAAACGAGCCACAAGATGGCTCCTGCTGACAAAATGGAGGGTGGAAGTGACCTCGGCAGTCACTTCCGGCCCTCTAGGAACTGCAGATACATGGGTAAAGCCTAACTGGTTTTAACCCTTTAATATCTGTGGATACTGAAATTGGATGCCAATTAGGCACCCACGATACATGAAACCGTGGACGTAGAATCTGTGTGTAACAAGGTTGTCCTGTATACTGCCTCTGAATGTGGAGGTTCTCTCTACCATTTTCACCGCTGTCAAATGTGGTGAAGAAAAGGGGGCTTTTTCAGAGCACTCCTAGTTCCAACATGATAGGAACCTAATCTTACCTGTGCCCAAATTTTGCTTCATAATTGCAAACCATTGCTCCAGAAAACAAAACAAAACAAAACAAAACAAAACAAAACAAGTTTCTCAGGATATATGTGGAAGCTGAAAATAAGGACTGAGATGCTTCAGTTTTCTGGGGCAGAGGCAGACTGGGTTCTCAACATAAAACAGTGTTAAAAACACCAGGAAAAAGACTTGGGAACTACCCACTCTTGTATGTTGCATGGTCAAAGATTTTCACACATGATGCAATTTCAGGTTAAAACCTCCCCATTTGCAATGGAATGGTAAGTCCCCATGTTAGGACTGTACCACTTCAGAAATGCATGCAGGATGAATGATTTCTCAGCAGTTTCAATATATCGTGAGAATAGCCACTCGGGTGCATCTGTGCTGACCCTGTGACCCAACTGAGCTTGGCACGGCATCAAAGGGAAGTCCATAGACATTCATCAGAAGCAAAATTCAATCAGACGCTAATTATTCAATTATTTACATCACAGCAGCATCCTTTTGCATGCAGCCCATGCAAGGTGTTTGCTCTCTCAACTTAAAGGGTTCTTTTAAAACACAATCTCCAACCTTAATCAACAGGGAAGAGGGTTTTCCGTTAAGGAGCACCGGATTTGGGAGGTGACCACTGCAGGTAATGAAGGTTGGAGTGCTGAGTTTCCCCAATCCCACTTCAATCAGCAAAGAGACGGTCTTTGTTGTAATGACGAGATGAGTAAGATGGTCCCTAAGACAGAAGAAAGATAAAAGGCTCAGGAAACCTTGGGGAATCCCGTAGCCTTCTTGTGAACTGTTGGAAATACAGTCAAACATCAAGTGTATTGTGTGGGGTAGATGCCAATTATATGAAAGCCCCCCTCTCTCTCCAGGATCTGTTGCAGGCTCACGCTAGATGTCTTGTGCAGCCTCGAGGATAATAGAATATGCTCTTTTCTTCTCTGACTAGTAAAGCATCACAAAATAGAATTATTAGTCTAAATACGCATTGCCTACAAAATGTAAATCCAGCAATTAGGGGCGTCCCTGGTGGGGCTCTCTAATGAGTGTTACCATATTCCTTGGGCTGCTGTAGGGAGCTACCGATTGTAGCAGTGGTGCCTGGCTCATTTGTGGCGAGAATCTTCCGGACGCAAACATTTTTTCCTTGATACCAAATACAATGAAATGAAATAACTCACTTCCTAAGGAACATTTATCTTTATCAGTTTTGCCTTTTGGAGCGCGAGAGAGGCTATAATAATGCAGCACAAATGATCGGAAAGCACTCTAGCCTTTCCGATGTGGGTGGGTGGGTGGGGGGACTGGAATTAAACTTCAAGGCAGGGTTGTCTCGCAAAATCCGCTTTATTCCCAGGATGGGCCCCATAGGTGCCTGTTAGAAATATCTTCTTCTGTTGCATAGAATTACTCGGAAAACTTGAATATTAGGCCCACTGGGAAGATACCAGCTAGGAGGCATCTCTTTAGATTTTTTTTTCTTTGGCCTTTCAGACTCTGTTTGTGGCTTCAGAGCCAGGAACTATGCATAATGACCAGCTCATAATGATGTGTATCAGAACTCCATCTATAAAGTCAGCACGGAAAACCTTTCTAATCTAAATGGTACCTGCTGGGTCTGCCTTGTCTTCACCGGCTCCGATTGTCAGGTGCCCTGGCGAGAGACCCCCTGGAGAAAATCCAACCCGTGATAATCTGATTATCGTTTGTCATGATGGGCAGATAACAACATAAGTATTGAACCAGGCTGATCACCACCCCCACTTCAAGGGAAGGCGCTTGTTTCATCATATTATAAACATTACAGTGACTGCCTGTAGAGCCCGGGACTGATTATGAAACACCGTTGCTGCTTTTTAAAGCCTTGGAGGATCTATACCCTAAATTGGGGGTGCCATTAGGGGATGGCCCATCAGACATGGCCTCCCAATGAATTGCTCAGAGCCCTGATTCTCACCAGCCACCTCCCTCCTCCATGACCTCTTCTCGAAAGGAAGGATAGCAGTGGAGGCACCTACACAAAGCATGGGAGGGGGCTCCTAGACTCACGAAGCTCTCTGCTGCTTTCACCTTCATATCATAGCTGCTGTCTTATAATATTAGATTTCTTTCTTTCTTTATATATTTCTTACATTTATATCCTGCTCTTCCTCCAAGGAGCCCAGAGCAGTGTACATGGTTATGTTTGTCCTCCCAACAACCCTGTGAAGTAGGTTAGGCGGAGAGATATGCGACTGGCCCAGAGTCACGCAGTGAGTTTCATGGTAGGGATGTGCAAACAGGTTCGATGTCAAAACTTTTCGGGGTCGACCCGAACCACCCCCTGTTTGGTCCAACCTTGGACCGAACCCCCCTGGAGGTTTGCAAGTTTGTTTGGTAAAAATAAAATAAAAAAATCTTACCTCCTTCAGGGGAGTTGTCCAAGGTGGCAGGGAGGCCCATGGAGGTTCTCCATCCCGCTGCTGGCCTCCCTTATTTCAGAAATTGGCTGTTCGGCTGCTCTTTGGCTGGTTTATGGCCTCCCCCCCTTGGTGTGGTAGCCATTTTGGAAGCCACCTCACCTGTGCAATAGCCTTCTGCATGGCCTGGGTCATGCCATACTGGGATGGGGGGTGTTTGAGGGGGTGCTGGACTGAACTTCCCAGAGTGGCCTCATCCCCTAAGGGATACTCACACATGTAGTCTCCCATTCTAATGCAAACCAGGGCAGACCCTGCTTAGCAAAGAGGACAATTCATGTTTGCTACCACAAGATGAGCTCTCCTCCCCAATCTTCTTCTATCACAATCTTCTCATGACAGACCTGTGTTGGCCTGACCTGTATTCTGCCATGTTAATGTACCCCAAATCCATGTTGCTCTTCCAACAGAAGATGCTTACTTCCCTGTTTCCAAACTGACTCAGGTATATTGGCAACAAACAGCACGAGGGCTGGTCACTTGTGCCAGCTGAAAAAATAAATAAATCTGTGGATTTGGATCAAAAGGGGCTTTCTGCGATGATCAAAGCTGTTAGCCTCTGCTTGTCTGCCAGCAAAGAAGGGGCGGTGTAAAACAGGGATGGCAAATATTACCCAGGCAGGAGGGGTTGGAATTCAGAAGGGGGGGGTCCTCTGTGCTCTGTTCTCTGTGCTCTGTTCTCCCCTCACAAGTCCAGATCACCTGATGTGCCTGAACTTTGCCAGACGGCGAGCATACGGCACTTCCGACACATCTCCCCCTAATTAAAACGTGCTCAGCAAGCTCCATTTCAGAAAGCATACAGCGAGCATTGAGCACTGCAGCTCTCCAAATGCTCTTTTGACTTCTGGAGCCCAGAGCTGAGGAGAAAGGGACCAAACAAGCCACAATGAGCGCTTTTGATTGGCCCTTTGGAGAACGGGGCTGTGATGTGATCAAACATCTCATCGGAGACTGTGAGCGACCAGCCTTCCATTCCGCTACATGAAAGCTTAGCAGACTCAGTGCTGGTCTCTTTCATGGCAGAAGGCTTTCCATGTCTGCCATTTGCCTTACAGTCCATTATCGACTGGGTGGGCCAGTCTGGCCAAATTCATTATTCATAGCGACTCCCTCCAGTGCTCATCACCTTAGCCTTGCTGTATAAATCGGCATAGGCTAAAGTTTAATAATGAAATAATCATGCGGTCTAGGCTGAGGTCGCCACAGCAGTGGTGGAAACCGCTTGAAAAGGGGAGGACATAAAAGAAAACGGCTGGAGCTCTGTGAGTCTTGGTGAGTTGAAAAAGCCAGAATACCTCTTGTCTGAAGGCCAAGAAGCAGGGGAGTCCGGGCGAGTGAAAGATCGCAATTGAAAAGGCCGAACCGAGGAACAGAAGAAACACCCCGCAGCTGTCGAGAAGCACTGGGGCCTGGATGACAGCCACAGCAACAAAAGACATTGATTTGTGTTTTGTAGGTTAAGAAAGAGTTTGCTTTTCAGGGGGGAAAACACATTAAAAAATAAATAAAAACCAAAATACATTATTAAAGCCTCACTTTCCCCTGCAAAACAGAAGAATCTCCACAGTTTCTGCTCTAAGGTAAGTGCTGAGGCTCAGAGTTGCCTTCTCTGGAATGTTCTGGATTCAGAATTGAGCACTGCTGACTGAGGTTGCATTTTCTTGTTCTCATATTCAACGAGCGTGGTAGGGAAAGGGGTCAGGGTTAGGAGTCAGATGTGCACGGATTATGTTTCAAGGTGCGATTCTCAGCACATTCCCAGCACTGGAGAAGAGCAGGTGCACAAACATGGCCACCACACGTACGTGGAGGCCATGTGCGTGCTGGTGTCACATGAGGGCGGCTGGGGGAGAGCACCACCAGCATGCGGAGATAGTTGGGGGGAGTGCCAGAGATACAGGAACTGGTGGCGAGTGGCTGAGGAGCAGGTATGTATCTGCTGTCCTACATCTACAAAGGTGCCAGGGATGTGCTGTGAAGCATGCTTCGAATCACAATCTGTGCATATCCCTAGTCAGTGTGTGACTGATGTACAAAACACCTTGAGGCTCTTCTCACGATTAGTGAGAAGAGCCATGAGGGGGTTAGCGGGGAGAGCGGGCTTAGCTGGCTTTCCCTGCAGATGAGCAGGGTGGCAGCCCTGGGTGGCCGGATTGGCCGGCCACACGACTGCCGGCTCTGTGACTGCCGGTGAGCATGCAGGACATGCTGGACAGACCCCCGAGCGGGGAGGCTGCTTTTCAGCCTCCCGGTCAGGGGTCTCCTCGTGAGTAGCCATGGCGCGAAGCCAAGCCGCGGCAATTCATGGGCAGAGAAATTGGGTTTGCGGAGCACTCGCTCCGCAAACCCGGTTAAAGGGGAGGGGTAGTTTGGTGGGTTAACTGCAGGTTAACTGCCTGGAGGCCACTGGGCTCACCTGCAAGCCGGTGGTTCTCACGGTCAGGCGATATCGGGCTAGGTTCCCCTAGCCTGATTTCACCTGATCGTGGGAATAGCCTCCTTGTTTATTTAAAAAGGAGTATGGTTGTGTACCTTCAAGACACAACTTTCTTTGGGAATTTCCGGCTAGCTCTGGGTATCCTGTCACTAACTCAAAGCTGGGCCTGCCTGTTTCAAACATTTTGAGAGCAGGGGCAGGGTGTCGGATGGCTAGCCCCAGAGCTACCCTCTTTTTGCACCAATGTGCCCCAAACAGCTGGGCCATGGGGAATTTTAGGATTAGACACAGACCAGCAGTTACAACATCAAAAAGTGGTATATTGTAAAGGTCTGGGTTTGAAAAGCACGGTGAGGAGAGAAGCTACAACACCACAACTTAAACCAAAGATAATAAAGAAATTAGCCAGCCTGAACTACCAGCTCCTTGTGGCCTACTCCAGGAGTAAAATATTATAGCTTGTGGAGTCTCCAAGTTCTATCAGGAACTTTTACACACAGCAGGCTTTACCGCACGTTTACTGGGAGGCTTTACTGCGTACTCGAAGTTGTCCCCCAATGACACAAATAGTGGATATTTTTACCCTGGATATAAATTGGGCTACACTCTAACGCTCAGTGAAAAACCTGAATTGTGTGCAAACTGCTACCCGGAAACTCACAGGGATTTCGGGGTGAATCTGGCTGATATGTGAACGTACCCCCTGCATTCCAGAGGAGATGCAAGTTAAAGGGCTTTAAAGGCCCCGTGTGAAAAACTTCCAGACAGACTGACTCCTCCTGCTTTTCAGATAGACTTCCGGGGGAGACAGGCCCAGGCAATCATTGCAAAGCTGTTCAAGGCATCCATGGCTTTGCTTGCAACTTTTTTCTAAACACAAACTGAAGGGAGTTGCAAAGCACAGGAGGTAGAGCTTTAACTGAGTGAGTGCAAGGACTTTGTTACTGGGTGTAGTTTTATTTGAGCAAGGTTGGGGGTCGGGGGATGTCCCTGGGCCCCTGTGAGGGATAGGGAGCCACTTGCACTTTGCTCTCCCTCTTCTATCTCTCAGAAGAAGAAGGAGGAGGAGGAGTGTGTGTGGGGGGGAGGGGCAAGGTCCCATGTTGTCATAAATCTGTTAGCTCAGCTCACCCAACAGGATTTACAACCCCCTTCAGCACTCCCGCTGTGAGTTAACAGAAAGTAGCAACAAAGCTACATGAAGAAAATAAAAGGCTCACAAAGAAAATAGTAAATGAATTAAGTCCCCCTGAACTGAACTAGGCACCCCCCCTCTAACAATAACCGTGTGATAACTGAAAAGAAAACACAGAGCGAAGAATGAAAAGAGTGAAGGACACCAGAAACAAGGAATTATTGGAACATAGCAGGAAAGCATAAACAAGGGCAAACTGGAATTCGGAAAAGTTAGGAATTCAGGATAGCACATGGACTGCGGTCAGCGACGTTGCTAACAGCATCTGAGCAATTGACAGACTGCTAAATATATATGGTTCAAGAGAACCAGCAGCCAGTCAGGCTTCCCTGAGTCAGCACTTCTGCTTCCTCTCTTGTTATCTCCTGTGCCTGCGTGACTCCCACTGAGCTTGCCTCTTGAGATGTCTTCTCAAGACAGGTGAAATCCCAGGCTCCTCCCCATCAGAAATCATGTCTGGCAGCTGTTGCAAATCCTCAGCTCCAGAGGCTGGTCTCCCTGCCAAATCCTGTTGCTGTGCCTCTGAGCCCTCACTAGCAGGTGAATCCTCCCGTTCCTGCTCTGACTCTTCTGAGTCAGAAGTCTGAGCCATGACACATGTTCATTTTTGTCCCAGGGCCCACTCCAACCTTGCTACATGCCTGGATGGCTAGACAGACAGACAGACATCAGCCCCACTAGCAGAGGGAGGCCAGCGGCCTTTGCCCCACCCCCTACGCCTGACATCAGATGTGGGTGGTAAGCCATGCCCCCCCACGTCTGATGTCAGATGTGGGGGTGTGGTCTAGCTTCCGAATGGGGCCATGTGGTCCTGTTCAGGAGTTAGATCAAGGCCAGCGCTGCGTTCGCAGTGCGACCAGGAGCGGCTTTCCCTGCCTAAAGATGCTGGCCATCTAACTCCCGAACGGGGCCACTCAGGGAGAGCCACTCCTGGACGCTCAGCAAACACAGTGCTGGCCATCTAACTCCTAAACGGGGCCATGCAGCCCTGTTCAAGAGCTAAACCACACCCCCTGCATCTGACATCAGACATGGGGACATGTTGGGGCCACGAGGTTCAGCCCCTGAGGGGCAGCGGACCAGGTTCTTTGAACCTGGTCACCCATTGTGGGCTACGCTCCTGAGCAGCCTATTGAATATACAATGAGCACCAAACAAGACACAATGTGGGAGTTTCATAATTGGAATTGCTGATACCTTTCTTTTTCAAAAAGCAGCTGGAGAGTGGCAATTAGGATCAGGGCTCAGGCACATGTGGGAAGGGTTTTTTCATTCTTTCCCCCTCATGCTATAGTTCTGATCCAAATTGCTCCCTGAAGCCGGCTGACATCCAGAAAAAGGAAGCACTGGTGCACTGAGAGATGCAAATTAACAACACTTCCAGAAAAACTGTACCAGCATATTGGGGAAGAGGCAATTATTGACAAACTCCTCGTCCCCAGGAAGCCCTCTATGCCCCCTAAAAATATGTCCCCAGGGGCTGTGCAACCCTCAGAGACATATTTTTGGGTGGCACAGAGGGCTTCCTTGGGAAGGGAAGGTTGTCAAAAACTGCCCTTCTCTGGTACACCAGTGCAAACAGTCTGGAAGAGCTGTTAGTTTGCCCTTCTCACTGCACTGGTGTTGCCTTTCTCTCTATGTCAGCCACTGTCTGCCCCCCACTGCAAAGGGGAAAATTTATGGGCACAATTTGACACTATAAGTTTGAAGTACACTGTAACTCAGGGTCAACTGAGTGCATTTACCTGTACTGATCAAAAACCATTACAGCATTTTTGTATAATATCAGTCATCCTGTGGCAGAGAATTCCAAAGAATAATTGTACACTGCACAAAGAAAGCTACCTACCTGTTCACCCTTTTAAACCCTCAACACTAGTTTGTGGCTGGGATGCCTCAGAAGGAAAGTTGATTGCTACAGACCACAGCTTTGATGAACAATGAAAGAAAAAGAGAGAAGGCAAAAAGAGACAATCCTTGTTGTCTGACGCAATCTTGTTTTCTTTCAAGCATGTATCCCAAATGATTGGCACGGAGTCTCCTTCCTTGACTTATTCTTTGGGGAAATGAGGAGATTTCTGCAAACACAACAGCAACGGCTCAGATGCCTGAAGCTTACTCTTTCTTATCCCCTTCTGGAAGCTTTCGTATTACACTTCAGTCAATCAAAAGGTAAGAGTAACTTTACAGATTTCTCCTCCCACAAAAAGATCACAAGCCATTTTTCAGATCAAAAGGCAGAGATTTGTCAATTTGACTCTTCCACCTCATCCACAATGTGTGTTTTGCCACAAACATCTTCTTGTCGCTGTTGATGGAATATTTGGGATTGCTTTCACAGATAGGCTTCTGTAACAAAAATGCACTTGCTTTGCATTTTGTTCAGGGAGAATAACATCTGCTTTGGGAGAGGGAATGATTTATGCATTTTTTACTGTTAAATTATTTTATTTATTTTTATTTTATTGTTAAATTTATATACTGCCTTTCATTAAAAACAATCCCAAGGCGGTTTACAAAAGTTAAAAAATATATAATAAAAACAACAGCTAAAAGTATTAAGCGAAAAATATAACAAATCTGATTTAGAATATATAAAATACAAACATAAAAACCGTACACAGATAAAAACACACAGAAGCAGCAATAAAACTATCACGTAGAGGCCTGGATAAAAAGCCAAGGTTTAACAAGCTTCATAAAAACTGTGATGGAGTCCGAGAAGCGAATGACCACTGGGAGAGCATTCCAAAGTCTGGGGGCAGCAACAGAGAAGGCCCTGTCCCGTGTGCACGAGAACTGAGCCTCACTCATTGTCGGCACCCAGAGCAGAGCCCCCTCAGATGATCTCATCAAGTGGGCAGCAACCCTTGGGGGCAGGCGGTCCCTCAAGTATCTCGGGCCCAAACCGTTAAAGGCTTTAAAGGTCAAAACCAGGTATTGATACGTTCTGCATAAAGAGCCCATCCAAGGGCCACCTCAGGTCTCTAGCTCCAAGAGGAGCAGCTCAGCATCCTGAAGTCTGTTTAGGCTTTGGATGTTGACACCACATCAGTGCTCATGTTTGCTAACTGAAGAGTTGCACTGGTATGAGAGAAGTCCCTGGTTCTCTGATGTGGAAAGTGAAGGAGGCATCAGCAGCTTTAGACATTATAAAAATGCCCCACTATAGACCACCCAACTTGGACAGGAAAGGGGGTCTATAAGTCTAGCTATGGCATAGCCAGACCTCTATAGGCAGCTCCAGACATTACTAAAATGCCTCAGTGCTCCTCTTCTGTGACCAAGACTTACTGGTCAAAAACAGAGCCATGGGAGGAGAAGCAGCCAAAGCTGCTTTACTTGCAAGGCGCCATTGCTGTCTGCCCCCACCACCATCGTACCGTGATGGTGATGTATAGATAGTTGTATAATTATAATTATTATTATTAGTAGTAAAGGCAGTGATAAAGATCAGATCGAAGACTGTGGGAGCTTGTAGGAGCCTACCTCAAAGGAAAAGCGAGCTGTTCAAGCCTCCCAATTTTTCTCTGTGTTTGAGCTCAGGGAAATTCACCACCCCTCTTTCCCCCATGTGTCAGCCCTCCCTGCCAATCTCAGCCCACTCCCAACACAGTATCCCTGCCCTTGGCTTTGCAGCCCAACCAGAGTACGTGTACGTGTACGTGTAGTGGGGGAAAGAGAGGATTCCTGTCCTGGCTCTCTGACAGTTGTCTTCTGCAGCATGCCGAAGGAGGAAAGCAGCAACCATCAGATTGGATCAGAAAATTGTCTGTGTTCTGCCTTGTTTTGCAGGGGGAAACTTGGATCATTTCCGAGTTAATCAGAGGTGAGCTGTTCACTTATCTCTGTTGCAGATGTTACAATTCCACACACTTCCAAGCACACAGTTTTGGAGGCACTGTGGTCATTTTTGTTGATGGCAATTCAGGCATATACCAAAATGGCAGCATAGTGGCCTCATGGGAACTGAAAAAAAGGTTGTCCAGTTTCTTTCCACAAAGCATGAGTACAAAGGCTGTTTCCAATACCTTCCTGACTGCTATCAAAGCTCATCACGCTCTTGTGTCCATCATCCTACCAGATATGAAGAGTTCAATTTCTCTCATCCAGTACCAAAGAACTTTTGCCATGTGATGAATGTCTTTAGTCTAGTTTTGATTCCTAGAAACACATCACCAGACGCTGTTCTGCAAAAGGGCTCTCAGAATGTGACAAATCAGCAGAAGGAAACTGGGGGGTGGAGGGAGGGGGAAAGGGGGAAACTAAATTTATTGGAAAGCATTGGGCAGTCATACAGGCAGCTTTATAAATAGACTTTACTGTACATAAATCCACAGGCTGTAATGGTAACAGATAAGCTGGCGCCATAATATCTATGGTGACTTTACAGTGACGGATAGTTGTGTGGTTGAAACCGACAAGAGGTGCAGTCGGCACGGCAGAGAAGGTGCAGATTTTCGAGTAGGTGATTCCTAGAAATACAAACGAAGAGGAAGTTTTTATGGGAATCTGACATGTTATCTTGAAGAAAGCGAATGCAGTTGTGTGAATCAAACAGAGCTCATCCTTTGGCAAAATGGGAACATGGGGCAATGATCAGAACGAATGTATTGTGAAAAGCAGCCTTGGAGACTGCCGATGTGGATCAGGGCTTGGACACAGGGAGGGGGGGGTCCAACCTTCCCCCCATGGGGCAATTCCCCTGACTCTTGAATTTCACCTTCCTTGAAGCTGCTCTTAGCCACTGGGGAGGACTTACAGGCACATTTTGTGCAGCTGAGCTTCCCCCCCGTGACTAATAGTTGTTTGCAGGGGGGATTTGGTTTGTGGGCATGGCATGAAAGGGAAGAGTTGGACCCCTCCCCCTTTCCTCCCCCTCCCCAGGCCCATTCACACGTTATGTTCAACACCCATACAACGGGAGTACAGTGTACACAAGTATACATCTGTACACAGGTACAATCATTCACATGTTATGCCGAATGCAGATAACAGAAGACTACTTCCTATCTGTGCCATGCATTTGGAGGGCCTGCATTCAGGTTCTTTTAAAAAATGTATCTGACTGTACACAGATATTGTCATCCACACAAAGTTGTGTACAAATGTACAGACATCTGTACACTCATACAGCTTAATGTCTGAATCAGGCTCCTGTCACGGCCCAGTCAAATCACATCTCCTTGAACAGGGCTTCTCTGTACAGTTGCAACTGTACAGTTTTAACTGCGCACAGATGCAGTTATTCACATTTTAAATTGAATGCAGCAGTACATTTCCCATCTGTGTCCTGTATTTCTGGGGGCCTGCACTCAGTTCACTTTTAAAATGGACACAGGTCGTCATGCACATTAAAATATATATGGGTGTACAGACATCTGAACGCAGGTACAAAAACTAATATCTGAAAAAACAAAGGGACCTGAGTAGGGTCTCTATTGGAGCTTATAATGATTATTTCTCAATTTACCCATTTCCAGCAATTTATCTTACATACTTGTCTGCTCTGACCCAAAGGAGAGCATTCTCCCAGGCTCGATTTAATGTCCTGCCATCTATGGTTTTGGAGGGAAGGTATAAGGGCGTCCCTTATAAGGATCGACTATGTCCCTGTGGTGCAGAAGTGGCTGAGACAACTGCACATGTGCTTTTACACTGTACCTTTTACAAAACCTTCCATACCTCTTGGCTTGAACCTTATTTGTGCAAATTTTGGGGACATCAGGATGAGTTCTCTGTTGAGCTCTTTCTGTCAGGTCGGCACAAGGGAATTACCTTGGCCATGGCCGGATTTTGTACAGCTGCTATAAAAATAAGAAATGTTTTAACTAATTTTAATTGATGTTTTATGTGTTATTCTTTTCTCCCCCTTTCTCTTCTTCTGATAATTGTACTATTGCTGCTTGTTGTATGTACATTATGTTTGGTCTTGTACCGTAAATAAATAAATTTAAATTTAAATCTAATAACAGAATAGGGCTGCTGTCAGTTGTGAACCAGAAGGTCCCTGGTCGAAATCACACCGGCACCACGAACTGTTTAGGTAGCCTTAAGTGAGCTATAATTCTTCCACCCCAACTGCAACAAGGAGATAATGATATTGACCTTGCAGGGTTCAGGGGCATAGCGATACCCCTGGGGGCCAGGGGACGAAATCTGTGGAGGGGCCCCCATCACATGTGCGATGCGTGCACACCCCAGTGCCCTAAGCTATGCCCCTTGCATCTGATGTCAGACAAGGTGGGGGACAACATCTCCCTGCCGCTGCTCCTACCTCCTTCTCGGTGTCCCTGCCGCTGCCGCTACCACTGCCCCACTGTTGCTTCTTATCTTGGCCTCCCCTCCAGGGGACCCTCTGGGGCCAGGGACATTTGTTCCTGCTTGTCTAATGGACGCTACACCCATGGCAGGGCTGTTCTGAGGATGACAGAGGCAATGTATGTGAAGGGCTTCAGCCACTTGAAATGTCTTATATGTAGTTTAGCATAATCATATTACGTTTTCTTTAACTATGCGGGTCCATGGTAGCACCAAACCCCAGATTCAGCAGAGCTGCCGGAGCTCTGGTAACCACATGTGCCCTACTTCTGTCAGGCAGGACATGCTGAGTTTGGACAAGTTGTACAACCCCCCCAGTCTTGGCACATTCTGCCCTACTTGCCTTACGGAGCTCAATATTGATAACTATCAGCTCCGCTGAATGCCTCCTATTTCAAATAAATAATTATTTGGTTGCTGACACTGTATATTCAGAACGCCTCTTCAGATCAAGGCGCGGCTATCTCTTCCGAAAGTGATTCTGTGGAAACCAAGCTGTGAATTCAATCATTTTGTGGGGAAAGGACAGGAGACACTGTTTGGGAGCCTTCAGGCAAGCAAAAGGCAGTGTTAATACCATCCAAGTGACCAGCTCATCCTCGTAATATTTGATAACATGAGCTCAGCAGGGTGATGCAAATGTTCTCTGCTAAAGGCCATTTTTTAATTTCACTTGGCTCCATTCTCTCGTCAAATTGCTAGCGGTTTCAACCATTTTAAGCAAGCTGTATTGTTCTTTCGTGAATCTTTTGAATATCATTTAAGTTTCTCTACACTAGAAACTAGGGATGAGTGGATTTCCCATAGCCCAGGGGTTCCCAGCCTTTCTAAAAACAAATGAACCCCTTCTATCATAAATCTTCAGTTCAGGTACTCCATAGAGATTGTGCTTGTGTGCATGTATAACACTTTCTTTACACTAAGACGCTCTAATCACGATCAGGGAGAAGAGCTCTGTGGAGGTCTTTGGAAAGGGCGGGTTTTACTTACCCTTCTCGCAGACGATTGCTGACCCTTCCCTTGGGATTGTCCGCAGTGGCGGCTTGCCTGTGGCTCACCCAGCAGCTCTGGGGGTCAGGTGCAGGGAAGCACCTCCTCACAGCACCCTGCCCCACGGAGCCCCAATTGCATGGTCCATCACTGGGATCCCCCTCCCCCCTGAGGGTGCCCACTGCAGCTGCAAGCAGCCATGGCAGACACACAATCAAAAAAATGAGGTCGAGGGAGCGTTCACTCCCTTAACCTCATTTTATCAGGAGGCTACTTTGGTGGGTTTGCCACCATGTAACCACTGGGATTGGGTGCAATCTCGGTGGTTCACATGTGTGTGCAAAACTGGGCTGGGTTCCCTCAGCCCAGTTTTGCACGCTCGTGTGAATAGCCTCCATGTATTTGTTATTTTACAGTTGGCAGTGTGATCCTGCCTTGTGGGATATCTTTCCCTTTAACTTTCCATATTAATGATCACAACTATAGCAACAATTAAAAGATAAATGTGCACTTTAAAGTGTATATTCCTTAACACAAACCACAAAATTTGAAAAATAAAAAGAGTTACAGAGAATTGCTCACTCATGTGTCCCAAACTGAGGTTTTTGTTGTTGTTGTTGGCTTGTTTGTTTGTGGCTGAATTCAGACCTACAGGATAACCACAGTTATAGCTGGCCGATGTCGTAACTGCAGTACGCCTGAACACGTGAAACCATGGTTACTGACCAAAAGCTAACTGCGGTTTGCCTCGCCAAACTTCAATTGGAACCTTCGGTTAACTCTAAGTTTTGCTGCCAACAAGTGAAGTTTTGCCACCAAAGCATTACGCCAAATGCTGACTCAGCTATAACTGCGGATTCGTTCCTATTCCAAACTCTAATCATAGCGGTGACAGGGATATGCCTTGGTGGCTGTAGGAGCTCCCCTCTCTTTCAACTGGAGTTTGGCTGGCCATGGTTTTGTGAACTTCTGCGGTGCGATTTGGAGTTAAGAATTGAAACCTTAGTCATGCTTAACTCAAGTTAACTTGTACGTCTAAACTGGACAATTGAATTCCTTCTTGGCTGTGGCATTAAGACACAGCCTGGTGTTGCTTCTTGAAGTCTGATAGCAATAAATATTTGCTTAGCAAACCACCAGGTCACAGGTACTCTCTAGGCAGGGACCTTCTTCCGCAGGCCTCTGGATCCTCTCAGGAATGTGCCTAAAAAAAAGACTATATATGGCAGTCCCTATTCAATTTGCAGCCCCCTACTGGACAAGCCTATATCACCTAATGTTTTAACCCTTAAAGAGCAGGGGTTACATGTGCACGCATCACACACACACACACACACACACACACACATATTACAGCTATGGGAGTAGCTACTCCAGTCATTGACTTCCATCCAGACTGTTACTTATGAGTACTCTCACTGAAATTAATGGGCAAGTACATTTATCCCATTAATTTCAATAAGACTGCACATGAGTCACTTAATCTGGATGTAAGCCAGTGGCTGGAGAAACCTGTCTCATTTGAATCTCTCTCTCCCTCTCTCTCTCTCTCTCAAGAACACAAATTTGAGCATTACAGTTAGGGAGACAAGCTACTATAGCCACTGGCTCACATCTGTACTAAGTTACTCATAAGCAATGTTATTTGAAATTATTGAAAGTAATGGGACAATTTTACTTGTCCTATTAATTTCCATGGGGATACTCCGTGCTAATTTTCTGAAGCCTATCAGTCAGGCTAAGGAGATTTGTCCCATCAGATGGGGAAAAACTAGAGCAGCTGCAGAATTGGGGAGGGGGCAGGAGGGCTCAGAATACCTCTGGGAATCATTCAAGTAACCCTAGGACAGTGTTTCCCAAACTGGGAGCCTCCATATGTTGCTGAGCTACAACTCCCATCAGCCCCAGCCACAATAAATGGTAGCTGGGGCTGATGGGAGTTGTGGTTCAGCAACATCTGGAGGCTCCCAGTTTGGGAAACACTGCCTTAGGGGGTACTAGTATCCCCTGTTGGGACCCCCTGCCCTAACTTTATTTTTATGTGAGTTTGTCCTACCCTGCATTCTTTTCTTTCAGGATTCTGGCTTAAGGAGAATTTCTAGAAGTAATTCAGGGATTGAAACACACACAGTTTGCCGCAAGTTTCTGTTTATTTGCAGTTATCTCCACACCATATTATGGATTCACAGTCTTAAACTGATTGGCTACTGAAGTGCTTATGGAATGAGTGAAGCTGTGCAAGAAGATTGCATCGTAGCATTAAAAATGGGGATTTGTGAAAATGTACTATAGCAAGCACTCTTGTGCACAGTTTTCATTTAAAACATATGAGGCATGCCACATGTTGAACAATTGTTGCACAAACTTGCCTGGACTGAAAGTTCCAGATGTAGTGCAAGTAGCTAGCACAACAGCTTTGCACTGGTGCGACATCCTTCGGCACGCCCTTTGTTAAGTCAGGAGGTCAGCTACCTTACCTATAATTGCATCAACATTCTTTTTGTGCAGTGTTTTATGACTGCACACATGCACTCCTGCACATTAGTAAAACACTACACAAAAGAAAGGTGCAATCACATCGAGACTGGTGTTTTGTTGTTGTTGTTTTGTTTTCAGTGTTTGTGTACTGGTAATAACCGAAAGCTGTGGCAACCTGCACAAACTCAATGAATTAGGCCAAAGGGATTAGGCCAATTCCTGGAGGAGAAGGCTCACAGAGGCTATTGTCCATGGCACTGAAATGAGATCTCTATGTTCAGAGACTGAATGCCACTTGATGCCCATACCAGCCATCTGACCGTTCAGGCCTTCCCCCTCCACCGTGGTGGCCATTTTGGAGGCCGCCGCACCTACACAATTGGCTTCTACATGGCCTGGGTTGGGCCTCTGCATGGTCCAACCTGCAATTGGCCTCTGTGTGGCCTAACCCTAATCCACACCACTCGTGTGGGCATGCAAATACAAACTCTGCTTGTCTGTTGGGGAAGGCAGGTGAGCTCTTGCCTGTCCCACGGCCCTCCCAAGCGGCAGCTGGAGGTCATGTGTATTACCTCAAGGTCGGCCTTGGTTTGTGTTTGGATGGGTGACTCCATGTGAACGCTATGAGATATTTCCCTTGGGAAGGGGCTATAGCTCAATGGAAGAGCATCTGCATGCTTGCATGCAGAAGGTCCCATTTTCACTCCCTGGCTTCTCCAGATAGGACTGAGAGAGACTCCTGCCTGAAACCTTTCAGAGCTGTTTCCAGTCAGTGTAGACAATACTGACTGGATGGACCAAGGATCTGGTCTGACATAAGGCAGCTTCTGTGTTCTTATTCCTTTGTGCCCTGGGGGTGATGGGAGTAGTAGTTCAACAACAGATGGTGGGCCAAATTGTCCATCCCTGTTCTGGGAAACAGAGTTTTTTTGTGAGGCTGCAGCCTTGACTGCAGTCAGAAAAAACTACCAACCCCAGAATTACCCACAGCACTCACATGACCAAATCTGAGCCAAGAACAACAACTTCTTCTCCTTCTTCTTCTTCTCCTTCAAATATTTATATAATGCTTATCGGCAAAGTTCTCAAAGTGCTTAACAAAGAAAAATAAATAATAAATAAGGTAGTTCTAAAAGGGCTCACAATGTACAAAAAGGAAGAAATGACCTTTTTTGAAGAGTGGGGGGAATTGAATTGTTCCCCAGTAGCATTTACGGTATTTTCATACATCTTGCAGAGGCAAAGCACTAGTGGGAGCCAGCATGGTGCAGTGGTTGAGTGCTGGACTAGGACCGGGAAGACCCGAGTTCAAATCCCCATTCAGCCATGAGACTTCCTGGGTGACTCTGGGCCAGTCACTTCTCTCTTAGCCTAACCTACTTCACAGTGTTGTTGTGAGGAGAAACCTATGTTTCTCTATGTTTCTAGGAGCTCCGACCAAATTAGAGGAAGAGTGGGATATAAATGTAAAAATAATAATAATAAAATAAATATTTAAAATATCAGATCTATCACTCATTCAACAGGAAGTTGCAATCTGCAAACAATTACATCTCTTCAGCATATGTTTCAAACACATGCTTACAATCATGTCTTAGTTGCATTTATTAGCTGTATACCTAAAATTAATGTGTGAAGTAGCACATAATCAGGCAAAATATTCTTCGCTTGATGTAAAAAGACCAATGATTTGATTTGGGCGTGTGTGTGTGTATGTCAAATTAAAGTCAAATTATATTTTTTTAATTTAAATTTGGAATTATTGGGTGTTTTTTTAAAAAAGATATCAGCTATATTAATAGTTGCTCTTAGAGAATGTGGGAAAATATTTGAAAATGTGCTTAAGCAGCAAAAGGGCTTAGTTTGAATAAGTAGCAAGCTAGCCGAGATAGATGGCGTTTTTCATATCTGGTACATTCTGTTCCTTGCCTTGAAGGGGCTTGATTATGTCTGTGTGGATGAGAGAAGTCACACTTGAAACCATCTGGGACCTTTTGAGTTAAAAGGGGATGTATTGGCTTGTATAAAATGCACAAGTGTGGACTGTACTGTTATCTCAATATAAAAGAGACGTAGAACCTGTTCGAGCGCATCCAATGAGCTTTGATTGCTAGCAAAAACTTTAATAAAGTTCTGTTTGAAAGTGTGATACTTGTGCCTGGTGTAAATTACCCAACCAAGGAACAAACGCGTGTAGAATCCCTGACTCCTAACAAGAATAACATGGTTTAAAACAAAACAAGCATTCTGCACTTACCATATAAAACTGATATTCACAGTCTTTCAAATACACTGAATTCAGATTAGTTTTTCTTTGTTGAAGAAAAAAATATATATGGAAAAATATTTGAATTCGGAGGCCAAGCATTATAAATGTGAAAAATAATCATGTATTATTTTTATTGTGGCCAATTATGAATATTTATTACTCTGCTGACCGCACAGCATGGATATTTACTTTCCATCTCACAGAAAACACTCTTTTGCCCACTAATTACTGGTCTTGCTTCTGGGAAGTTCTGAATACACATTCTGCATTCACATTCCAGCATATCTACTTCTGTTCTGTATTGTGGCCGTTGGCTGACATCCTGGCTAATTTACTCCTGAGTAGTCCTTTTGAAATTAAGCAGTCCTGAAGAGCAACTTCTGAGCAGTACTATTGAGGAACTTAGTCTGGATGTCTTTAAGTACGTGATCTTCTTTCATGTCCTTACATACCGTATGCACACATAACTAAACAGAAATCCATTCCTTTTACAATTGCTCCCCATGGCTGACATAATGCGCAAGGGTCCGCCAGCCCAGTGATGTTGCATGCATGCAAGTTATGTACATTGCACATATGCAGCAATTGTGCAAAAGATGTTATGCAAGAGTAAGTCTGTTATTTACAATGGGTTTCCTCTTGAGTAGCATCACTTGCACAATGTTTGCCTTTGTTCCGTTTGCATCACTTGCATACATGTAGCATTACTGAGCTGACTTCCTCGTGTGCCGTCTGTCAGCCGCTGTCTTTAAACAAATATGATTGTGTAGCATAAAAGAGGTTTGCGGCATGACCAGGGGTTTATCATTGCGCTGCTAAGTAGCATAAAGACTTTCTTAGCGGCAAACCAATATGTTTTAATGATTATAGCTACCAATTACTCGTGCACTCTAGTTCAGGAAATGCATGCATTACAAAATGGGAAACTTGATTTAAATCCATCTTTTTACTTGGTGATTTAAATCACTGACTTCAGCTGTCTGGCTTTAAATCAATCCACTCTGGATACTGGTGAATATCAGCCTTAAAACTATTCCCCTCAGAACTCTTGAGGGATGTGCAGAGCTGCTGTGGAAAGGATTACAGGCTTTTCTCTATAACAAGGCCTACTTGTCAGTTTGTTTCTCCCCCCACTAATGAAGATCTGATGCCTTAGATATAAAGTATTTCCCTGTAGTATACTCTCCAGAAGTGGTTCTTGCTGAATGTTCTGCAACAACATATGTAAAATGAATGTACAGGTGGATCAAGTTGATATACATGGTTCAGCTAATTGCAGTTTTGTGTATTCGCAGTCCACAAAAAGGCACTATACCTCATTATTTGCAGATACAAAAGAGTTAAAATCCAAGTATCCACAGTTCCTAGAAGGCCAGCCTGAAAATGACCATGGAGGTAATTTCCGGCTGCCATTTTGTCCATAGGAGCCATTTTGTGGCTTATTTCATCAGAAAAGGGGGGGGGAGGAAAATATCCACGATTCCCCCCTTTTGGGACTTATGGGGGACATTTGGCAGGCATTGCTGGATGCCCGGAGACCCACAGAGCACAGTAGGGCACTTTATTTGGCCCATATTAACATTTTAAAGGTGACATTTCAGCAATTTTTTGAAGTCTGGGAGCCTAGCCCCCATGATCCCATAGACCAATGACTCATTATCTACGGTTTCATTACCTGCGGTAATCTGCGGGAATGGAACCCCCATGGATAATGAGGTCCACCTGTACAGAATACCTTATACCTATTTAGCTGAATGCTTGCATGGCCATCATGCACCCAGTTTGTGCACTTGGTAATCATGAATGGCTACGACAGCCCAGCAACATTGTTCGTTCTATTTCAATCATCTTTCCCCTTCTGCTTGGAAACTATACGAATATGAATGTAGATGGATTTGTCCTATTGTCAGCTCTGAAATGCATGCTGGTGGTGGTGATTATGATTATAGCTGTGCCTTTTCCATAGAGTATGAAAAGGAACAGTAACACAAGAAGAGATCCAAATTTCAAATCCATGCAACTATTCTAAACAAAAATATGGATGCTTGCCATCATGAAGAGAGCTGGCCTTGTGGTAGAGACGAGCATGACTTGTTCCCCTTTTTAAGCAGAATCTTGCTTGGTTTGCATTTGGATGGGAGACTACATGTGAGCACTGTATGCTGTAAGATGATATAATCCTTAGGGGATGGGAGTCGGAGCTCAGTGGAAGAACATCTTCTTGCATGCACAAGGTCCCAGGTTCCCTCCCTGGCATCTCCAGGTAGGGCTGGGAAAGATTCCTGTCTGAAACCTTGGAGTGCCACTGCCAATCAGTAAAGACAATACTGAGCTGAGTCTGACGTGGTATAAGGTGGCTTCCTATGCTCCTATCTTCCTAAGATATTCATTCATTCTTTCTTTCATTCATTTAACATATTACGATACCACCCAAAACTTGGGTCTCTGGGTGGTTTACCATTAGAATCATTTAAACATCAAATCAATTAAACAATTAAAACCATTTAAACACGAAAATCATTAACATTAAAATCATTTAAAACCCAGCATTAAAAATATTAAAACTCTAAACCTAATTAAAAGCCTGGGTGAATAAATGTGTCTTCAGTGCCTTTTTAAAAGTTGCCAGAGATGGGGAGGCTCTTATTTCAACAGGGTGTGCATTCCAAAGTCCAGGGTCAGCAATGGAGAAGGAGAAGATACTAGTTCTGCCTGCTGCTGGCGTGGCCAGGGGCATAGCTAGGGGAGAGGGGGCCTGTGTTCACCCCTCTCTTCGGCGGCCCCTTGGAGTGAGGGATATAATTAAGAAGATAATGAGGGGTGGAGCTGGGGTGCCCTCCGGAGCTCAGGGGCCTGGGTTCTTTGAACCCATCTGCTCAATTTTAGCTACACCCCTGGGCGTGGCATCTAATCCCAGAAGTGAATGAGGCAAGCAGCACTTGCAGATGTTCTCTGTGAGCTGCGATGCAGACATGCAACTTTTGCATTAGGACACACATTTACTTTTTCAGCATCCTTCTAGGGTTCATTTTCTGGTATGGGTTACCGCAGTTTCTCACACTGAGTTTTGTACTCAGATTTACAGACCCAGTTCAAAATCCAGTGGGGCTGGATTGGATGGTACTTTCCCTTAACACACATTCCATTCCAACTAGAAACCATCTGTAGGCTGGATCAGACATTAAGAGTATTCACATGACAGACAGGGTGGGTGGGCAGTTGGAGGGAGAAGGCAGTTTTCATGTACCTTCCCCCAGACAATCCTTTGTGAAATCTTCAGCGTGCCACCACATACCCAGATGATCCATGTTACTCCATGCAACATGCATCATTTGAAGTCAGGACTTGTTTTCCCGGTCTCCAGATATCCCAACATGCAACATGCAATGAACACGGTGCATTGGGAGATACCATGTGAGATGGGTGCTCTAGGCTAGAAGCCTGCACACCCATACAACCTCAGTGCTGGGGTTAAGGCACACTTGGGCTGCCCTAACCTGGGTTAGGCTGCTCATGAGAACAGCCTTAATATTTTACCCCAATCCAGCTTGTGGCATGGAGAATGATGAATATATTCTGCCCACCCAACACCACCAGTATAACCATAGGGATGTCATGTCTGAATACAACCTATATGTGACAAATGCAACACACAAAGGTCAAAACTGCATGGCTGATTACCATGGATATTGTTTTGATGGTCAAAATGTGTGGGCCTGGCACATGGACTGTTATATGAAAATACTAGCAAAACTCCTTAAGAACACCAATGAAAGACTGCACTAGAGAACTCTTTCATCTTCCTTTAACTCTTAAATGAGAGTTATCAGATTTGGAGTAGAAGATCTCCTTCCCTTTTTGCTAACAGGGAAACAAAGGCAGCAAAAATGTATTGCGGTGCTAAAAAAGAAAGGGCATCGGCAGTAGTCATTTGGTCTGGTCTTGTGGTAGCAAGCATGAATTGTCCTCTTATTTAATTTATTTATTTACCACCCTTCCAAAAGTAGCTCAGGGCGGTTTTGAATGGGAGATGTGTGTGCACTGTAAGATATTCCCTTTAGGGGATGGGGCCGCTCTGGGTAGAGCACCTGCCTGCTTGCATGCAGAAGGTTCCAAGTTCCCTCCCTGGCATCTCCAAGATGGGGCTGAGAGAGATTCCTGACTGCAACCGCCGCTGCCAGTCTGTGAAGACAATACTGAGCTAGTTAGACCAATGGCCTGACTCAGTATATAGCAGCTTCCTATGTTCCGATGTACCCCATCCCTGACCAACACTGTATACTGTATGTACAATCCACAGCTCTCATGCCCCCTGCCCAAGTTGCTGTTCTCCTCTCTGAATGAAGATAAGAGGGGTGGCAGTGCTGTACCATCTCCGACAAGAGAAATCAGCAAGTCTAATACATGCCTTTGCTCCCGCTGTAGCAACAGGAACCCCTTTAAGATGCGTTGTGGAGAAAGAAGGCAGACTCCTTGTTTTCACCGAGCCTCACACAGATTAGGTCAAGCCTCTTCAGACAAAGTAATTTTGTCGGTGCTTTAAAATGATGGGAAGTAATCTCCCCCAAAGCCGAGTCCGGCTGCATAGGCTATTAAAGATATCTATATGCCATAGGCGGAGGGAAGATAAGAGGTCCATCTCATAATGAGAAACAATAACTCTGCACACTTTGTTTACAGTTTACCCCAAAGACTGCAGATTAACACAAATCTTGGAGCATCTTTATTATGGCGCTGCGTCGGTGAGCTGGAGTTGGGGGCTGCCGACAGAGGTTGGAATTGCTAAGTAGGCTGGGACCATCTGTCCTCTCGGAGAGGCGAAAATGTGCATGATTGAGTGACACCTGCTTGTCATGAGCAGCCTGCTGGGAAATTTGCTCTTGGATCACTGAGCTCAGAGTTACATTACCTGCATTAGAATCAGACAAACAATCTTGCAAGGTTTTTGCATTTATTTATTTTTTAAAAAAGCTGCGCGCCAGTTTCTGAGTGTTGCTCATGGAACTACGCGTTTTATCTTATTTTTAATTGATTTTTCAAATCATAACCCACCTTTCAACTCCAGAAGCCCTCAAGGTGGCTATTGACAAAGAGAACACAACATAATAATATGGATCAACCAAAGATCAGCATTGCAATCAACAAAACACAATAAAGACCTTAGCATGATAAAGCTTACAGCCTAAAGTGGGAAGCCCAGTGAAATAAGGTTTGTGCAGCAATCCTAAAAAAAGTCCAACAGTGAATTCTCTGTCTACAACTGTTTATGTACCATTTTACAACAAAGTTCTCAAAGTGGTTTAAAAATGAATGAATGAATGATGGATGAATGAATGAATGAGATGGCTCTCTGTTTCAAAAGGGCTCACAATCTAAAAAGAAACATAAGGAGGCTTTCTTATGCACAGCCTAAACTCATACTGGCAGGCCAGTGCTGCCTAACCGCATTATGAAACCCAAGTGCAGTATGAAATGCACTTGTGCGGTGCATTATGGCATTTCCGGGGGGCTGGGACAATGTGTCATAGGAACATATGAAGCTGCTATATACTGAGTCAGACCATTTGTCTATCTAGCTCAGTATTGTCTTCACAGACTGGCAGCAACTTCTCCAAGGTGGGCAGGCAGGAATCTCTCTCAGCCCTATCTTGGAGATGCTGCCAGGGAGGGAACTTAGAACCTTCTGCTCTTCCCAGAGCGGCCTCATCCCCTGAGGGGACTATCTTAGAGTGCTCACACTTCTGGTCTCCCATTCATATGCAACCAGGGTGGACCCTGCTTAGCTAAGGGGACAAGTCATGCTTGCTACCACAAGACCAGCTCTCCTCTCCAGCTCATCCCATCCCCACCGCCTGGGGCAGCAGAGGATCATCTGGGCACATGGTGAGTGCATCCAGCAACAGAGGAGCAGTCGTTTGCTGGGAAGGTACGTTTATTTATTTAGTACATTTCTTTAGTACATTTCTATACTGCACTTAACAAAAAGGTCCCTGGGCAATTCACAATCTAAAGCAGACTTCCTCGCCCGCCGCCCAGTAGCCCTCTCACTCAATCATGGGCTCATGGTGGACACCAGTAGCAGCCACTGGAAGGATGCCGTGCTTGGGTTAGATCAGGACAATTGCTCTCCCCCTGATTAATATAAGAGATCCACCACTTTAAAAGGTGCCTCTTCGCTCAGTTAGCAGAGGCAGATCTGGAGGAGAGAAGTAGCTAAGAAGCCACCATGGGAAAGCCATCATTCTAGTACTAACCAACTTTACCTCAGATTATTGTTTATTTATCTCTTAGGGCTGTGTGAAGCTTCAAGGATCTATAACTTTGACCCCCTTTGGCCTGAAGCAAAGCACTTTCTGGGAGGGCTGAAGCAGGATTGAAGTGAATCAAACCAGGCTGAATCCTCTGCTCCATTAAGCTTCGCTAAGGACTCTGTAGTTCCTCTTCAGACCAAGCTGTGAGGGAGCAATCAGTTGCCTTTACCTGGAGCAAAGTGGGGCTCCTCAAAGTGGGGCTGAGGCAAATGGGTGGCCCTTCAGCAGGGCTGAAGTGGTCTCTGAAGTGAAGCAAGGCTATCTATTTCTCCATGTCAACCTCATCAGGAAATGACATATCTTCTCTAAATGCCTGCTTGGAGGTGGTAATGGGCTGGATGAGGAATAATAAACTGAAGTTTATTATAGTCCGGAAACTACAATTGGTACAGAATGCAGCAGCCAGATTGGTCTCTGGGACAACTCGAAGGGACGACATAACACTGGTTTTAAGGGAACTGCACTGGCTGCTGATATGTTTCCAGGTGAAATACAAAGTGCTGCTTATTACCTATAAAGTATTTAATGGCTTGGGTCCACGGTATTTAAGAGAGCACCTCCTTTGTCAACCCTGCCGCCTGTTACAATCTTTTGGAGAGGTCCAGTTACGGTTGGGTTGCCAGCCACTGGCTCTTTTGGTGGCGACCCAGGACCAAGCTTTCTCTGTGGCTGCCCCGGGGCTTTGGAATATGTTCCCTGCTGAAATAAGAGCATCTCCTTCTCTGTCTGTTTTCAGGGAGACCCTCAAGACTCACATGTTCTCACAGGCTTTTAATCAGAATTAATTTTAATAATTTGTTTTAATAATGTCTTATGCTACTGTTTTTATTTCTGTTTTATGCTACTGTTTTAATTGTTTTGTGTATTTTAATTTGTGCTGATTTTTAAATGTTGTTTAAAATTTTGTACACCACCTAGAGATGTACATATCAGGTGGTATAAAAATATGATAAATAAATAAATAAATAAATAGAATGTAACCCAGGCTATCTATCTATCTATCTATCTATCTATCTATCTATCTATCTATCTATCTCAGAGGTTCCCACCACAGTTTGGAATCTCCTGAACAAACGCTTCACAGAAAGAGTGGATTTTGAAGGGGGATTTGGAGACAGTAAGAGAGGGGGGAGTGCACAGGTGGTTCTGGGAGACTGGTGGTACATGAAGAAGGGCCTTATCCTCTGATCGTAAATAATAGGGAGGGTTACGTGTCCGAGAAGATGCTCCTTCAGATATCTAAAACTGAAGTCATAGAAGGCTTTAATTGCAAACACCAAAGTTGTACAGATTAATTTGATTGTGGGCCGGTTCAGGTGATATTTTCAATGCATGATTAGATTCTTCTACATGTGTATGAATGATCACCCAAATTGAAAAAGACACAGTCTCTGCCTAGGATTTAAATACTAGATATAATATAGGATTTACAATGTATGTTAGTCACTATCATGCGATTAGATGATCATCCGGATTGCTAAGTGGTGTCCTCCCCCACTCCACATATCATTCAGTTTTAATTGCAAACACAACAGATCCCAGGATAGGATCATTCACTCTATCCACATTGATCTGTTCATCTGAATTTGTTTTCCAAGTGGGTATTTAAAAAAAAAACCCAGAAATACTAATTGCCAATTAAAAGGACCTTCTGAACTGGCCTGTTGTTGCCTTGGTTAGCTGTTCTTGGCCACTTCAATGCTTAAGTTTCCATTTTGTTTTTCCACTTTCCATTTTGTTTTTAAGACAGAAAAGGCAGTTGCGTCTATGTTCACTCAAATTCTATGATAAGCCTCTGCCCACTGTGGGAAGCAACCAGTCATCGATGAGGTTGGGTGGCGATGGTCTTTCGTTAGATAATTGAAAACATACCCCATCTGAAGAGGAGTGATGTTGATTGCACCTTTGCCTGACACATGGATTGATCCCATGTGAATTTGCGGCATGTTTATGCAAAGGCAATAAAGGAGCTGTGTGTATACAAGATGACACATCAGTGTTGACTCTCACTGCCAGAAGGACAAATGCCAGGATTATGTTTCATCCAGTGAGAAAGCAACACCTGATGGATAACTCTGCTTGTTTTGACAATGCCATCAACTTCAGCTTGTCCAAAAGAAAACACTGGTCATGACCCAGTGCCTCTCACATGAAGGCGTTTCTCTGCATTTCTACAGCTAAGAAAAGAAGCACCTTTTGAAGTGGTGACCCTATTATATTTAGCAGTGGGAGAGCAACTGGCCCTATCCAGCCCCAGCACTGTGTCTTTCCACTGGCTGCTGCTGGTGTCTGCCTTGTGTAACTCTGGCTGCATTCACACGTCCCTTCCCCCTCAGGTTCCTTCACCTCCAGTTTCCCATTACATGTGAATGCAGCCTCTCACTTTAGGTTGCCATCCCTTTGGGGCAGGGAACCCTTTCCTCACTACTTCTGCTATGTCCCATAAACCACAGCGAGGCGCTTAACACGATCCGTGTGAAGCAGCAGATGGGGTTCGGCATGGAGAGTGGGCTTAGCCTGCTCTCCTGCACACAAGCAGTTGCTTGTTGTTTGTTGCTGGGCAGTTGTTCGTTGCTGGGTGATCAGATTGACCTCCCAGACGAGCGGCTGCTCCGGTTGGGCACTCCCATGCCCAGCTGCGGCTCTGTCAGGAGTTCCGGGGGTTGGGGGAAGGGGAGCACCACCGCATGGTGTCCTGGCCCCCCAAACCCCAGGAAGGCACCACCCTCCCTGCTTCCTCCCCCCTCAAGCATGACACATGATCCGTTAAGCTCATAAAAGGGGAGGGGTTGTTAGGCGAGCTAGCCACCAGAGAACCACTGGGCTCGCCCGTGAGCCTGGTGGTTCCCAAAGTTTATCAAAACCGGGCTGGGCTCCGTTAGCTTGGGTTTGATCAATCGTCAGAATAGCTTCTTGGAGAACTTGCTTGTAAAGCAGCATATACATAGAGCCCTTTCAGACGTAGTGTGAAACTCTGTTGATGAACCTGAGGTTAATTCTTGAACCCCTGCTAACTTGGCAAAGAGGCACCTTTTAACATGGTGAGTCTCTTTTATTTAGCAGGGGGAGAGTAACTGGCCCTCTCCACCCCCAGCACAGGACCGCCAGTGACTATTGCTGGTGCCTATCTTATGTCTTTCTTTTAGATTGTGAGCCCTTTGGGGACAGGAATCCATGTTATTTATTTATTATTTCTGTGTGAACCGCCCTGAGCCTTTTTTGGAAGGACAGTATAGAAATCGAATAAATAACAACAACAACAACTCATCATCCCGCAGATGATCTTCCAACCTGGGTTGGGCAACCTCTAGTTTCAGGACAGAGGAGCCCGTCCTTCTTTCTGGTCCGCCAAGGCTGCATCCCAGCAATCTCCGTAGCATTTCTATCACCAGACTGTGGGAAAGCATCAGCTCATCAGCAGGGTGGCAGCCATTGGCCACAATCTTCAAGGGGACATGCCCAATGCGATCATGCCTTCTTGGCATGGACCACCTGCTCTTGGCAGTGAAAGAGCATTTAAAACCTTTTCCAAGGGGAAGGGGGTGGGCCCCTTCCCTCTACTTTTTTTAAAGAAATAGAGTAGAGCCACTCAAGAATTCTAGGGGATGCCTTTCAACTCAGACCCCAGGTATCACTCCCCTGGCATGGGTTGTCTTTGTTGGGAAACCACTGGGTTGCCCGGTTTATGGTGCCACCAGGACTCCATGTGCTTGTGGAAAGTGCGCATCCTCCAATGTGGCTTTTTCCTTTGACATGCTTTGAAGCTTGAGACATGGCAACGTGGCATCTCTGTTACCAGGCAACAGCTGGAGCAGAGCTCATAGAGGTGGCCAACACGAGAGGCATGGCAGACATAGAGCTGGTGCGTTTCTGGTCTGGTCTGAGCCGCCCTCTCTATGGTTTTAGTAGCAGCTCCAGCACAAAACCCAGGTTATGGAAGAAGCAGAATTTGGACGGCACAATGCCACCTTCAGACCTCAGGTTGGAGCAACAAAACTCACTACAAACCGAATCCGAAATCGGATTACACTTTTGGCTCACAAACTTCAGCACGCTTTTGTGATGAAACCATGGTTTCACACATTTGGACTACCACAAAATGAAACCTTTGGCTCGCCTCCAGTTTGGTGTTATGTACGAAGGTGGCCATTTTCTTCATAATCATAACAACTACACCTGCTAACTTGGCAAAGAGACACCTTCCAAAGTGGTGATTCTCTTATATTTAGCAGCCAGAGAGAAACTGGCCCTATTCAGCACCAGCACAGCATCTTTCCAGTGACTTTTGCTGGTGTCTGCCTTGTTTCTTTTTAAATTGTTAGCCCATTGGGGACTCACAATCTAAAAATATTATTATTACTATTACTACTTCTTGTTTGCACAGTCAAACAGGTGTTATTGACTGGTTTGTTTTATCCAGACATCAAGTCCTTCCCAAGGACCTGGGATGCCAGAATTTTGTTTTCAGTATTGTTGTTATAGATATTGCCGCAAAATGTAGGTTGTTCCCAGCAAAGTTGTTTTTTGTAGTTGGCTGATGATGATTTCTGTGGCCCCTATGGTGTTGAGGTGCTCTTCAAGATGTTTTGGAATTGCACCTAGGGTGCCAGTTACTACTGGGATTATTTTGGTCTTCTTCTGCCACAGCCTTTCAATTTCGATTTGTAGATCTTTGTATTTTGTTATTTTTCTGTTTCTTTTTCTTTTATATAATAATAATAATAATAATAATAATAATAATAATAATAATAATTCCATTTCTGTGGAAACCACTTTGAGAACTTTTTAAAAAAGTGGTATGCAAATATTTGTAATCATCACCATCATCATCATCATTAGCAGCAGACGCAGCAGCATTGACCTGGAATAGTGTACCTGCTGTAGGCCATATTATGGCAGCCTATCTGGGTTTGCTAGTAAGGGTATACTTGATACAAAATGTTGTGGCCAATCTCAACTCTATAATGAGCATACCTGTTCTGTATAAATGCACATTGGCTGCAAACACATATAACATTTTTAGGTAGACCATGCAAAACCATTTTAGCATATTATCTGATTGTAGTTAAAGGTGCTGGTTATAACCTATAAAGCACTAAGCAGCTTGGGCCCTGGGTATTTAAGAGAACGTCTTCTTTGCTATGAACCACACCACCCATCGAGCTCATCAGGAGAGGTCCGTCTGCAGTTGTCACCAGCTTGTCTGGTGGCTACTCAGGGACGGGCCTTCTCCATTGCTGCCCTGAGAATCTGAAATGCATTCCCTACTGAAATAATAGCCTCCCATCTCTGACTTTAAAAAGTAACTAAAGACTTTATTTGTTTGTTTGTTTGTTTATTTATTTAATACATTTCTATACCACCCAATATGCAAGTTCTCTGGGCGGTTCAATATTTCACCCAAGTTTTTTTCACCCAAGCTTTGTAACTGGGCTGTGGTTTTAAATTGTTTTAAGGTTTTTATTTTAAATCTGTTTTATGCTGTTGTAAACCACCCACCCCACGGAAGTTTGGGGTGGTATACAAATTTGAAAACAAACAAACAATTCATACGTATGCACATACATACCTGTTCTGTATAAATGCACATTTGTTGGAAACACATATAACATTTTCAGGTAGCTCATTTTAGCACACCATCTGAACACAGTTAATTGGGATGCCATCCTGAATCTTTGTTGCCTTCTTGTTAGCAATGGTGTTAAATTGATAAACATTCAGTAAATCCACTGGATTTACCCCTGATGTATGCTTCTGTGGAAGCCTTTGTTTATCCTCACACGCCTTGGTTACAAATACAATATTAGCAGCAGTCTCATTGTTGCATGCCCATATTCCACTTTTGTCTCTGGTTTTTAATGAATTGACTATCACAAAGGCACACACACACACACACATTTGTTCAATCAGTTGGATGTTTGACAACAAAATTCCTAAATGAACCTGGCAAATCCCTAAAAAAAAAAGTGGCCACACATTTCCTCTGACTCTGCTTTCCTCAGAATCGCTGCCTTGTTTTACTCTTTCTGCCCAGTAGTCATGAGGGCAAAGGGGGGGGCGGGAGCCAGTTGTTAAAAGAATGAGAGCTCGGAAATTTGTGTTTGCATAAATTCATAATTAAATACTCTGGTGTGAAAGCGAAGGGGAGCGAAGGTTCCCCCTGCCACTTTCCTCATTCGAAATCAGCCGCTTCTCTCGTGCAGTTGAGGGCACTGAACTATTGTCAGAGCGAGGAGCGTGAGTGGTGGTGGTGGGGAGGACGCTTTGCTTTGCGAGGGAACATAATGATAATCGTGCTCTTGTTTGACAAGTACAGGGTGGTTTTTCTGAGGAGAGCTGAGGGAATGTATGCTACTGAGGCGGGGGAGATGGGTTAGGATTAATAATTTAGGCCGTCTGTAGCTGCACGCACAATAAATCGTGACATCATTCTGGAAGGCGTATGAGGGGAAGGTGTGAGGGCCCCCATCTGAGTCTGCCTTCATGAGTCCTCTTGCCGTCTCAGGGCACAGCCCTGTTCTGGCAGTGCCCACAACTACCCTAAGACTCATCCTCCTGAGGCAAGGAGGATAGATAGGCCTTGGGGCTGATCCAGCAAAGCTGTTGTTATGTTTTTATTTATTTATTTATTTATTTGAAACATTTAATATACCGCCCACTCCAAAGACTCTGGGCAGCATGCAAAAACATGTCAATAAGGCAACCTTAAGGAGCGCATTATAAATTAAAAACTAAAGTAGCTAACAGAAAGCAAATGAAATGAACACCAGGGCAAAAGCCTGGCGAAAAAGAAAAGTCTTCCATAGAGATTTGAAGATTAGTAAGGAAGGAGCTAGATTAATCTGAAGGGGTTCCAAAGAAGTGAGACAGCAATCGAAAAGGCCCTTTCGTGGGTCCTAGAACTCCGAACCACTCGAAAATCAGGGACCGACAAAAGGGCCATCTGAGATGATCTAACAGGACGGGATGTAACTAGGTGGGAGAGGTGGTTCTGTAGGTAGATACGCGCCAAGTCCTACATGGCTTTGAAGGTAAGAACCAGGACTTTAAATTGAATTTGGAAGCGAATGAGTAACCAGTGCAGCGACTGCAGGAGAGGTGTAACCCTGTCGTATTTTCTGGCACCCATGAGTAGGTGAGCTGTTGCATTCTGGACCCGTTGTAGCTTCCCGATTGTCTTCAGAGGTAACCTTAGATAAAGCACGGTACAATAATCTAAGCATTACAATAATCTAAGTACGTATAAGGGGCTGAGGCAAATGCATGGAGAACAGTTCTTCCAGTGACTGCTAGTCTTGATGGCGATAGGCTACCTAGGCTACCTACCTCCATGTTAAGAGGCAGGTATTTGAATACCAGCAATGGCAGGAGAAGGAGCACACCTTCGTCTCCTGCTTGTGGGCTTCCCAGAGGCATCTGGTACGCTGCTGTGGGGAACTGTTATAATCGTGTTTTTAATTTTTATTGTGAGCCGCCTTGAGCTTTTCTTAATGAAAGGTGGGGTATAAATTTAACAATAAATAAAAATAAACTGGACGTTGGACTAGATAGGCCTAAGGTCTAATCCAGAAAGGCTTGGGTCTTATAAGGAGGGGCCTATCTCACCACACACCTATACTGGGCAGCAGCGATATAGGAAGATGCTGAAAAGCATCATCTCATACTGTGTGGAAGATGGCAATGGCAAACCCCTCCTGTATTCAGGGCTGTCTTTAGAGAGCCCTGGTGGGGTGCGGGACCCAGGGCAAATCAGCCAGTGTAGGGCCCCCTTCCAATTAATTCTAATGGGGGTTAAAAGAGTGGGGCCTGGGGCGGTCACCCTGCTTGCCATGCCCTAAGGACAGCCTTGCCTGTATTCTACCAAAGAAAACCACATGGCTCTGGGGTCGCCAGGAGTTGACACCAACTTGATGGCACACTTTACCTTTATCTCATCACAAGCTGTGATTCCTGACCAGTGCTTTGGAGTCATTGTTGAAGAAGGTGCTGTCTACATAGGTTTTCTTGTGAGAGGTAGTTTTCAGTGGCTGTGTCTACCTCTTCTGGCCTCCTGATGTGGCGGTTGTGGAGAGGATCACTTGGCTCAGTGGTGGTACCTTGTTCCTTCACCTCTGCTCTCTAGTTAGTACAGGGGGAGTTGCTCCGGAAGAGCAGAGTTGTAAGATATCCAGGCACCAATGCCAGTAGGCTTGTGTCACTTCTGGTCCCACCATGTTTACTTCCAGTTGAACTAACAGTGCTGTAAACTGCTGTCCATAGCTCGGTAGGAAAGCATCTGTTTTTAATGCAGAAGGTCCCAGGTTCAAGTCCTAGCCCCTTCAGCTAGGCCTTGGAAAGAGCCCTGTCTGAAACCCTAGAGAGCTGTTGCCAGTCAGTGCTGACTTAGATGGACGAGTGGTACTCAGTACAAGGCAGCCAACTTTCAGTTGGTGTAATGGTTAGAGTATTGGACCAGGACTGGGGAGACCTGAGTTCAAATCTCCATTCAGCCATGAAACTCACTGGGTGGCCCTGGGCCAGTCACGTATCTCACAGTCTAACCTACCTCACAGGGTTGTTGTGAAGGCAAACATAACCATGTACACCGCTTTGGGCTCCTTGGAGGAAGAGCAGGATATAAATAAATAAATAAATAAATAAATAAATAAATAAATAAATAAATAAATAAAAAATATGTTCAAATGCTGACAAATCTCCCAACAGTGTTGTGAGCCATCTGTCACTCCAGCGTAGATTTAAATTTTAATGACATTATTTTTCCTGCTCCTAACATTGGTTTTCAACAAGAATGACTTCTCTTTTTGAATATAATAATGGTATCATTATGTAGAGTGAGTTGCAGTCACGCGCAGAAGTAGAAAGTGCTTTTATGGTGCAGACTAGGAAAGAATTCTTGAATTGTTTGAAGTATCTACTTCAGGTTGGGTGGGTCACTCAGGATCGCTGATGGCAGTGAAGAACAACACCACAGATGTTGGAGGGGCAAAGAGGTGGCAAAAATATCGGCAAGCGAGGATTTTGCGATGCATTGAATACTTGAAGAAGGAAGGTGATTAATGCTGTTAGTTTATTTTCCTCATTAATGAAGCTGGCTTGACATTTTCACACAATCAGAATATGGGCCAGATTCCACCTAGAAAATACTAATCTTCCAGGGGAGTGATTTGGGGGAGGGAAGAGTTCCTACCACATTCCTGGAAGATGAGCAGAGTCTCTCTATGGCTTCACTAACTCACCCCACAGGCTGCTGACTGTGGTGCTTTTGGTTAATCCATTCCTTGATCCAGGCCAGCTTTTGTATGGGGCTTTAGTTACTTGTATTCCAATCCTAGAGTACAGGTGGGGCTAACAAGCAGCCAGCAGCAAGAGGACTGAAAAAGCAGTCTGCAATTGCCTTTCTGTTCATAATATCTATTTCATTAAATTATTAATATTCCTGATTCAACTCCACTGTCTTGTCCTTGCATACCACAACTCTGCCCCTTGGATTCTACACAGTGCTCTTCTTATGCCAGTGTAACTTGTAAACTTGCATGCTTCTTACCAGCCAAAATGGGTCAATGAAACGATATAATCACTGTGTTAACAAGAAGAGACCCGTAGTTTCCTCCCCGGACTCCACTCTGAACCTTCGGAGTTTGAGTGCCCCCAACTCCAGTTCTGCAGTGCCAGCATCACATCCGAAAACTGGCACTGCAGTTTCATCCCCATGGAGCCAAAGTTGAGGTAGGAAGCTCCTCCTTCACTCTGGCCTGATTGGCTGTGCGGGCTGTCCTTCTGTCAAGAAGAAAGGCTGCATAGCCAGCTCCCTGCCTCTCTGCAGTCTCACTGACTGCAGAGAGGCAGCTCTCCTGCGCATCCAAAAGCAGACGGGAAAGCAGGGGGAGTGGGGCACGGAACCGTGTGTTTTTTTAACCAAAAAAAGTCTCCCAAAACTCTCCACTTTCCATAAAATTTGCATCTGCCATGCTGGGGTTGAATAGGGCTATTCGATCTCCCCATGATAAATAGAAGAGATTCACCACTTTAGAAGGTGCCTTTTATCCAGTTAGCCAAGGTAACTGCAAACTGAGTAAAATCAGTCAGCTCAGGGGTGGGGAACCTTGGCACTCCAGCTGTTTTTGAACTACAACTCCCACCATCCCCAGCGACAATAATTGTGGCTGGGGATGATGGGAGTTGTAGTTCAAAAACAGCTGGAGTGCCAAGGTTCCCCACCCCCGAGTTAGCTAACTGTTAACTTCTCACTGCCACCACCAGGGAGATTCACTCCGGCCCATGCTGCCCAACACAGCATGGGCCGATCTCCCTTCCAAATGGGACCACGCAGCCCCGTTTGGGAGGGAGACCACGTCCTCCGCGTCTGACGTCAGACGCGGGGGTATGGCTAGCTGGTGCCAGGGGGCCGTGGTGGTCGCACACGGACCACCGCCAGCCTCCCTCTGCTGCTGCTCCTGCTGTTACTCCCCTGCAACTGGTATTCAGAAGCATCCTGCCTCTGAGGTTGGAGGCGGCCTGTAGCCCTCCGCCTAGTAGCCCTTCATAGTCCTCTCCTCCATGAAGTTATCCACACCCCTCTTAAAGCCATCCAGGTTGTTGGCTGTCACCACATCTTGTGGCAGAGAATTCCACAAGTGGATTATGTGCTGTGTGAAAAAGTACTTGTGTTTGTTGGTCCTAAATTTCCTGGCAATCAATTTCATGGATATATTCCAGTCGTGGAGTAGAGGTGGGGCTAACAAGCAGCTGGCAGCAAGAGCACTGGAAAGCTGCCTCTCTGGACATAATACCTATTTTCATTAAACTATTAATAGTCATGATGCCACTCCACTGCCTTGCCCTTGCATACCACAGCTCTTTCTCTTGGATTCTCCACAGTGCACTTCTTATGCCAGTGTAACTTGAAAACTTGCATGCTTCTTACCATCCGAAATGGGTAATTGAAAAGATATCATCACATTAACAATTTTGGATGTCTTGCAGTCACAGTGGACTCAAAGAAAAACACTGGTGTTTTGAGCCCCATAACCCTAATGTACAAATGCACAGAAGGAGTTTTAGATTTCAGTGGTATCGCCTGAAATAATAGTTGCTGTTTGAGTCACTGGATTTTCCAGATATCTGTGATCTTCCTGGACTGGGTAAGGCTACAGCCACGGAGAGGATTTGCTTAATCCTTAACACGTTGCACCGGCTGCTTTCAGTCACATCATCAACAATTCGATTTTGAATTAAAACCTGCTTTCAGCAGCGGCTCAGAGAGGCGATGCACTTTAGATAAACAAGACAAGACTGAATTACAATTTCAAATCATTGGGCCACCCAGACCAGGAGCAAAGGTTGCCTCGCCTATCCCCTTTGCACAACATCGCCCATTTCCAGCCAGCTTCAGAGCACCCCGGAAAACTCCATGGGAAAACGTCATTATAATGGTGTTAATTTCCACCATGAAGGGGGGAAAGCAAGACAGGCGGTGCAAAGCTGTCATACATCAATCATGTTAAGGGTAGGAAGCATATGCAGAATTGTTAATACGAGCAAGATGAGGATCTGGTAGAAGGGCGTTAATTAGGGACCAAGTAAGCTAATAACACTGAGAGGGATCCCTATTGCTGAAATACACCATTTTGATCCTGTTGGTGGAAGGAGCAGAAGATACATAACAATGAATTAACAATTGGGCATCTTTTTTAGAGACAGCAGGAGAAAGTTAAGCAGCAAGGTATCTATGTGTCTTTTTTTTTTTTTGCAAGGGTGAAGACAGACCTAGTATTTTAAGAGCACCCATGATGGGTTTTTCACCATAATGTGGATCTGGCATAGCAACTTGTATTACAGGCGTAGAATTCAGCAAGTTGCATGCTGGATAAGCCTCAGTCTGCCCATCCCATTATGTATCAGGTGGGATGTCTGTCCTTTACAAAAAATTAAGCAGCCCTTGTAGATTTATTCACTTTTAACCTCACCAAAAAAAAAAAAAAAGCAAAAAGCAAAATAGCTTTGGGGATGTGTGTTAGTGATGGTACAGTCTCTTGCCAATAGACACCTTCCACAGCTTTATCCCATTCCAACTGAACCACTCTAGGACCAGGTTTTTCAGAGCTTGCAAAGGAGAAAGAAACAGACATATTTTAGAGAAATAGTAGCAAGCTACCTCTCCACCCCAAGGCCTTTTGTACATATAGACCAAAATGAGGTGGGAATGAGTCAGCAGAATTCAAAGTTGATAGAAAGGACTATATCACTTCAGACTATGATTGGACCAAAATTCTCTGTTGAGGGCTTTTAGCCAAATTGGGGAAAGAGCTTCAGTTCTTTCATTATTCAGTGGAGTGATTTTAGGGGTGGGGTGAAAATCACTGGAGTGCCTCCCATCCTCTTTGGCTAGTGGCCATCATCTTAGTATTTCCCAGGATGTTCTGGAATGATGCTACTTCACAATACATGCTGAGGAGCATGCTGGGTGAAACGAAATGGTGACCACTTGCTGAAACAGGCTGGAAGGAGTGCTAGTAATTTTCACTATTCTGCTCCCTGAAAATTGCAGAAACCTGCCTCCAACACACACACACATTGGGGAACCTGCAAGTAGACAGTGGGGGAGACTGTATAAGTAGTAAATAAACACATCCAGGAATGTTTGTCTAGAAATGTTGTCTAGAATGTTTGTCTAGAAACTTTCTGCCTGATCTACTGGTGTGTTTTTTTTTAACTTGCAGTGCATGGAGAGTAAAACAAGTCTTGCAGTAACAAACATGCATTGTCCCCTTTTCTAAGCAGGGTCCACCCTGGTTTGCATTTTGATGGGTGACTATATGTGAGCACTGCCTCCTTTAAGATATTTCACTCCCTGGGATCTCCGTGTGGGAAAGACTCCTGCCTCAGACCTTGGGGAGCTGCTGCGAGTCAATGTAGACACTACTGAGCTAGATGGACCAATGGTCTGCCTCAGTATAAGGCAGCTGCCTTTGTTCCTATGTTCCATTCCAAAGTGGCATTCCTTGCCTACAAACTGAAGCAGCACCATTTGGCTGCTTGTGTAGACCAGGGCTTTACACATGATGCCTGCCTTTACCCTTATCAAATCTAGATGAGGAGGGCATGATAGACATGCATAAAATTATGCAATGTGTGGATCAAGGAACAGAGAGGTCGTTCCCCCACCCCGACCGCCTTTCATAATATTAGAACTCAGGGTCATCCACTGAAGCTAAATGCTAGGAGATTCAGGACAGACAAAAATAAGTACTTTATACAACGTGTACTTGGAATTCACCGCTATGGGATGTGGTGATCTAGACCAGGGATTCTCAACCTTGGGTCTCCAGATGATATTGGACGTCAACTCCTATAATCCCCAGCCCCAATGACCTTTAGTTGGAGATTATGGGAGCTGAAGTCCAACAACATCTGGGGACCCAAGGTTGAGTATCCCTGATCTAGATGGTTTTGAAAGGGGATTAGACAAATTCATCAAGGATAGGCCTCTACTAGCTTGGATAGCTGTGTATTACCATCAGGATCCGAGGGGGCAAGCCCCTGTACACCAGGTGAGCATTTGAAGCTGCCTTCTACTGAATCAGACCCTTGGTCCATCTAGCTCAGTATTGTCTACACAGAATGGCAGCAGCTTCTCCAGGTTTGCAGGCAGGAGTCTCTCTCAGCCCTATCTTGGAGATGCAGCCAGGGAGGGAACTTGGAGCCTTCTGTATGCAAGCATGCAGGTGCTCTTCCCAGAGCAGCCCCATCTCCTAAGAGAATCTCTTACAGTGTTCTCACATGAAGTCTCCCATTCACAGGCAACCAGGGTGGACCCTGCTTAGCAAAGGAGACAAGTCATGCTTTCTATCACAAGACCAGCTCTCTTAGGGAACACCAATAGGAAGGGGCATTGCCCTCTTTCCCCCACTTGCGGGCTTCCCTGAGGTACCTGGTTGACCACTGTGTGAACCATGATACTGGACTAGATGGTCCTTAGGCCTGATCCAGCAGGGTTTTCTTAATACTTCTAGTCTCTTTTATGTGGAAGGCGTCTTGGCATCCATGCACAATACGGCTGCATTGATCTCATTTCTCACTTCAAACTGGTGGTAAAGTCTGAAACACCAAGTGAACTGAAAGACCTCATTAACTCCAGTAATCAACAACACTTTATAATGAATCAGAAAATGGGAGGGGGCAAAGGTTTTTTGTTTTTTTAAAAAGATAAAACCCTAGCATCATCTCTCAAAACAGGCCCCCTCTCTCATTATCTCAAGCCTGCCTTGGAGAAAATCAATAAACAATTTGCATTTTTTATCAATATTTAATGTCAGACTGCAGGATCCTTTTGAAAAACCCAGGTTCTCCAGAGCTCTCTTCTTTCCCTCTCCACCTTTTTTTTTTTTGTTTTAAACATGACAGAGACTAAATGCCCAGCAGGTGCTCAGGTGCTGGGGTCAGTTCTAGTTAAAAACATCAGGGATTGCTCTGGCCCTCCAATCATCCACAGCTGCCTGTCCGAGGGCAGAAGTGGGGAGAGCTGGGGGAGCGTGGTGTTGAATTTTAATGACGGTGGAAGACAAATGAGTGTGGGCCATGATGCAATTAGCAGGCAGTCGAAAAATGTGTTGGGTCTTAAATGAGGGACGTGATCTCCTCTTGACTCTCAGTGTGCAGGGAGCTCTCCCTCCGAAGGACGTAATGAGAAAGGTAGATGAGATCCCAAACAGGCTGAAAGGGCAATTACACAGCGGGGAAATGGTGGTTGATTCTAAAGGCGACACCCTCATCCACTGCATATCATTTATTTATTTATTTATTTCATTATAATATGCATTTATAATTTGCATATTAGCTGCAGCCTGAAAACTGCGTCATCACTTTGAGAAATGCACCAGCAGTGATGCCATGGGCTATGCCGGCTGCATTCCTTTCATTTTTGGTTTCTTTGCCTGCATCTCTAACATCAAGACAATACTAGGCACGGGGTTGTGGTCTCATAGAGCAGTGGTTCCCATGGACCCCTGGTGGTCTGCGTGGGTACTGCAGGTAGCAGGGGTCGGGGAAGATAATGTAATAATAGTATAATCTTTGGGTAAGTGTTATCTTTTCCCCACGGATAGGCCTACTGCTGGTAAATGTACTGTGATGAGTGCATGTGCAATATGTGAAATATGTTTGAGAGAGCATTATAAATTATTAGAAATAGCTGAGTTTTTATCCCTCAATATTTCCCTATTTCCCAGGCCTTTAACTGATACCATTTTTTTAAAATTTTAATGTTTTTATCTATTATAATTTTTATCTCTTTATAAATTTTAAATGTTTTATATTTTATGTTTTACTTTTGTACACGGCCTAGAGATTTCAATATTGGGCAGTATATAAATTCAATAAATATATAAATACATAAAATAAATGTAGCAGTTTGATTCCCATCAGGCATAGGATATGTTAAAAAGTTGATAATTTGGCAATGCTATGCACATATTAACTGAACAATTCTTCCACCAAGACCTCTTTATTACACAAAAGATAAAATACCATCCACCAGATGTTACAAGTTAAAACAAAACTGGTTTCAATGTCAATACACCATCCTCAATTGCTTACACAAACCAAATACATCAGCAGTGCTTGAATTCCTTTCTCATGAGGTAAGAGGTCGGAAGGCCGAGGAAGCATTTAAAAATGTTTAAAATGCTTTTGATGAAAATGTCGTGGTCCACCTAAAGGTAAAGGTTGGGAACCACTGTCATAGATATGGGTATAAGGAGATGTGATGTCATTATGGGATTGTCTCCTAAGGAAGAGAGCTGGTCTTGTGGTAGCAAGCATGGTTTGTCCCCTTTGCTAAGCAGGGTCTGCCCTGGTTGCATATGAATGGGAGACTGCATGTGAGTAATGTCTGATGTAAATGATTCCTCAGAGGAGATGGGGCCATACTAGCTCAGTGGTAGAGCATCTGCTTTGCATACAGAAGGTTGCAGGTTCAATCTCTGGCATCTCCAGGTAGGGCTGGCAGAGACTACTGCCTGAAACCTTAGAGGAGCCACTGCCGGTCAGTGTAGACCAGGGCTGCTCGACTTTGGCCCTCCTGCCTTTAATTCTCATAAGCCCTGGCTATTAGCCCCTGTGGCTGAGGATTATGGGAGATGTAGTCCAAAAACAGCTGGAGTGGGGCAAAGTAGAGCAGGCCTGATGCACACCAGGTATTCTCAACGTTAGGTCCCCAGATGTTATTGGATTTCAACTCCAATAATCCCCAACCAAAGGCCACTGGCTGGGGATTATGGGAGTTAAGTCCAATAACATCTGGGACCCAATGTTGAGAATCCCTGGTGTAGACAATGTTGAGCTAGATGGACCAAGGGTCTGACTTGGTATAAGGCAGTTCCCTATGTTCCCGTGTCCCTAGGATATTCCTGAAGTCCACCTCATAGGAATCTCGCCCTGTATTCTGGAGTTCTGAATCACCCAGCCTTGTTTCTGAAGTGGAACCAATGCCTTAGCAATTCTCCACCATTCTGTTTTTTATTTCCAAATTCCATGCAGAGCACTGTGTATTCACAGTTTACAGCAGCTTTCTGTCTATTGTCTCTTCCCCTCTCTATATTACCAGTGCATATGTATGTGCCTTGACAAAACTACCCCCAAAAAAGTTTATTTGATGCAATTTGCCACAATTGTACTCACTGTTCATTCTATCATGATTCTTGTTGTGTGGTGTGCATATGGGTGCTTGTGCACCTTTCATGGATGTTGAGTTATAGTTCTCATAATCCCCAGACACAATGGTCACCATTATGGCTGGGGATGACAGGAATTGTAGTCCAGAAAAATCTGGGGGGCTTTAGGTTGGGAACCCGTGCCCTAGCAGCATTTGGGGACCCCGTGTTGGGTACCCCTGCCCTAATAAAGGGGTCTCATACTGCGGCCCTCCTCCAGATGTTGGACTACAATGATAGAGATTTATATACCGCTTTAAAACAAAAGTTTCCAAAGTGGTATACATAGATATAGGAAGGAAAGAAGGAAGGAAGGAGGAAGGGAGGAAGGAAGGAAGGAAGGAGGAAGGGAGGGAGGAAGGAAGGCTCCCTGTCCCCAAAGGGCTCACAATCTAAAAAGGAAAAATAAGATCGACACCAGCAACAGCCACTGGAGGGATGCTGTGCTGGGGATGGATAGGGTTAGCTGCTCTCCCCCTGCTAAATAAAGAGAGTCGCTACTTTTTAAAACGTGCCTCTTGATCACTTAGCAGGAGTCCCATGGTTACTGGCTATTTGGTTTGGTATGCTGGGAACTGCTGATGTCCAACAAAGCTGGAGGGCCACAGTTTGACCCCTATCATATGAAGGAATAATAATGGGGTGGTGGTGCCTGCGACCATGTACAAAGTGCCACACAGCTTGCTTTAGGACAGGGGTGCACAGCTTTGGCCCTCCTACAGATGTTGGGGAGAGAAGAGCTGGTCTTGTGGTCACAAGCATGACTTGTCCCCAAAGCTAAGCAGGGTCCACCCTGGTTTCATATGAATGGGAGACTACATGTGTGAGCATTGTAAGATATTCCCTCAGGGGATAGAGCCGCTCTGGGAAGAGCAGAAGGTTTCAAGTTCCCTCTCTGGCTTCTCCAAGATAGGGCTGAGAGAGATTCCTGTCTGCAACCTTGGAGAAACTGCTGCCAGTCTGTGAAGACAATACTGAGCTAGATAGACCAATGGTCTGACTCAGTATATGGCAGCTTCCTATGTTCCTATGAAGCCCCCATAATTCCTGACTGTTGGCCACTGTGTCTGGGGAAGATGGGAACTGTCATCTGAAAAGAGCTGGAGGGCCAGAATTGTGCATCCCAGCATTAGGAGGAAAGCTGTAGCAGATAAGGCCATTTTTCTCTTATGGAGAGTGAAAAATAGGTGCTGCAAAATCTAAAATTAATGCGTCAGGTTAATTTCATGCACCCCTTGCCTCAGACCGATTAGTGCAAATTAAATTTCATGCTTATCAGCCAGAGTCATCATGATGTTCTGTGGAAACTTGCCGATTTGTGATGATCACAGTTGCAAAGTGTTGGGCACTGCTTGCCCAAAGCGTGAATGGCAAGGAAATATTTTTGACCGTAATAATGAGGGAGCTGTGCAGTTGTTCAATAAATAATGAGCATTTTCTGCAAACGGAGAACATTAATCAGCTCAGCTCAGCACAGTCGCAGGATGATGGTCATTACATGGATGAATAGTCTGATCTTGTTATAACAACAGGCATATACATCTTGGCCTCTCTGGGCAAAACATTGTCGACTTTGGCATCGGATGCCAAAGCAACAGGATCCAGCTCAACCCAGGGCACTAAGGCCAGGGTTTGCTGGTTGGTTTGTCTGCTGCAGGAGAAAAGATTTACTTTCCATTTGAGAACACTATTTCGCTGTTTCACTATTTCTGAGCCCTATAAACTTATTTGTTTGGCCTGGCCTTCCAAGGCTTGTGAAGTGTTGCTGTTTTCTAAAAGTATTTTAATTGGTTTTAGATGGTTTTAATTGCTTTTGAATTGTTTTTATATTGTTTTTAGCCAGGCATCCCCAAACTGCGGCCCTCCAGATGTTGCTGAACTACAACTCCCAGCATCCCTAGCCACAATTTATTGTGGCTGGGTATGCTGGGAGTTGTAGTTCAGCAACATCTGGAGGGCCGCAGTTTGGGGATGCCTGTTTTTAGCACTAGGTTTTCAATTGTGTGTTTTTGTCTTATAAAAGTTGCTGTACACCGCCCAGAGACTCTGGATGGGGCAGTTTAGAAATGTAATAAACAAACAAACAAACAAACAAACAAACAAACAAACAATATCTGAATGGTGAAAGGGCAACGTGAGGGCATGTATATTAGAGTTATGCACCCAGCAGATTGTTGTAGTCCGTTTCGATTTGATACCAGTTTATTTGCATAGTGTTGCCGATGCACAGTTTGCAGTATCAGATCGATGTACTGGATTGGTTCGATGTATTGGGGTGGCAGGATTAACTGAATTCAAGAAGTGGGCTTCTTGCAACCTTCCACCTGGAAACTGGTGGCCTTCTGAGTTTTAAAGTACTACTTCCCCCCTCTAGAAATGCCCCACAATGCCCTGGGGAAGGAAGCAACATCATGACATTGTGACCTTTTCCCAGGGCATTACTGGGGAGGAAATGGGCACCCCTCTAGAGTTAGAGCTGGTGCTCGCTGGGGCAGAGGGAGGAGTGAGGAAGGCAGAGTCTGATCTTTGATTATGCTATATTATACGTAATGCTGTGATCTTTAGGTGAAATAATCTTTTTTTGTAGATCACAGCAATTCCCATCATTGGCACACGCCCTGCCCCACCACATGCCCTGCCCCACAGCTAGTTGATGTGCCTGAGGAGCAACCATTTGAGGGGTAGCACAGCAAGCCCCCCCCCTACAATATGATATGATTGTATTGTATCAAATTGTATTTTTTATTGGACAAAATTTTTCATAGCCAATGAAAAATGGCTAGATAAGGCTTCCATCCCATAGGTTCCAATTAGCGGCTGGCCCGACACAACACACCACCCTAATGTACATTGCAAGGATCTCTGAGGAGGTGCAATGCATCTCTGGGTCGTCTGCACTCAAAGGCACATTTCCTACCACAGGATCCTTCCAGTTGCATCTCAGCTGCCCATCATCAGGAGGCAGGAGCAGTTTCACCCTCAGGAGACCCTCATTGTTCATGGGTTATCCATTTGTGGATTCGCGTACCTGTGGTCGGGTCATAGGGACCCAGTTTCGTTATTCGTGGGGTGAAAATAGGGCAATTGTTGCCTATCTGTCGTTCCTGAGTAGCCAGAAATGACTTCCGAAATAATTTCTGGGCACCATTTTGTAATGCGGAGCCATTTTGTGGCTATTTTCTGCAACACCCTCCCCCCTCCAAACCAAATAAAAATCACAGGATTTGGGAGTCATAGGGGGCATTACTGGAGAGTTGGAGAGCAAGGTACTGTGCTTATTTCTTTTCCCCCTCCCCTTTCCTTGTGATTTTCAGCACACTTCTGTTCCGTGGGCTTAGGAACCTACCCACCCAATCCCCAAAGGGTTAAGTGCTCTTTATTCACCATTTTGTTATGTGTGGAAATAGGTGGGAATGGAACCCCCACAAATAAAAAGAGTCTTCTGTATTACCAAGTGTTCTACTTTCTCCCATATTGAATGTCAGCCACCCACAGAGAGAAAATAAATCTGCGTATTTAAGGATGCCAGCATGGGTAGGCTTAATCCCACTACAAACCTTTTGTGTCTGAAGGCTCTGGTAGGACTGAACTGATGAAATGAGCCGCACCATCTCACTTCTTCCTCAGCTGCAGCCAGGTGGTATGGGTGCAGATGGAGACAATTAAACAGCAGTTGCAGCCAGGATATAATGGTCACTCTGCAAACCCTCTATTTGCCTTCTGATGCACTAGAAAGACTTAAAGGCACCGGGGACCTACTTTTGGTGGTGGTTATTTTTTGCCAGAAGTTTGGAAACTACCCTAATGGAATAAGCGGAGAGACAGAACCTGATACAAAATGGCCACTTGTGGCAGCAAAGCCAGTCATAAAATGGGAGCTTCTACAAAAAAAAAACCTACATGGAAAGAATAAAGGATTTTAGGATCAAAATGTCTGTCTCAAAATTACTAGGATAATTAACTGCAGAACAAGAGGGGAGCAAGACAGGCTGCTTAGCCGGGGGAGGCAGAACTTGATGGGAGAGAAAGTAAAAACAACCCTGAACACCCCCAAAAGGAGAGATTAAAAATGGCACAATCCTGTCCCCACTCAGCCAATCAGATTTGCAATATTGGCTGGAAGGAGTAGGGGAGGAAGGATGAAGGAAATCCAAATGCCAGGAGAGCTCTAATTTATGTATGTATGTATGTATGTATGTATGTTGAATTTCTATACCGCCTTTCATTAAAAACAATCCCAAGGCGGTTACAAATATCCAAATGCCTATCCAAATGCCTGGACATGATAGAGGTCTATAAAATTGTGGATGGTGTGGAGAAAGTGGACAGATAGAAATTCTTCTCCCTCTCACATAACACTAAAACCAGGGGTCATCCCATGAAACTGATTGCCAGGAAATTTAGGACCAACAAATGGAAGTACTTTTTCACACAACGCATAATCAACTTGTGGAATTATCTGCCACAAGATGTGGTGACAGCTAACAACCTGGATGGCTTTAAGAGGGGTTTGGATAGCTTCATGGAGGAGAGGTCTATCATCGGCTACTAGTCTGAGGACTATAGGCCACCTCCAGCCTCAAAGGCAGGATGCCTCTGAGTACCAGTTGCAGGAGAGAGGGCACGCCCTCAGCTCCTGCCTGTGGCTTCCAGCAGCATCTGGTGGGCCACTGTCTGAAACAGGATGCTGGACTAGATGGGCCTTGGGCCTGATCCAGCAGGGCTGTTCTTATGTTCATAGCTGCTTCAGATAAGCTCAGAGGCTCCCAGCAGCCTATAAGCCATCCCTGCACTACATCCCATGTCCCCCAGTGCTGGGGAGGGGGCGCGGGCAGGATAGCAGCATGGATCCTCCTTGCTGACTGGTAGCAGCATGGCTACAACCCACCAACGGCATTCTCCCTGCAGCATTCTCCTTCTGCTTCCCCTTCTTCTACAGATGGCTTCACACCTCAGAGCAGCAAGTACATAGGAACCTAGGAAGCTGCCTTATACTGAGTCAGACCATGGTCCACCTGGACCAGTTTCATCCCCTTTGACTGGCAGTGGTCTAGGGTCTCAGGCAGGCCACAGCATTTCAAACAGGAGTCTTTCCAAGCCCCACCTGTAGATGCCAGGGGTTGAATCTGAGGTCTTCTGCATGCAAGCAGATGCTTTTCCACTGAGCTGTAGCCCCATCCCCAAGTAGGGTTCCAACAACCACCAGTTTCCAACAAGCGCATGCTCTTAGAGTGAGCTGCAAGTTTCGCTCCTGGTGTGCCATCCAACCTCACCAATCTTGAAATCTCCAGCTGCACTTCCCTCGGGAAATCTGACATCCATAACCTAGGTTTTAAATTGGTTGTACAGCTGGGTTCCCAAAGGGAAATGAGGCTGGGGGACCCAGCATTGGCGGGTTCAGATGAGACACTGGAAGCAGAACATGTGGCCCATACTGAGAGAATGTGCTCGCTGCAAACCAGTGTTTGGCAGAACCTTACTTCCCACAGTGACACATGAAGCCACCATAAGTTAACATACGAATATAAGAAGAGCCTTGCCTTGCTCGATCAGGTCCAAGTCCTATCTAGGTCAGCACCCTGTTTCCTACAGTGGACCATCAGATGCCATTGGGATGCCCTCAAGCAGGAGATGAAGGCATTCCTCCTCTTTTGTGGTTGCTTCCCTGCACCTGATATTCAAAGGCATCCTGCCTCTGAACTTGGAGGTAGCCTATAGCCATCAAGATTAGTAGCTATTGATAGACCTGTCCTCCATGAATTTGTCTAAGAGCCCCTGGTGGCGCAGTGGTAAAACTGCCGCCCTGTAACCAGAAGGTTACAAGTTCGATCCTGACCAGGGGCTCAAGGTTGACTCAGCCTTCCATCCTTCCGAGGTCGGTAAAATGAGTACCCAGAATGTTGGGGGCAATATGCTAAATCATTGTAAACCGCTTAGAGAGCTCTGGCTATAAAGCGGTATATAAATGTAAGTGCTATTGCTATTGCTATTGCTAAGTCATTCTTAAAGCCATCCAAGTTAGTGGCCATCACCACATCCGGTGGTAGAGGATTCAATAGATGCACTGTGTGAAAAAATACTTCCTTTTGTCAGCCCTAAATTTCTTGGCGATCATTTTGGCTGAATAGAGACATATGATGTGGCCATATAATGAGTCAGATCTTTGGTCTGTTTGGACCAGTTTTGTCCCCTTGGCAATGGTCCAGCGTCTCAGGACAAAAATGAAGGGAATAATAGCACCTTTGGGAACAAGGAACCATTTTCGCCTACCTTTTGCTATGTAAACTGCTTTGCAACCAAGATTATCAGGGTTCTGGAACACCTTCTTTATGAGCCAAGCCGACCACATCTGGGGCTTTTTACTTCAGAAAAAAGGCGACTAAGGGGAGATGTGACAGAAGTCTATAAATTTATGAGAGAGTGGGTATAGAGAAATGTTTCTCATTCTCTCACAACATTAGAACCAAGGGTCATGCCATGAAACTGATTGCCAGGAAATGTTGGACTGGCAAAAGGAAGTACTTTCTCACACAGCACATTATTAATCTATGGAATTCTCTGCCACAAAATGTGGGGATGATGATGGCCACCGGCTTGGACGGGTTTAAGCAGGACTTAACCAAATTCATGGAGGACACGTCTATCAATGGCTAGCATCTGTGATGTTAAGGATAACAGTGGCTATAGGTTACCTCCAGGTTCAGAGGCAGGACGCCTCTGAATACCAATTGCAGAGAGAGAGAGAGAGAGAGAGAGAGAGAGAGCGCGCGCGTATGACTTCATCTTCTGCCTGTGGGCTTCTCAGAGGCATCTGGTGGGCCACTGTGGGAGACAGGATGCTGGATGAGATAGGCCTTGGGCCTGATCCAGCAGGGCTGTTATTTTGTTCTTATGTAGGGATGTCAAGGGTTGAACCTTGTACCTTCTGCATGCAAACTGTATTCCCTTTGGGCGAGTTCACACATTTGTTCATTTGTTATATGTGCACTGGTAGTTGAATGTGTGAAATGACTAAGCTGAGAAGTCTTCTAATATGACAGTTCCATCTGTGGTGTTAGGAACAACAGTATTCCAAAGACCATGGCAGTGTGAATTTACCCTTTTAATTAGGACTTGTTAAGTCTGAACTGGTTGTCTAGATAAGCCCTGTGAAGTGAATCTTCCCAAGACTTCAGCTGAGAGTCAGTTCCAAACATGTACTGCTACAGAAATATCTTCATCACATTTATTTATAAAAATTAAATTCTATTATTTCTACCAAGAAGTAAGCAGCCCTTAATAGTAATGACATACAGTTTGCAGCTTTAAGCTTCCAGTTTCTCCCCAGTGTACTTGTGTGACCAGATTAATCCAATCTATAATGAAAATTATAATTTCACAGCTATTGTGTTTAACAAAGCTTAGGAGACATCAGTTGTCTTATTAACATTTACATTTCATTTTTCTAATGGCTAATATTATCTCTGAAAAATTAAGCAAAGATTATTAGTATTTGAAATGAGGAAAAGAACATTTTTTGTCTTGTTCAACTTTAATGAATTCTTTTAGCAGTGGATGAAGATTCATATTCTTAATGCAGCTAACATGCCTCATCTTTCATGTTTGCAACATGAAGAAAGCTTTGCTTAATGTATTATTATAATTATGTTTACTATGAGAAGTTGGGGAAGGGTCTGGAGATGAAGCCTCAAGGATTTATTTATTTATTTTAGTATAAACAGAAGAAACAGTGGATCGCATACTGTGCAAATCGATGCGGGTGTTTGGAGCATG